>NW_026291870.1:0-600000 GCF_023091745.1 Budorcas taxicolor
CGTGGGAAAAACCTCGAGGGACAGCCTCGAGGGAAATCCACAGATCCCTTGATCCACGTGACAGGAAGCGTGACACTACTGCTGCAGCTCGGGAGGAAAGCGCACGTGTATGCCCCCACTCGAGACGAGGCCTGACTCCCCTGGGAGACTCAGAAGCACCCAAGATCCATGGCAACACTGGAGAGGAATCCTCAGGTTCCGGCCCCGACTCCACACAAGGACTGAGGCCACGGCATGGACGGGAGAGGAATCCCGAGAGGTCCCCTAGCAACTCGCATGGGGACTGGCCTTTCCTGAGGCCACCAGAGCGGGGCCCTGAGGTCCCCGTCGTAACTCGAGAAGACCTGCCGCAACTCGAGAAAATCCAGGAGGTTCTCCCCTCCAGGCGAGATGAGGCCATTTCCGCTGAGGCGTCTCGAGGCTGATCACACCTCACCTCTGGAACTTCCGAAAGGGTCCTTCACACCTTGCTGCAAATCAAGAAGTTCCGACATACCCGTCTCCACTCGAGAGGAATCACGAGGGTCCCGCCCACATCCAGAGGAGCCCGTTTCCGCCTCGTATCTCGAGATGAGGGATCCTTTCCCTGCTTCGTCGGGAAAGAGTTCCCGGCGTTCCCGTCGCATCTCAAGGGGAGGCCCTCTCAACAGAAACGGCGAGAGGAATTCCAGGGTCGTGCCACCATTCCAAGAGCCCCCCAGATGTCTCAGTCCATTCCAGAGGAACCTCTTTTCCTTCACTGGCTCGTCTTTCACGCCAAGAATCGACGCACACCAAGGTGGCACGTGGCACAGCCTGTGGGAAAGCCTCGTGGGTAAGCCTCGAGGGACAGCCTCGACGGAAAGCCACAGATCCTTGATCACGTGACAGGAAGCGTGACACTACTGCTGCAGCTCGGGAGGAAAGCGCACGTGCATGCCCCCACTCGAGACGAGGCCTGATTCCCCTGGTGAGGGACTCAGAAGCACCCAAGATCCATGGCAACTCTGGAGAGGAATCCTCAGGTTCCGGCCCCCGACTCCACACAAGGACTGAGGCCCCAGCATGGACGGCGGAGGAATCCGAGAGGTCCCCTAGCAACTCGCATGGGGACTTGCCCTTTCCTGAGGCCACCAGAGCGGGTCCCTGAGGTCCCCTTCGTAACTCGAGAAGACCTGCTGCAACTCGACAAAATCCAGGAGGTTCTCCCTCCAGGCGAGATGAGGCCCATTTCTGCTGAGCGTCTCGAGCTGGTCACATCTCACCTCTGGAACTTCGAAAGGCTCCTTCACACCCTTGGTGCAAATCAAGAAGTTCCCCGACATACCCGTCTCCACTCGAGAGGAATCACGAGGGTCCCGCCAACATCCAGAGGAGCCCCGTTTCCGCCTCGTAGCTCGAGATCAGGGATCCTTTCCCTGCTTCTTCGGGAAAGAGTTCCTGGCATTCCCGTCGCATCTCAAGAGGAGGCCTCTCAACAGGAACGGCGAGAGGAACTCCAGGGTCGTGCCACCATTCCAAGAGTCCCCCAGATGTCTCAGTCCATTCCAGAGGAACCTCTTTTCCCTTCACCGGCTCGTCTTTCACGCCGAGGATCGACTCACACCAAGGTGGCACGTGGCACAGCCCTGTGGGAAAGCCTCGTGGGAAAGCCTCGAGGGACAGCCTCGAGGGAAAGCCACAGATCCCTTGATCCACGTGACAGGAAGCGTGACACTACTGCTGCAGCTCGGGAGGAAAGCGCACGTGCATGCCCCCACTCGAGACGAGGCCTGACTCCCCTGGGGAGACTTAGAAGCTCCCCAAGATCCATGGCAACACTGGAGAGGAATCCTAAGGTTTCGGCCCGACTCCACACAAGGACTGAGGCCCCGGCATGGACGGGAGAGGAATCCCGAGAGGTCCCCTAGCAACTCGCATGGGGACTGGCCTTTCCTGAGGCCACCAGAGCGGGGCCCTGAGGTCCCCGTCGTAACTCGAGAAGACCTGCCGCAACTCGAGAAAATCCAGGAGGTTCTCCCCTCCAGGCGAGATGAGGCCCATTTCCGCTGAGGCGTCTCGAGGCTGATCACACCTCACCTCTGGAACTTCGAAAGGGTCCTTCACACCCTTGCTGCAAATCAAGAAGTTCCCCGACATACCCGTCTCCACTCGAGAGGAATCACGAGGGTCCCGCCCACATCCAGAGGAGCCCCGTTTCCGCCTCGTATCTCGAGATGAGGGATCCTTTCCCTGCTTCGTCGGGAAAGAGTTCCCGGCGTTCCCGTCGCATCTCAAGGGGAGGCCCTCTCAACAGAAACGGCGAGAGGAATTCCAGGGTCGTGCCACCATTCCAAGAGTCCCCCAGATGTCTCAGTCCATTCCAGAGGAACCTCTTTTCCCTTCACTGGCTCGTCTTTCACGCCGAGGATCGACTCACACCAAGGTGGCACGTGGCACAGCCCTGTGGGAAAGCCTCGTGGGAAAACCTCGAGGGACAGCCTCGAGGGAAATCCACAGATCCCTTGATCCACGTGACAGGAAGCGTGACACTACTGCTGCAGCTCGGGAGGAAAGCGCACGTGTATGCCCCCACTCGAGACGAGGCCTGACTCCCCTGGGGAGACTCAGAAGCACCCCAAGATCCATGGCAACACTGGAGAGGAATCCTCAGGTTCCGGCCCCGACTCCACACAAGGACTGAGGCCCCGGCATGGACGGGAGAGGAATCCCGAGAGGTCCCCTAGCAACTCGCATGGGGACTGGCCTTTCCTGAGGCCACCAGAGCGGGTCCCTGAGGTCCCCGTCGTAACTCGAGAAGACGTGCCGCAACTCGAGAAAATCCAGGAGGTTCTCCCCTCCAGGCGAGATGAGGCCCATTTCCGCTGAGGCGTCTCGAGGCTGATCACACCTCACCTCTGGAACTTCGAAATGCTCCTTCACACCCTTGGTGCAAATCAAGAAGTTCCCCGACATACCCGTCTCCACTCGAGGGGAATCACGAGGGTCCTGCCCACATCCAGAGGAGCCCCGTTTCCGCCTCGTAGCTCGAGATGAGGGATCCTTTCCCTGCTTCGTCGGGAAAGAGTTCCCGGCGTTCCCGTCGCATCTCAAGAGGAGGCCCTCTCAACAAGAACGGCGAGAGGAACTCCAGGGTCGTGCCAACATTCCAAGAGTCCCCCAGATGTCTCAGTCCATTCCAGAGGAACCTCTTTTCCCTTCACGGGCTCGTCTTTGATGCCGAGGATCGACTCACACCAGGGTGGCCCCTGGCACAGCCCTGTGGGAAAGCCTCGTGGGAAAGCCTCGAGGGACAGCCTCGAGGGAAAGCCACAGATCCCTTGATCCACGTGACAGGAAGCGTGACACTACTGCTGCAGCTCGGGAGGAAAGCGCACGTGCATGCCCCCACTCGAGACGAGGCCTGACTCCCCTGGGGAGACTCAGAAGCACCCCAAGATCCATGGCAACACTGGAGAGGAAACCTCAGGTTCCGGCCCCGACTCCACACAAGGACTGAGGCCCCGGCATGGACGGGAGAGGAATCCCGAGAGGTCCCCTAGCAACTCGCATGGGGACTGGCCTTTCCTGAGGCCACCAGAGCGGGGCCCTGAGGTCCCCGTCGTAACTCGAGAAGACCTGCCGCAACTCGAGAAAATCCAGGAGGTTCTCCCCTCCAGGCGAGATGAGGCCCATTTCCGCTGAGGCGTCTCGAGGCTGATCACACCTCACCTCTGGAACTTCGAAAGGGTCCTTCACACCCTTGGTGCAAATCAAGAAGTTCCCCGACATACCCGTCTCCACTCGAGAGGAATCACGAGGGTCCCGCCCACATCCAGAGGAGCCCCGTTTCCGCCTCGTATCTCGAGATGAGGGATCCTTTCCCTGCTTCGTCGGGAAAGAGTTCCCGGCGTTCCCGTCGCATCTCAAGGGGAGGCCCTCTCAACAGGAACGGCGAGAGGAATTCCAGGGTCGTGCCACCATTCCAAGAGTCCCCCAGATGTCTCAGTCCATTCCAGAGGAACCTCTTTTCCCTTCACCGGCTCGTCTTTCACGCCGAGGATCGACTCACACCAAGGTGGCACGTGGCACAGCCCTGTGGGAAAGCCTCGTGGGAAAACCTCGAGGGACAGCCTCGAGGGAAATCCACAGATCCCTTGATCCACGTTACAGGAAGCGTGACACTACTGCTGCAGCTCGGGAGGAAAGCGCACGTGTATGCCCCCACTCGAGACGAGGCCTGACTCCCCTGGGGAGACTCAGAAGCACCCCAAGATCCATGGCAACACTGGAGAGGAATCCTCAGGTTCCGGCCCCGACTCCACACAAGGACTGAGGCCCCGGCATGGACGGGAGAGGAATCCCGAGAGGTCCCCTAGCAACTCGCATGGGGACTGGCCTTTCCTGAGGCCACCAGAGCGGGGCCCTGAGGTCCCCGTCGTAACTCGAGAAGACCTGCCGCAACTCGAGAAAATCCAGGAGGTTCTCCCCTCCAGGCGAGATGAGGCCCATTTCCGCTGAGGCGTCTCGAGGCTGATCACACCTCACCTCTGGAACTTCGAAAGGGTCCTTCACACCCTTGGTGCAAATCAAGAAGTTCGCCGACATACCCGTCTCCACTCGAGAGGAATCACGAGGGTCCCGCCCACATCCAGAGGAGCCCCATTTCCGCCTAGTAGCTCGAGATGAGGGATCCTTTCCCTGCTTCGTCCCGAAAGAGTTCCCGGCGTTCCCGTCGCATCTCAAGGGGAGGCCCTCTCAACAGAAACGGCGAGAGGAATTCCAGGGTCGTGCCACCATTCCAAGAGTCCCCCAGATGTCTCAGTCCATTCCAGAGGAACCTCTTTTCCCTTCACTGGCTCGTCTTTCACGCCAAGAATCGACGCACACCAAGGTGGCACGTGGCACAGCCCTGTGGGAAAGCCTCGTGGGTAAGCCTCGAGGGACAGCCTCGACGGAAAGCCACAGATCCCTTGATCCACGTGACAGGAAGCGTGACACTACTGCTGCAGCTCGGGAGGAAAGCGCACGTGCATGCCCCCACTCGAGACGAGGCCTGATTCCCCTGGTGAGACTCAGAAGCACCCCAAGATCCATGGCAACACTGGAGAGGAATCCTCAGGTTCCGGCCCCGACTCCACACAAGGACTGAGGCCCCAGCATGGACGGGAGAGGAATCCCGAGAGGTCCCCTAGCAACTCGCATGGGGACTTGCCTTTCCTGAGGCCACCAGAGCGGGTCCCTGAGGTCCCCTTCGTAACTCGAGAAGACCTGCTGCAACTCGACAAAATCCAGGAGGTTCTCCCCTCCAGGCGAGATGAGGCCCATTTCTGCTGAGGCGTCTCGAGGCTGGTCACATCTCACCTCTGGAACTTCGAAAGGCTCCTTCACACCCTTGGTGCAAATCAAGAAGTTCCCCGACATACCCGTCTCCACTCGAGAGGAATCACGAGGGTCCCGCCAACATCCAGAGGAGCCCCGTTTCCGCCTCGTAGCTCGAGATCAGGGATCCTTTCCCTGCTTCTTCGGGAAAGAGTTCCTGGCATTCCCGTCGCATCTCAAGAGGAGGCCCTCTCAACAGGAACGGCGAGAGGAACTCCAGGGTCGTGCCACCATTCCAAGAGTCCCCCAGATGTCTCAGTCCATTCCAGAGGAACCTCTTTTCCCTTCACCGGCTCGTCTTTCACGCCGAGGATCGACTCACACCAAGGTGGCACGTGGCACAGCCCTGTGGGAAAGCCTCGTGGGAAAACCTCGAGGGACAGCCTCGAGGGAAATCCACAGATCCCTTGATCCACGTGACAGGAAGCGTGACACTACTGCTGCAGCTCGGGAGGAAAGCGCACGTGTATGCCCCCACTCGAGACGAGGCCTGACTCCCCTGGGGAGACTCAGAAGCACCCCAAGATCCATGGCAACACTGGAGAGGAATCCTCAGGTTCCGGCCCCGACTCCACACAAGGACTGAGGCCACGGCATGGACGGGAGAGGAATCCCGAGAGGTCCCCTAGCAACTCGCATGGGGACTGGCCTTTCCTGAGGCCACCAGAGCGGGGCCCTGAGGTCCCCGTCGTAACTCGAGAAGACCTGCCGCAACTCGAGAAAATCCAGGAGGTTCTCCCCTCCAGGCGAGATGAGGCCCATTTCCGCTGAGGCGTCTCGAGGCTGATCACACCTCACCTCTGGAACTTCGAAAGGGTCCTTCACACCCTTGCTGCAAATCAAGAAGTTCCCCGACATACCCGTCTCCACTCGAGAGGAATCACGAGGGTCCCGCCCACATCCAGAGGAGCCCCGTTTCCGCCTCGTATCTCGAGATGAGGGATCCTTTCCCTGCTTCGTCGGGAAAGAGTTCCCGGCGTTCCCGTCGCATCTCAAGGGGAGGCCCTCTCAACAGAAACGGCGAGAGGAATTCCAGGGTCGTGCCACCATTCCAAGAGTCCCCCAGATGTCTCAGTCCATTCCAGAGGAACCTCTTTTCCCTTCACTGGCTCGTCTTTCACGCCGAGGATCGACTCACACCAAGGTGGCACGTGGCACAGCCCTGTGGGAAAGCCTCGTGGGAAAACCTCGAGGGACAGCCTCGAGGGAAATCCACAGATCCCTTGATCCACGTGACAGGAAGCGTGACACTACTGCTGCAGCTCGGGAGGAAAGCGCACGTGTATGCCCCCACTCGAGACGAGGCCTGACTCCCCTGGGGAGACTCAGAAGCACCCCAAGATCCATGGCAACACTGGAGAGGAATCCTCAGGTTCCGGCCCCGACTCCACACAAGGACTGAGGCCCCGGCATGGACGGGAGAGGAATCCCGAGAGGTCCCCTAGCAACTCGCATGGGGACTGGCCTTTCCTGAGGCCACCAGAGCGGGGCCCTGAGGTCCCCGTCGTAACTCGAGAAGACCTGCCGCAACTCGAGAAAATCCAGGAGGTTCTCCCCTCCAGGCGAGATGAGGCCCATTTCCGCTGAGGCGTCTCGAGGCTGATCACACCTCACCTCTGGAACTTCGAAAGGGTCCTTCACACCCTTGCTGCAAATCAAGAAGTTCCCCGACATACCCGTCTCCACTCGAGAGGAATCACGAGGGTCCCGCCCACATCCAGAGGAGCCCCGTTTCCGCCTCGTATCTCGAGATGAGGGATCCTTTCCCTGCTTCGTCGGGAAAGAGTTCCCGGCGTTCCCGTCGCATCTCAAGGGGAGGCCCTCTCAACAGAAACGGCGAGAGGAATTCCAGGGTCGTGCCACCATTCCAAGAGTCCCCCAGATGTCTCAGTCCATTCCAGAGGAACCTCTTTTCCCTTCACTGGCTCGTCTTTCACGCCAAGAATCGACGCACACCAAGGTGGCACGTGGCACAGCCCTGTGGGAAAGCCTCGTGGGTAAGCCTCGAGGGACAGCCTCGACGGAAAGCCACAGATCCCTTGATCCACGTGACAGGAAGCGTGACACTACTGCTGCAGCTCGGGAGGAAAGCGCACGTGCATGCCCCCACTCGAGACGAGGCCTGATTCCCCTGGTGAGACTCAGAAGCACCCCAAGATCCATGGCAACACTGGAGAGGAATCCTCAGGTTCCGGCCCCGACTCCACACAAGGACTGAGGCCCCAGCATGGACGGGAGAGGAATCCCGAGAGGTCCCCTAGCAACTCGCATGGGGACTTGCCTTTCCTGAGGCCACCAGAGCGGGTCCCTGAGGTCCCCTTCGTAACTCGAGAAGACCTGCTGCAACTCGACAAAATCCAGGAGGTTCTCCCCTCCAGGCGAGATGAGGCCCATTTCTGCTGAGGCGTCTCGAGGCTGGTCACATCTCACCTCTGGAACTTCGAAAGGCTCCTTCACACCCTTGGTGCAAATCAAGAAGTTCCCCGACATACCCGTCTCCACTCGAGAGGAATCACGAGGGTCCCGCCAACATCCAGAGGAGCCCCGTTTCCGCCTCGTAGCTCGAGATCAGGGATCCTTTCCCTGCTTCTTCGGGAAAGAGTTCCTGGCATTCCCGTCGCATCTCAAGAGGAGGCCCTCTCAACAGGAACGGCGAGAGGAACTCCAGGGTCGTGCCACCATTCCAAGAGTCCCCCAGATGTCTCAGTCCATTCCAGAGGAACCTCTTTTCCCTTCACCGGCTCGTCTTTCACGCCGAGGATCGACTCACACCAAGGTGGCACGTGGCACAGCCCTGTGGGAAAGCCTCGTGGGAAAGCCTCGAGGGACAGCCTCGAGGGAAAGCCACAGATCCCTTGATCCACGTGACAGGAAGCGTGACACTACTGCTGCAGCTCGGGAGGAAAGCGCACGTGCATGCCCCCACTCGAGACGAGGCCTGACTCCCCTGGGGAGACTTAGAAGCTCCCCAAGATCCATGGCAACACTGGAGAGGAATCCTAAGGTTTCGGCCCGACTCCACACAAGGACTGAGGCCCCGGCATGGACGGGAGAGGAATCCCGAGAGGTCCCCTAGCAACTCGCATGGGGACTGGCCTTTCCTGAGGCCACCAGAGCGGGTCCCTGAGGTCCCCGTCGTAACTCGAGAAGACCTGCCGCAACTCGAGAAAATCCAGGAGGTTCTCCCCTCCAGGCGAGATGAGGCCCATTTCCGCTGAGGCGTCTCGAGGCTGATCACACCTCACCTCTGGAACTTCGAAAGGGTCCTTCACACCCTTGCTGCAAATCAAGAAGTTCCCCGACATACCCGTCTCCACTCGAGAGGAATCACGAGGGTCCCGCCCACATCCAGAGGAGCCCCGTTTCCGCCTCGTATCTCGAGATGAGGGATCCTTTCCCTGCTTCGTCGGGAAAGAGTTCCCGGCGTTCCCGTCGCATCTCAAGGGGAGGCCCTCTCAACAGAAACGGCGAGAGGAATTCCAGGGTCGTGCCACCATTCCAAGAGTCCCCCAGATGTCTCAGTCCATTCCAGAGGAACCTCTTTTCCCTTCACTGGCTCGTCTTTCACGCCGAGGATCGACTCACACCAAGGTGGCACGTGGCACAGCCCTGTGGGAAAGCCTCGTGGGAAAACCTCGAGGGACAGCCTCGAGGGAAAGCCACAGATCCCTTGATCCACGTGACAGGAAGCGTGACACTACTGCTGCAGCTCGGGAGGAAAGCGCACGTGTATGCCCCCACTCGAGACGAGGCCTGACTCCCCTGGGGAGACTCAGAAGCACCCCAAGATCCATGGCAACACTGGAGAGGAATCCTCAGGTTCCGGCCCCGACTCCACACAAGGACTGAGGCCCCGGCATGGACGGGAGAGGAATCCCGAGAGGTCCCCTAGCAACTCGCATGGGGACTGGCCTTTCCTGAGGCCACCAGAGCGGGTCCCTGAGGTCCCCGTCGTAACTCGAGAAGACGTGCCGCAACTCGAGAAAATCCAGGAGGTTCTCCCCTCCAGGCGAGATGAGGCCCATTTCCGCTGAGGCGTCTCGAGGCTGATCACACCTCACCTCTGGAACTTCGAAATGCTCCTTCACACCCTTGGTGCAAATCAAGAAGTTCCCCGACATACCCGTCTCCACTCGAGGGGAATCACGAGGGTCCTGCCCACATCCAGAGGAGCCCCGTTTCCGCCTCGTAGCTCGAGATGAGGGATCCTTTCCCTGCTTCGTCGGGAAAGAGTTCCCGGCGTTCCCGTCGCATCTCAAGAGGAGGCCCTCTCAACAAGAACGGAGAGAGGAACTCCAGGGTCGTGCCAACATTCCAAGAGTCCCCCAGATGTCTCAGTCCATTCCAGAGGAACCTCTTTTCCCTTCACGGGCTCGTCTTTGATGCCGAGGATCGACTCACACCAGGGTGGCCCCTGGCACAGCCCTGTGGGAAAGCCTCGTGGGAAAGCCTCGAGGGACAGCCTCGAGGGAAAGCCACAGATCCCTTGATCCACGTGACAGGAAGCGTGACACTACTGCTGCAGCTCGGGAGGAAAGCGCACGTGCATGCCCCCACTCGAGACGAGGCCTGACTCCCCTGGGGAGACTCAGAAGCACCCCAAGATCCATGGCAACACTGGAGAGGAAACCTCAGGTTCCGGCCCCGACTCCACACAAGGACTGAGGCCCCGGCATGGACGGGAGAGGAATCCCGAGAGGTCCCCTAGCAACTCGCATGGGGACTGGCCTTTCCTGAGGCCACCAGAGCGGGGCCCTGAGGTCCCCGTCGTAACTCGAGAAGACCTGCCGCAACTCGAGAAAATCCAGGAGGTTCTCCCCTCCAGGCGAGATGAGGCCCATTTCCGCTGAGGCGTCTCGAGGCTGATCACACCTCACCTCTGGAACTTCGAAAGGGTCCTTCACACCCTTGGTGCAAATCAAGAAGTTCCCCGACATACCCGTCTCCACTCGAGAGGAATCACGAGGGTCCCGCCCACATCCAGAGGAGCCCCGTTTCCGCCTCGTATCTCGAGATGAGGGATCCTTTCCCTGCTTCGTCGGGAAAGAGTTCCCGGCGTTCCCGTCGCATCTCAAGGGGAGGCCCTCTCAACAGGAACGGCGAGAGGAATTCCAGGGTCGTGCCACCATTCCAAGAGTCCCCCAGATGTCTCAGTCCATTCCAGAGGAACCTCTTTTCCCTTCACCGGCTCGTCTTTCACGCCGAGGATCGACTCACACCAAGGTGGCACGTGGCACAGCCCTGTGGGAAAGCCTCGTGGGAAAACCTCGAGGGACAGCCTCGAGGGAAATCCACAGATCCCTTGATCCACGTTACAGGAAGCGTGACACTACTGCTGCAGCTCGGGAGGAAAGCGCACGTGTATGCCCCCACTCGAGACGAGGCCTGACTCCCCTGGGGAGACTCAGAAGCACCCCAAGATCCATGGCAACACTGGAGAGGAATCCTCAGGTTCCGGCCCCGACTCCACACAAGGACTGAGGCCCCGGCATGGACGGGAGAGGAATCCCGAGAGGTCCCCTAGCAACTCGCATGGGGACTGGCCTTTCCTGAGGCCACCAGAGCGGGGCCCTGAGGTCCCCGTCGTAACTCGAGAAGACCTGCCGCAACTCGAGAAAATCCAGGAGGTTCTCCCCTCCAGGCGAGATGAGGCCCATTTCCGCTGAGGCGTCTCGAGGCTGATCACACCTCACCTCTGGAACTTCGAAAGGGTCCTTCACACCCTTGCTGCAAATCAAGAAGTTCCCCGACATACCCGTCTCCACTCGAGAGGAATCACGAGGGTCCCGCCCACATCCAGAGGAGCCCCGTTTCCGCCTCGTATCTCGAGATGAGGGATCCTTTCCCTGCTTCGTCGGGAAAGAGTTCCCGGCGTTCCCGTCGCATCTCAAGGGGAGGCCCTCTCAACAGAAACGGCGAGAGGAATTCCAGGGTCGTGCCACCATTCCAAGAGTCCCCCAGATGTCTCAGTCCATTCCAGAGGAACCTCTTTTCCCTTCACTGGCTCGTCTTTCACGCCGAGGATCGACTAACACCAAGGTGGCACGTGGCACAGCCCTGTGGGAAAGCCTCGTGGGAAAACCTCGAGGGACAGCCTCGAGGGAAATCCACAGATCCCTTGATCCACGTGACAGGAAGCGTGACACTACTGCTGCAGCTCGGGAGGAAAGCGCACGTGTATGCCCCCACTCGAGACGAGGCCTGACTCCCCTGGGGAGACTCAGAAGCACCCCAAGATCCATGGCAACACTGGAGAGGAATCCTCAGGTTCCGGCCCCGACTCCACACAAGGACTGAGGCCCCGGCATGGACGGGAGAGGAATCCCGAGAGGTCCCCTAGCAACTCGCATGGGGACTGGCCTTTCCTGAGGCCACCAGAGCGGGGCCCTGAGGTCCCCGTCGTAACTCGAGAAGACCTGCCGCAACTCGAGAAAATCCAGGAGGTTCTCCCCTCCAGGCGAGATGAGGCCCATTTCCGCTGAGGCGTCTCGAGGCTGATCACACCTCACCTCTGGAACTTCGAAAGGGTCCTTCACACCCTTGCTGCAAATCAAGAAGTTCCCCGACATACCCGTCTCCACTCGAGAGGAATCACGAGGGTCCCGCCCACATCCAGAGGAGCCCCGTTTCCGCCTCGTATCTCGAGATGAGGGATCCTTTCCCTGCTTCGTCGGGAAAGAGTTCCCGGCGTTCCCGTCGCATCTCAAGGGGAGGCCCTCTCAACAGAAACGGCGAGAGGAATTCCAGGGTCGTGCCACCATTCCAAGAGTCCCCCAGATGTCTCAGTCCATTCCAGAGGAACCTCTTTTCCCTTCACTGGCTCGTCTTTCACGCCGAGGATCGACTAACACCAAGGTGGCACGTGGCACAGCCCTGTGGGAAAGCCTCGTGGGAAAACCTCGAGGGACAGCCTCGAGGGAAATCCACAGATCCCTTGATCCACGTGACAGGAAGCGTGACACTACTGCTGCAGCTCGGGAGGAAAGCGCACGTGTATGCCCCCACTCGAGACGAGGCCTGACTCCCCTGGGGAGACTCAGAAGCACCCCAAGATCCATGGCAACACTGGAGAGGAATCCTCAGGTTCCGGCCCCGACTCCACACAAGGACTGAGGCCCCGGCATGGACGGGAGAGGAATCCCGAGAGGTCCCCTAGCAACTCGCATGGGGACTGGCCTTTCCTGAGGCCACCAGAGCGGGGCCCTGAGGTCCCCGTCGTAACTCGAGAAGACCTGCCGCAACTCGAGAAAATCCAGGAGGTTCTCCCCTCCAGGCGAGATGAGGCCCATTTCCGCTGAGGCGTCTCGAGGCTGATCACACCTCACCTCTGGAACTTCGAAAGGGTCCTTCACACCCTTGGTGCAAATCAAGAAGTTCCCCGACATACCCGTCTCCACTCGAGAGGAATCACGAGGGTCCCGCCCACATCCAGAGGAGCCCCGTTTCCGCCTCGTATCTCGAGATGAGGGATCCTTTCCCTGCTTCGTCGGGAAAGAGTTCCCGGCGTTCCCGTCGCATCTCAAGGGGAGGCCCTCTCAACAGGAACGGCGAGAGGAATTCCAGGGTCGTGCCACCATTCCAAGAGTCCCCCAGATGTCTCAGTCCATTCCAGAGGAACCTCTTTTCCCTTCACCGGCTCGTCTTTCACGCCGAGGATCGACTCACACCAAGGTGGCACGTGGCACAGCCCTGTGGGAAAGCCTCGTGGGAAAACCTCGAGGGACAGCCTCGAGGGAAATCCACAGATCCCTTGATCCACGTGACAGGAAGCGTGACACTACTGCTGCAGCTCGGGAGGAAAGCGCACGTGTATGCCCCCACTCGAGACGAGGCCTGACTCCCCTGGGGAGACTCAGAAGCACCCCAAGATCCATGGCAACACTGGAGAGGAATCCTCAGGTTCCGGCCCCGACTCCACACAAGGACTGAGGCCCCGGCATGGACGGGAGAGGAATCCCGAGATGTCCCCTAGCAACTCGCATGGGGACTGGCCTTTCCTGAGGCCACCAGAGCGGGTCCCTGAGGTCCCCGTCGTAACTCGAGAAGACGTGCCGCAACTCGAGAAAATCCAGGAGGTTCTCCCCTCCAGGCGAGATGAGGCCCATTTCCGCTGAGGCGTCTCGAGGCTGATCACACCTCACCTCTGGAACTTCGAAATGCTCCTTCACACCCTTGGTGCAAATCAAGAAGTTCCCCGACATACCCGTCTCCACTCGAGGGGAATCACGAGGGTCCTGCCCACATCCAGAGGAGCCCCGTTTCCGCCTCGGAGCTCGAGATGAGGGATCCTTTCCCTGCTTCGTCGGGAAAGAGTTCCCGGCGTTCCCGTCGCATCTCAAGAGGAGGCCCTCTCAACAGGAACGGCGAGAGGAACTCCAGGGTCGTGCCACCATTCCAAGAGTCCCCCAGATGTCTCAGTCCATTCCAGAGGAACCTCTTTTCCCTTCACCAGCTCGTCTTTCACGCCGAGGATCGACTAACACCAAGGTGGCACGTGGCACAGCCCTGTGGGAAAGCCTCGTGGGAAAGCCTCGAGGGACAGCCTCGAGGGAAAGCCACAGATCCCTTGATCCACGTGACAGGAAGCGTGACACTACTGCTGCAGCTCGGGAGGAAAGCGCACGTGCATGCCCCCACTCGAGACGAGGCCTGACTCCCCTGGGGAGACTCAGAAGCACCCCAAGATCCATGGCAACACTGGAGAGGAATCCTCAGGTTCCGGCCCCGACTCCACACAAGGACTGAGGCCCCGGCATGGACGGGAGAGGAATCCCGAGGGGTCCCCTAGCAACTCGCATGGGGACTGGCCTTTCCTGAGGCCACCAGAGCGGGTCTCTGCGGTCCCCGTCGTAACTCGAGAAGACCTGCCACAACTCGAGAAAATCCAGGAGGTTCTCCCCTCCAGGCGAGATGAGGCCCATTTCCGCTGAGGCGTCTCGAGGCTGATCACACCTCACCTCTGGAACTTCGAAAGGGTCCTTCACACCCTTGGTGCAAATCAAGAAGTTCCCCAACTTAGCCGTCTCCACTCGAGAGGAATCACGAGGGTCCCGCCCACATCCAGAGGAGCCCCGTTTCGGCCTCATAGCTCGAGATGAGGGATCCTTTCCCTGCTTCGTCGGGAAAGAGTTCCCGGCGTTCCCGTCGCATCTCAAGAGGAGGCCCTCTCAACAGGAACGGCGAGAGGAACTCCAGGGTCGTGCCACCATTCCAAGAGTCCCCCAGATGTCTCAGTCCATTCCAGAGGAACCTCTTTTCCCTTCACCGGCTCGTCTTTCACGCCGAGAATCGACTCACACCAAGGTGGCACGTGGCACAGCCCTGTGGGAAAGCCTCGTGGGAAAGCCTCGAGGGACAGCCTCGAGGGAAAGCCACAGATCCCTTGATCCACGTGACAGGAAGCGTGACACTACTGCTGCAGCTCGGGAGGAAAGCGCACGTGCATGCCCCCACTCGAGACGAGGCCTGACTCCCCTGGGGAGACTCAGAAGCACCCCAAGATCCATGGCAACACTGGAGAGGAAACCTCAGGTTCCGGCCCCGACTCCACACAAGGACTGAGGCCCCGGCATGGACGGGAGAGGAATCCCGAGAGGTCCCCTAGCAACTCGCATGGGGACTGGCCTTTCCTGAGGCCACCAGAGCGGGGCCCTGAGGTCCCCGTCGTAACTCGAAAAGACCTGCCGCAACTCGAGAAAATCCAGGAGGTTCTCCCCTCCAGGCGAGATGAGGCCCATTTCCGCTGAGGCGTCTCGAGGCTGATCACACCTCACCTCTGGAACTTCGAAAGGGTCCTTCACACCCTTGGTGCAAATCAAGAAGTTCCCCGACATACCCGTCTCCACTCGAGAGGAATCACGAGGGTCCCGCCCACATCCAGAGGAGCCCCGTTTCCGCCTCGTATCTCGAGATGAGGGATCCTTTCCCTGCTTCGTCGGGAAAGAGTTCCCGGCGTTCCCGTCGCATCTCAAGGGGAGGCCCTCTCAACAGGAACGGCGAGAGGAATTCCAGGGTCGTGCCACCATTCCAAGAGTCCCCCAGATGTCTCAGTCCATTCCAGAGGAACCTCTTTTCCCTTCACGGGCTCGTCTTTGATGCCGAGGATCGACTCACACCAGGATGGCCCCTGGCACAGCCCTGTGGGAAAGCCTCGTGGGAAAGCCTCGAGGGACAGCCTCGAGGGAAAGCCACAGATCCCTTGATCCACGTGACAGGAAGCGTGACACTACTGCTGCAGCTCGGGAGGAAAGCGCACGTGCATGCCCCCACTCGAGACGAGGCCTGACTCCCCTGGGGAGACTCAGAAGCACCCCAAGATCCATGGCAACACTGGAGAGGAAACCTCAGGTTCCGGCCCCGACTCCACACAAGGACTGAGGCCCCGGCATGGACGGGAGAGGAATCCCGAGAGGTCCCCTAGCAACTCGCATGGGGACTGGCCTTTCCTGAGGCCACCAGAGCGGGGCCCTGAGGTCCCCGTCGTAACTCGAGAAGACCTGCCGCAACTCGAGAAAATCCAGGAGGTTCTCCCCTCCAGGCGAGATGAGGCCCATTTCCGCTGAGGCGTCTCGAGGCTGATCACACCTCACCTCTGGAACTTCGAAAGGGTCCTTCACACCCTTGGTGCAAATCAAGAAGTTCCCCGACATACCCGTCTCCACTCGAGAGGAATCACGAGGGTCCCGCCCACATCCAGAGGAGCCCCGTTTCCGCCTCGTATCTCGAGATGAGGGATCCTTTCCCTGCTTCGTCGGGAAAGAGTTCCCGGCGTTCCCGTCGCATCTCAAGGGGAGGCCCTCTCAACAGGAACGGCGAGAGGAATTCCAGGGTCGTGCCACCATTCCAAGAGTCCCCCAGATGTCTCAGTCCATTCCAGAGGAACCTCTTTTCCCTTCACCGGCTCGTCTTTCACGCCGAGGATCGACTCACACCAAGGTGGCACGTGGCACAGCCCTGTGGGAAAGCCTCGCGGGAAAACCTCGAGGGACAGCCTCGAGGGAAATCCACAGATCCCTTGATCCACGTGACAGGAAGCGTGACACTACTGCTGCAGCTCGGGAGGAAAGCGCACGTGTATGCCCCCACTCGAGACGAGGCCTGACTCCCCTGGGGAGACTCAGAAGCACCCCAAGATCCATGGCAACACTGGAGAGGAATCCTCAGGTTCCGGCCCCGACTCCACACAAGGACTGAGGCCCCGGCATGGACGGGAGAGGAATCCCGAGAGGTCCCCTAGCAACTCGCATGGGGACTGGCCTTTCCTGAGGCCACCAGAGCGGGTCCCTGAGGTCCCCGTCGTAACTCGAGAAGACGTGCCGCAACTCGAGAAAATCCAGGAGGTTCTCCCCTCCAGGCGAGATGAGGCCCATTTCCGCTGAGGCGTCTCGAGGCTGATCACACCTCACCTCTGGAACTTCGAAATGCTCCTTCACACCCTTGGTGCAAATCAAGAAGTTCCCCGACATACCCGTCTCCACTCGAGGGGAATCACGAGGGTCCTGCCCACATCCAGAGGAGCCCCGTTTCCGCCTCGTAGCTCGAGATGAGGGATCCTTTCCCTGCTTCGTCGGGAAAGAGTTCCCGGCGTTCCCGTCGCATCTCAAGAGGAGGCCCTCTCAACAAGAACGGCGAGAGGAACTCCAGGGTCGTGCCAACATTCCAAGAGTCCCCCAGATGTCTCAGTCCATTCCAGAGGAACCTCTTTTCCCTTCACGGGCTCGTCTTTGATGCCGAGGATCGACTCACACCAGGGTGGCCCCTGGCACAGCCCTGTGGGAAAGCCTCGTGGGAAAGCCTCGAGGGACAGCCTCGAGGGAAAGCCACAGATCCCTTGATCCACGTGACAGGAAGCGTGACACTACTGCTGCAGCTCGGGAGGAAAGCGCACGTGCATGCCCCCACTCGAGACGAGGCCTGACTCCCCTGGGGAGACTCAGAAGCACCCCAAGATCCATGGCAACACTGGAGAGGAAACCTCAGGTTCCGGCCCCGACTCCACACAAGGACTGAGGCCCCGGCATGGACGGGAGAGGAATCCCGAGAGGTCCCCTAGCAACTCGCATGGGGACTGGCCTTTCCTGAGGCCACCAGAGCGGGGCCCTGAGGTCCCCGTCGTAACTCGAGAAGACCTGCCGCAACTCGAGAAAATCCAGGAGGTTCTCCCCTCCAGGCGAGATGAGGCCCATTTCCGCTGAGGCGTCTCGAGGCTGATCACACCTCACCTCTGGAACTTCGAAAGGGTCCTTCACACCCTTGGTGCAAATCAAGAAGTTCCCCGACATACCCGTCTCCACTCGAGAGGAATCACGAGGGTCCCGCCCACATCCAGAGGAGCCCCGTTTCCGCCTCGTATCTCGAGATGAGGGATCCTTTCCCTGCTTCGTCGGGAAAGAGTTCCCGGCGTTCCCGTCGCATCTCAAGGGGAGGCCCTCTCAACAGGAACGGCGAGAGGAATTCCAGGGTCGTGCCACCATTCCAAGAGTCCCCCAGATGTCTCAGTCCATTCCAGAGGAACCTCTTTTCCCTTCACCCGCTCGTCTTTCACGCCGAGGATCGACTCACACCAAGGTGGCACGTGGCACAGCCCTGTGGGAAAGCCTCGTGGGAAAACCTCGAGGGACAGCCTCGAGGGAAATCCACAGATCCCTTGATCCACGTGACAGGAAGCGTGACACTACTGCTGCAGCTCGGGAGGAAAGCGCACGTGTATGCCCCCACTCGAGACGAGGCCTGACTCCCCTGGGGAGACTCAGAAGCACCCCAAGATCCATGGCAACACTGGAGAGGAATCCTCAGGTTCCGGCCCCGACTCCACACAAGGACTGAGGCCCCGGCATGGACGGGAGAGGAATCCCGAGAGGTCCCCTAGCAACTCGCATGGGGACTGGCCTTTCCTGAGGCCACCAGAGCGGGGCCCTGAGGTCCCCGTCGTAACTCGAGAAGACCTGCCGCAACTCGAGAAAATCCAGGAGGTTCTCCCCTCCAGGCGAGATGAGGCCCATTTCCGCTGAGGCGTCTCGAGGCTGATCACACCTCACCTCTGGAACTTCGAAAGGGTCCTTCACACCCTTGCTGCAAATCAAGAAGTTCCCCGACATACCCGTCTCCACTCGAGAGGAATCACGAGGGTCCCGCCCACATCCAGAGGAGCCCCGTTTCCGCCTCGTATCTCGAGATGAGGGATCCTTTCCCTGCTTCGTCGGGAAAGAGTTCCCGGCGTTCCCGTCGCATCTCAAGGGGAGGCCCTCTCAACAGAAACGGCGAGAGGAATTCCAGGGTCGTGCCACCATTCCAAGAGTCCCCCAGATGTCTCAGTCCATTCCAGAGGAACCTCTTTTCCCTTCACTGGCTCGTCTTTCACGCCGAGGATCGACTCACACCAAGGTGGCACGTGGCACAGCCCTGTGGGAAAGCCTCGTGGGAAAACCTCGAGGGACAGCCTCGAGGGAAATCCACAGATCCCTTGATCCACGTGACAGGAAGCGTGACACTACTGCTGCAGCTCGGGAGGAAAGCGCACGTGTATGCCCCCACTCGAGACGAGGCCTGACTCCCCTGGGGAGACTCAGAAGCACCCCAAGATCCATGGCAACACTGGAGAGGAATCCTCAGGTTCCGGCCCCGACTCCACACAAGGACTGAGGCCACGGCATGGACGGGAGAGGAATCCCGAGAGGTCCCCTAGCAACTCGCATGGGGACTGGCCTTTCCTGAGGCCACCAGAGCGGGGCCCTGAGGTCCCCGTCGTAACTCGAGAAGACCTGCCGCAACTCGAGAAAATCCAGGAGGTTCTCCCCTCCAGGCGAGATGAGGCCCATTTCCGCTGAGGCGTCTCGAGGCTGATCACACCTCACCTCTGGAACTTCGAAAGGGTCCTTCACACCCTTGCTGCAAATCAAGAAGTTCCCCGACATACCCGTCTCCACTCGAGAGGAATCACGAGGGTCCCGCCCACATCCAGAGGAGCCCCGTTTCCGCCTCGTATCTCGAGATGAGGGATCCTTTCCCTGCTTCGTCGGGAAAGAGTTCCCGGCGTTCCCGTCGCATCTCAAGGGGAGGCCCTCTCAACAGAAACGGCGAGAGGAATTCCAGGGTCGTGCCACCATTCCAAGAGTCCCCCAGATGTCTCAGTCCATTCCAGAGGAACCTCTTTTCCCTTCACTGGCTCGTCTTTCACGCCAAGAATCGACGCACACCAAGGTGGCACGTGGCACAGCCCTGTGGGAAAGCCTCGTGGGTAAGCCTCGAGGGACAGCCTCGACGGAAAGCCACAGATCCCTTGATCCACGTGACAGGAAGCGTGACACTACTGCTGCAGCTCGGGAGGAAAGCGCACGTGCATGCCCCCACTCGAGACGAGGCCTGATTCCCCTGGTGAGACTCAGAAGCACCCCAAGATCCATGGCAACACTGGAGAGGAATCCTCAGGTTCCGGCCCCGACTCCACACAAGGACTGAGGCCCCAGCATGGACGGGAGAGGAATCCCGAGAGGTCCCCTAGCAACTCGCATGGGGACTGGCCTTTCCTGAGGCCACCAGAGCGGGGCCCTGAGGTCCCCGTCGTAACTCGAGAAGACCTGCCGCAACTCGAGAAAATCCAGGAGGTTCTCCCCTCCAGGCGAGATGAGGCCCATTTCCGCTGAGGCGTCTCGAGGCTGATCACACCTCACCTCTGGAACTTCGAAAGGGTCCTTCACACCCTTGGTGCAAATCAAGAAGTTCCCCGACATACCCGTCTCCACTCGAGAGGAATCACGAGGGTCCCGCCCACATCCAGAGGAGCCCCGTTTCCGCCTCGTATCTCGAGATGAGGGATCCTTTCCCTGCTTCGTCGGGAAAGAGTTCCCGGCGTTCCCGTCGCATCTCAAGGGGAGGCCCTCTCAACAGGAACGGCGAGAGGAATTCCAGGGTCGTGCCACCATTCCAAGAGTCCCCCAGATGTCTCAGTCCATTCCAGAGGAACCTCTTTTCCCTTCACCGGCTCGTCTTTCACGCCGAGGATCGACTCACACCAAGGTGGCACGTGGCACAGCCCTGTGGGAAAGCCTCGTGGGAAAACCTCGAGGGACAGCCTCGAGGGAAATCCACAGATCCCTTGATCCACGTTACAGGAAGCGTGACACTACTGCTGCAGCTCGGGAGGAAAGCGCACGTGTATGCCCCCACTCGAGACGAGGCCTGACTCCCCTGGGGAGACTCAGAAGCACCCCAAGATCCATGGCAACACTGGAGAGGAATCCTCAGGTTCCGGCCCCGACTCCACACAAGGACTGAGGCCCCGGCATGGACGGGAGAGGAATCCCGAGAGGTCCCCTAGCAACTCGCATGGGGACTGGCCTTTCCTGAGGCCACCAGAGCGGGGCCCTGAGGTCCCCGTCGTAACTCGAGAAGACCTGCCGCAACTCGAGAAAATCCAGGAGGTTCTCCCCTCCAGGCGAGATGAGGCCCATTTCCGCTGAGGCGTCTCGAGGCTGATCACACCTCACCTCTGGAACTTCGAAAGGGTCCTTCACACCCTTGCTGCAAATCAAGAAGTTCCCCGACATACCCGTCTCCACTCGAGAGGAATCACGAGGGTCCCGCCCACATCCAGAGGAGCCCCGTTTCCGCCTCGTATCTCGAGATGAGGGATCCTTTCCCTGCTTCGTCGGGAAAGAGTTCCCGGCGTTCCCGTCGCATCTCAAGGGGAGGCCCTCTCAACAGAAACGGCGAGAGGAATTCCAGGGTCGTGCCACCATTCCAAGAGTCCCCCAGATGTCTCAGTCCATTCCAGAGGAACCTCTTTTCCCTTCACTGGCTCGTCTTTCACGCCGAGGATCGACTAACACCAAGGTGGCACGTGGCACAGCCCTGTGGGAAAGCCTCGTGGGAAAACCTCGAGGGACAGCCTCGAGGGAAATCCACAGATCCCTTGATCCACGTGACAGGAAGCGTGACACTACTGCTGCAGCTCGGGAGGAAAGCGCACGTGTATGCCCCCACTCGAGACGAGGCCTGACTCCCCTGGGGAGACTCAGAAGCACCCCAAGATCCATGGCAACACTGGAGAGGAATCCTCAGGTTCCGGCCCCGACTCCACACAAGGACTGAGGCCCCGGCATGGACGGGAGAGGAATCCCGAGAGGTCCCCTAGCAACTCGCATGGGGACTGGCCTTTCCTGAGGCCACCAGAGCGGGGCCCTGAGGTCCCCGTCGTAACTCGAGAAGACCTGCCGCAACTCGAGAAAATCCAGGAGGTTCTCCCCTCCAGGCGAGATGAGGCCCATTTCCGCTGAGGCGTCTCGAGGCTGATCACACCTCACCTCTGGAACTTCGAAAGGGTCCTTCACACCCTTGGTGCAAATCAAGAAGTTCCCCGACATACCCGTCTCCACTCGAGAGGAATCACGAGGGTCCCGCCCACATCCAGAGGAGCCCCGTTTCCGCCTCGTATCTCGAGATGAGGGATCCTTTCCCTGCTTCGTCGGGAAAGAGTTCCCGGCGTTCCCGTCGCATCTCAAGGGGAGGCCCTCTCAACAGGAACGGCGAGAGGAATTCCAGGGTCGTGCCACCATTCCAAGAGTCCCCCAGATGTCTCAGTCCATTCCAGAGGAACCTCTTTTCCCTTCACCGGCTCGTCTTTCACGCCGAGGATCGACTCACACCAAGGTGGCACGTGGCACAGCCCTGTGGGAAAGCCTCGTGGGAAAACCTCGAGGGACAGCCTCGAGGGAAATCCACAGATCCCTTGATCCACGTGACAGGAAGCGTGACACTACTGCTGCAGCTCGGGAGGAAAGCGCACGTGTATGCCCCCACTCGAGACGAGGCCTGACTCCCCTGGGGAGACTCAGAAGCACCCCAAGATCCATGGCAACACTGGAGAGGAATCCTCAGGTTCCGGCCCCGACTCCACACAAGGACTGAGGCCCCGGCATGGACGGGAGAGGAATCCCGAGAGGTCCCCTAGCAACTCGCATGGGGACTGGCCTTTCCTGAGGCCACCAGAGCGGGTCCCTGAGGTCCCCGTCGTAACTCGAGAAGACGTGCCGCAACTCGAGAAAATCCAGGAGGTTCTCCCCTCCAGGCGAGATGAGGCCCATTTCCGCTGAGGCGTCTCGAGGCTGATCACACCTCACCTCTGGAACTTCGAAATGCTCCTTCACACCCTTGGTGCAAATCAAGAAGTTCCCCGACATACCCGTCTCCACTCGAGGGGAATCACGAGGGTCCTGCCCACATCCAGAGGAGCCCCGTTTCCGCCTCGTAGCTCGAGATGAGGGATCCTTTCCCTGCTTCGTCGGGAAAGAGTTCCCGGCGTTCCCGTCGCATCTCAAGAGGAGGCCCTCTCAACAAGAACGGCGAGAGGAACTCCAGGGTCGTGCCAACATTCCAAGAGTCCCCCAGATGTCTCAGTCCATTCCAGAGGAACCTCTTTTCCCTTCACGGGCTCGTCTTTGATGCCGAGGATCGACTCACACCAGGGTGGCCCCTGGCACAGCCCTGTGGGAAAGCCTCGTGGGAAAGCCTCGAGGGACAGCCTCGAGGGAAAGCCACAGATCCCTTGATCCACGTGACAGGAAGCGTGACACTACTGCTGCAGCTCGGGAGGAAAGCGCACGTGCATGCCCCCACTCGAGACGAGGCCTGACTCCCCTGGGGAGACTCAGAAGCACCCCAAGATCCATGGCAACACTGGAGAGGAATCCTCAGGTTCCGGCCCCGACTCCACACAAGGACTGAGGCCCCGGCATGGACGGGAGAGGAATCCCGAGAGGTCCCCTAGCAACTCGCATGGGGACTGGCCTTTCCTGAGGCCACCAGAGCGGGGCCCTGAGGTCCCCGTCGTAACTCGAGAAGACCTGCCGCAACTCGAGAAAATCCAGGAGGTTCTCCCCTCCAGGCGAGATGAGGCCCATTTCCGCTGAGGCGTCTCGAGGCTGATCACACCTCACCTCTGGAACTTCGAAAGGGTCCTTCACACCCTTGGTGCAAATCAAGAAGTTCCCCGACATACCCGTCTCCACTCGAGAGGAATCACGAGGGTCCCGCCCACATCCAGAGGAGCCCCGTTTCCGCCTCGTATCTCGAGATGAGGGATCCTTTCCCTGCTTCGTCGGGAAAGAGTTCCCGGCGTTCCCGTCGCATCTCAAGGGGAGGCCCTCTCAACAGGAACGGCGAGAGGAATTCCAGGGTCGTGCCACCATTCCAAGAGTCCCCCAGATGTCTCAGTCCATTCCAGAGGAACCTCTTTTCCCTTCACGGGCTCGTCTTTGATGCCGAGGATCGACTCACACCAGGATGGCCCCTGGCACAGCCCTGTGGGAAAGCCTCGTGGGAAAGCCTCGAGGGACAGCCTCGAGGGAAAGCCACAGATCCCTTGATCCACGTGACAGGAAGCGTGACACTACTGCTGCAGCTCGGGAGGAAAGCGCACGTGCATGCCCCCACTCGAGACGAGGCCTGACTCCCCTGGGGAGACTCAGAAGCACCCCAAGATCCATGGCAACACTGGAGAGGAAACCTCAGGTTCCGGCCCCGACTCCACACAAGGACTGAGGCCCCGGCATGGACGGGAGAGGAATCCCGAGAGGTCCCCTAGCAACTCGCATGGGGACTGGCCTTTCCTGAGGCCACCAGAGCGGGGCCCTGAGGTCCCCGTCGTAACTCGAGAAGACCTGCCGCAACTCGAGAAAATCCAGGAGGTTCTCCCCTCCAGGCGAGATGAGGCCCATTTCCGCTGAGGCGTCTCGAGGCTGATCACACCTCACCTCTGGAACTTCGAAAGGGTCCTTCACACCCTTGGTGCAAATCAAGAAGTTCCCCGACATACCCGTCTCCACTCGAGAGGAATCACGAGGGTCCCGCCCACATCCAGAGGAGCCCCGTTTCCGCCTCGTATCTCGAGATGAGGGATCCTTTCCCTGCTTCGTCGGGAAAGAGTTCCCGGCGTTCCCGTCGCATCTCAAGGGGAGGCCCTCTCAACAGGAACGGCGAGAGGAATTCCAGGGTCGTGCCACCATTCCAAGAGTCCCCAGATGTCTCAGTCCATTCCAGAGGAACCTCTTTTCCCTTCACCGGCTCGTCTTTCACGCCGAGGATCGACTCACACCAAGGTGGCACGTGGCACAGCCCTGTGGGAAAGCCTCGCGGGAAAACCTCGAGGGACAGCCTCGAGGGAAATCCACAGATCCCTTGATCCACGTGACAGGAAGCGTGACACTACTGCTGCAGCTCGGGAGGAAAGCGCACGTGTATGCCCCCACTCGAGACGAGGCCTGACTCCCCTGGGGAGACTCAGAAGCACCCCAAGATCCATGGCAACACTGGAGAGGAATCCTCAGGTTCCGGCCCCGACTCCACACAAGGACTGAGGCCCCGGCATGGACGGGAGAGGAATCCCGAGAGGTCCCCTAGCAACTCGCATGGGGACTGGCCTTTCCTGAGGCCACCAGAGCGGGTCCCTGAGGTCCCCGTCGTAACTCGAGAAGACGTGCCGCCACTCGAGAAAATCCAGGAGGTTCTCCCCTCCAGGCGAGATGAGGCCCATTTCCGCTGAGGCGTCTCGAGGCTGATCACACCTCACCTCTGGAACTTCGAAATGCTCCTTCACACCCTTGGTGCAAATCAAGAAGTTCCCCGACATACCCGTCTCCACTCGAGGGGAATCACGAGGGTCCTGCCCACATCCAGAGGAGCCCCGTTTCCGCCTCGTAGCTCGAGATGAGGGATCCTTTCCCTGCTTCGTCGGGAAAGAGTTCCCGGCGTTCCCGTCGCATCTCAAGAGGAGGCCCTCTCAACAAGAACGGCGAGAGGAACTCCAGGGTCGTGCCAACATTCCAAGAGTCCCCCAGATGTCTCAGTCCATTCCAGAGGAACCTCTTTTCCCTTCACGGGCTCGTCTTTGATGCCGAGGATCGACTCACACCAGGGTGGCCCCTGGCACAGCCCTGTGGGAAAGCCTCGTGGGAAAGCCTCGAGGGACAGCCTCGAGGGAAAGCCACAGATCCCTTGATCCACGTGACAGGAAGCGTGACACTACTGCTGCAGCTCGGGAGGAAAGCGCACGTGCATGCCCCCACTCGAGACGAGGCCTGACTCCCCTGGGGAGACTCAGAAGCACCCCAAGATCCATGGCAACACTGGAGAGGAAATCTCAGGTTCCGGCCCCGACTCCACACAAGGACTGAGGCCCCGGCATGGACGGGAGAGGAATCCCGAGAGGTCCCCTAGCAACTCGCATGGGGACTGGCCTTTCCTGAGGCCACCAGAGCGGGGCCCTGAGGTCCCCGTCGTAACTCGTGAAGACCTGCCGCAACTGGAGAAAATCCAGGAGGTTCTCCCCTCCAGGCGAGATGAGGCCCATTTCCGCTGAGGCGTCTCGAGGCTGATCACACCTCACCTCTGGAACTTCGAAAGGGTCCTTCACACCCTTGGTGCAAATCAGGAAGTTCCCCGACATACCCGTCTCCACTCGAGAGGAATCACGAGGGTCCCGCCCACATCCAGAGGAGCCCCGTTTCCGCCTCGTATTTCGAGATGAGGGATCCTTTCCCTGCTTCGTCGGGAAAGAGTTCCCGGCGTTCCCGTCGCATCTCAAGGGGAGGCCCTCTCAACAGGAACGGCGAGAGGAACTCCAGGGTCGTGCCACCATTCCAAGAGTCCCCCAGATGTCTCAGTCCATTCCAGAGGAACCTCTTTTCCCTTCACGGGCTCGTCTTTGATGCCGAGGATCGACTCACACCAGGGTGGCCCCTGGCACAGCCCTGTGGGAAAGCCTCGTGGGAAAGCCTCGAGGGACAGCCTCGAGGGAAAGCCACAGATCCCTTGATCCACGTGACAGGAAGCGTGACACTACTGCTGCAGCTCGGGAGGAAAGCGCACGTGCATGCCCCCACTCGAGACGAGGCCTGACTCCCCTGGGGAGACTCAGAAGCACCCCAAGATCCATGGCAACACTGGAGAGGAAACCTCAGGTTCCGGCCCCGACTCCACACAAGGACTGAGGCCCCGGCATGGACGGGAGAGGAATCCCGAGAGGTCCCCTAGCAACTCGCATGGGGACTGGCCTTTCCTGAGGCCACCAGAGCGGGGCCCTGAGGTCCCCGTCGTAACTCGTGAAGACCTGCCGCAACTGGAGAAAATCCAGGAGGTTCTCCCCTCCAGGCGAGATGAGGCCCATTTCCGCTGAGGCGTCTCGAGGCTGATCACACCTCACCTCTGGAACTTCGAAAGGGTCCTTCACACCCTTGGTGCAAATCAGGAAGTTCCCCGACATACCCGTATCCACTCGAGAGGAATCACGAGGGTCCCGCCCACATCCAGAGGAGCCCCGTTTCCGCCTCGTATTTCGAGATGAGGGATCCTTTCCCTGCTTCGTCGGGAAAGAGTTCCCGGCGTTCCCGTCGCATCTCAAGGGGAGGCCCTCTCAACAGGAACGGCGAGAGGAACTCCAGGGTCGTGCCACCATTCCAAGAGTCCCCCAGATGTCTCAGTCCATTCCAGAGGAACCTCTTTTCCCTTCACCGGCTCGTCTTTCACGCCGAGGATCGACTCACACCAAGGTGGCACGTGGCACAGCCCTGTGGGAAAGCCTCGTGGGAAAGCCTCGAGGGACAGCCTCGAGGGAAAGCCACAGATCCCTTGATCCACGTGACAGGAAGCGTGACACTACTGCTGCAGCTCGGGAGGAAAGCGCACGTGCATGGCCCCACTCGAGACGAGGCCTGACTCCCCTGGGGAGACTCAGAAGCACCCCAAGATCCATGGCAACACTGGAGAGGAATCCTCAGGTTCCGGCCCCGACTCCACACAAGGACTGAGGCCCCGGCATGGACGGGAGAGCAATCCCGAGAGGTCCCCTAGCAACTCGCATGGGGACTGGCCTTTCCTGAGGCCACCAGAGCGGGTCCCTGAGGTCCCCGTCGTAACTCGAGAAGACCTGCCGCAACTCGAGAAAATCCAGGAGGTTCTCCCCTCCAGGCGAGATGAGGCCCATTTCCGCTAAGGCGTCTCGAGGCTGATCACACCTCACCTCTGGAACTTCAAAATGCTCCTTCACACCCTTGGTGCAAATCAAGAAGTTCCCCGACATACCCGTCTCCACTCGAGGGGAATCACGAGGGTCCTGCCCACATCCAGAGGAGCCCCGTTTCCGCCTCGTAGCTCGAGATGAGGGATCCTTTCCCTGCTTCATCGGGAAAGAGTTCCCGGGGTTCCCGTCGCATCTCAAGAGGAGGCCCTCTCAACAAGAACGGCGAGAGGAACTCCAGGGTCGTGCCAACATTCCAAGAGTCCCCCAGATGTCTCAGTCCATTCCAGAGGAACCTCTTTTCCCTTCACGGGCTCGTCTTTCATGCCGAGGATCGACTCACACCAGGGTGGCCCCTGGCACAGCCCTGTGGGAAAGCCTCGTGGGAAAGCCTCGAGGGACAGCCTCGAGGGAAAGCCACAGATCCCTTGATCCACGTGACAGGAAGCGTGACACTACTGCTGCAGCTCGGGAGGAAAGCGCACGTTCATGCCCCAACTCGAGACGAGGCCTGACTCGACTGGGGAGACTCAGAAGCAGCCCAAGATCCATGGAAACACTGGACAGGAATCCTCAGGTTCCGGCCCCGACTCCACACAAGGACTGAGGCCCCGGCATGGACGGGAGAGGAATCCCGAGAGGTCCCCTAGCAACTCGCATGGGGACTGGCCTTTCCTGAGGCCACCAGAGCGGGTCCCTGAGGTCCCCGTCGTAACTCGAGAAGACCTGCCGCAACTCGAGAAAATCCAGGAGGTTCTCCCCTCCAGGCGAGATGAGGCCCATTTCCGCTGAGGCGTCTCGAGGCTGATCACACCTCACCTCTGGAACTTCGAAAGGGTCCTTCACACCCTTGGTGCAAATCAAGAAGTTCCCCGACATACCCGTCTCCACTCGAGAGGAATCACGAGGGTCCCGCCAACATCCAGAGGAGCCCCGTTTCCGCCTCGTAGATCGAGATCAGGGATCCTTTCCCTGCTTCGTCGGGAAAGAGTTCCCGGCGTTCCCGTCGCATCTCAAGGGGAGGCCCTCTCAACAGGAACGGCGAGAGGAATTCCAGGGTCGTGCCACCATTCCAAGAGTCCCCCAGATGTCTCAGTCCATTCCAGAGGAACCTCTTTTCCCTTCACCGGCTCGTCTTTCACGCCGAGGATCGACTCACACCAAGGTGGCACGTGGCACAGCCCTGTGGGAAAGCCTCGTGGGAAAGCCTCGAGGGACAGCCTCGAGGGAAAGCCACAGATCCCTTGATCCACGTGACAGGAAGCGTGACACTACTGCTGCAGCTCGGGAGGAAAGCGCACGTGCATGCCCCCACTCGAGACGAGGCCTGACTCCCCTGGGGAGACTCAGAAGCACCCCAAGATCCATGGCAACACTGGAGAGGAAATCTCAGGTTCCGGCCCCGACTCCACACAAGGACTGAGGCCCCGGCATGGACGGGAGAGGAATCCCGAGAGGTCCCCTAGCAACTCGCATGGGGACTGGCCTTTCCTGAGGCCACCAGAGCGGGGCCCTGAGGTCCCCGTCGTAACTCGTGAAGACCTGCCGCAACTGGAGAAAATCCAGGAGGTTCTCCCCTCCAGGCGAGATGAGGCCCATTTCCGCTGAGGCGTCTCGAGGCTGATCACACCTCACCTCTGGAACTTCGAAAGGGTCCTTCACACCCTTGGTGCAAATCAGGAAGTTCCCCGACATACCCGTCTCCACTCGAGAGGAATCACGAGGGTCCCGCCCACATCCAGAGGAGCCCCGTTTCCGCCTCGTATTTCGAGATGAGGGATCCTTTCCCTGCTTCGTCGGGAAAGAGTTCCCGGCGTTCCCGTCGCATCTCAAGGGGAGGCCCTCTCAACAGGAACGGCGAGAGGAATTCCAGGGTCGTGCCACCATTCCAAGAGTCCCCCAGATGTCTCAGTCCATTCCAGAGGAACCTCTTTTCCCTTCACCGGCTCGTCTTTCACGCCGAGGATCGACTCACACCAAGGTGGCACGTGGCACAGCCCTGTGGGAAAGCCTCGTGGGAAAACCTCGAGGGACAGCCTCGAGGGAAATCCACAGATCCCTTGATCCACGTGACAGGAAGCGTGACACTACTGCTGCAGCTCGGGAGGAAAGCGCACGTGTATGCCCCCACTCGAGACGAGGCCTGACTCCCCTGGGGAGACTCAGAAGCACCCCAAGATCCATGGCAACACTGGAGAGGAATCCTCAGGTTCCGGCCCCGACTCCACACAAGGACTGAGGCCCCGGCATGGACGGGAGAGGAATCCCGAGAGGTCCCCTAGCAACTCGCATGGGGACTGGCCTTTCCTGAGGCCACCAGAGCGGGGCCCTGAGGTCCCCGTCGTAACTCGAGAAGACGTGCCGCAACTCGAGAAAATCCAGGAGGTTCTCCCCTCCAGGCGAGATGAGGCCCATTTCCGCTGAGGCGTCTCGAGGCTGATCACACCTCACCTCTGGAACTTCGAAATGCTCCTTCACACCCTTGGTGCAAATCAAGAAGTTCCCCGACATACCCGTCTCCACTCGAGGGGAATCACGAGGGTCCTGCCCACATCCAGAGGAGCCCCGTTTCCGCCTCGTAGCTCGAGATGAGGGATCCTTTCCCTGCTTCGTCGGGAAAGAGTTCCCGGCGTTCCCGTCGCATCTCAAGAGGAGGCCCTCTCAACAAGAACGGCGAGAGGAACTCCAGGGTCGTGCCAACATTCCAAGAGTCCCCCAGATGTCTCAGTCCATTCCAGAGGAACCTCTTTTCCCTTCACGGGCTCGTCTTTGATGCCGAGGATCGACTCACACCAGGGTGGCCCCTGGCACAGCCCTGTGGGAAAGCCTCGTGGGAAAGCCTCGAGGGACAGCCTCGAGGGAAAGCCACAGATCCCTTGATCCACGTGACAGGAAGCGTGACACTACTGCTGCAGCTCGGGAGGAAAGCGCACGTGCATGCCCCCACTCGAGACGAGGCCTGACTCCCCTGGGGAGACTCAGAAGCACCCCAAGATCCATGGCAACACTGGAGAGGAAACCTCAGGTTCCGGCCCCGACTCCACACAAGGACTGAGGCCCCGGCATGGACGGGAGAGGAATCCCGAGAGGTCCCCTAGCAACTCGCATGGGGACTGGCCTTTCCTGAGGCCACCAGAGCGGGGCCCTGAGGTCCCCGTCGTAACTCGTGAAGACCTGCCGCAACTGGAGAAAATCCAGGAGGTTCTCCCCTCCAGGCGAGATGAGGCCCATTTCCGCTGAGGCGTCTCGAGGCTGATCACACCTCACCTCTGGAACTTCGAAAGGGTCCTTCACACCCTTGGTGCAAATCAGGAAGTTCCCCGACATACCCGTATCCACTCGAGAGGAATCACGAGGGTCCCGCCCACATCCAGAGGAGCCCCGTTTCCGCCTCGTATTTCGAGATGAGGGATCCTTTCCCTGCTTCGTCGGGAAAGAGTTCCCGGCGTTCCCGTCGCATCTCAAGGGGAGGCCCTCTCAACAGGAACGGCGAGAGGAACTCCAGGGTCGTGCCACCATTCCAAGAGTCCCCCAGATGTCTCAGTCCATTCCAGAGGAACCTCTTTTCCCTTCACCGGCTCGTCTTTCACGCCGAGGATCGACTCACACCAAGGTGGCACGTGGCACAGCCCTGTGGGAAAGCCTCGTGGGAAAGCCTCGAGGGACAGCCTCGAGGGAAAGCCACAGATCCCTTGATCCACGTGACAGGAAGCGTGACACTACTGCTGCAGCTCGGGAGGAAAGCGCACGTGCATGGCCCCACTCGAGACGAGGCCTGACTCCCCTGGGGAGACTCAGAAGCACCCCAAGATCCATGGCAACACTGGAGAGGAATCCTCAGGTTCCGGCCCCGACTCCACACAAGGACTGAGGCCCCGGCATGGACGGGAGAGCAATCCCGAGAGGTCCCCTAGCAACTCGCATGGGGACTGGCCTTTCCTGAGGCCACCAGAGCGGGTCCCTGAGGTCCCCGTCGTAACTCGAGAAGACCTGCCGCAACTCGAGAAAATCCAGGAGGTTCTCCCCTCCAGGCGAGATGAGGCCCATTTCCGCTAAGGCGTCTCGAGGCTGATCACACCTCACCTCTGGAACTTCAAAATGCTCCTTCACACCCTTGGTGCAAATCAAGAAGTTCCCCGACATACCCGTCTCCACTCGAGGGGAATCACGAGGGTCCTGCCCACATCCAGAGGAGCCCCGTTTCCGCCTCGTAGCTCGAGATGAGGGATCCTTTCCCTGCTTCATCGGGAAAGAGTTCCCGGCGTTCCCGTCGCATCTCAAGAGGAGGCCCTCTCAACAAGAACGGCGAGAGGAACTCCAGGGTCGTGCCAACATTCCAAGAGTCCCCCAGATGTCTCAGTCCATTCCAGAGGAACCTCTTTTCCCTTCACGGGCTCGTCTTTCATGCCGAGGATCGACTCACACCAGGGTGGCCCCTGGCACAGCCCTGTGGGAAAGCCTCGTGGGAAAGCCTCGAGGGACAGCCTCGAGGGAAAGCCACAGATCCCTTGATCCACGTGACAGGAAGCGTGACACTACTGCTGCAGCTCGGGAGGAAAGCGCACGTTCATGCCCCAACTCGAGACGAGGCCTGACTCGACTGGGGAGACTCAGAAGCAGCCCAAGATCCATGGAAACACTGGACAGGAATCCTCAGGTTCCGGCCCCGACTCCACACAAGGACTGAGGCCCCGGCATGGACGGGAGAGGAATCCCGAGAGGTCCCCTAGCAACTCGCATGGGGACTGGCCTTTCCTGAGGCCACCAGAGCGGGTCCCTGAGGTCCCCGTCGTAACTCGAGAAGACCTGCCGCAACTCGAGAAAATCCAGGAGGTTCTCCCCTCCAGGCGAGATGAGGCCCATTTCCGCTGAGGCGTCTCGAGGCTGATCACACCTCACCTCTGGAACTTCGAAAGGGTCCTTCACACCCTTGGTGCAAATCAAGAAGTTCCCCGACATACCCGTCTCCACTCGAGAGGAATCACGAGGGTCCCGCCAACATCCAGAGGAGCCCCGTTTCCGCCTCGTAGATCGAGATCAGGGATCCTTTCCCTGCTTCGTCGGGAAAGAGTTCCCGGCGTTCCCGTCGCATCTCAAGGGGAGGCCCTCTCAACAGGAACGGCGAGAGGAATTCCAGGGTCGTGCCACCATTCCAAGAGTCCCCCAGATGTCTCAGTCCATTCCAGAGGAACCTCTTTTCCCTTCACCGGCTCGTCTTTCACGCCGAGGATCGACTCACACCAAGGTGGCACGTGGCACAGCCCTGTGGGAAAGCCTCGTGGGAAAACCTCGAGGGACAGCCTCGAGGGAAATCCACAGATCCCTTGATCCACGTGACAGGAAGCGTGACACTACTGCTGCAGCTCGGGAGGAAAGCGCACGTGTATGCCCCCACTCGAGACGAGGCCTGACTCCCCTGGGGAGACTCAGAAGCACCCCAAGATCCATGGCAACACTGGAGAGGAATCCTCAGGTTCCGGCCCCGACTCCACACAAGGACTGAGGCCCCGGCATGGACAGGAGAGGAATCCCGAGAGGTCCCCTAGCAACTCGCATGGGGACTGGCCTTTCCTGAGGCCACCAGAGCGGGTCCCTGAGGTCCCCGTCGTAACTCGAGAAGACGTGCCGCAACTCGAGAAAATCCAGGAGGTTCTCCCCTCCAGGCGAGATGAGGCCCATTTCCGCTGAGGCGTCTCGAGGCTGATCACACCTCACCTCTGGAACTTCGAAATGCTCCTTCACACCCTTGGTGCAAATCAAGAAGTTCCCCGACATACCCGTCTCCACTCGAGGGGAATCACGAGGGTCCTGCCCACATCCAGAGGAGCCCCGTTTCCGCCTCGTAGCTCGAGATGAGGGATCCTTTCCCTGCTTCGTCGGGAAAGAGTTCCCGGCGTTCCCGTCGCATCTCAAGAGGAGGCCCTCTCAACAAGAACGGCGAGAGGAACTCCAGGGTCGTGCCAACATTCCAAGAGTCCCCCAGATGTCTCAGTCCATTCCAGAGGAACCTCTTTTCCCTTCACGGGCTCGTCTTTCATGCCGAGGATCGACTCACACCAGGGTTGCCCCTGGCACAGCCCTGTGGGAAAGCCTCGTGGGAAAGCCTCGAGGGACAGCCTCGAGGGAAAGCCACAGATCCCTTGATCCACGTGACAGGAAGCGTGACACTACTGCTGCAGCTCGGGAGGAAAGCGCACGTGCATGCCCCCACTCGAGACGAGGCCTGACTCCCCTGGGGAGACTCAGAAGCACCCCAAGATCCATGGCAACACTGGAGAGGAAACCTCAGGTTCCGGCCCCGACTCCACACAAGGACTGAGGCCCCGGCATGGACGGGAGAGGAATCCCGAGAGGTCCCCTAGCAACTCGCATGGGGACTGGCCTTTCCTGAGGCCACCAGAGCGGGGCCCTGAGGTCCCCGTCGTAACTCGAGAAGACCTGCCGCAACTGGAGAAAATCCAGGAGGTTCTCCCCTCCAGGCGAGATGAGGCCCATTTCCGCTGAGGCGTCTCGAGGCTGATCACACCTCACCTCTGGAACTTCGAAAGGGTCCTTCACACCCTTGGTGCAAATCAAGAAGTTCCCCGACATACCCGTCTCCACTCGAGGGGAATCACGAGGGTCCTGCCCACATCCAGAGGAGCCCCGTTTCCGCCTCGTAGCTCGAGATGAGGGATCCTTTCCCTGCTTCGTCGGGAAAGAGTTCCCGGCGTTCCCGTCGCATCTCAAGAGGAGGCCCTCTCAACACGAACGGCGAGAGGAACTCCAGGGTCGTGCCACCATTCCAAGAATCCCCCAGATGTCTCAGTCCATTCCAGAGGAACCTCTTTTCCTTCACCGGCTCGTCTTTCACGCCGAGGATCGACTCACACCAAGGTGGCACGTGGCACAGCCCTGTGGGAAAGCCTCGTGGGAAAGCCTCGAGGGACAGCCTCGAGGGAAAGCCACAGATCCCTTGATCCACGTGACAGGAAGCGTGACACTACTGCTGCAGCTCGGGAGGAAAGCGCACGTTCATGCCCCAACTCGAGACGAGGCCTGACTCGCCTGGGGAGACTCAGAAGCAGCCCAAGATCCATGGCAACACTGGAGAGGAATCCTCAGGTACCGGCCCCGACTCCACACAAGGACTGAGGCCCCGGCATGGACGGGAGAGGAATCCCGAGAGGTCCCCTAGCAACTCGCATGGGGACTGGCCTTTCCTGAGGCCACCAGAGCGGGTCCCTGAAGTCCCCTACGTAAATCGAGAAGACCTGCCGCAACTCGAGAAAATCCAGGAGGTTCTCCCCTCCAGGCGAGATGAGGCCCATTTCCGCTGAGGCGTCTCGAGGCTGATCTCACCTCTCCTCTGGAACTTTGAAAGGGTCCTTCACACCCTTGGTGCAAATCAAGAAGTTCCCCGACATACCCGTCTCCACTCGAGAGGAATCACGAGGGTCCCGCCTACATCCAAAGGAGCCCCGTTTCCGCCTCGTAGCTCGAGATGAGGGATCCTTTCCCTGCTTCGTCGGGAAAGAGTTCCCGGCGTTCCCGTCGCATCTCAAGAGGAGGCCCTCTCAACAGGAACGGCGAGAGGAACTCCAGGGTCGTGCCACCATTCCAAGAGTCCCCCAGATGTCTCAGTCCATTCCAGAGGAACCTCTTTCCCTTCACCGGCTCGTCTTTCACGCCGAGGATCGACTCACACCAAGGTGGCACATGGCACAGCCCTGTGGGAAAGCCTCGTGGGAAAGCCTCGAGGGACAGCCTCGAGGGAAAGCCACAGATCCCTTGATCCACGTGACAGGAAGCGTGACACTACTGCTGCAGCTCGGGAGGAAAGCGCACGTGCATGCCCCCACTCGAGACGAGGCCTGACTCCCCTGGGGAGACTCAGAAGCACCCCAAGATCCATGGCAACACTGGAGCGGAATCCTCAGGTTCCGGCCCCGAATCTACACAAGGACTGAGGCCCCGGCATGGACGGGAGAGTAATTCTGAGAGGCCCCCTAGCAACTCGCATGGGGACTGGCCTTTCCTGAGGCCACCAGAGCGGGTCCCTGAGGTCCCCGTCGTAACTCGAGAAGACCTGCCGCAACTCGAGAAAATCCAGGAGGTTCTCCCCTCCAGGCGAGATGAGGCTCATTTCCGCTGAGGCGTCTCGAGGCTGATCACACCTCACCTCTGGAACTTCGCAAGGGTCCTTCACACCCTTGGTGCAAATCAAGAAGTTCCCCGACATACCCGTCTCCACTCGAGAGGAATCACGAGGGTCCCGCCCACATCCAGAGGAGCCCCGTTTCCGCCTCGTAGCTCGAGATGAGGGATCGTTTCCCTGCTTCGTCGGGAAAGAGTTCCCGGGGTTCCCGTCGCATCTCAAGAGGAGGCCCTATCAACAGGAACGGCGAGAGGAACTCCAGGGTCGCGCCACCATTCCAAGAGTTCCAGATGTCTCAGTCAATTCCAGAGGAACCTCTTTTCCCTTCACCGGCTCGTCTTTCACGCCGAGGATCGACTCACACCAAGGTGGCACGTGGCACAGCCCTGTGGGAAAGCCTCGTGGGAAAGCCTCGAGGGACAGCCTCGAGGGAAAGCCACAGATCCCTTGATCCACGTGACAGGAAGCGTGACACTACTGCTGCAGCTCGGGAGGAAAGCGCACGTGCATGCCCCCACTCGAGACGCCGCCTGACTCCCCTGGGGAGACTCAGAAGCTCCCCAAGATCAATGGCAACACTGGAGAGGAATCCTCAGGTTCCGGCCCCGACTCCACACAAGGACTGAGGCCCCGGCATGGACGGGAAAGGAATCCCGAGAGGTCCCCTAGCAACTCGCATGGGCACTGGCCTTTCCTGAGGCCACCAGAGCGGGTCCCTGAGGTCCCCGTCGTAACTCGAGAAGACCTGCCGCAACTCAAGAAAATCCAGGAGGTTCTCCCCTCCAGGCGAGATGAGGCCCATTTCCGATGAGGCGTCTCGAGGCTGATCACACCTCACCTCTGGAACTTCGAAAGGGTCCTTCACACCCTTGGTGCAAATCAAGAAGTTCCCCGACATACCCGTCTCCACTCGAGAGGAGTCACGTGGGTCCCGCCCACATCCAGAGGAGCCCCGTTTCCGCCTCGTAGCTCGAGATGAGGGATCCTTTCCCTGCTTCGTCGGGAAAGAGTTCCCGGCGTTCCCGTCGCATCTCAAGAGGAGGCCCTCTCAACAGGAACGGCGAGAGGAACTCCAGGGTCGTGCCACCATTCCAAGAGTCCCCCAGATGTCTCAGTCCATTCCAGAGGAACCTCTTTTCCCTTCACCGGCTCGTCTTTCACGCCGAGGATCGACTCACACCAAGGTGGCACGTGGCACAGCCCTGAGGGAAAGCCTCGTGGGAAAGCCTCGAGGGACAGCCTCGAGGGAAAGCCACAGATCCCTTGATCCACGTGACAGGAAGCGTGACACTACTGCTGCAGCTCGGGAGGAAAGCGCACGTGCATGCCCCCACTCGAGACGAGGCCTGTCTCCCCTGGGGAGACGCAGAAGCACCCCAAGATCCATGGCAACACTGGAGAGGAATCCTCAGGTTCCGGCCCCGACTCCACACAAGGACTGAGGCCCCGGCATGGACAGGAGAGGAATCCCGAGAGGTCCCCTAGCAACTCGCATGGGGACTGGCCCTTCCTGAGGCCACCAGAGCGGGTCCCTGAGGTCCCCGTCATAACTCGAGAAGACCTGCCGCAACTCAACAAAATCCAGGAGGTTCTCCCCTCCAGGCGAGATGAGGCCCATTTCCGATGAGGCGTCTCGAGGCTGATCACACGTCACCTCTGGAACTTCGAAAGGCTCCTTCACACCCTTGGTGCAAATCAAGAAGTTCCCCGACATACCCGTCTCCACTCGAGGGGAATCACGTGGGTCCCGCCCACATCCAGAGGAGCCCCGTTTCCGCCTCGTAGCTCGAGATGAGGGATCCTTTCCCTGCTTCGTCGGGAAAGAGTTCCCGGCGTTCCCGTCGCGTCTCAAGAGGAGGCCCTCTCAACAGGAACGGCGAGAGGAACTCCAGGGTCGTGCCACCATTCCAAGAGTCCCCCAGATGTCTCAGTCCATTCCAGAGGAACCTCTTTTCCCTTCACCGGCTCGTCTTTCACGCCGAGGATCGACTCACACCAGGGTGGCCCCTGGCACAGCCCTGTGGGAAAGCCTCGAGGGACAGCCTAGAGGGAAAGCCACAGATCCCTTGATCCACGTGACAGGAAGCGTGACACTACTGCTGCAGCTCGGGAGGAAATCGCACGTGCATGCCCCCACTCGAGACGAGGCCTGACTCCCCTGGGGAGACTCAGAAGCACCCCAAGATCCATGGCAACACTGGAGAGGAATCCTCAGGTTCCGGCCCCGACTCCACACAAGGACTGAGGCCCCGGCATGGACGGGAGAGGAATCCCGAGTGGTCCCCTAGCAACTCGCATGGGGACTGGCCTTTCCTGAGGCCACCAGAGCGGGTCCCTGAGGTCCCCGTCGTAACTCGAGAAGACCTGCCGCAACTCGAGAAAATCCAGGAGGTTCTCCCCTCCAGGCGAGATGAGGCCCATTTCTGCAGAGGCGTCTCGAGGCTGATCACATCTCACCTCTAGAACTTCGAAAGGCTCCTTCACACCCTTGGTGCAAATCAAGAAGTTCCCCGACATAGCCGTCTCCCCTCGAGAGGAATCACGAGGGTCCCGCCCACATCCAGAGGAGCCCCGTTTCCGCCTCGTAGCTCGAGATGAGGGATCCTTTCCCTGCTTCGTCGGGAAAGAGTTCCCGGCGTTCCCGTCGCATCTCAAGAGGAGGCCCTCTCAACAGGAACGGCGAGAGGAACTCCAGGGTCGTGCCACCATTCCAAGAGTCCCCCAGATGTCTCAGTCCATTCCAGAGGAACCTCTTTTCCCTTCACCGGCTCATCTTTCACGTCGAGGATCGACTCACACCAAGGTGGCACGTGGCACAGCCCTGTGGGAAAGCCTCGTGGGAAAGCCTCGAGGGACAGCCTCGAGGGAAAGCCACAGATCCCTTGATCCACGTGACAGGAAGCGTGACACTACTGCTGCAGCTCGGGAGGAAAGCGCACGTGCATGCCCCCACTCGAGACGAGGCCTGACTCCCCTGGGGAGACTCAGAAGCACCCCAAGATCCATGGCAACACTGGAGAGGAATCCTCAGGTTCCGGCCCCGACTCCACACAAGGACTGAGGCCCCGGCATGGACGGGAGAGGAATCCCGAGAGGTCCCCTAGCAACTCGCATGGGGTCTGGCCTTTCCTGAGGCCACCAGAGCGGGTCCCTGAGGTCCCCGTCGTAACTCGAGAAGACCTGCCGCAACTCGAGAAAATCCAGGAGGTTCTCCCCTCCAGGCGAGATGAGGCCCATTTCCGCTGAGGCGTCTCGAGGCTGATCACACCTCCCCTCTGGAACTTCGAAAGGGTCCTTCACACCCTTGGTGCAAATCAAGAAGTTCCCCGACCTAGCCGTCTCCACTCGAGAGGAATCACGAGGGTCCCGCCCACATCCAGAGGAGCCCCGTTTCCGCCTCGTAGCTCGAGATGAGGGATCCTTTCCCTGCTTCGTCGGGAAAGAGTTCCCGGCGTTCCCGTCGCATCTCAAGAGGAGGCCCTCTCAACAGGAACGGCAAGAGGAACTCCAGGGTCGTGCCACCATTCCAAGAGTCCCCCAGATGTCTCAGTCCATTCCAGAGGAACCTCTTTTCCCTTCACCGGCTCGTCTTTCACGCCGAGGATCGACTCACACCAAGGTGGCACGTGGCACAGCCCTGAGGGAAAGCCTCGTGGGAAAGCCTCGAGGGACAGCCTCGAGGGAAAGCCACAGATCCCTTGATCCACGTGACAGGAAGCGTGACACTACTGCTGCAGCTCGGGAGGAAAGCGCACGTGCATGCCCCCACTCGAGACGAGGCCTGTCTCCCCTGGGGAGACGCAGAAGCACCCCAAGATCCATGGCAACACTGGAGAGGAATCCTCAGGTTCCGGCCCCGACTCCACACAAGGACTGAGGCCCCGGCATGGACAGGAGAGGAATCCCGAGAGGTCCCCTAGCAACTCGCATGGGGACTGGCCCTTCCTGAGGCCACCAGAGCGGGTCCCTGAGGTCCCCGTCGTAACTCGAGAAGACCTGCCGCAACTCAACAAAATCCAGGAGGTTCTCCCCTCCAGGCGAGATGAGGCCCATTTCCGATGAGGCGTCTCGAGGCTGATCACACGTCACCTCTGGAACTTCGAAAGGCTCCTTCACACCCTTGGTGCAAATCAAGAAGTTCCCCGACATACCCGTCTCCACTCGAGGGGAATCACGTGGGTCCCGCCCACATCCAGAGGAGCCCCGTTTCCGCCTCGTAGCTCGAGATGAGGGATCCTTTCCCTGCTTCGTCGGGAAAGAGTTCCCGGCGTTCCCTTCGCGTCTCAAGAGGAGGCCCTCTCAACAGGAACGGCGAGAGGAACTCCAGGGTCGTGCCACCATTCCAAGAGTCCCCCAGATGTCTCAGTCCATTCCAGAGGAACCTCTTTTCCCTTCACCGGCTCGTCTTTCACGCCGAGGATCGACTCACACCAGGGTGGCCCCTGGCACAGCCCTGTGGGAAAGCCTCGAGGGACAGCCTCGAGGGAAAGCCACAGATCCCTTGATCCACGTGACAGGAAGCGTGACACTACTGCTGCAGCTCGGGAGGAAATCGCACGTGCATGCCCCCACTCGAGACGAGGCCTGACTCCCCTGGGGAGACTCAGAAGCACCCCAAGATCCATGGCAACACTGGAGAGGAATCCTCAGGTTCCGGCCCCGACTCCACACAAGGACTGAGGCCCCGGCATGGACGGGAGAGGAATCCCGAGTGGTCCCCTAGCAACTCGCATGGGGACTGGCCTTTCCTGAGGCCACCAGAGCGGGTCCCTGAGGTCCCACGTCGTAACTCGAGAAGACCTGCCGCAACTCGAGAAAATCCAGGAGGTTCTCCCCTCCAGGCGAGATGAGGCCCATTTCTGCAGAGGCGTCTCGAGGCTGATCACATCTCACCTCTAGAACTTCGAAAGGCTCCTTCACACCCTTGGTGCAAATCAAGAAGTTCCCCGACATAGCCGTCTCCCCTCGAGAGGAATCACGAGGGTCCCGCCCACATCCAGAGGAGCCCCGTTTCCGCCTCGTAGCTCGAGATGAGGGATCCTTTCCCTGCTTCGTCGGGAAAGAGTTCCCGGCGTTCCCGTCGCATCTCAAGAGGAGGCCCTCTCAACAGGAACGGCGAGAGGAACTCCAGGGTCGTGCCACCATTCCAAGAGTCCCCCAGATGTCTCAGTCCATTCCAGAGGAACCTCTTTTCCCTTCACCGGCTCGTCTTTCACGTCGAGGATCGACTCACACCAAGGTGGCACGTGGCACAGCCCTGTGGGAAAGCCTCGTGGGAAAGCCTCGAGGACAGCCTCGAGGGAAAGCCACAGATCCCTTGATCCACGTGACAGGAAGCGTGACACTACTGCTGCAGCTCGGGAGGAAAGCGCACGTGCATGCCCCCACTCGAGACGAGGCCTGACTCCCCTGGGGAGACTCAGAAGCACCCCAAGATCCATGGCAACACTGGAGAGGAATCCTCAGGTTCCGGCCCCGACTCCACACAAGGACTGAGGCCCCGGCATGGACGGGAGAGGAATCCCGAGAGGTCCCCTAGCAACTCGCATGGGGTCTGGCCTTTCCTGAGGCCACCAGAGCGGGTCCCTGAGGTCCCCGTCGTAACTCGAGAAGACCTGCCGCAACTCGAGAAAATCCAGGAGGTTCTCCCCTCCAGGCGAGATGAGGCCCATTTCCGCTGAGGCGTCTCGAGGCTGATCACACCTCCCCTCTGGAACTTCGAAAGGGTCCTTCACACCCTTGGTGCAAATCAAGAAGTTCCCCGACCTAGCCATCTCCACTCGAGAGGAATCACGAGGGTCCCGCCCACATCCAGAGGAGCCCCGTTTCCGCCTCGTAGCTCGAGATGAGGGATCCTTTCCCTGCTTCGTCGGGAAAGAGTTCCCGGCGTTCCCGTCGCATCTCAAGAGGAGGCCCTCTCAACAGGAACGGCAAGAGGAACTCCAGGGTCGTGCCACCATTCCAAGAGTCCCCCAGATGTCTCAGTCCATTCCAGAGGAACCTCTTTTCCCTTCACCGGCTCGTCTTTCACGCCGAGGATCGACTCACACCGAGGTGGCACGTGGCACAGCCCTGTGGGAAAGCCTCGTGGGAAAGCCTCGAGGGACAGCCTCGAGGGAAAGCCACAGATCCCTTGATCCACGTGACAGAAGCGTGACACTACTGCTGCAGCTCGGGAGGAAAGCGCACGTGCATGCCCCCACTCGAGACGCCGCCTGACTCCCCTGGGGAGACTCAGAAGCTCCCCAAGATCCATGGCAACACTGGAGAGGAATCCTCAGGTTCCGGCCCCGACTCCACACAAGGACTGAGGCCCCGGCATGGACGGGAGAGGAATCCCGAGAGGTCCCCTAGCAACTCGCATGGGGACTGGCCTTTCCTGAGGCCACCAGAGCGGGTCCCTGAGGTCCCTGTCGTAACTCGAGAAGACCTGCCGCAACTCGAGAAAATCCAGGAGGTTCTCCCCTCCAGGCGAGATGAGGCCCATTTCCGCTGAGGCGTCTCGAGGCGGATCACACCTCACCTCTGGAACTTCGCAAGGGTCCTTCACACCCTTGGTGCAAATCAAGAAGTTCCCCGACCTAGCCGTCTCCACTCGAGAGGAATCACGAGGGTCCCGCCCACATCCAGAGGAGCCCCGTTTCCGCCTCGTAGCTCGAGATGAGGGATCCTTTCCCTGCTTCGTCGGGAAAGAGTTCCCGGCGTTCCCGTCGCGTCTCAAGAGGAGGCCCTCTCAACAGGAACGGCGAGAGGAACTCCAGGGTCGTGCCACCATTCCAAGAGTCCCCCAGATGTCTCAGTCCATTCCAGAGGAACCTCTTTTCCCTTCACCGGCTCGTCTTTCACGCCGAGGATCGACTCACACCAGGGTGGCCCCTGGCACAGCCCTGTGGGAAAGCCTCGTGGGAAAGCCTCGAGGGACAGCCTCGAGGGAAAGCCACAGATCCCTTGATCCACGTGACAGGAAGCGTGACACTACTGCTGCAGCTCGGGAGGAAATCGCACGTGCATGCCCCCACTCGAGACGAGGCCTGACTCCCCTGGGGAGACTCAGAAGCACCCCAAGATCCATGGCAACACCGGAGAGGAATCCTCAGGTTCCGGCCCCGACTCCACACAAGGACTGAGGCCCCGGCATGGACGGGAGAGGAATCCCGAGAGGTCCCCTAGCAACTCGCATGGGGACTGGCCTTTCCTGAGGCCACCAGAGCGGGTCCCTGAGGTCCCCGTCGTAACTCGAGAAGACCTGCCGCAACTCGACAAAATCCAGGAGGTTCTCCCCTCCAGGCGAGATGAGGCCCATTTCCGAAGAGGCGTCTCGAGGCGGATAACACCTCACCTCTGGAACTTCGCAAGGGTCCTTCACACCCTTGGTGCAAATCAAGAAGTTCCCCGACCTAGCCGTCTCCACTCGAGAGGAATCACGAGGGTCCCGCCCACATCCAGAGGAGCCCCGTTTCCGCCTCGTAGCTCGAGATGAGGGATCCTTTCCCTGCTTCGTCGGGAAAGAGTTCCCGGCGTTCCCGTCGCATCTCAAGAGGAGGCCCTCTCAACAGGAACGGCGAGAGGAACTCCAGGGTCGTGCCACCATTCCAAGATTCCCCCAGATGTCTCAGTCCATTCCAGAGGAACCTCTTTTCCCTTCACCGGCTCGTCTTTCACGCCGAGGATCGACTCACACCGAGGTGGCACGTGGCACAGACCTGTGGGAAAGCCTCGTGGGAAAGCCTCGAGGGACAGCCTCGAGGGAAAGCCACAGATCCCTTGATCCACGTGACAGGAAGCGTGACACTACTGCTGCAGCTCGGGAGGAAAGCGCACGTGCATGCCCCCACTCGAGACGCCGCCTGACTCCCCTGGGGAGACTCAGAAGCTCCCCAAGATCCATGGCAACACTGGAGAGGAATCCTCAGGTTCCGGCCCCGACTCCACACAAGGACTGAGGCCCCGGCATGGACGGGAGAGGAATCCCGAGAGGTCCCCTAGCAACTCGCATGGGGACTGGCCTTTCCTGAGGCCACCAGAGCGGGTCCCTGAGGTCCCCGTCGTAACTCGAGAAGACCTGCCGCAACTCGAGAAAATCCAGGAGGTTCTCCCCTCCAGGCGAGATGAGGCCCATTTCCGCTGAGGCGTCTCGAGGCGGATCACACCTCACCTCTGGAACTTCGCAAGGGTCCTTCACACCCTTGGTGCAAATCAAGAAGTTCCCCGACCTAGCCGTCTCCACTCGAGAGGAATCACGAGGGTCCCGCCCACATCCAGAGGAGCCCCGTTTCCGCCTCGTAGCTCGAGATGAGGGATCGTTTCCCTGCTTCGTCGGGAAAGAGTTCCCGGCATTCCCGTCGCATCTCAAGAGGAGGCCCGATCAACAGGAACGGCGAGAGGAACTCCAGGGTCATGCCACCATTCCAAGAGTTCCAGATGTCTCAGTCCATTCCAGAGGAACCTCTTTTCCCTTCACCGGCTCGTCTTTCACGCCGAGGATCGACTCACACCAAGGTGGCACATGGCACAGCCCTGAGGGAAAGCCTCGTGGGAAAGCCTCGAGGGACAGCCTCGAGGGAAAGCCACAGATCCCTTGATCCACGTGACAGGAAGCGTGACACTACTGCTGCAGCTCGGGAGGAAAGCGCACGTGCATGCCCCCACTCGAGACGAGGCCTGTCTCCCCTGGGGAGTCTCAGAAGCACCCCAAGATCCATGGCAACACTGGAGAGGAATCCTCAGGTTCCGGCCCCGACTCCACACAAGGACTGAGGCCCCGGCATGGACAGGAGAGGAATCCCGAGAGGTGCCCTAGCAACTCGCATGGGGACTGGCCCTTCCTGAGGCCACCAGAGCGGGTCCCTGAGGTCCCCGTCGTAACTCGAGAAGACCTGCCGCAACTCGACAAAATCCAGGAGGTTCTCCCCTCCAGGCGAGATGAGGCCCATTTCCGCTGAGGCGTCTCGAGGCTGATCACACGTCACCTCTGGAACTTCGAAAGGCTCCTTCACACCCTTGGTGCAAATCAAGAAGTTCCCCGACATACCCGTCTCCACTCGAGGGGAATCACGTGGGTCCCGCCCACATCCAGAGGAGCCCCGTTTCCGCCTCGTAGCTCGAGATGAGGGATCCTTTCCCTGCTTCGACGGGAAAGAGTTCCCGGCGTTCCCGTCGCGTCTCAAGAGGAGGCCCTCTCAACAGGAACGGCGAGAGGAACTCCAGGGTCGTGCCACCATTCCAAGAGTCCCCCAGATGTCTCAGTCCATTCCAGAGGAACCTCTTTTCCCTTCACCGGCTCGTCTTTCACGCCGAGGATCGACTCACACCAGGGTGGCCCCTGGCACAGCCCTGTGGGAAAGCCTCGAGGGACAGCCTCGAGGGAAAGCCACAGATCCCTTGATCCACGTGACAGGAAGCGTGACACTACTGCTGCAGCTCGGGAGGAAATCGCACGTGCATGCCCCCACTCGAGACGAGGCCTGACTCCCCTGGGGATACTCAGAAGCACCCCAAGATCCATGGCAACACTGGAGAGGAATCCTCAGGTTCCGGCCCCGACTCCACACAAGGACTGAGGCCCCGCATGGACGGGAGAGGAATCCCGAGTGGTCCCCTAGCAACTCGCATGGGGACTGGCCTTTCCTGAGGCCACCAGAGCGGGTCCCTGAGGTCCCCGTCGTAACTCGAGAAGACCTGCCGCAACTCGAGAAAATCCAGGAGGTTCTCCCCTCCAGGCGAGATGAGGCCCATTTCTGCAGAGGCGTCTCGAGGCTGATCACATCTCACCTCTAGAACTTCGAAAGGCTCCTTCACACCCTTGGTGCAAATCAAGAAGTTCCCCGACATAGCCGTCTCCCCTCGAGAGGAATCACGAGGGTCCCGCCCACATCCAGAGGAGCCCCGTTTCCGCCTCGTAGCTCGAGATGAGGGATCCTTTCCCTGCTTCGTCGGGAAAGAGTTCCCGGCGTTCCCGTCGCATCTCAAGAGGAGGCCCTCTCAACAGGAACGGCGAGAGGAACTCCAGGGTCGTGCCACCATTCCAAGAGTCCCCCAGATGTCTCAGTCCATTCCAGAGGAACCTCTTTTCCCTTCACCGGCTCATCTTTCACGTCGAGGATCGACTCACACCAAGGTGGCACGTGGCACAGCCCTGTGGGAAAGCCTCGTGGGAAAGCCTCGAGGGACAGCCTCGAGGGAAAGCCACAGATCCCTTGATCCACGTGACAGGAAGCGTGACACTACTGCTGCAGCTCGGGAGGAAAGCGCACGTGCATGCCCCCACTCGAGACGAGGCCTGACTCCCTGGGGAGACTCAGAAGCACCCCAAGATCCATGGCAACACTGGAGAGGAATCCTCAGGTTCCGGCCCCGACTCCACACAAGGACTGAGGCCCCGGCATGGACGGGAGAGGAATCCCGAGAGGTCCCCTAGCAACTCGCATGGGGTCTGGCCTTTCCTGAGGCCACCAGAGCGGGTCCCTGAGGTCCCCGTCGTAACTCGAGAAGACCTGCCGCAACTCGAGAAAATCCAGGAGGTTCTCCCCTCCAGGCGAGATGAGGCCCATTTCCGCTGAGGCGTCTCGAGGCTGATCACACCTCCCCTCTGGAACTTCGAAAGGGTCCTTCACACCCTTGGTGCAAATCAAGAAGTTCCCCGACCTAGCCGTCTCCACTCGAGAGGAATCACGAGGGTCCCGCCCACATCCAGAGGAGCCCCGTTTCCGCCTCGTAGCTCGAGATGAGGGATCCTTTCCCTGCTTCGTCGGGAAAGAGTTCCCGGCGTTCCCGTCGCATCTCAAGAGGAGGCCCTCTCAACAGGAACGGCAAGAGGAACTCCAGGGTCGTGCCACCATTCCAAGAGTCCCCCAGATGTCTCAGTCCATTCCAGAGGAACCTCTTTTCCCTTCACCGGCTCGTCTTTCACGCCGAGGATCGACTCACACCAAGGTGGCACGTGGCACAGCCCTGAGGGAAAGCCTCGTGGGAAAGCCTCGAGGGACAGCCTCGAGGGAAAGCCACAGATCCCTTGATCCACGTGACAGGAAGCGTGACACTACTGCTGCAGCTCGGGAGGAAAGCGCACGTGCATGCCCCCACTCGAGACGAGGCCTGTCTCCCCTGGGGAGACGCAGAAGCACCCCAAGATCCATGGCAACACTGGAGAGGAATCCTCAGGTTCCGGCCCCGACTCCACACAAGGACTGAGGCCCCGGCATGGACAGGAGAGGAATCCCGAGAGGTCCCCTAGCAACTCGCATGGGGACTGGCCCTTCCTGAGGCCACCAGAGCGGGTCCCTGAGGTCCCCGTCGTAACTCGAGAAGACCTGCCGCAACTCAACAAAATCCAGGAGGTTCTCCCCTCCAGGCGAGATGAGGCCCATTTCCGATGAGGCGTCTCGAGGCTGATCACACGTCACCTCTGGAACTTCGAAAGGCTCCTTCACACCCTTGGTGCAAATCAAGAAGTTCCCCGACATACCCGTCTCCACTCGAGGGGAATCACGTGGGTCCCGCCCACATCCAGAGGAGCCCCGTTTCCGCCTCGTAGCTCGAGATGAGGGATCCTTTCCCTGCTTCGTCGGGAAAGAGTTCCCGGCGTTCCCTTCGCGTCTCAAGAGGAGGCCCTCTCAACAGGAACGGCGAGAGGAACTCCAGGGTCGTGCCACCATTCCAAGAGTCCCCCAGATGTCTCAGTCCATTCCAGAGGAACCTCTTTTCCCTTCACCGGCTCGTCTTTCACGCCGAGGATCGACTCACACCAGGGTGGCCCCTGGCACAGCCCTGTGGGAAAGCCTCGAGGGACAGCCTCGAGGGAAAGCCACAGATCCCTTGATACACGTGACAGGAAGCGTGACACTACTGCTGCAGCTCGGGAGGAAATCGCACGTGCATGCCCCCACTCGAGACGAGGCCTGACTCCCCTGGGGAGACTCAGAAGCACCCCAAGATCCATGGCAACACTGGAGAGGAATCCTCAGGTTCCGGCCCCGACTCCACACAAGGACTGAGGCCCCGGCATGGACGGGAGAGGAATCCCGAGTGGTCCCCTAGCAACTCGCATGGGGACTGGCCTTTCCTGAGGCCACCAGAGCGGGTCCCTGAGGTCCCCGTCGTAACTCGAGAAGACCTGCCGCAACTCGAGAAAATCCAGGAGGTTCTCCCCTCCAGGCGAGATGAGGCCCATTTCTGCAGAGGCGTCTCGAGGCTGATCACATCTCACCTCTAGAACTTCGAAAGGCTCCTTCACACCCTTGGTGCAAATCAAGAAGTTCCCCGACATAGCCGTCTCCCCTCGAGAGGAATCACGAGGGTCCCGCCCACATCCAGAGGAGCCCCGTTTCCGCCTCGTAGCTCGAGATGAGGGATCCTTTCCCTGCTTCGTCGGGAAAGAGTTCCCGGCGTTCCCGTCGCATCTCAAGAGGAGGCCCTCTCAACAGGAACGGCGAGAGGAACTCCAGGGTCGTGCCACCATTCCAAGAGTCCCCCAGATGTCTCAGTCCATTCCAGAGGAACCTCTTTTCCCTTCACCGGCTCGTCTTTCACGTCGAGGATCGACTCACACCAAGGTGGCACGTGGCACAGCCCTGTGGGAAAGCCTCGTGGGAAAGCCTCGAGGGACAGCCTCGAGGGAAAGCCACAGATCCCTTGATCCACGTGACAGGAAGCGTGACACTACTGCTGCAGCTCGGGAGGAAAGCGCACGTGCATGCCCCCACTCGAGACGAGGCCTGACTCCCCTGGGGAGACTCAGAAGCACCCCAAGATCCATGGCAACACTGGAGAGGAATCCTCAGGTTCCGGCCCCGACTCCACACAAGGACTGAGGCCCCGGCATGGACGGGAGAGGAATCCCGAGAGGTCCCCTAGCAACTCGCATGGGGTCTGGCCTTTCCTGAGGCCACCAGAGCGGGTCCCTGAGGTCCCCGTCGTAACTCGAGAAGACCTGCCGCAACTCGAGAAAATCCAGGAGGTTCTCCCCTCCAGGCGAGATGAGGCCCATTTCCGCTGAGGCGTCTCGAGGCTGATCACACCTCCCCTCTGGAACTTCGAAAGGGTCCTTCACACCCTTGGTGCAAATCAAGAAGTTCCCCGACCTAGCCGTCTCCACTCGAGAGGAATCACGAGGGTCCCGCCCACATCCAGAGGAGCCCCGTTTCCGCCTCGTAGCTCGAGATGAGGGATCCTTTCCCTGCTTCGTCGGGAAAGAGTTCCCGGCGTTCCCGTCGCATCTCAAGAGGAGGCCCTCTCAACAGGAACGGCAAGAGGAACTCCAGGGTCGTGCCACCATTCCAAGAGTCCCCCAGATGTCTCAGTCCATTCCAGAGGAACCTCTTTTCCCTTCACCGGCTCGTCTTTCACGCCGAGGATCGACTCACACCGAGGTGGCACGTGGCACAGCCCTGTGGGAAAGCCTCGTGGGAAAGCCTCGAGGGACAGCCTCGAGGGAAAGCCACAGATCCCTTGATCCACGTGACAGGAAGCGTGACACTACTGCTGCAGCTCGGGAGGAAAGCGCACGTGCATGCCCCCACTCGAGACGCCGCCTGACTCCCCTGGGGAGACTCAGAAGCTCCCCAAGATCCATGGCAACACTGGAGAGGAATCCTCAGGTTCCGGCCCCGACTCCACACAAGGACTGAGGCCCCGGCATGGACGGGAGAGGAATCCCGAGAGGTCCCCTAGCAACTCGCATGGGGACTGGCCTTTCCTGAGGCCACCAGAGCGGGTCCCTGAGGTCCCTGTCGTAACTCGAGAAGACCTGCCGCAACTCGAGAAAATCCAGGAGGTTCTCCCCTCCAGGCGAGATGAGGCCCATTTCCGCTGAGGCGTCTCGAGGCGGATCACACCTCACCTCTGGAACTTCGCAAGGGTCCTTCACACCCTTGGTGCAAATCAAGAAGTTCCCCGACCTAGCCGTCTCCACTCGAGAGGAATCACGAGGGTCCCGCCCACATCCAGAGGAGCCCCGTTTCCGCCTCGTAGCTCGAGATGAGGGATCCTTTCCCTGCTTCGTCGGGAAAGAGTTCCCGGCGTTCCCGTCGCGTCTCAAGAGGAGGCCCTCTCAACAGGAACGGCGAGAGGAACTCCAGGGTCGTGCCACCATTCCAAGAGTCCCCCAGATGTCTCAGTCCATTCCAGAGGAACCTCTTTTCCCTTCACCGGCTCGTCTTTCACGCCGAGGATCGACTCACACCAGGGTGGCCCCTGGCACAGCCCTGTGGGAAAGCCTCGTGGGAAAGCCTCGAGGGACAGCCTCGAGGGAAAGCCACAGATCCCTTGATCCACGTGACAGGAAGCGTGACACTACTGCTGCAGCTCGGGAGGAAATCGCACGTGCATGCCCCCACTCGAGACGAGGCCTGACTCCCCTGGGGAGACTCAGAAGCACCCCAAGATCCATGGCAACACCGGAGAGGAATCCTCAGGTTCCGGCCCCGACTCCACACAAGGACTGAGGCCCCGGCATGGACGGGAGAGGAATCCCGAGAGGTCCCCTAGCAACTCGCATGGGGACTGGCCTTTCCTGAGGCCACCAGAGCGGGTCCCTGAGGTCCCCGTCGTAACTCGAGAAGACCTGCCGCAACTCGACAAAATCCAGGAGGTTCTCCCCTCCAGGCGAGATGAGGCCCATTTCCGAAGAGGCGTCTCGAGGCGGATAACACCTCACCTCTGGAACTTCGCAAGGGTCCTTCACACCCTTGGTGCAAATCAAGAAGTTCCCCGACCTAGCCGTCTCCACTCGAGAGGAATCACGAGGGTCCCGCCCACATCCAGAGGAGCCCCGTTTCCGCCTCGTAGCTCGAGATGAGGGATCCTTTCCCTGCTTCGTCGGGAAAGAGTTCCCGGCGTTCCCGTCGCATCTCAAGAGGAGGCCCTCTCAACAGGAACGGCGAGAGGAACTCCAGGGTCGTGCCACCATTCCAAGATTCCCCCAGATGTCTCAGTCCATTCCAGAGGAACCTCTTTTCCCTTCACCGGCTCGTCTTTCACGCCGAGGATCGACTCACACCGAGGTGGCACGTGGCACAGACCTGTGGGAAAGCCTCGTGGGAAAGCCTCGAGGGACAGCCTCGAGGGAAAGCCACAGATCCCTTGATCCACGTGACAGGAAGCGTGACACTACTGCTGCAGCTCGGGAGGAAAGCGCACGTGCATGCCCCCACTCGAGACGCCGCCTGACTCCCCTGGGGAGACTCAGAAGCTCCCCAAGATCCATGGCAACACTGGAGAGGAATCCTCAGGTTCCGGCCCCGACTCCACACAAGGACTGAGGCCCCGGCATGGACGGGAGAGGAATCCCGAGAGGTCCCCTAGCAACTCGCATGGGGACTGGCCTTTCCTGAGGCCACCAGAGCGGGTCCCTGAGGTCCCCGTCGTAACTCGAGAAGACCTGCCGCAACTCGAGAAAATCCAGGAGGTTCTCCCCTCCAGGCGAGATGAGGCCCATTTCCGCTGAGGCGTCTCGAGGCGGATCACACCTCACCTCTGGAACTTCGCAAGGGTCCTTCACACCCTTGGTGCAAATCAAGAAGTTCCCCGACCTAGCCGTCTCCACTCGAGAGGAATCACGAGGGTCCCGCCCACATCCAGAGGAGCCCCGTTTCCGCCTCGTAGCTCGAGATGAGGGATCGTTTCCCTGCTTCGTCGGGAAAGAGTTCCCGGCATTCCCGTCGCATCTCAAGAGGAGGCCCGATCAACAGGAACGGCGAGAGGAACTCCAGGGTCATGCCACCATTCCAAGAGTTCCAGATGTCTCAGTCCATTCCAGAGGAACCTCTTTTCCCTTCACCGGCTCGTCTTTCACGCCGAGGATCGACTCACACCAAGGTGGCACATGGCACAGCCCTGAGGGAAAGCCTCGTGGGAAAGCCTCGAGGGACAGCCTCGAGGGAAAGCCACAGATCCCTTGATCCACGTGACAGGAAGCGTGACACTACTGCTGCAGCTCGGGAGGAAAGCGCACGTGCATGCCCCCACTCGAGACGAGGCCTGTCTCCCCTGGGGAGACTCAGAAGCACCCCAAGATCCATGGCAACACTGGAGAGGAATCCTCAGGTTCCGGCCCCGACTCCACACAAGGACTGAGGCCCCGGCATGGACAGGAGAGGAATCCCGAGAGGTCCCCTAGCAACTCGCATGGGGACTGGCCCTTCCTGAGGCCACCAGAGCGGGTCCCTGAGGTCCCCGTCGTAACTCGAGAAGACCTGCCGCAACTCGACAAAATCCAGGAGGTTCTCCCCTCCAGGCGAGATGAGGCCCATTTCCGCTGAGGCGTCTCGAGGCTGATCACACGTCACCTCTGGAACTTCGAAAGGCTCCTTCACACCCTTGGTGCAAATCAAGAAGTTCCCCGACATACCCGTCTCCACTCGAGGGGAATCACGTGGGTCCCGCCCACATCCAGAGGAGCCCCGTTTCCGCCTCGTAGCTCGAGATGAGGGATCCTTTCCCTGCTTCGACGGGAAAGAGTTCCCGGCGTTCCCGTCGCGTCTCAAGAGGAGGCCCTCTCAACAGGAACGGCGAGAGGAACTCCAGGGTCGTGCCACCATTCCAAGAGTCCCCCAGATGTCTCAGTCCATTCCAGAGGAACCTCTTTTCCCTTCACCGGCTCGTCTTTCACGCCGAGGATCGACTCACACCAGGGTGGCCCCTGGCACAGCCCTGTGGGAAAGCCTCGTGGGAAAGCCTCGAGGGACAGCCTCGAGGGAAAGCCACAGATCCCTTGATCCACGTGACAGGAAGCGTGACACTACTGCTGCAGCTCGGGAGGAAATCGCACGTGCATGCCCCCACTCGAGACGAGGCCTGACTCCCCTGGGGAGACTCAGAAGCACCCCAAGATCCATGGCAACACTGGAGAGGAATCCTCAGGTTCCGGCCCCGACTCCACACAAGGACTGAGGCCCCGGCATGGACGGGAGAGGAATCCCGAGTGGTCCCCTAGCAACTCGCATGGGGACTGGCCTTTCCTGAGGCCACCAGAGCGGGTCCCTGAGGTCCCCGTCATAACTCGAGAAGACCTGCCGCAACTCGAGAAAATCCAGGAGGTTCTCCCCTCCAGGCGAGATGAGGCCCATTTCTGCAGAGGCGTCTCGAGGCTGATCACATCTCACCTCTAGAACTTCGAAAGGCTCCTTCACACCCTTGGTGCAAATCAAGAAGTTCCCCGACATAGCCGTCTCCCCTCGAGAGGAATCACGAGGGTCCCGCCCACATCCAGAGGAGCCCCGTTTCCGCCTCGTAGCTCGAGATGAGGGATCCTTTCCCTGCTTCGTCGGGAAAGAGTTCCCGGCGTTCCCGTCGCATCTCAAGAGGAGGCCCTCTCAACAGGAACGGCGAGAGGAACTCCAGGGTCGTGCCACCATTCTAAGAGTCCCCCAGATGGCTCAGTCCATTCCAGAGGAACCTCTTTTCCCTTCACCGGCTCGCCTTTCACGTCGAGGATCGACTCACACCAAGGTGGCACGTGGCACAGCCCTGTGGGAAAGCCTCGTGGGAAAGCCTCGAGGGACAGCCTCGAGGGAAAGCCACAGATCCCTTGATCCACGTGACAGGAAGCGTGGCACTACTGCTGCAGCTCGGGAGGAAAGCGCACGTGCATGCCCCCACTCGAGACGAGGCCTGACTCCCCTGGGGAGACTCAGAAGCACCCCAAGATCCATGGCAACACTGGAGACGAATCCTCAGGTTCCGGCCCCGACTCCACACAAGGACTGAGGCCCCGGCATGGACGGGAGAGGAATCCCGAGAGGTCCCCTAGCAACTCGCATGGGGACTGGCCTTTCCTGAGGCCACCAGAGCGGGGCCCTGAGGTCCCCGTCGTAACTCGAGAAGACCTGCCGCAACTCGAGAAAATCCAGGAGGTTCTCCCCTCCAGGCGAGATGAGGCCCATTTCCGCTGAGGCGTCTCGAGGCGGATCACACCTCACCTCTGGAACTTCGCAAGGGTCCTTCACACCCTTGGTGCAAATCAAGAAGTTCCCCGACCTAGCCGTCTCCACTCGAGAGGAATCACGAGGGTCCCGCCCACATCCAGAGGAGCCCCGTTTCCGCCTCGTAGCTCGAGATGAGGGATCCTTTCCCTGCTTCGTCGGGAAAGAGTTCCCGGCGTTCCCGTCGCATCTCAAGAGGAGGCCCTCTCAACAGGAACGGCGAGAGGAACTCCAGGGTCGTGCCACCATTCCAAGAGTCCCCCAGATGTCTCAGTCCATTCCAGAGGAACCTCTTTTCCCTTCACCGGCTCGTCTTTCACGCCGAGGATCGACTCACACCGAGGTGGCACGTGGCACAGCCCTGTGGGAAAGCCTCGTGGGAAAGCCTCGAGGGACAGCCTCGAGGGAAAGCCACAGATCCCTTGATCCACGTGACAGGAAGCGTGACACTACTGCTGCAGCTCGGGAGGAAAGCGCACGTGCATGCCCCGACTCGAGACGAGGCCTGACTCCTCTGGGGAGACTCAGAAGCTCCCCAAGATCCATGGCAACACTGGAGAGGAATCCTCAGGTTCCGGCCCCGACTCCACACAAGGACTGAGGCCCCGGCATGGACGGGAGAGGAATCCCGAGAGGTCCCCTAGCAACTCGCATGGGGACTGGCCTTTCCTGAGGCCACCAGAGCGGGGCCCTGAGGTCCCCGTCGTAACTCGAGAAGACCTGCCGCAACTCGAGAAAATCCAGGAGGTTCTCCCCTCCAGGCGAGATGAGGCCCATTTCCGCTGAGGCGTCTCGAGGCTGATCACATCTCACCTCTAGAACTTCGAAAGGCTCCTTCACACCCTTGGTGCAAATCAAGAAGTTCCCCGACATAGCCGTCTCCCCTCGAGAGGAATCACGAGGGTCCCGCCCACATCCAGAGGAGCCCCGTTTCCGCCTCGTAGCTCGAGATGAGGGATCCTTTCCCTGCTTCGTCGGGAAAGAGTTCCCGGCGTTCCCGTCGCCTCTCAAGAGGAGGCCCTCTCAACAGGAACGGCGAGAGGAACTCCAGGGTCGTGCCACCATTCCAAGAGTCCCCCAGATGTCTCAGTCCATTCCAGAGGAACCTCTTTTCCCTTCACCGGCTCGTCTTTCACGTCGAGGATCATCTCACACCAAGGTGGCACGTGGCACAGCCCTGTGGGAAAGCCTCGTGGGAAAGCCTCGAGGGACAGCCTCGAGGGAAAGCCACAGATCCCTTGATCCACGTGACAGGAAGCGTGACACTACTGCTGCAGCTCGGGAGGAAAGCGCACGTGCATGCCCCCACTCGAGACGCCGCCTGACTCCCCTGGGGAGACTCAGAAGCACCCCAAGATCCATGGCAACACTGGAGAGGAATCCTCAGGTTCCGGCCCCGACTCCACACAAGGACTGAGGCCCCGGCATGGACGGGAGAGGAATCCCGAGAGGTCCCCTAGCAACTCGCATGGGGACTGGCCTTTCCTGAGGCCACCAGAGCGGGTCCCTGAGGTCCCCGTCGTAACTCGAGAAGACCTGCCGCAACTCGAGAAAATCCAGGAGCTTCTCCCCTCCAGGCGAGATGAGGCCCATTTCCGCTGAGGCGTCTCGAGGCGGATCACACCTCACCTCTGGAACTTCGCAAGGGTCCTTCACACCCTTGGTGCAAATCAAGAAGTTCCCCGACCTAGCCGTCTCCACTCGAGAGGAATCACGAGGGTCCCGCCCACATCCAGAGGAGCCCCGTTTCCGCCTCGTAGCTCGAGATGAGGGATCGTTTCCCTGCTTCGTCGGGAAAGAGTTCCCGGCATTCCCGTCGCATCTCAAGAGGAGGCCCTATCAACAGGAACGGCGAGAGGAACTCCAGGGTCATAACACCATTCCAAGAGTTCCAGATGTCTCAGTCCATTCCAGAGGAACCTCTTTTCCCTTCACCGGCTCGTCTTTCACGCCGAGGATCGACTCACACCAGGGTGGCCCCTGGCACAGCCCTGTGGGAAAGCCTCGTGGGAAAGCCTCGAGGGACAGCCTCGAGGGAAAGCCACAGATCCCTTGATCCACGTGACAGGAAGCGTGACACTACTGCTGCAGCTCGGGAGGAAAGCGCACGTGCATGCCCCCACTCGAGACGAGGCCTGACTCCCCTGGGGAGACTCAGAAGCACCCCAAGTTCCATGGCAACACTGGAGAGGAATCCTCAGGTTCCGGCCCCGACTCCACACAAGGACTGAGGCCCCGGCATGGACGGGAGAGGAATCCCGAGTGGTCCCCTAGCAACTCGCATGGGGACTGGCCTTTCCTGAGGCCACCAGAGCGGGTCCCTGAGGTCCCCGTCGTAACTCGAGAAGACCTGCCGCAACTCGAGAAAATCCAGGAGGTTCTCCCCTCCAGGCGAGATGAGGCCCATTTCTGCAGAGGCGTCTCGAGGCTGATCACATCTCACCTCTAGAACTTCGAAAGGCTCCTTCACACCCTTGGTGCAAATCAAGAAGTTCCCCGACATAGCCGTCTCCCCTCGAGAGGAATCACGAGGGTCCCGCCCACATCCAGAGGAGCCCCGTTTCCGCCTCGTATCTCGAGATGAGGGATCCTTTCCCTGCTTCGTCGGGAAAGGGTTCCCGGCGTTCCCGTCGCATCTCAAGAGGAGGCCCTCTCAACAGGAACGGCGAGAGGAACTCCAGGGTCGTTCCACCATTCCAAGAGTCCCCCAGATGTCTCAGTCCATTCCAGAGGAACCTCTTTTCCCTTCACCGGCTCGTCTTTCACGTCGAGGATCATCTCACACCAAGGTGGCACGTGGCACAGCCCTGTGGGAAAGCCTCGTGGGAAAGCCTCGAGGGACAGCCTCGAGGGAAAGCCACAGATCCCTTGATCCACGTGACAGGAAGCGTGACACTACTGCTGCAACTCGGAGGAAAGCGCACGTGCATGCCCCCACTCGAGACGAGGCCTGACTCCCCTGGGGAGACTCAGAAGCACCCCAAGATCCATGGCAACCCTGGAGAGGAATCCTCAGGTTCCGGCCCCGACTCCACACAAGGACTGAGGCCCCGGCATGGACGGGAGAGGAATCCCGAGAGGTCCCCTAGCAACTCGCATGGGGACTGGCCTTTCCTGAGGCCACCAGAGCGGGTCCCTGAGGTCCCCGTCGTAACTCGAGAAGACCTGCCGCAACTCGAGAAAATCCAGGAGGTTCTCCCCTCCAGGCGAGATGAGGCCCATTTCCGCTGAGGCGTCTCGAGGCGGATCACACCTCACCTCTGGAACTTCGCAAGGGTCCTTCACACCCTTGGTGCAAATCAAGAAGTTCCCCGACCTAGCCGTCTCCACTCGAGAGGAATCACGAGGGTCCCGCCCACATCCAGAGGAGCCCCGTTTCCGCCTCGTAGCTCGAGATGAGGGATCCTTTCCCTGCTTCGTCGGGAAAGAGTTCCCGGCGTTCCCGTCGCATCTCAAGAGGAGGCCCTATCAACAGGAACGGCGAGAGGAACTCCAGGGTCGTGCCACCATTCCAAGAGTTCCAGATGTCTCAGTCCATTCCAGAGGAACCTCTTTTCCCTTCACCGGCTCGTCTTTCACGCCGAGGATCGACTCACACCAAGGTGGCACGTGGCACAGCCCTGTGGGAAAGCCTCGTGGGAAAGCCTCGAGGGACAGCCTCGAGGGAAAGCCACAGATCCCTTGATCCACGTGACAGGAAGCGTGACACTACTGCTGCAGCTCGGGAGGAAAGCGCACGTGCATGCCCCCACTCGAGACGCCGCCTGACTCCCCTGGGGAGACTCAGAAGCTCCCCAAGATCCATGGCAACACTGGAGAGGAATCCTCAGGTTCCGGCCCCGACTCCACACAAGGACTGAGGCCCCGGCATGGACGGGAGAAGAATCCCGAGAGGTCCCCTAGCAACTCGCATGGGGACTGGCCTTTCCTGAGGCCACCAGAGCGGGGCCCTGAGGTCCCCATCGTAACCCGAGAAGACCTGCCGCAACTCGAGAAAATCCAGGAGGTTCTCCCCTCCAGGCGAGATGAGGCCCATTTCCGCTGAGGCGTCTCGAGGCTGATCACACCTCACCTCTGGAACTTTGAAAGGGTCCTTCACACCCTTGGTGCAAATCAAGAAGTTCCCCGACATACCCGTCTCCACTCGAGAGGAATCACGAGGGTCCCGCCCACATCCAGAGGAGCCCCGTTTCCGCCTCGTAGCTCGAGATGAGGGATCCTTTCCCTGTTTCTTCGGGAAAGATTTCCCGGCGTTCCCGTCGCATCTCAAGAGGAGGCCCTCTCAACAGGAACGGCGAGAGGAACTCCAGGGTCGTGCCACCATTCCAAGAGTCCCCCAGATGTCTCAGTCCATTCCAGAGGAACCTCTTTTCCCTTCACGGGCTCGTCTTTCACGCCGAGGATCGACTCACAACAAGGTGGCATGTGGCACAGCCCTGTGGGAAAGCCTCGTGGGAAAGCCTCGAGGGACAGCCTCGAGGGAAAGCCACAGATCCCTTGATCCACGTGACAGGAAGCGTGACACTACTGCTGCAGCTCGGGAGGAAAGCGCACGTGCATGCCCCCACTCGAGACGCCGCCTGACTCCCCTGGGGAGACTCAGAAGCTCCCCAAGATCCATGGCAACACTGGAGAGGAATCCTCAGGTTCCGGCCCCGACTCCACACAAGGACTGAGGCCCCGGCATGGACGGGAGAGGAATCCCGAGAGGTCCCCTAGCAACTCGCATGGGGACTGGCCTTTCCTGAGGCCACCAGAGCGGGGCCCTGAGGTCCCCGTCGTAACTCGAGAAGACCTGCCGCAACTCGAGAAAATCCAGGAGGTTCTCCCCTCCAGGCGAGATGAGGCCCATTTCTGCTGAGGCGTCTCGAGGCTGATCACATCTCACCTCTAGAACTTCGAAAGGCTCCTTCACACCCTTGGTGCAAATCAAGAAGTTCCCCGACATAGCCGTCTCCCCTCGAGAGGAATCACGAGGGTCCCGCCCACATCCAGAGGAGCCCCGTTTCCGCCTCGTAGCTCGAGATGAGGGATCCTTTCCCTGCTTCGTCGGGAAACAGTTCCCGGCGTTCCCGTCGCATCTCAAGAGGAGGCCCTCTCAACAGGAACGGCGAGAGGAACTCCAGGGTCGTGCCACCATTCCAAGAGTCCCCCAGATGTCTCAGTCCATTCCAGAGGAACCTCTTTTCCCTTCACCGGCTCGTCTTTCACGTCGAGGATCATCTCACACCAAGGTGGCACGTGGCACAGCCCTGTGGGAAAGCCTCGTGGGAAAGCCTCGAGGGACAGCCTCGAGGGAAAGCCACAGATCCCTTGATCCACGTGACAGGAAGCGTGACACTACTGCTGCAACTCGGGAGGAAAGCGCACGTGCATGCCCCCACTCGAGACGCCGCCTGACTCCCCTGGGGAGACTCAGAAGCACCCCAAGATCCATGGCAACACTGGAGAGGAATCCTCAGGTTCCGGCCCCGACTCCACACAAGGACTGAGGCCCCGGCCTGGACGGGAGAGGAATCCCGAGAGGTCCCCTAGCAACTCGCATGGGGACTGGCCTTTCCTGAGGCCACCAGAGCGGGGCCAGGAGGTCCCCTCGTAACTCGAGAAGACCTGCCGCAACTCGAGAAAATCCAGAGGTTCACCCCTCCAGGAGAGATGAGGCCCATTTCCGCTGAGGCATCTCGACGCTGATCACACCTCACCTCTGGAACTTCGAAAGGGTCCTTCACACCCTTGGTGCAAATCAAGAAGTTCCCCGACATACCCGTCTCCACTCGAGAGGAATCACGAGAATCCCGCCCACATCCAGAGGAGCCCCGTTTCCGCCTTGTAGCTCGAGATGAGGGATCCTTTTCCTGCTTCGTCGAGAAAGATTTCCCGGCATTCCCGTCGCATCTCAAGAGGAGGCCCTCTCAACAGGAACGGCGAGAGGAACTCCAGGGTCGTGCCACCATTCCAAGAGTCCCCCAGATTTCTCAGTCCATTCCAGAGGAACCTCTTTTCCTTCACCGGCTCGTCTTTCACGCCGAGGATCGACTCACATCAAGGTGGCACGTGGCACAGCCCTGTGGGAAAGCCTCGTGGGAAAGCCTCGAGGGACAGCCTCGAGGGAAAGCCACAGATCCCTTGATCCACGTGACAGGAAGCGTGACACTACTGCTGCAGCTCGGGAGGAAAGCGCACGTGCATGCCCCAACTCGAGACGAGGCCTGACTCGCCTGGGGAGACTCAGAAGCAGCCCAAGATCCATGGCAACACTGGAGAGGAATCCTCAGGTTCCGGCCCCGACTCCACACAAGGACTGAGGCCCCGGCATGGACGGGAGAGGAATCCCGAAAGGTCCCCTAGCAACTCGCATGGGGACTGGCCTTTCCTGAGGCCACCAGAGCGGGTCCCTGAGGTCCCCGTCGTAACTCGAGAATACCTGCCGCAACTGGAGAAAATCCAGGAGGTTCTCCCCTCCAGGCGAGATGAGGCCCATTTCCGCTTAGGCGTCTCGAGGCTGATCACACCTCCCCTCTGGAACTTCGAAAGGCTCCTTCACACCCTTGGTGCAAATCAAGAAGTTCCCCGACATACCCGTCTCCACTCGAGGGGAATCACGAGGGTCCCGCCCACATCCAGAGGAGCCCCGTTTCCGCCTCGTAGCTCGAGATGAGGGATCCTTTCCCTGCTTCGTCGGGAAAGAGTTCCCGGCGTTCCCGTCGCCTCTCAAGAGGAGGCCCTCTCAACAGGAACGGCGAGAGGAACTCCAGGGTCGTGCCACCATTCCAAGAGTCCCCCAGATGTCTCAGTCCATTCCAGAGGAACCTCTTTTCCCTTCACCGGCTCGTCTTTCACGCCGAGGATCGACTCACACCAAGGTGGCACGTGGCACAGCCTTGTGGGAAAGCTTCGTGGGAAAGCCTCGAGGGACAGCCTCGAGGGAAAGCCACAGATCCCTTGATCCACGTGACAGGAAGCGTGACACTACTGCTGCAGCTCGGGAGGAAAGCGCACGTGCATGCCCCCACTCGAGACGAGGCCTGACTCCCCTGGGGAGACTCAGAAGCACCCCAAGATCCATGGCAACACTGGAGAGGAATCCTCAGGTTCCGGCCCCGACTCCACACTAGGACTGAGGACCCGGCATGGACGGGAGAGGAATTCTGAGAGGTCCCCTAGCAACTCGCATGGGGACTGGCCTTTCCTGATGCCACCAGAGCGGGTCCCTGAGGTCCCAGTCGTAACTCGAGAAGACCTGCCGCAACTCGAGAAAATCCAGGAGGTTCTCCCCTCCAGGCGAGATGAGGCCCATTTCCGCTGAGGCGTCTCCAGGCTGATCACACCTCACCTCTGGAACTTCGAAAGGGTCCTTCACACCCTTGGTGCAACTCAAGAAGTTCCCCGACCTAGCCGTCTCCACTCGAGAGGAATCACGAGGGTCCCGCCCACATCCAGAGGAGCCCCGTTTCCGCCTCGTAGCTCGAGATGAGGGATCCTTTCCCTGCTTCGTCGGGAAAGAGTTCCCGGCGTTCCCGTCGCATCTCAAGTGGAGGCCCTCTCAACAGGAACGGCGAGAGGAACTCCAGGGTCGTGCCACCATTCCAAGAGTCCCCCAGATGTCTCAGTCCATTCCAGAGGAACCTCTTTTCCCTTCACCAGCTCGTCTTTCACGCCGAGGATCGACTCACACCAAGGTGCCACGTGGCACAGCCCTGTGGGAAAGCCTCGTGGGAAAGCCTCGAGGGACAGCCTCGAGGGAAAGCCACAGATCCCTTGATCCTCGTGACAGGAAGCGTGAAACTACTGCTGCAGCTCGGGAGGAAAGCGCACGTGCATGCCCCCACTCGAGACGAGGCCTGACTCCCCTGGGGAGACTCAGAAGCACCCCAAGATCCATGGCAACACTGGAGAGGAATCCTCAGGTTCCGGCCCCGAATCCACACAAGGACTGAGGCCCCGGCATGGACGGGAGAGGAATCCCGAGAGGTCCCCTAGCAACTCGCATGGGGACTGGCCTTTCCTGAGGCCACCAGAGCGGGTCCCTGAGGTCCCCGTCGTAACTCGAGAAGACCTGCCACAACTCGAGAAAATCCAGGAGTTTCTCCCCTCCAGGCGAGATGAGGCCCATTTCCGCTGAGGCGTCTCGAGGCTGATCACACCTCACCTCTGGAACTTCGAAAGGGTCCTTCACACCCTTGGTGCAAATCAAGAAGTTCCCCAACTTAGCCGTCTCCACTCGAGAGGAATCACGAGGGTCCCGCCCACATCCAGAGGAGCCCCGTTTCGGCCTCATAGCTCGAGATGAGGGATCCTTTCCCTGCTTCGTCGGGAAAGAGTTCCCGGCGTTCCCGTCGCATCTCAAGAGGAGGCCCTCTCAACAGGAACGGCGAGAGGAACTCCAGGGTCGTGCCACCATTCCAAGAGTCCCCCAGATGTCTCAGTCCATTCCAGAGGAACCTCTTTTCCCTTCACCGGCTCGTCTTTCACGCCGAGGATCGACTCACACCAAGGTGGCACGTGGCACAGCCCTGTGGGAAAGCCTCGTGGGAAAGCCTCGAGGGACAGCCTCGAGGGAAAGCCACAGATCCCTTGATCCACGTGACAGGAAGCGTGACACTACTGCTGCAGCTCGGGAGGAAAGCGCACGTGCATGCCCCCACTCGAGACGAGGCCTAATTCCCCTGGGGAGACTCAGAAGCACCCCAAGATCCATGGCAACACTGGAGAGGAATCCTCAGGTTCCGGCCCCGACTCCACACAAGGACTGAGGCCCCGGCATGGACGGGAGAGGAATCCCGAGAGGTCCCCTAGCAACTCGCATGGGGACTGGCCTTTCCTGAGGCCACCAGAGCGGGTCCCTGAGGTCCCCGTCGTAACTCGAGAAGACCTGCCGCAACTCGAGAAAATCCAGGAGGTTCTCCCCTCCAGGCGAGATGAGGCCCATTTCCGCTGAGGCGTCTCGAGGCTGATCACACCTCACCTCTGGAACTTCGAAAGGGTCCTTCACACCCTTGGTGCAAATCAAGAAGTTCCCCGACATACCCGTCTCCACTCGAGAGGAATCACGAGGGTCCCGCCCACATCCAGAGGAGCCCCGTTTCCGCCCCGTAGCTCGAGATGAGGGATCCTTTCCCTGCTTCGTCGGAAAAGAGTTCCCGGCGTTCCCGTCGCATCTCAAGAGGAGGCCCTCTCAACAGGAACGGCGAGAGGAACTCCAGGGTCGTGCCACCATTCCAAGAGTCCCCCAGATGTCTCAGTCCATTCCAGAGGAACCTCTTTTCCCTTCACCGGCTCGTCTTTCACGCCGAGGATCGACTCACACCAAGGTGGCACGTGGCACAGCCCTATGGGAAAGCCTCGTGGGAAAGCCTCGAGGGACAGCCTCGAGGGAAAGCCACAGATCCCTTGATCCACGTGACAGGAAGCGTGACACTACTGCTGCAGCTCGGGAGGAAAGCGCACGTGCATGCCCCCACTCGAGACGAGGCCTGACTCCCCTGGGGAGACTCAGAAGCACCCCAAGATCCATGGCAACACTGGAGAGGAATCCTCAGGTTCCGGCCCCGACTCCACACAAGGACTGAGGCCCCGGCATGGACGGGAGAGGAATCCCGAGAGGTCCCCTAGCAACTCGCATGGGGACTGGCCTTTCCTGAGGCCACCAGAGCGGGTCCCTGAGGTCCCCGTCGTAACTCGAGAAGACCTGCCACAACTCGAGAAAATCCAGGAGGTTCTCCCCTCCAGGCTAGATGAGGCCCATTTCAGCTGAGGCGTCTCCAGGCTGATCACACCTCACCTCTGGAACTTCGAAAGGGTCCTTCACACCCTTGGTGCAAATCAAGAAGTTCCCCAACTTAGCCGTCTCCACTCGAGAGGAATCACGAGGGTCCCGCCCACATCCAGAGGAGCCCCGTTTCCGCCTCGTAGCTCGAGATGAGGGATCCTTTCCCTGCTTCGTCGGAAAAGAGTTCCCGGCGTTCCCGTCACATCTCAAGAGGAGGCCCTCTCAACAGGAACGGCGAGAGGAACTCCAGGGTCGTGCCACCATTCCAAGAGTCCCCCAGATGTCTCAGTCCATTCCAGAGGAACCTCTTTTCCCTTCACCAGCTCGTCTTTCACGCCGAGGATCGACTCACACCAAGGTGCCACGTGGCACAGCCCTGTGGGAAAGCCTCGTGGGAAAGCCTCGAGGGACAGCCTCGAGGGAAAGCCACAGATCCCTTGATCCTCGTGACAGGAAGCGTGAAACTACTGCTGCAGCTCGGGAGGAAAGCGCACGTGCATGCCCCCACTCGAGACGAGGCCTGACTCCCCTGGGGAGACTCAGAAGCACCCCAAGATCCATGGCAACACTGGAGAGGAATCCTCAGGTTCCGGCCCCGAATCCACACAAGGACTGAGGCCCCGGCATGGACGGGAGAGGAATCCCGAGAGGTCCCCTAGCAACTCGCATGGGGACTGGCCTTTCCTGAGGCCACCAGAGCGGGTCCCTGAGGTCCCCGTCGTAACTCGAGAAGACCTGCCACAACTCGAGAAAATCCAGGAGGTTCTCCCCTCCAGGCGAGATGAGGCCCATTTCCGCTGAGGCGTCTCGAGGCTGATCACACCTCACCTCTGGAACTTCGAAAGGGTCCTTCACACCCTTGGTGCAAATCAAGAAGTTCCCCAACTTAGCCGTCTCCACTCGAGAGGAATCACGAGGGTCCCGCCCACATCCAGAGGAGCCCCGTTTCGGCCTCATAGCTCGAGATGAGGGATCCTTTCCCTGCTTCGTCGGGAAAGAGTTCCCGGCGTTCCCGTCGCATCTCAAGAGGAGGCCCTCTCAACAGGAACGGCGAGAGGAACTCCAGGGTCGTGCCACCATTCCAAGAGTCCCCCAGATGTCTCAGTCCATTCCAGAGGAACCTCTTTTCCCTTCACCGGCTCGTCTTTCACGCCGAGGATCGACTCACACCAAGGTGGCACGTGGCACAGCCCTGTGGGAAAGCCTCGTGGGAAAGCCTCGAGGGACAGCCTCGAGGGAAAGCCACAGATCCCTTGATCCACGTGACAGGAAGCGTGACACTACTGCTGCAGCTCGGGAGGAAAGCGCACGTGCATGCCCCCACTCGAGACGAGGCCTAATTCCCCTGGGGAGACTCAGAAGCACCCCAAGATCCATGGCAACACTGGAGAGGAATCCTCAGGTTCCGGCCCCGACTCCACACAAGGACTGAGGCCCCGGCATGGACGGGAGAGGAATCCCGAGAGGTCCCCTAGCAACTCGCATGGGGACTGGCCTTTCCTGAGGCCACCAGAGCGGGTCCCTGAGGTCCCCGTCGTAACTCGAGAAGACCTGCCGCAACTCGAGAAAATCCAGGAGGTTCTCCCCTCCAGGCGAGATGAGGCCCATTTCCGCTGAGGCGTCTCGAGGCTGATCACACCTCACCTCTGGAACTTCGAAAGGGTCCTTCACACCCTTGGTGCATATCAAGAAGTTCCCCGACATACCCGTCTCCACTCGAGAGGAATCACGAGGGTCCCGCCCACATCCAGAGGAGCCCCGTTTCCGCCTCGTAGCTCGAGATGAGGGATCCTTTCCCTGCTTCGTCGGGAAAGAGTTCCCGGCGTTCCCGTCGCATCTCAAGAGGAGGCCCTCTCAACAGGAACGGCGAGAGGAACTCCAGGGTCGTGCCACCATTCCAAGAGTCCCCCAGATGTCTCAGTCCATTCCAGAGGAACCTCTTTTCCCTTCACCGGCTCGTCTTTCACGCCGAGGATCGACTCACACCAAGGTGGCACGTGGCACAGCCCTGTGGGAAAGCCTCGTGGGAAAGCCTCGAGGGACAGCCTCGAGGGAAAGCCACAGATCCCTTGATCCACGTGACAGGAAGCGTGACACTACTGCTGCAGCTCGGGAGGAAAGCGCACGTGCATGCCCCCACTCGAGACGAGGCCTAATTCCCCTGGGGAGACTCAGAAGCACCCCAAGATCCATGGCAACACTGGAGAGGAATCCTCAGGTTCCGGCCCCGACTCCACACAAGGACTGAGGCCCCGGCATGGACGGGAGAGGAATCCCGAGAGGTCCCCTAGCAACTCGCATGGGGACTGGCCTTTCCTGAGGCCACCAGAGCGGGTCCCTGAGGTCCCCGTCGTAACTCGAGAAGACCTGCCGCAACTCGAGAAAATCCAGGAGGTTCTCCCCTCCAGGCGAGATGAGGCCCATTTCCGCTGAGGCGTCTCGAGGCTGATCACACCTCACCTCTGGAACTTCGAAAGGGTCCTTCACACCCTTGGTGCATATCAAGAAGTTCCCCGACATACCCGTCTCCACTCGAGAGGAATCACGAGGGTCCCGCCCACATCCAGAGGAGCCCCGTTTCCGCCTCGTAGCTCGAGATGAGGGATCCTTTCCCTGCTTCGTCGGGAAAGAGTTCCCGGCGTTCCCGTCGCATCTCAAGAGGAGGCCCTCTCAACAGGAACGGCGAGAGGAACTCCAGGGTCGTGCCACCATTCCAAGAGTCCCCCAGATGTCTCAGTCCATTCCAGAGGAACCTCTTTTCCCTTCACCGGCTTGTCTTTCACGCTGAGGATCGAATCACACCAAGGTGGCACGTGGCACAGCCCTGTGGGAAAGCCTCGTGGGGAAGCCACGAGGGACAGCCTCGAGGGAAAGCCACAGATCCCTTGATCCACGTGACAGGAAGAGTGACACTTCTGCTGCAGCTCGGGAGGAATGCGCACGTGCATGCCCCCACTCGAGACGAGGCCTGACTCCCCTGGGGAGACTCAGAAGCACCCCAAGATCCATGGCAACACTGGAGAGGAATCCTCAGGTTCCGGCCCCGACTCCACACAAGGACTGAGGCCCCGGCATGGACGGGAGAGGAATCCCGAGAGGTCCCCTAGCAACTCGCATGGGGACTGGCCTTTCCTGAGGCCACCAGAGCGGGTCCCTGAGGTCCCCGTCCTAACTCGAGAAGACCTGCCGCAACTCGAGAAAATCGAGGAGGTTCTCCCCTCCAGGCGAGATGAGGCCCATTTCCGCTGAGGCGTCTCGAGGCTGATCACACCTCACCTCTGGAACTTCGAAAGGGTCCTTCACACCCTTGGTGCAAATCAAGAAGTTCCCCGACATACCCGTCTCCACTCGAGAGGAATCACGAGGGTCCCGCCCACATCCAGAGGAGCCCCGTTTCCGCCCCGTAGCTCGAGATGAGGGATCCTTTCCCTGCTTCGTCGGAAAAGAGTTCCCGGCGTTCCCGTCACATCTCAAGAGGAGGCCCTCTCAACAGGAACGGCGAGAGGAACTCCAGGGTCGTGCCACCATTCCAAGAGTCCCCCAGATGTCTCAGTCCATTCCAGAGGAACCTCTTTTCCCTTCACCGGCTCGTCTTTCACGCCGAGGATCGACTCACACCAAGGTGGCACGTGGCACAGCCCTATGGGAAAGCCTCGTGGGAAAGCCTCGAGGGACAGCCTCGAGGGAAAGCCACAGATCCCTTGATCCACGTGACAGGAAGCGTGACACTACTGCTGCAGCTCGGGAGGAAAGCGCACGTGCATGCCCCCACTCGAGACGAGGCCTGACTCCCCTGGGGAGACTCAGAAGCACCCCAAGATCCATGGCAACACTGGAGAGGAATCCTCAGGTTCCGGCCCCGACTCCACACAAGGACTGAGGCCCCGGCATGGACGGGAGAGGAATCCCGAGAGGTCCCCTAGCAACTCGCATGGGGACTGGCCTTTCCTGAGGCCACCAGAGCGGGTCCCTGAGGTCCCCGTCGTAACTCGAGAAGACCTGCCACAACTCGAGAAAATCCAGGAGGTTCTCCCCTCCAGGCTAGATGAGGCCCATTTCAGCTGAGGCGTCTCCAGGCTGATCACACCTCACCTCTGGAACTTCGAAAGGGTCCTTCACACCCTTGGTGCAAATCAAGAAGTTCCCCAACTTAGCCGTCTCCACTCGAGAGGAATCACGTGGGTCCCGCCCACATCCAGAGGAGCCCCGTTTCCGCCTCGTAGCTCGAGATGAGGGATCCTTTCCCTGCTTCGTCGGAAAAGAGTTCCCGGCGTTCCCGTCACATCTCAAGAGGAGGCCCTCTCAACAGGAACGGCGAGAGGAACTCCAGGGTCGTGCCACCATTCAAAGAGTCCCCCAGATGTCTCAGTCCATTCCAGAGGAACCTCTTTTCCCTTCACCGGCTCATCTTTCACGCCGAGGATCGAATCACACCAAGGTGGCACGTGGCACAGCCCTGTGGGAAAGCCTCGTGGGAAAGCCTCGAGGGACAGCCTCGAGGGAAAGCCACAGATCCCTTGATCCACGTGACAGGAAGCGTGACACTACTCCTGCAGCTCGGGAGGAAAGCGCACGTGCATGCCCCCACTCGAGACGAGGCCTGACTCCCCTGGGGAGACTCAGAAGCACCCCAAGATCCATGGCAACACTGGAGAGGAATCCTCAGGTTCCGGCCCCGACTCCACACAAGGACTGAGGCCCCGGCATGGACGGGAGAGGAATCCCGAGAGGTCCCCTAGCAACTCGCATGGGGACTGGCCTTTCCTGAGGCCACCAGAGCGGGTCCCTGAGGTCCCCGTCGTAACTCGAGAAGACCTGCCGCAACTCGAGAAAATCCAGGAGGTTCTCCCCTCCAGGCGAGATGAGGCCCATTTCCGCTGAGGCATCTCGAGGCTGATCACACCTCACCTCTGGAACTTCGAAAGGGTCTTTCACACCCTTGGTGCAAATCAAGAAGTTCCCCGACATACCCGTCTCCACTCGAGAGGAATTACGAGGGTCCCGCCCACATCCAGCGGAGCCCCGTTTCCGCCTCCTAGCTCGAGATGAGGGATCCTTTCCCTGCTTCTTCGGAAAAGAGTTCCCGGCGTTCCTGTCGCATGTCAAGAGGAGGCCCTCTCAACAGGAACGGCGAGAGGAACTCCAGGGTCGTGCCACCATTCCAAAAGTCCCCCAGATGTCTCAGTCCATTCCAGAGGAACCTCTTTTCCCTTCACCGGCTCGTTTTTCACGCCGAGGATCGAATCACACCAAGGTGGCACGTGGCACAGCCCTGTGGGAAAGCCTCGTGGGAAAGCCTCGAGGGACAGCCTCGAGGGAAAGCCACAGATCCCTTGATCCACGTGACAGGAAGCGTGACACTACTGCTGCAGCTCGGGAGGAAACCGCACGTGCATGCCCCCACTCGAGACGAGGCCTGACTCCCCTGGGGAGACTCAGAAGCACCCCAAGATCCATGGCAACACTGGAGAGGAATCCTCAGGTTCCGGCCCCGACTCCACACAAGGACTGAGGCCCCGGCATGGACGGGAGAGGAATTCCGAGAGGTCCCCTAGCAACTCGCATGGGGACTGGCCTTTCCTGAGGCCGCCAGTTCGGGTCCCTGAGGTCCCCGTCGTAACGCGAGAAGACCTGCCACAACTCGAGAAAATCCAGGAGGTTCTCCGCTCCAGGCGAGATGAGGCCCATTTCCGCTGAGGCGTCTCCAGGCTGATCACACCTCACCTCTGGAACTTCGAAAGGGTCCTTCACACCCTTGGTGCAAATCAAGAAGTTCCCCGACATACCCGTCTCCACTCGAGAGGAATCACGAGGGTCCCGCCCATATCCAGAGGAGCCCCGTTTCCGCCTCGTAGCTCGAGATCAGGGATCCTTTCCCTGCTTCGTCGGGAAGGAGTTCCCGGCGTTCCCGTCGCATCTCAAGAGGAGGCCCTCTCAACAGGAACGGCGAGAGGAACTCCAGGGTCGTGCCACCATTCCAAGAGTCCCCCAGATGTCTCAGTCCATTCCAGAGGAACCTCTTTTCCCTTCACCGGCTCGTCTTTCACGCCGAGGATCGACTCACACCAAGGTGGCACGTGGCACAGCCCTGTGGGAAAGCCTCGTGGGAAAGCCTCGAGGGACAGCCTCGAGGGAAAGCCACAGATCCCTTGATCCACGTGACAGGAAGCGTGACACTACTGCTGCAGCTCGGGAGGAAAGCACACGTGCATGCCCCCACTCGAGACGAGGCCTGACTCCCCTGGGGAGACTCGGAAGCACCCCAAGATCCATGGCAACACTGGAGAGGAATCCTCAGGTTCCGGTCCCGACTCCACACTAGGACTGAGTCCCCGGCATGGACGGGAGAGGAATCCTGAGAGGTCCCGTAGCAACTCGCATGGGGACTGGCCTTTCCTGTGGCCACCAGAGCGGGTCCCTGAGGTCCCAGTCGTAACTCGAGAAGACCTGCCGCAACTCGAGAAAATCCAGGAGGTTCTCCCCTCCAGGCGAGATGAGGCCCATTTCCGCTGAGGCGTCTCGAGGCTGATTACACGTCACCTCTGGAACTTCGAAAGGGTCCTTCACACCCTTGGTGCAAATCAAGAAGTTCCCCGACCTAGCCGTCTCCACTCGAGAGGAATCACGAGGGTCCCGCCCACATCCAGAGGAGCCCCGTTTCCGCCTCGTAGCTCGAGATGAGGGATCCTTTCCCTGCTTCGTCGGGAAAGAGTTCCCGGCGTTCCCGTCGCATCTCAAGAGGAGGCCCTCTCAACAGGAACGGCGAGAGGAACTCCAGGGTCGTGCCACCATTCCAAGAGTCCCCCAGATGTCTCAGTCCATTCCAGAGGAACCTCTTTTCCCTTCATCAGCTCGTCTTTCATGCCGAGGATCGACTCACAGCAAGGTGGCACGTGGCACAGCCCTGTGTGAAAGCCTCGTGGGAAAGCCTCGAGGGACAGCCTCGAGGGAAAGACACAGATCCCTTGATCCACGTGACAGGAAGCGTGACACTACTGCTGCAGCTCGGGAGGAAAGCGCACGTGCATGCCCCCACTCGAGACGAGGCCTGACTCCCCTGGGGAGACTCAGAAGCACCCCAAGATCCATGGCAACACTGGAGAGGAATCCTCAGGTTCCGGCCCCGACTCCACACAAGGACTGAGGCCCCGGCATGGACGGGAGAGGAATCCCGAGAGGTCCCCTAGCAACTCACATGGGGACTGGCCTTTCCTGAGGCCACCAGAGCGGGTCCCTGTGGTCCCCGTCGTAACTCGAGAAGACCTGCCGCAACTCGAGAAAATCCAGGAGGTTCTCCCCTCCAGGCGAGATGAGGCCCATTTCCGCTGAGGCGTCTCCAGGCTGATCACACCTCACCTCTGGAACTTCGAAAGGGTCCTTCACACCCTTGGTGCAAATCAAGAAGTTCCCCAACTTAGCCGTCTCCACTCGAGAGGAATCACGAGGGTCCCGCCCACATCCAGAGGAGCCCCGTTTCCGCCTCGTAGCTCGAGATGAGGGATCCTTTCCCTGCTTCGTCGGAAAAGAGTTCCCGGCGTTCCCGTCGCATCTCAAGAGGAGGCCCTCTCAACAGGAACGGCGAGAGGAACTCCAGGGTCGTGCCACCATTCAAAGAGTCCCCCAGATGTCTCAGTCCATTCCAGAGGAACCTCTTTTCCCTTCACCGGCTCATCTTTCACGCCGAGGATCGAATCACACCAAGGTGGCACGTGGCACAGCCCTGTGGGAAAGCCTCGTGGGAAAGCCTCGAGGGACAGCCTCGAGGGAAAGACACAGATCCCTTGATCCACGTGACAGGAAGCGTGACACTACTGCTGCAGCTCGGGAGGAAAGCGCACGTGCATGCCCCCACTCGAGACGAGGCCTGACTCCCCTGGGGAGACTCAGAAGCACCCCAAGATCCATGGCAACACTGGAGAGGAATCCTCAGGTTCCGGCCCCGACTCCACACAAGGACTGAGGCCCCGGCATGGACGGGAGAGGAATTCCGAGAGGTCCCCTAGCAACTCGCATGGGGACTGGCCTTTCCTGAGGCCGCCAGTTCGGGTCCCTGAGGTCCCCGTCGTAACGCGAGAAGACCTGCCACAACTCGAGAAAATCCAGGAGGTTCTCCGCTCCAGGCGAGATGAGGCCCATTTCCGCTGAGGCGTCTCCAGGCTGATCACACCTCACCTCTGGAACTTCGAAAGGGTCCTTCACACCCTTGGTGCAAATCAAGAAGTTCCCCGACATACCCGTCTCCACTCGAGAGGAATCACGAGGGTCCCGCCCATATCCAGAGGAGCCCCGTTTCCGCCTCGTAGCTCGAGATCAGGGATCCTTTCCCTGCTTCGTCGGGAAGGAGTTCCCGGCGTTCCCGTCGCATCTCAAGAGGAGGCCCTCTCAACAGGAACGGCGAGAGGAACTCCAGGCTCGTGCCACCATTCCAAGAGTCCCCCAGATGTCTCAGTCCATTCCAGAGGAACCTCTTTTCCCTTCACCGGCTCGTCTTTCACGCCGAGGATCGACTCACACCAAGGTGGCACGTGGCACAGCCCTGTGGGAAAGCCTCGTGGGAAAGCCTCGAGGGACAGCCTCGAGGGAAAGCCACAGATCCCTTGATCCACGTGACAGGAAGCGTGACACTACTGCTGCAGCTCGGGAGGAAAGCACACGTGCATGCCCCCACTCGAGACGAGGCCTGACTCCCCTGGGGAGACTCAGAAGCACCCCAAGATCCATGGCAACACTGGAGAGGAATCCTCAGGTTCCGGTCCCGACTCCACACTAGGACTGAGGCCCCGGCATGGACGGGAGAGGAATCCTGAGAGGTCCCGTAGCAACTCGCATGGGGACTGGCCTTTCCTGTGGCCACCAGAGCGGGTCCCTGAGGTCCCAGTCGTAACTCGAGAAGACCTGCCGCAACTCGAGAAAATCCAGGAGGTTCTCCCCTCCAGGCGAGATGAGGCCCATTTCTGCTGAGGCGTCTCGAGGCTGATTACACCTCACCTCTGGAACTTCGAAAGGGTCCTTCACACCCTTGGTGCAAATCAAGAAGTTCCCCGACCTAGCCGTCTCCACTCGAGAGGAATCACGAGGGTCCCGCCCACATCCAGAGGAGCCCCGTTTCCGCCTCGTAGCTCGAGATGAGGGATCCTTTCCCTGCTTCGTCGTGAAAGAGTTCCCGGCGTTCCCGTCGCATCTCAAGAGGAGGCCCTCTCAACAGGAACGGCGAGAGGAACTCCAGGGTCGTGCCACCATTCCAAGAGTCCCCCAGATGTCTCAGTCCATTCCAGAGGAACCTCTTTTCCCTTCATCAGCTCGTCTTTCATGCCGAGGATCGACTCACAGCAAGGTGGCACGTGGCACAGCCCTGTGTGAAAGCCTCGTGGGAAAGCCTCGAGGGACAGCCTCGAGGGAAAGACACAGATCCCTTGATCCACGTGACAGGAAGCGTGACACTACTGCTGCAGCTCGGGAGGAAAGCGCACGTGCATGCCCCCACTCGAGACGAGGCCTGACTCCCCTGGGGAGACTCAGAAGCACCCCAAGATCCATGGCAACACTGGAGAGGAATCCTCAGGTTCCGGCCCCGACTCCACACAAGGACTGAGGCCCCGGCATGGACGGGAGAGGAATCCCGAGAGGTCCCCTAGCAACTCGCATGGGGACTGGCCTTTCCTGAGGCCACCAGAGCGGGTCCCTGAGGTCCCCGTCGTAAGTCGAGAAGACCTGCCACAACTCGAGAAAATCCAGGAGGTTCTCCCCTCCAGGCGAGATGAGGCCCATTTCCGCTGAGGCGTCTCGAGGCTGATCACACCTCACCTCTGGAACTTCGAAAGGGTCCTTCACACCCTTGGTGCAAATCAAGAAGTTCCCCAACTTAGCCGTCTCCACTCGAGAGGAATCACGAGGGTCCCGCCCACATCCAGAGGAGCCCCGTTTCGGCCTCATAGCTCGAGATGAGGGATCCTTTCCCTGCTTCGTCGGGAAAGAGTTCCCGGCGTTCCCGTCGCATCTCAAGAGGAGGCCCTCTCAACAGGAACGGCGAGAGGAACTCCAGGGTCGTGCCACCATTCCAAGAGTCCCCCAGATGTCTCAGTCCATTCCAGAGGAACCTCTTTTCCCTTCACCGGCTCGTCTTTCACGCCGAGGATCGACTCACACCAAGGTGGCACGTGGCACAGCCCTGTGGGAAAGCCTCGAGGGACAGCCTCGAGGGAAAGCCACAGATCCCTTGATCCACGTGACAGGAAGCGTGACACTACTGCTGCAGCTCGGGAGGAAAGCGCACGTGCATGCCCCCACTCGAGACGAGGCCTGACTCCCCTGGGGAGACTCAGAAGCACCCCAAGATCCATGGCAACACTGGAGAGGAATCCTCAGGTTCCCGCCCCGACTCCACACAAGGACTGAGGCCCCGGCATGGACGGGAGAGGAATCCCGAGAGGTCCCCTAGCAACTCGCATGGGGACTGGCCTTTCCTGAGGCCACCAGAGCGGGTCCCTGAGGTCCCCGTCGTAACTCGAGAAGACCTGCCGCAACTCGAGAAAATCCAGGAGGTTCTCCCCTCCAGGCGAGATGAGGCCCATTTCCGCTGAGGCGTCTCGAGTCTGATCACACCTCACCTCTGGAACTTCGAAAGGGTCCTTCACACCCTTGGTGCAAATCAAGAAGTTCCCCAACTTAGCCGTCTCCACTCGAGAGGAATCACGAGGGTCCCGCCCACATCCAGAGGAGCCCCGTTTCCGCCTCGTAGCTCGAGATGAGGGATCCTTTCCCTGCTTCGTCGGAAAAGAGTTCCCGGCGTTCCCGTCGCATCTCAAGAGGAGGCCCTCTCAACAGGAACGGCGAGAGGAACTCCAGGGTCGTGCCACCATTCCAAGAGTCCCCCAGATGTCTCAGTCCATTCCAGAGGAACCTCTTTTCCCTTCACCGGCTCATCTTTCACGCCGAGGATCGAATCACACGAAGGTGGCACGTGGCACAGCCCTGTGGGAAAGCCTCGTGGGAAAGCCTCGAGGGACAGCCTCGAGGGAAAGCCACAGATCCCTTGATCCACGTGACAGGAAGCGTGACACTACTGCTGCAGCTCGAGAGGAAAGCGCACGTGCATGCCCCCACTCGAGACGAGGCCTGACTCCCCTGGGGAGACTCAGAAGCACCCCAAGATCCATGGCAACACTGGAGAGGAATCCTCAGGTTCCGGCCCCGACTCCACACAAGGACTGAGGCCCCGGCATGGACGGGAGAGGAATTCCGAGAGGTCCCCTAGCAACTCGCATGGGGACTGGCCTTTCCTGAGGCCGTCAGTTCGGGTCCCTGAGGTCCCCGTCGTAACGCGAGAAGACCTGCCACAACTCGAGAAAATCCAGGAGGTTCTCCGCTCCAGGCGAGATGAGGCCCATTTCCGCTGAGGCGTCTCCAGGCTGATCACACCTCACCTCTGGAACTTCGAAAGGGTCCTTCACACCCTTGGTGCAAATCAAGAAGTTCCCCGACATACCCGTCTCCACTCGAGAGGAATCACGAGGGTCCCGCCCATATCCAGAGGAGCCCCGTTTCCGCCTCGTAGCTCGAGATCAGGGATCCTTTCCCTGCTTCGTCGGGAAGGAGTTCCCGGCGTTCCCGTCGCATCTCAAGAGGAGGCCCTCTCAACAGGAACGGCGAGAGGAACTCCAGGGTCGTGCCACCATTCCAAGAGTCCCCCAGATGTCTCAGTCCATTCCAGAGGAACCTCTTTTCCCTTCACCGGCTCGTCTTTCACGCCGAGGATCGACTCCCACCAAGGTGGCACGTGGCACAGCCGTGTGGGAAAGCCTCGTGGGAAAGCCTCGAGGGACAGCCTCGAGGGAAAGCCACAGATCCCTTGATCCACGTGACAGGAAGCGTGACACTACTGCTGCAGCTCGGGAGGAAAGCACACGTGCATGCCCCCACTCGAGACGAGGCCTGACTCCCCTGGGGAGACTCAGAAGCACCCCAAGATCCATGGCAACACTGGAGAGGAATCCTCAGGTTCCGGTCCCGACTCCACACTAGGACTGAGGCCCCGGCATGGACGGGAGAGGAATCCTGAGAGGTCCCGTAGCAACTCGCATGGGGACTGGCCTTGCCTGTGGCCACCAGAGCGGGTCCCTGAGGTCCCAGTCGTAACTCGAGAAGACCTGCCGCAACTCGAGAAAATCCAGGAGGTTCTCCCCTCCAGGCGAGATGAGGCCCATTTCTGCTGAGGCGTCTCGAGGCTGATTACACCTCACCTCTGGAACTTCGAAAGGGTCCTTCACACCCTTGGTGCAAATCAAGAAGTTCCCCGACCTAGCCGTCTCCACTCGAGAGGAATCACGAGGGTCCCGCCCACATCCAGAGGAGCCCCGTTTCCGCCTCGTAGCTCGAGATGAGGGATCCTTTCCCTGCTTCGTCGTGAAAGAGTTCCCGGCGTTCCCGTCGCATCTCAAGAGGAGGCCCTCTCAACAGGAACGGCGAGAGGAACTCCAGGGTCGTGCCACCATTCCAAGAGTCCCCCAGATGTCTCAGTCCATTCCAGAGGAACCTCTTTTCCCTTCATCAGCTCGTCTTTCATGCCGAGGATCGACTCACAGCAAGGTGGCACGTGGCACAGCCCTGTGTGAAAGCCTCGTGGGAAAGCCTCGAGGGACAGCCTCGAGGGAAAGACACAGATCCCTTGATCCACGTGACAGGAAGCGTGACACTACTGCTGCAGCTCGGGAGGAAAGCGCACGTGCATGCCCCCACTCAAGACGAGGCCTGACTCCCCTGGGGAGACTCAGAAGCACCACAAGATCCATGGCAACACTGGAGAGGAATCCTCAGGTTCCGGCCCCGACTCCACACAAGGACTGAGGCCCCGGCATGGACGGGAGAGGAATCCCGAGAGGTCCCCTAGCAACTCGCATGGGGACTGGCCTTTCCTGAGGCCACCAGAGCGGGTCCCTGAGGTCCCCGTCGTAAGTCGAGAAGACCTGCCACAACTCGAGAAAATCCAGGACATTCTCCCCTCCAGGCGAGATGAGGCCCATTTCCGCTGAGGCGTCTCGAGGCTGATCACACCTCACCTCTGGAACTTCGAAAGGGTCCTTCACACCCTTGGTGCAAATCAAGAAGTTCCCCAACTTAGCCGTCTCCACTCGAGAGGAATCACGAGGGTCCCGCCCACATCCAGAGGAGCCCCGTTTCGGCCTCATAGCTCGAGATGAGGGATCCTTTCCCTGCTTCGTCGGGAAAGAGTTCCCGGCGTTCCCGTCGCATCTCAAGAGGAGGCCCTCTCAACAGGAACGGCGAGAGGAACTCCAGGGTCGTGCCACCATTCCAAGAGTCCCCCAGATGTCTCAGTCCATTCCAGAGGAACCTCTTTTCCCTTCACCGGCTCGTCTTTCACGCCGAGGATCGACTCACACCAAGGTGGCACGTGGCACAGCCCTGTGGGAAAGCCTCGAGGGACAGCCTCGAGGGAAAGCCACAGATCCCTTGATCCACGTGACAGGAAGCGTGACACTACTGCTGCAGCTCGGGAGGAAAGCGCACGTGCATGCCCCCACTCGAGACGAGGCCTGACTCCCCTGGGGAGACTCAGAAGCACCCCAAGATCCATGGCAACACTGGAGAGGAATCCTCAGGTTCCCGCCCCGACTCCACACAAGGACTGAGGCCCCGGCATGGACGGGAGAGGAATCCCGAGAGGTCCCCTAGCAACTCGCATGGGGACTGGCCTTTCCTGAGGCCACCAGAGCGGGTCCCTGAGGTCCCCGTCGTAACTCGAGAAGACCTGCCGCAACTCGAGAAAATCCAGGAGGTTCTCCCCTCCAGGCGAGATGAGGCCCATTTCCGCTGAGGCGTCTCGAGTCTGATCACACCTCACCTCTGGAACTTCGAAAGGGTCCTTCACACCCTTGGTGCAAATCAAGAAGTTCCCCAACTTAGCCGTCTCCACTCGAGAGGAATCACGAGGGTCCCGCCCACATCCAGAGGAGCCCCGTTTCCGCCTCGTAGCTCGAGATGAGGGATCCTTTCCTGCTTCGTCGGAAAAGAGTTCCCGGCGTTCCCGTCGCATCTCAAGAGGAGGCCCTCTCAACAGGAACGGCGAGAGGAACTCCAGGGTCGTGCCACCATTCCAAGAGTCCCCCAGATGTCTCAGTCCATTCCAGAGGAACCTCTTTTCCCTTCACCGGCTCATCTTTCACGCCGAGGATCGAATCACACGAAGGTGGCACGTGGCACAGCCCTGTGGGAAAGCCTCGTGGGAAAGCCTCGAGGGACAGCCTCGAGGGAAAGCCACAGATCCCTTGATCCACGTGACAGGAAGCGTGACACTACTGCTGCAGCTCGAGAGGAAAGCGCACGTGCATGCCCCCACTCGAGACGAGGCCTGACTCCCCTGGGGAGACTCAGAAGCACCCCAAGATCCATGGCAACACTGGAGAGGAATCCTCAGGTTCCGGCCCCGACTCCACACAAGGACTGAGGCCCTGGCATGGACGGGAGAGGAATCCCGAGAGTTCCCCTAGCAAACTCGCATGGGGACTGGCCTTTCCTGAGACCACCAGAGCGGGTCCCTGAGGTCCCCGTCGTAACTCGAGAAGACCTGCCACAACTCGAGAAAATCCAGGAGGTTCTCCGCTTCAGGCGAGATGAGGCGCATTTCCCCTGAGGAGTCTCGAGGCTGATCACACCTCACCTCTGGAACTTCGAAAGGGTCCTTCACACCCTTGGTGCAAATCAAGAAGTTCCCCGACATACCCGTCTCCACTCGAGAGGAATCACGAGGGTCCCGCCCATATCCAGAGGAGCCCCGTTTCCGCCTCGTAGCTCGAGATGAGGGATCCTTTCCCTGCTTCGTCTGTAAGGAGTTCCCGGCGTTCCCGTCGCATCTCAAGAGGAGGCCCTCTCAACAGGAACGGCGAGAGGAACTCCAGGGTCGTGCCACCATTCCAAGAGTCCCCCAGATGTCTCAGTCCATTCCAGAGGAACCTCTTTTCCCTTCACCGGCTCGTCTTTCACGCCGAGGATCGACTCACACCAAGGTGACACGTGGCACAGCCCTGTGGGGAAAGCCTCGAGGGACAGCCTCGAGGCAAAGCCACAGATCCCTTGATCCACGTGACAGGAAGCGTGACACTACTGCTGCAGCTCGGGAGGAAAGCACACGTGCATGCCCCCACTCGAGACGAGGCCTGACTCCCCTGGGGAGACTCAGAAGCACCCCAAGATCCATGGCAACACTGGAGAGGAATCCTCAGGTTCCGGTCCCGACTCCACACTAGGACTGAGGCCCCGGCATGGACGGGAGAGGAATCCTGAGAGGTCCCCTAGCAACTCGCATGGGGACTGGCCTTTCCTGAGACCACCAGAGCGGGTCCCTGAGGTCCCCAGTCGTAACTCGAGAAGACCTGCCGCAACTCGAGAAAATCCAGGAGGTTCTCCCCTCCAGGCGAGATGAGGCCCATTTCCGCTGAGGCGTCTCGAGGCTGATCACACCTCACCTCTGGAACTTCGAAAGGGTCCTTCACACCCTTGGTGCAAATCAAGAAGTTCCCCGACATACCCGTCTCCACTCGAGAGGAATCACGAGGTCCCGCCCATATCCAGAGGAGCCCCGTTTCCGCCTTGTAGCTCGAGATGAGGGATCCTTTCTCTGCTTCGTCGGGAAAGAGTTCCCGGCCTTCACGTCGCATCTCAAGAGGAGGCCCTCTCAACAGGAACGGCGAGAGGAACTCCAGGGTCGTGCCACCATTCCAAGAGTCCCCCAGATGTCTCAGTCCATTCCAGAGGAACCTCTTTTCCCTTCACCAGCTCGTCTTTCACGCCGAGGATCGACTCACACCAAGGTGGCACGTGGCACAGCCCTGTGGGAAAGCCTCGTGGGAAAGCCTCGAGGGACAGCCTCGAGGGAAAACCACAGATCCCTTGATCCACGTGACAGGAAGCGTGACACTACTGCTGCAGCTCGGGAGGAAAGCGCACGTGCATGCCCCCACTCGAGAGGAGGCCTGACTCCCCTGGGGAGACTCAGAAGCACCCCATGATCCATGGCAACACTGGAGAGGAATCCTCAGGTTCCGGCCCCGACTCCACACAAGGACAGAGGCCCCGGCATGGACGGGAGAGGAATCCCGAGAGGTCCCCTAGCAACTCGCATGGGGACTGGCCTTTCCTGAGGCCACCAGAGCGGGTCCCTGAGGTCCCCGTCGTAACTCGAGAAGACCTGCCGCAACTCGAGAAAATCCAGGAGGTTCTCCCCTCCAGGCGAGATGAGGCCCATTTCCGCTGAGGCGTCTCGAGGCTGATCACACCTCACCTCTGGAACTTCGAAAGGGTCCTTCACACCCTTGGTGCAAATCAAGAAGTTCCCCAACCTAGCCGTCTCCACTCGAGAGGAATCACGAGGGTCCCGCCCACATCCAGCGGAGCCCCGTTTCCGCCTCGTAGCTCGAGATGAGGGATCCTTTCCCTGCTTCGTCGGGAAAGAGTTCCCGGCGTTCCCGTCGCATCTCAAGAGGAGGCCCTCTCAACAGGAACGGCGAGAGGAACTCCAGGGTCGTGCCACCATACCAAGAGTCCCCCAGATGTCTCAGTCCATTCCAGAGGAACCTCTTTTCCCTTCACCGGCTCGTCTTTCACGCCGGGGATCGACTCACACCAAGGTGGCACGTGGCACAGCCCTGTGGGAAAGCCTCGTGGGAAAGCCTCGAGGGACAGCCTCGAGGAAAAGCCACAGATCCCTTGATCCACGTGACAGGAAGCGTGACACTACTGCTGCAGCCACGGGAGGAAAGCGCACGTGCATGCCCCCACTCGAGACGAGGCCTGACTCCCCTGGGGAGACGCAGAAGCACCCCAAGATCCATGGCAACACTGGAGAGGAATCCTCAGGTTCCGGCCCCGACTCCTCACAAGGACTGAGGACCCAGCATGGACGGGAGAGGAATCCCGAGAGGTCCCCTAGCAACTCGCATGGGGACTGGCCTTTCCTGAGGCCAACAGAGCGAGTCCCTGAGGTCCCCTCGTAACTCGAGAAGACGTGCCGCAACTCGAGAAAATCCAGGAGGTTCTCCCCTCCAGGCGAGATGAGCCCATTTCCGCTGAGGCGTCTCGAGGCTGATCACACCTCACCTCTGGAACATCGAAAGGGTCCTTCACACAATTGGTGCAAATCAAGAAGTTCCCCGACATACCCGTCTCCACTCGAGAGGAATCACGAGGGTCCCGCCCACATCCACAGGAGCCCCGTTCCCTCCTCGTAGATCGAGATGAGGGATCCTTTCCCTGCTTCGTCGGGAAAGAGTTCCCGTCGTTTCCGTAGCATCTCAAGAGGAGGCCCTCTCAACAGGAATGGCGAGAGGAACTCCAGGGTCGTGCCACCATTCCAAGAGTCCCCCAGATGTCTCAGTCCATTCCAGAGGAACCTCTTTTTCCCTTCACCGGCTCGTCTTTCACCCCGAGGATCGACTCACACCAAGGTGGCACGTGGCACAGCCCTGTGGGGAAAGCCTCGTGGGAAAGCCTCGAGGGACAGCCTCGAGGGAAAGCCACAGATCCCTTGATCCACGTGACAGGAAGCGTGACACTACTGCTGCAGCTCGGGAGGAAAGCGCACGTGCATGCCCCCACTCGAGACGAGGCCTGACTCCCCTGTGGAGACTCAGAAGCACCCCAAGATCCATGGCAACACTGGAGAGGAATCCTCAGGTTCCGGCCCTGACTCCACACAAGGACTGAGGCCCCGGCATGGACGGGAGAGGAATCCGGAGAGGTCCCCTAGCAACTCGCATGAGGACTGGCCTTTCCTGAGGCCACCAGAGCGGGTCCCTGAGGTCCCCGTCGTAACACGAGAAGACCTGCCGCAACTCGAGAAAATCCAGGAGGTTCTCCCCTCCAGGCGAGATGAGGCCCATTTCCGCTGAGGCGTCTCGAGGCTGATCAAACCTCACCTCTGGAACTTCGAAAGGGTCCCCTACACCCTAGGTGCAAATCAAGAAGTTCCCCGACCTAGCCGTCTCCACTCGAGAGGAATCACGAGGGTCCCGCCCACATCCAGAGGAGCCCCGTTTCCGCCTCGTAGCTCGAGGTGAGGAATCCTTTCCCTGCTTCGTCGGGAAAGAGTTCCCGGCGTTCCCGTCGCATCTCAAGAGGAGGCCCTCTCAACAGGAACGGCGAGAGGAACTCCAGGGTCGTGCCACCATTCCAAGAGTCCCCCAGATGTCTCAGTCCATTCCAGAGGAACCTCTTTTCCCTTCACCGGCTCGTCTTTCACGCCGAGGATCGACTCTCACCAAGGTGGCAAGTGGCACAGCCCTGTGGGAAAGCCTCGTGGGAAAGCCTCGACGGAAAGCCACAGATCCCTTGATCCACGTGACAGAAAGCGTGACACTACTGCTGCAGCTCGGGAGGAAAGCGCACGTGCATGCCCCCACTCGAGACGAGGCCTGACTCCCCTGGGGAGACTCAGAAGCACCCCAAGATCCATGGCAACACTGGAGAGGAATCCTCAGGTTCCGGCCCCGACTCCACACAAGGACTGAGGCCCCGGCATGGACGGGAGAGGAATCCCGAGAGGTCCCCTAGCAACTCGCATGGGGACTGGCCTTTCCTGAGGCCACCAGAGCGGGTCCCTGAGGTCCCCGTCGTAACTCGAGAAGACCTGCCGCAACTCGAGAAAATCCAGGAGGTTCTCCCCTGCAGGTGAGATGAGGCCCATTTCCGCTGAGGCGTCTCGAGGCTGATCACACCTCACCTCTGGAACTTCCAAAGGGTCCTTCACACCCCTTGTGCAAATCAAGACGTTCCCCGACATACCCGTCTCCACTCGAGAGGAAACGCGAGGGTCCCGCCCACATCCAGAGGAGCCCCGTTTCCGCCTCGTAGCTCGAAATGAGGGATCCTTTCCCTGCTTCGTCGGGAAAGAGTTCCCGGCGTTCCCGTCGCATCTCAAGAGGAGGCCCTCTCAACAGGAACGGCGAGAGGAACTCCAGGGTCGTGCCACCATTCCAAGAGTCCCCCAGATGTCTCAGTCCATTCCAGAGGAACCTCTTTTCCCTTCACCGGCTCGTCTTTCATGCCGAGGATCGACTCACACCAAGGTGGCACGTAGCACAGCCCTGTGGGAAAGCCACGTGGGAAAGCCTCGAGGGACAGCCTCGAGGGAAAGCCACAGATCCCTTGATCCACGTGACAGGAAACGTGACACTACTGCTGCAGCTCGGGAGGAAAGCGCACGTGCATGCCCCCACTCGAGATGAGGCCTGACTCCCCTGGGGAGACTCAGAAGCACCCCAAGATCCATGGCAACACTGGAGAGGAATCCTCAGGTTCCGGCCCCGACTCCACACAAGGACTGAGGCCCCGGCATGGACGGGAGAGGAATCCCGAGAGGTCCCCTAGCAACTCGCATGGGGACTGGCCTTTCCTGAGGCCACCAGAGCGGGTCCCTGAGTCCCCGTCGTAACTCGAGAAGACCTGCCGCAACTCGAGAAAATCCAGGAGGTTCTCCCCTCCAGGCGAGATGAGGCCCATTTCCGCTGAGGCGTCTCGAGGCTGATCACACCTCACCTCTGGAACTTCGAAAGGGTCCTTCACACCCTTGGTGCAAATCAAGACGTTCCCCGACATACCCGTCTCCACTCGAGAGGAATCACGAGGGTCCCGCCCACATCCAGAGGAGCCCCGTTTCCGCCTCGTAGCTCGAGATGAGGGATCCTTTCCCTGCTTCGTCGGAAAAGAGTTCCCGGCGTTCCCGTCGCATCTCAAGAGGAGGCCCTCTCAACAGGAACGGCGAGAGGAACTCCAGGGTCGTGCCACCATTCCAAGAGTCCCCCAGATGTCTCAGTCCATTCCAGAGGAACCTCTTTTCCCTTCACCAGCTCGTCTTTCACGCCGAGGATCGACTCACACCAAGGTGCCACGTGGCACAGCCCTGTGGGAAAGCCTCGTGGAAAGCCTCGAGGGACAGCCTCGAGGGAAAGCCACAGATCCCTTGATCCTCGTGACAGGAAGCGTGAAACTACTGCTGCAGCTCGGGAGGAAAGCGCACGTGCATGCCCCACTCGAGACGAGGCCTGACTCCCCTGGGGAGACTGAGAAGCACCCCAAGATCCATGGCAACACTGGAGAGGAATCCTCAGGTTCCGGCCCCGAATCCACACAAGGACTGAGGCCCCGGCATGGACGGGAGAGGAATCCCGAGAGGTCCCCTAGCAACTCGCATGGGGACTGGCCTTTCCTGAGGCCACCAGAGCGGGTCCCTGAGGTCCCCGTCGTAACTCGAGAAGACCTGCCACAACTCGAGAAAATCCAGGAGGTTCTCCCCCTCCAGGCGAGATGAGGCCCATTTCCGCTGAGGCGTCTCGAGGCTGATCACACCTCACCTCTGGAACTTCGAAAGGGTCCTTCACACCCTTGGTGCAAATCAAGAAGTTCCCCCAACTTAGCCGTCTCCACTCGAGAGGAATCACGAGGGTCCCGCCCACATCCAGAGGAGCCCCGTTTCGGCCTCATAGCTCGAGATGAGGGATCCTTTCCCTGCTTCGTCGGGAAAGAGTTCCCGGCGTTCCCGTCGCATCTCAAGAGGAGGCCCTCTCAACAGGAACGGCGAGAGGAACTCCAGGGTCGTGCCACCATTCCAAGAGTCCCCCAGATGTCTCAGTCCATTCCAGAGGAACCTCTTTTCCCTTCACCGGCTCGTCTTTCACGCCGAGGATCGACTCCCACCAAGGTGGCACGTGGCACAGCCCTGTGGGAAAGCCTCGTGGGAAAGCCTCGAGGGACAGCCTCGAGGGAAAGCCACAGATCCCTTGATCCACGTGACAGGAAGCGTGACACTACTGCTGCAGCTCGGGAGGAAAGCGCACGTGCATGCCCCCACTCGAGACGAGGCCTAATTCCCTGGGGAGACTCAGAAGCACCCCAAGATCCATGGCAACACTGGAGAGGAATCCTCAGGTTCCGGCCCCGACTCCACACAAGGACTGAGGCCCCCGGCATGGACGGGAGAGGAATCCCGAGAGGTCCCCTAGCAACTCGCATGGGGACTGGCCTTTCCTGAGGCCACCAGAGCGGGTCCCTGAGGTCCCCGTCGTAACTCGAGAAGACCTGCCGCAACTCGAGAAAATCCAGGAGGTTCTCCCCTCCAGGCGAGATGAGGCCCATTTCCGCTGAGGCGTCTCGAGGCTGATCACACCTCACCTCTGGAACTTCGAAAGGGTCCTTCACACCCTTGGTGCATATCAAGAAGTTCCCCGACATACCCGTCTCCACTCGAGAGGAATCACGAGGGTCCCGCCCACATCCAGAGGAGCCCCGTTTCCGCCTCGTAGCTCGAGATGAGGGATCCTTTCCCTGCTTCGTCGGGAAAGAGTTCCCGGCGTTCCCGTCGCATCTCAAGAGGAGGCCCTCTCAACAGGAACGGCGAGAGGAACTCCAGGGTCGTGCCACCATTCCAAGAGTCCCCCAGATGTCTCAGTCCATTCCAGAGGAACCTCTTTTCCCTTCACCGGCTTGTCTTTCACGCTGAGGATCGAATCACACCAAGGTGGCACGTGGCACAGCCCTGTGGGAAAGCCTCGTGGGGAAGCCTCGAGGGACAGCCTCGAGGGAAAGCCACAGATCCCTTGATCCACGTGACAGGAAGAGTGACACTACTGCTGCAGCTCGGGAGGAATGCGCACGTGCATGCCCCCACTCGAGACGAGGCCTGACTCCCCTGGGGAGACTCAGAAGCACCCCAAGATCCCATGGCAACACTGGAGAGGAATCCTCAGGTTCCGGCCCCGACTCCACACAAGGACTGAGGCCCCGGCATGGACGGAGAGGAGGACGGGAGAGGAATCCCGAGAGGTCCCCTAGCAACTCGCATGGGGACTGGCCTTTCCTGAGGCCACCAGAGCGGGTCCCTGAGGTCCCCGTCGTAACTCGAGAAGACCTGCCGCAACTCGAGAAAATCCAGGAGGTTCTCCTCTCCAGGCGAGATGAGGCCCATTTCCGCTGAGGCGTCTCCAGGCTGATCACACCTCACCTCTGGAACTTCGAAAGGGTCCTTCACACCCTTGGTGCATATCAAGAAGTTCCCCGACATACCCGTCTCCACTCGAGAGGAATCACGAGGGTCCCGCCCACATCCAGAGGAGCCCCGTTTCCGCCTCGTAGCTCGAGATGAGGGATCCTTTCCCTGCTTCGTCGGGAAAGAGTTCCCGGCGTTCCCGTCGCATCTCAAGAGGAGGCCCTCTCAACAGGAACGGCGAGAGGAACTCCAGGGTCGTGCCACCATTCCAAGAGTCCCCCAGATGTCTCAGTCCATTCCAGAGGAACCTCTTTTCCCTTCACCGGCTTGTCTTTCACGCTGAGGATCGAATCACACCAAGGTGGCACGTGGCACAGCCCTGTGGGAAAGCCTCGTGGGGAAGCCTCGAGGGACAGCCTCGAGGGAAAGCCACAGATCCCTTGATCCACGTGACAGGAAGAGTGACACTACTGCTGCAGCTCGGGAGGAATGCGCACGTGCATGCCCCCACTCGAGACGAGGCCTGACTCCCCTGGGGAGACTCAGAAGCACCCCAAGATCCATGGCAACACTGGAGAGGAATCCTCAGGTTCCGGCCCCGACTCCACACAAGGACTGAGGCCCCGGCATGGACGGGAGAGGAATCCCGAGAGGTCCCCTAGCAACTCGCATGGGGACTGGCCTTTCCTGAGGCCACCAGAGCGGGTCCCTGAGGTCCCCGTCGTAACTCGAGAAGACCTGCCGCAACTCGAGAAAATCGAGGAGGTTCTCCCCTCCAGGCGAGATGAGGCCCATTTCCGCTGAGGCGTCTCGAGGCTGATCACACCTCACCTCTGGAACTTCGAAAGGGTCCTTCACACCCTTGGTGCAAATCAAGAAGTTCCCCGACATACCCGTCTCCACTCGAGAGGAATCACGAGGGTCCCGCCCACATCCAGAGGAGCCCCGTTTCCGCCCCGTAGCTCGAGATGAGGGATCCTTTCCCTGCTTCGTCGGAAAAGAGTTCCCGGCGTTCCCGTCACATCTCAAGAGGAGGCCCTCTCAACAGGAACGGCGAGAGGAACTCCAGGGTCGTGCCACCATTCCAAGAGTCCCCCAGATGTCTCAGTCCATTCCAGAGGAACCTCTTTTCCCTTCACCGGCTCGTCTTTCACGCCGAGGATCGACTCACACCAAGGTGGCACGTGGCACAGCCCTATGGGAAAGCCTCGTGGGAAAGCCTCGAGGGACAGCCTCGAGGGAAAGCCACAGATCCCTTGATCCACGTGACAGGAAGCGTGACACTACTGCTGCAGCTCGGGAGGAAAGCGCACGTGCATGCCCCCACTCGAGACGAGGCCTGACTCCCCTGGGGAGACTCAGAAGCACCCCAAGATCCATGGCAACACTGGAGAGGAATCCTCAGGTTCCGGCCCCGACTCCACACAAGGACTGAGGCCCCGGCATGGACGGGAGAGGAATCCCGAGAGGTCCCCTAGCAACTCGCATGGGGACTGGCCTTTCCTGAGGCCACCAGAGCGGGTCCCTGAGGTCCCCGTCGTAACTCGAGAAGACCTGCCACAACTCGAGAAAATCCAGGAGGTTCTCCCCTCCAGGCTAGATGAGGCCCATTTCAGCTGAGGCGTCTCCAGGCTGATCACACCTCACCTCTGGAACTTCGAAAGGGTCCTTCACACCCTTGGTGCAAATCAAGAAGTTCCCCAACTTAGCCGTCTCCACTCGAGAGGAATCACGTGGGTCCCGCCCACATCCAGAGGAGCCCCGTTTCCGCCTCGTAGCTCGAGATGAGGGATCCTTTCCCTGCTTCGTCGGAAAAGAGTTCCCGGCGTTCCCGTCACATCTCAAGAGGAGGCCCTCTCAACAGGAACGGCGAGAGGAACTCCAGGGTCGTGCCACCATTCAAAGAGTCCCCCAGATGTCTCAGTCCATTCCAGAGGAACCTCTTTTCCCTTCACCGGCTCATCTTTCACGCCGAGGATCGAATCACACCAAGGTGGCACGTGGCACAGCCCTGTGGGAAAGCCTCGTGGGAAAGCCTCGAGGGACAGCCTCGAGGGAAAGCCACAGATCCCTTGATCCACGTGACAGGAAGCGTGACACTACTGCTGCAGCTCGGGAGGAAAGCACACGTGCATGCCCCCACTCGAGACGAGGCCTGACTCCCCTGGGGAGACTCAGAAGCACCCCAAGATCCATGGCAACACTGGAGAGGAATCCTCAGGTTCCGGTCCCGACTCCACACTAGGACTGAGGCCCCGGCATGGACGGGAGAGGAATCCTGAGAGGTCCCGTAGCAACTCGCCTGGGGACTGGCCTTTCCTGTGGCCACCAGAGCGGGTCCCTGAGGTCCCAGTCGTAACTCGAGAAGACCTGCCGCAACTCGAGAAAATCCAGGAGGTTCTCCCCTCCAGGCGAGATGAGGCCCATTTCTGCTGAGGCGTCTCGAGGCTGATTACACCTCACCTCTGGAACTTCGAAAGGGTCCTTCACACCCTTGGTGCAAATCAAGAAGTTCCCCGACCTAGCCGTCTCCACTCGAGAGGAATCACGAGGGTCCCGCCCACATCCAGAGGAGCCCCGTTTCCGCCTCGTAGCTCGAGATGAGGGATCCTTTCCCTGCTTCGTCGTGAAAGAGTTCCCGGCGTTCCCGTCGCATCTCAAGAGGAGGCCCTCTCAACAGGAACGGCGAGAGGAACTCCAGGGTCGTGCCACCATTCCAAGAGTCCCCCAGATGTCTCAGTCCATTCCAGAGGAACCTCTTTTCCCTTCATCAGCTCGTCTTTCATGCCGAGGATCGACTCACAGCAAGGTGGCACGTGGCACAGCCCTGTGTGAAAGCCTCGTGGGAAAGCCTCGAGGGACAGCCTCGAGGGAAAGACACAGATCCCTTGATCCACGTGACAGGAAGCGTGACACTACTGCTGCAGCTCGGGAGGAAAGCGCACGTGCATGCCCCCACTCGAGACGAGGCCTGACTCCCCTGGGGAGACTCAGAAGCACCCCAAGATCCATGGCAACACTGGAGAGGAATCCTCAGGTTCCGGCCCCGACTCCACACAAGGACTGAGGCCCCGGCATGGACGGGAGAGGAATCCCGAGAGGTCCCCTAGCAACTCGCATGGGGACTGGCCTTTCCTGAGGCCACCAGAGCGGGTCCCTGAGGTCCCCGTCGTAAGTCGAGAAGACCTGCCACAACTCGAGAAAATCCAGGAGGTTCTCCCCTCCAGGCGAGATGAGGCCCATTTCCGCTGAGGCGTCTCGAGGCTGATCACACCTCACCTCTGGAACTTCGAAAGGGTCCTTCACACCCTTGGTGCAAATCAAGAAGTTCCCCAACTTAGCCGTCTCCACTCGAGAGGAATCACGAGGGTCCCGCCCACATCCAGAGGAGCCCCGTTTCGGCCTCATAGCTCGAGATGAGGGATCCTTTCCCTGCTTCGTCGGGAAAGAGTTCCCGGCGTTCCCGTCGCATCTCAAGAGGAGGCCCTCTCAACAGGAACGGCGAGAGGAACTCCAGGGTCGTGCCACCATTCCAAGAGTCCCCCAGATGTCTCAGTCCATTCCAGAGGAACCTCTTTTCCCTTCACCGGCTCGTCTTTCACGCCGAGGATCGACTCACACCAAGGTGGCACGTGGCACAGCCCTGTGGGAAAGCCTCGTGGGAAAGCCTCGAGGGACAGCCTCGAGGGAAAGCCACAGATCCCTTGATCCACGTGACAGGAAGCGTGACACTACTGCTGCAGCTCGAGAGGAAAGCGCACGTGCATGCCCCCACTCGAGACGAGGCCTGACTCCCCTGGGGAGACTCAGAAGCACCCCAAGATCCATGGCAACACTGGAGAGGAATCCTCAGGTTCCGGCCCCGACTCCACACAAGGACTGAGGCCCCGGCATGGACGGGAGAGGAATTCCGAAAGGTCCCCTAGCAACTCGCATGGGGACTGGCCTTTCCTGAGGCCGCCAGTTCGGGTCCCTGAGGTCCCCGTCGTAACGCGAGAAGACCTGCCACAACTCGAGAAAATCCAGGAGGTTCTCCGCTCCAGGCGAGATGAGGCCCATTTCCGCTGAGGCGTCTCCAGGCTGATCACACCTCACCTCTGGAACTTCGAAAGGGTCCTTCACACCCTTGGTGCAAATCAAGAAGTTCCCCGACATACCCGTCTCCACTCGAGAGGAATCACGAGGGTCCCGCCCATATCCAGAGGAGCCCCGTTTTCGCCTCGTAGCTCGAGATCAGGGATCCTTTCCCTGCTTCGTCGGGAAGGAGTTCCCGGCGTTCCCGTCGCATCTCAAGAGGAGGCCCTCTCAACAGGAACGGCGAGAGGAACTCCAGGGTCGTGCCACCATTCCAAGAGTCCCCCAGATGTCTCAGTCCATTCCAGAGGAACCTCTTTTCCCTTCACCGGCTCGTCCTTCACGCCGAGGATCGACTCACACCAAGGTGGCACGTGGCACAGCCCTGTGGGAAAGCCTCGTGGGAAAGCCTCGAGGGACAGCCTCGAGGGAAAGCCACAGATCCCTTGATCCACGTGACAGGAAGCGTGACACTACTGCTGCAGCTCGGGAGGAAAGCACACGTGCATGCCCCCACTCGAGACGAGGCCTGACTCCCCTGGGGAGACTCAGAAGCACCCCAAGATCCATGGCAACACTGGAGAGGAATCCTCAGGTTCCGGTCCCGACTCCACACTAGGACTGAGGCCCCGGCATGGACGGGAGAGGAATCCTGAGAGGTCCCGTAGCAACTCGCATGGGGACTGGCCTTTCCTGTGGCCACCAGAGCGGGTCCCTGAGGTCCCAGTCGTAACTCGAGAAGACCTGCCGCAACTCGAGAAAATCCAGGAGGTTCTCCCCTCCAGGCGAGATGAGGCCCATTTCTGCTGAGGCGTCTCGAGGCTGATTACACCTCACCTCTGGAACTTCGAAAGGGTCCTTCACACCCTTGGTGCAAATCAAGAAGTTCCCCGACGTAGCCGTCTCCACTCGAGAGGAATCACGAGGGTCCCGCCCACATCCAGAGGAGCCCCGTTTCCGCCTCGTAGCTCGAGATGAGGGATCCTTTCCCTGCTTCGTCGTGAAAGAGTTCCCGGCGTTCCCGTCGCATCTCAAGAGGAGGCCCTCTCAACAGGAACGGCGAGAGGAACTCCAGGGTCGTGCCACCATTCCAAGAGTCCCCCAGATGTCTCAGTCCATTCCAGAGGAACCTCTTTTCCCTTCATCAGCTCGTCTTTCATGCCGAGGATCGACTCACAGCAAGGTGGCACGTGGCACAGCCCTGTGTGAAAGCCTCGTGGGAAAGCCTCGAGGGACAGCCTCGAGGGAAAGACACAGATCCCTTGATCCACGTGACAGGAAGCGTGACACTACTGCTGCAGCTCGGGAGGAAAGCGCACGTGCATGCCCCCACTCGAGACGAGGCCTGACTCCCCTGGGGAGACTCAGAAGCACCCCAAGATCCATGGCAACACTGGAGAGGAATCCTCAGGTTCCGGCCCCGACTCCACACAAGGACTGAGGCCCCGGCATGGACGGGAGAGGAATCCCGAGAGGTCCCCTAGCAACTCGCATGGGGACTGGCCTTTCCTGAGGCCACCAGAGCGGGTCCCTGAGGTCCCCGTCGTAAGTCGAGAAGACCTGCCACAACTCGAGAAAATCCAGGAGGTTCTCCCCTCCAGGCGAGATGAGGCCCATTTCCGCTGAGGCGTCTCGAGGCTGATCACACCTCACCTCTGGAACTTCGAAAGGGTCCTTCACACCCTTGGTGCAAATCAAGAAGTTCCCCAACTTAGCCGTCTCCACTCGAGAGGAATCACGAGGGTCCCGCCCACATCCAGAGGAGCCCCGTTTCGGCCTCATAGCTCGAGATGAGGGATCCTTTCCCTGCTTCGTCGGGAAAGAGTTCCCGGCGTTCCCGTCGCATCTCAAGAGGAGGCCCTCTCAACAGGAACGGCGAGAGGAACTCCAGGGTCGTGCCACCATTCCAAGAGTCCCCCAGATGTCTCAGTCCATTCCAGAGGAACCTCTTTTCCCTTCACCGGCTCGTCTTTCACGCCGAGGATCGACTCACACCAAGGTGGCACGTGGCACAGCCCTGTGGGAAAGCCTCGAGGGACAGCCTCGAGGGAAAGCCACAGATCCCTTGATCCACGTGACAGGAAGCGTGACACTACTGCTGCAGCTCGGGAGGAAAGCGCACGTGCATGCCCCCACTCGAGAGGAGGCCTGACTCCCCTGGGGAGACGCAGAAGCACCCCAAGATCCATGGCAACACTGGAGAGGAATCCTCAGGTTCCGGCCCCGACTCCACACAAGGACTGAGGACCCAGCATGGACGGGAGAGGAATCCCGAGAGGTCCCCTAGCAACTCGCATGGGGACTGGCCTTTCCTGAGGCCAACAGAGCGAGTCCCTGAGGTCCCCTCGTAACTCGAGAAGACCTGCCGCAACTCGAGAAAATCCAGGAGGTTCTCCCCTCCAGGCGAGATGAGGCCCATTTCCGCTGAGGCGTCTCGAGGCTGATCACACCTCACCTCTGGAACATCGAAAGGGTCCTTCACACAATTGGTGCAAATCAAGAAGTTCCCCGACATACCCGTCTCCACTCGAGAGGAATCACGAGGGTCCCGCCCACATCCACAGGAGCCCCGTTCCCTCCTCGTAGATCGAGATGAGGGATCCTTTCCCTGCTTCGTCGGGAAAGAGTTCCCGTCGTTTCCGTAGCATCTCAAGAGGAGGCCCTCTCAACAGGAATGGCGAGAGGAACTCCAGGGTCGTGCCACCATTCCAAGAGTCCCCCAGATGTCTCAGTCCATTCCAGAGGAACCTCTTTTCCCTTCACCGGCTCGTCTTTCACCCCGAGGATCGACTCACACCAAGGTGGCACGTGGCACAGCCCTGTGGGAAAGCCTCGTGGGAAAGCCTCGAGGGACAGCCTCGAGGGAAAGCCACAGATCCCTTGATCCACGTGACAGGAAGCGTGACACTACTGCTGCAGCTCGGGAGGAAAGCGCACGTGCATGCCCCCACTCGAGACGAGGCCTGACTCCCCTGTGGAGACTCAGAAGCACCCCAAGATCCATGGCAACACTGGAGAGGAATCCTCAGGTTCCGGCCCCGAATCCACACAAGGACTGAGGCCCCGGCATGGACGGGAGAGGAATCCCGAGAGGTCCCATAGCAACTCGCATGGGGACTGGCCTTTCCTGAGGCCACCAGAGCGGGTCCCTGAGGTCTCCGTCGTAACTCGAGAAGACCTGCCGCAACTCGAGGAAATCCAGGAGGTTCTCCCCTCCAGGCGAGATGAGGCCCATTTCCGCTGAGGCGTCTCGAGGCTGATCACACCTCCCCTCTAGAACTTAGAAAGGGTCCTTCACATCCTTGGTGCAAATCAAGAAGTTCCCCGACATACCCGTCTCCACTCGAGAGGAATCACGAGGGTCCCGCCCACATCCAGAGGAGCCCCGTTTCCGCCTCGTAGCTCGAGATGAGGGATCCTTTCCCTGCTTCGTCGGGAAAGAGTTCCCGGCATTCCCGTCGCATCTCAAGAGGAGGCCCTCTCAACAGGAACGGCGAGAGGAACTCCAGGGTCGTGCCACCATTCCAAGAGTCCCGCAGGTATCTCAGTCCGTTCCAGAGGAACCTTTTTTCCCTTCACCTGCTCGTCTTTCACGCCGAGGATCGACTCCCACCAAGGTGGCACGTGGCACAGCCCTGTGGGAAAGCCTCGTGGGAAAGCCTCGAGGGACAGCCTCGAGGGAAAGCCACAGATCCCTTGATCCACGTGACAGGAAGCGTGACACTACTGCTGCAGCTCGGGAGGAAAGCGCACGTGCATGCCCCCACTCGAGAGGAGGCCTGACTCCCCTGGGGAGACTCAGAAGCACCCCAAGATCCATGGCAACACTGGAGAGCAATCCTCAGGTTCCGGCCCCGACTCCACACAAGGACTGACGCCCCGGCATGGACGGGAGAGGAATCCCGAGAGGTCCTCTAGCAACTGGCATGGGGTTGGCCTTTCCTGAGGCCACCAGAGCGGGTCCCTGAGGTCGCGTCGTAACTCGAGAAGACCTGCCGCAACTCGAGAAAATCCAGGAGGTTCTCCCCTCCAGTCGAGATGAGGCCCATTTCCGCTGAGGCGTCTCGAGGCTGATCACACCTCCCCTCTGGAACTTCTAAAGGCTCCTTCACACCCTTGGTGCAAATCATGAAGTTCCCCGACCTACCCGTCTCCACTCGAGAGGAATCACGAGGGTCCCGCCCACATCCAGAGGAGCCCCGTTTCGGCCTCGTAGCTCGAGATGAGGGATCCTTTCCCTGCTTCGTCGGGAAAGAGTTCCCGGCGTTGCCGTCGCATCTCAAGAGGAGGCCCTCTCAACAGGAACGGCGAGATGAACTCCAGGGTCGTGCCACCATTCCAAGAGTCCCCCAGATGTCTCAGTCCATTCCAGAGGAACCTCTTTTCCCTTCACCGGCTCGTCTTTCACGCCGAGGATCGACTCACACCAAGGTGGCACGTGGCACAGCCCTGTGGGAAAGCCTCGTGGGAATGCCTCGAGTGACAGCCTCGAGGGGAAGCCACAGATCCCTTGATCCACGTGACAGGAAGCGTGACACTACTGCTGCAGCTCGGGAGGAAAGCGCACGTGCATGCCCCCACTCGAGACGAGGCCTGACTCCCCTGGGGAGACTCAGAAGCACCCCAAGATCCATGGCAACACTGGAGAGGAATCCTCAGGTTCCGGCCCCGACTCCACACAAGGACTGAGGCCGCGGCATGGACGGGAGAGGAATCCCGAGAAGTCCCCTAGCACCTCGCATTGGGACTGGCCTTTCCTGAGGCCACCAGAGCGGTTCCCTGAGGTCCCCGTCGTAAGTCGAGAAGACCTGCCGCAACTCGAGAAAATCCAGGAGGTTCTCCCCTCCAGGCGAGATGAGGCCATTTCCGCTGAGGCGTCTCGAGGCTGATCACACCTCACCTCTGGAACTTCGAAAGGGTCATTCACACCCTTGGTGCAAATCAAGAAGTTTCCCGACATACCCGTCTCCACTCGAGAGGAATCACGAGGGTCCCGCCCACATCCAGAGGAGCCCCGTTTCCGCCTCGTAGCTCGAGATGAGGGATCCTTTCCCTGCTTCGTCGGGAAAGAGTTCCCGGTGTTCCCGTCGCATCTCAAGAGGAGGCCCTCTCAACAGGAACATCGAGAGGAACTCCAGGGTCGTGCCACCATTCCAAGAGTCCCCCAGATGTCTCAGTCCATTCCAGAGGAACCTCTTTTCCCTTCACCGGCTCGTCTTTCCCGCCGAGGACCGACTCCCACCAAGGTGGCACGTGGCACAGCCGTGTGGGAAAGCCTCGTGGGAAAGCCTCGAGGGACAGCCTCGAGGGAAAGCCACAGATCCCTTGTGCCACGTGACAGGAAGCGTGAAACTACTGCTGCAGCTCGGGAGGAAAGCGCACGTGCATGCCCCCACTCGAGACGAGGCCTGACTCCCCTGGGGAGACTGAGAAGCACCCCAAGATCCATGGCAACACTGGAGAGGAATCCTCAGGTTCCGGCCCCGACTCCACACAAGGTCTTAAGCCCCGGCATGGACGGGAGTGGAATCCCGAGATGGTCACTAGCAACTCGCTTGGGGACTGGCCTTTCTTGAGGCCACCAGAGCGGGTCCCTGAGGTCCCATTCGTAATTCGGGAAGACCTGCCGCAACTCGAGAAAATCCAGGGGTTCTCCCCTCCAGGCGAGATGAGGCCATTTCCGCTGAGGCGTCTCGAGGCTGATCACACCTCACCTCTGGAACTTCGAAAGGGTCATTCACACCCTTGGTGCAAATCAAGAAGTTTCCCGACATACCCGTCTCCACTCGAGAGGAATCACGAGGGTCCCGCCCACATCCAGAGGAGCCCCGTTTCCGCCTCGTAGCTCGAGATGAGGGATCCTTTCCCTGCTTCGTCGGGAAAGAGTTCCCGGCGTTCCCGTCGCATCTCAAGAGGAGGCCCTCTCAACAGGAACATCGAGAGGAACTCCAGGGTCGTGCCACCATTCCAAGAGTCCCCCAGATGTCTCAGTCCATTCCAGAGGAACCTCTTTTCCCTTCACCGGCTCGTCTTTCCCGCCGAGGACCGACTCCCACCAAGGTGGCACGTGGCACAGCCGTGTGGGAAAGCCTCGTGGGAAAGCCTCGAGGGACAGCCTCGAGGGAAAGCCACAGATCCCTTGTGCCACGTGACAGGAAGCGTGACACTACTGCTGCAGCTCGGGAGGAAAGCGCACGTGCATGCCCCCACTCGAGACGAGGCCTGACTCCCCTGGGGAGACTGAGAAGCACCCCAAGATCCATGGCAACACTGGAGAGGAATCCTCAGGTTCCGGCCCCGACTCCACACAAGGTCTTAAGCCCCGGCATGGACGGGAGTGGAATCCCGAGATGGTCACTAGCAACTCGCTTGGGGACTGGCCTTTCTTGAGGCCACCAGAGCGGGTCCCTGAGGTCCCATTCGTAATTCGGGAAGACCTGCCGCAACTCGAGAAAATCCAGGAGGTTCTCCCCTCCAGGCGAGATGAGGCCATTTCCGCTGAGGCGTCTCGAGGCTGATCACACCTCACCTCTGGAACTTCGAAAGGGTCCTTCACACCCTTGGTGCAAATCAAGAATTCCCCGACATACCTGTCTCCACTCGAGAGGAATCACGAGGGTCCCGCCCACATCCAGAGGAGCCCCGTTTCCGCCTCGTAGCTCGAGATGAGGGATCCTTTCCCTGCTTCGTCGGGAAAGATTTCCCGGCGTTCCCGTCGCATCTCAAAAGGAGGCCCTCTCAACAGGAACTGCGATAGGAACTCCAGGGTCTTACCATTATTCCAAGAGTTCCCCAGGTGTCTCAGTCCATTCCAGAGGAACCTCTTTTCCCTTCACCGGCTCGTCTTCCACCCCGAGGATCGACTCCCACCAAGGTGGCACGTGGCACAGCCCTGTGGGTAAGCCTCGTGGGAAAGCCTCGAGGGACAGCCTCGAGGGAAAGCCACAGATCGCTTGATCCACGTGACAGGAAGCGTGACACTACTGCTGCAGCTCAGGAGGAAAGCGCACGTGCATGCCCCCTCTTGAGATGATGCCTGACTCCCCTGGGGAGACTCAGAAGCACCCCAAGATCCATGGCAACACTGGAGAGGAATCCTCAGGTTCCGGCCCCGACTCCAAACAAGGACTGAGGCCGCGGCATGGACGGGAGAGAAATCCCGAGAGGTCCCCTAGCACCTCGAATGGGGACAGGCCTTTCCTGAGGCCACCAGAGCGGGTCCCTGAGGTCCCCGTCGTAACTCGAGAAGACCTGCCCCAACTCGAGAAAATCCAGGAGGTTCTCCCCTCCAGGCGAGATGAGGCCATTTCCGCTGAGACGTCTCCAGGCTGATAACACCTCACCTCTGGAACTTCGAAAGGGTCCTTCACACCCTTGGTGCAAATCAAGAAGTTCCCCGACATACCCGTCTCCACTCGAGAGGAATCACGAGGGTCCCGCCCACATCCAGAGGAGCCCCGTTTCCGCCTCGTAGCTCGAGATGAGGGATCCTTTCCCTGCTTCGTCGGGAAAGAGTTCCCGGCGTTCCCGTCGCATCTCAAGAGGAGGCCCTCTCAACAGGAACGGCGAGAGGAACTCCAGGGTCCTGCCACCATTCCAGAGTCCCCCAGATATCTCAGTCCATTCCAGAGGAACCTCTTTTCCCTTCATCGGTTCGTCTTTCACGCCGAGGATCGACTCCCACCAACGTGGCACGTGGCACAGCCCTGTGGGAAAGCCTCGTGGGAAAGCCTCGAGGGACAGCCTCGAGGGAAAGCCACAGATCCCTTGATCCAGGTGACAGGAAGCGTGACACTGCTGCTTCAGTTCGGGAGGAAAACCCACTTGCATGCCCCCACTCGAGACGATGCCTGACTCCCCTGGGGAGACTCAGAAGCACCCCAAGATCCATGGCAACACTGGAGAGGAATCCTCAGGTTCCGGCCCCGACTCCACACCAGGTCTTAACCCCGGCATGGACGGGAGAGGAATCCCGAGATGGCCCCTAGCAACTCGCATGGGGACTGGCCTTTCCTGAGGCCACCAGAGCGGGTCCCTGAGGTCCCCGTCGTAACTCGAGAAGACCTGCCGCAACTCGAGAAAATCCAGGAGGTTCTCCCCTCCAGGCGAGATGAGGCCCATTTCAGCTGAGGCGTCTCGAGGCTGATCACACCTCACCTCTGGAACTTCGAAAGGGTCCTTCACACCCTTGGTGCAAATCAAGAAGTTCCCCGACATACCCGTCTCCACTCGAGAGGAAACACGAGGGTCCCGCCCACATCCAGAGGAGCCCCATTTCCGCCTCGTAGCTCGAGATGAGGGATCCTTTCCCTGCTTCGTCGGGAAAGAGTTCCCGGCGTTCCCGTCGCACCTCAAGAGGAGGCCCTCTCAACAGGAACGGCGAGAGGAACTCCAGGGTCGTGCCACCATTCCAAGAGTCCCCCAGATGTCTCAGTCCATTCCAGAGGAACCTCTTTTCCCTTCACCGGCTCGTCTGTCACGCCGAGGATCGACTCCCACCAAGGTGGCACGTGGCATAGCCCCGTGGGAAAGCCTCGTGGGAAAGCCTCGAGGGACAGCCTCGAGGGAAAGCCACAGATCCTTTGATCCACGTGACAGGAAGCGTGACACTATTGCTGCAGCTCGGGAGGAAACGAACGTGCATGCCCCCACTCGAGACGAGGCCTGACTCCCCTGGGGAGACTGAGAAGCACCCCAAGATCCATGGCAACACTGGAGAGGAATCCTCAGGTTCCGGCCCCGACTCCACACAAGGTCTTAAGCCCCGTCATGGACGGGAGAGGAATCCCGAGATGGCCCCTAGCAACTCGCATGGGGACTGGCCTTTCCTGAGGCCACCAGAGCGGGTCCCTGAGCTCCCATTCGTAACTCGGGAAAACCTGCCGCAACTCGAGAAAATCCAGGAGGTTCTCCCCTCCAGGCGAGATGAGGCCCATTTCCGCTGAGGCGTCTCGAGGCTGATCACACCTCACCTCTGGAACTTCGAAAGGGTCCTTCACACCCTTGATGCAAATCAAGAAGTTTGCGACATAGCCGTCTCCACTCGAGAGGAATCACGAGGGTCCCGCCCACATCCAGAGGAGCCCCGTTTCCGCCTCGTAGCTCGAGATGAGGGATCCTTTCCCTGCTTCGTCGGGAAAGAGTTCCCGGCGTTCCCGTCGCATCTCAAGAGGAGGCCCTCTCAACAGGAACGGCGAGAGGAACTCCAGGGTCCTGCCACCATTCCAGAGTCCCCCAGATATCTCAGTCCATTCCAGAGGAACCTCTTTTCCCTTCATCGGTTCGTCTTTCACGCCGAGGATCGACTCCCACTAACGTGGCACGTGGCACAGCCGTGTGGGAAAGCCTCGTGGGAAAGCCTCGAGGGACAGCCTCGAGGGAAAGCCACAGATCCCTTGATCCAGGTGACAGGAAGCGTGACACTACTGCTTCAGTTCGGGAGGAAAACCCACTTGCATGCCCCCACTCGAGACGATGCCTGACTCCCCTGGGGAGACTCAGAAGCACCCCAAGATCCATGGCAACACTGGAGAGGAATCCTCAGGTTCCGGCCCCGACTCCACACCATGTCTTAACCCCGGCATGGACGGGAGAGGAATCCCGAGATGGCCCCTAGCAACTCGCATGGGGACTGGCCTTTCCTGAGGCCACCAGAGCGGGTCCCTGAGGTCCCCGTCGTAACTCGAGAAGACCTGCCGCAACTCGAGAAAATCCAGGAGGTTCTCCCCTCCAGGCGAGATGAGGCCCATTTCAGCTGAGGTGTCTCGAGGCTGATCACACCTCACCTCTGGAACTTCGAAAGGGTCCTTCACACCCTTGGTGCAAATCAAGAAGTTCCCCGACATACCCGTCTCCACTCGAGAGGAAACACGAGGGTCCCGCCCACATCCAGAGGAGCCCCATTTCCGCCTCGTAGCTCGAGATGAGGGATCCTTTCCCTGCTTCGTCGGGAAAGAGTTCCCGGCGTTCCCGTCGCACCTCAAGAGGAGGCCCTCTCAACAGGAACGGCGAGAGGAACTCCAGGGTCGTGCCACCATTCCAAGAGTCCCCCAGATGTCTCAGTCCATTCCAGAGGAACCTCTTTTCCCTTCACCGGCTCGTCTTTCACGCCGAGGATCGACTCCCACCAAGGTGGCACGTGGCACAGCCCTGTGGGTAAGCCTCGTGGGAAAGCCTCGAGGGACAGCCTCGAGGGAAAGCCACAGATCCCTTGATCCACGTGACAGGAAGCGTGACGCTACTGCTTCAGCTCAGGAGGAAACGCACGTGCATACCCCCTCTTGAGATGATATCTGATTCCCCTGGGGAGACTCAGAAGCACCCCAAGATCCATGGCAACACTGGAGAGGAATCCTCAGGTTCCGGCCCCGACTCCACACAAGGACTGAGGCCGCGGCATGGACGGGAGAGGAATCCCGAGAAGTCCCCTAGCACCTCGCATTGGGACTGGCCTTTCCTGAGGCCACCAGAGCGGTTCCCTGAGGTCCCCGTCGTAAGTCGAGAAGACCTGCCGCAACTCGAGAAAATCCAGGAGGTTCTCCCCTCCAGGCGAGATGAGGCCATTTCCGCTGAGGCGTCTCGAGGCTGATCACACCTCACCTCTGGAACTTCGAAAGGGTCATTCACACCCTTGGTGCAAATCAAGAAGTTTCCCGACATACCCGTCTCCACTCGAGAGGAATCACGAGGGTCCCGCCCACATCCAGAGGAGCCCCGTTTCCGCCTCGTAGCTCGAGATGAGGGATCCTTTCCCTGCTTCGTCGGGAAAGAGTTCCCGGCGTTCCCATCGCATCTCAAAAGGAGGCCCTCTCAACAGGAACATCGAGAGGAACTCCAGGGTCGTGCCACCATTCCAAGAGTCCCCCAGATGTCTCAGTCCATTCCAGAGGAACCTCTTTTCCCTTCACCGGCTCGTCTTTCCCGCCGAGGATCGACTCCCACCAAGGTGGCACGTGGCACAGCCGTGTGGGAAAGCCTCGTGGGAAAGCCTCGAGGGACAGCCTCGAGGGAAAGCCACAGATCCCTTGTGCCACGTGACAGGAAGCGTGACACTACTGCTGCAGCTCGGGAGGAAAGCGCACGTGCATGCCCCCACTCGAGACGAGGCCTGACTCCCCTGGGGAGACTGAGAAGCACCCCAAGATCCATGGCAACACTGGAGAGGAATCCTCAGGTTCCGGCCCCGACTCCACACAAGGTCTTAAGCCCCGGCATGGACGGGAGTGGAATCCCGAGATGGTCACTAGCAACTCGCTTGGGGACTGGCCTTTCTTGAGGCCACCAGAGCGGGTCCCTGAGGTCCCATTCGTAATTCGGGAAGACCTGCCGCAACTCGAGAAAATCCAGGAGGTTCTCCCCTCCAGGCGTGATGAGGCCATTTCCGCTGAGGCGTCTCGAGGCTGATCACACCTCACCTCTGGAACTTCGAAAGGGTCCTTCACACCCTTGGTGCAAATCAAGAATTCCCCGACATACCTGTCTCCACTCGAGAGGAATCACGAGGGTCCCGCCCATATCCAGAGGAGCCCCGTTTCCGCCTCGTAGCTCGAGATGAGGGATCCTTTCCCTGCTTCGTCGGGAAAGATTTCCCGGCGTTCCCGTCGCATCTCAAAAGGAGGCCCTCTCAACAGGAACTGCGATAGGAACTCCAGGGTCTTACCATCATTCCAAGAGTTCCCCAGATGTCTCAGTCCATTCCAGAGGAACCTCTTTTCCCTTCACCGGCTCGTCTTTCACCCCGAGGATCGACTCCCACCAAGGTGGCACGTGGCACAGCCCTGTGGGTAAGCCTCGTGGGAAAGCCTCGAGGGACAGCCTCGAGGGAAAGCCACAGATCCCTTGATCCACGTGACAGGAAGCGTGACACTACTGCTGCAGCTCAGGAGGAAAGCGCACGTGCATGCCCCCTCTTGAGATGATGCCTGACTCCCCTGGGGAGACTCAGAAGCACCCCAAGATCCATGGCAACACTGGAGAGGAATCCTCAGGTTCCGGCCCCGACTCCAAACAAGGACTGAGGCCGCGGCATGGACGGGAGAGAAATCCCGAGAGGTCCCCTAGCACCTCGAATGGGGACAGGCCTTTCCTGAGGCCACCAGAGCGGGTCCCTGAGGTCCCCGTCGTAACTCGAGAAGACCTGCCCCAACTCGAGAAAATCCAGGAGGTTCTCCCCTCCAGGCGAGATGAGGCCATTTCCGCTGAGACGTCTCGAGGCTGATCACACCTCACCTCTGGAACTTCGAAAGGGTCCTTCACACCCTTGGTGCAAATCAAGAAGTTCCCCGACATACCCGTCTCCACTCGAGAGGAATCACGAGGGTCCCGCCCACATCCAGAGGAGCCCCGTTTCCGCCTCGTAGCTCGAGATGAGGGATCCTTTACCTGCTTCGTCGGGAAAGAGTTCCCGGCGTTCCCGTCGCATCTCAAGAGGAGGCCCTCTCAACAGGAACGGCGAGAGGAACTCCAGGGTCCTGCCACCATTCCAGAGTCCCCCAGATATCTCAGTCCATTCCAGAGGAACCTCTTTTCCCTTCATCGGTTCGTCTTTCACGCCGAGGATCGACTCCCACCAACGTGGCACGTGGCACAGCCCTGTGGGAAAGCCTCGTGGGAAAGCCTCGAGGGACAGCCTCGAGGGAAAGCCACAGATCCCTTGATCCAGGTGACAGGAAGCGTGACACTACTGCTTCAGTTCGGGAGGAAAACCCACTTGCATGCCCCCACGCGAGACGATGCCTGACTCCCCTGGGGAGACTCAGAAGCACCCCAAGATCCATGGCAACACTGGAGAGGAATCCTCAGGTTCCGGCCCCAACTCCACACCAGGTCTTAACCCCGGCATGGACGGGAGAGGAATCCCGAGATGGCCCCTAGCAACTCGCATGGGGACTGGCCTTTCCTGAGGCCACCAGAGCGGGTCCCTGAGGTCCCCGTCGTAACTCGAGAAGACCTGCCGCAACTCGAGAAAATCCAGGAGGTTCTCCAATCCAGGCGAGATGAGGCCCATTTCAGCTGAGGCGTCTCGAGGCTGATCACACCTCACCTCTGGAACTTCGAAAGGGTCCTTCACACCCTTAGTGCAAATCAAGAAGTTCCCCGACATACCCGTCTCCACTCGAGAGGAAACACGAGGGTCCCGCCCACATCCAGAGGAGCCCCATTTCCGCCTCGTAGCTCGAGATGAGGGATCCTTTCCCTGCTTCGTCGGGAAAGAGTTCCCGGCGTTCCCGTCGCACCTCAAGAGGAGGCCCTCTCAACAGGAACGGCGAGAGGAACTCCAGGGTCGTGCCACCATTCCAAGAGTCCCCCAGATGTCTCAGTCCATTCCAGAGGAACCTCTTTTCCCTTCACCGGCTCGTCTTTCACGCCGAGGATCGACTCCCACCAAGGTGGCACGTGGCACAGCCCTGTGGGTAAGCCTCGTGGGAAAGCCTCGAGGGACAGCCTCGAGGGAAAGCCACAGATCCCTTGATCCACGTGACAGGAAGCGTGACGCTACTGCTTCAGCTCAGGAGGAAACGCACGTGCATACCCCCTCTTGAGATGATATCTGATTCCCCTGGGGAGACTCAGAAGCACCCCAAGATCCATGGCAACACTGGAGAGGAATCCTCAGGTTCCGGCCCCGACTCCACACAAGGACTGAGGCCGCGGCATGGACGGGAGAGGAATCCCGAGAGGTCCCCTAGCACCTCGCATTGGGACTGGCCTTTCCTGAGGCCACCAGAGCGGGTCCCTGAGGTCCTCGTCGTAAGTCGAGAAGACCTGCCGCAACTCGAGAAAATCCAGGAGGTTCTCCCCTCCAGGCGAGATGAGGCCATTTCCGCTGAGGCGTCTCGAGGCTGATCACACCTCACCTCTGGAACTTCGAAAGGGTCATTCACACCCTTGGTGCAAATCAAGAAGTTTCCCGACATACCCGTCTCCACTCGAGAGGAATCACGAGGGTCCCGCCCACATCCAGAGGAGCCCCGTTTCCGCCTCGTAGCTCGAGATCAGGGATCCTTTCCCTGCTTCGTCGGGAAAGAGTTCCCGGCGTTCCCGTCGCATCTCAAGAGGAGGCCCTCTCAACAGGAACATCGAGAGGAACTCCAGGGTCCTGCCACCATTCCAAGAGTCCCCCAGATGTCTCAGTCCATTCGAGAGGAACCTCTTTTCCCTTCACCGGCTCGTCTTTCCCGCCGAGGATCGACTCCCACCAAGGTGGCACGTGGCACAGCCGTGTGGGAAAGCCTCGTGGGAAAGCCTCGAGGGACAGCCTCGAGGGAAAGCCACAGATCCCTTGTGCCACGTGACAGGAAGCGTGACACTACTGCTGCAGCTCGGGAGGAAAGCGCACGTGCATGCCCCCACTCGAGACGAGGCCTGACTCCCCTGGGGAGACTGAGAAGCACCCCAAGATCCATGGCAACACTGGAGAGGAATCCTCAGGTTCCGGCCCCGACTCCACACAAGGTCTTAAGCCCCGGCATGGACGGGAGTGGAATCCCGAGATGGTCACTAGCAACTCGCTTGGGGACTGGCCTTTCTTGAGGCCACCAGAGCGGGTCCCTGAGGTCCCATTCGTAATTCGGGAAGACCTGCCGCAACTCGAGAAAATCCAGGAGGTTCTCCCCTCCAGGCGAGATGAGGCCATTTCCGCTGAGGCGTCTCGAGGCTGATCACACCTCACATCTGGAACTTCGAAAGGGTCCTTCACACCCTTGGTGCAAATCAAGAATTCCCCGACATACCTGTCTCCACTCGAGAGGAATCACGAGGGTCCCGCCCACATCCAGAGGAGCCCCGTTTCCGCCTCGTAGCTCGAGATGAGGGATCCTTTCCCTGCTTCGTCGGGAAAGATTTCCCGGCGTTCCCGTCGCATCTCAAAAGGAGGCCCTCTCAACAGGAACTGCGATAGGAACTCCAGGGTCTTACCATCATTCCAAGAGTTCCCCAGATGTCTCAGTCCATTCCAGAGGAACCTCTTTTCCCTTCACCGGCTCGTCTTTCACGCCGAGGATCGACTCCCACCAAGGTGGCACGTGGCACAGCCCTGTGGGTAAGCCTCGTGGGAAAGCCTCGAGGGACAGCCTCGAGGGAAAGCCACAGATCCCTTGATCCACGTGACAGGAAGCGTGACACTACTGCTGCAGCTCAGGAGGAAAGCCCACGTGCATGCCCCCTCTTGAGATGATGCCTGACTCCCCTGGGGAGACTCAGAAGCACCCCAAGATCCATGGCAACACTGGAGAGGAATCCTCAGGTTCCGGCCCCGACTCCAAACAAGGACTGAGGCCGCGGCATGGACGGGAGAGAAATCCCGAGAGGTCCCCTAGCACCTCGAATGGGGACAGGCCTTTCCTGAGGCCACCAGAGCGGGTCCCTGAGGTCCCCGTCGTAACTCGAGAAGACCTGCCCCAACTCGAGAAAATCCAGAAGGTTCTCCCCTCCAGGCGAGATGAGGCCATTTCCGCTGAGACGTCTCGAGGCTGATCACACCTCACCTCTGGAACTTCGAAAGGGTCCTTCACACCCTTGGTGCAAATCAAGAAGTTCCCCGACATACCCGTCTCCACTCGAGAGGAATCACGAGGGTCCCGACCACATCCAGAGGAGCCCCGTTTCCGCCTCGTAGCTCGAGATGAGGGATCCTTTTCCTGCTTCGTCGGGAAAGAGTTCCCGGCGTTCCCGTCGCATCTCAAGAGGAGGCCCTCTCAACAGGAACGGCGAGAGGAACTCCAGGGTCGTGCCACCATTCCAAGAGTCCCCCAGATGTCTCAGTCCATTCCAGAGGAACCTCTTTTCCTTTCACCGGCTCGTCTTTCACACCGAGGATCGACTCCCACCAAGGTGGCACGTGGCATAGCCCCGTGGGAAAGCCTCGTGGGAAAGCCTCGAGGGACAGCCTCGAGGGAAAGCCACAGATCCTTTGATCCACGTGACAGGAAGCGTGACACTATTGCTGCAGCTCGGGAGGAAACGCACGTGCATGCCCCCACTCGAGACGAGGCCTGACTCCCCTGGGGAGACTGAGAAGCACCCCAAGATCCATGGCAACACTGGAGAGGAATCCTCAGGTTCCGGCCCCGACTCCACACAATGACTGAGGCCGCGGCATGGACGGGAGAGGAATCCCGAGAAGTCCCCTAACACCTCGCATTGGGACTGGCCTTTCCTGAGGCCACCAGAGCGGTTCCCTGAGGTCCCCGTCGTAAGTCGAGAAGGCCTGCCGCAACTCGAGAAAATCCAGGAGGTTCTCCCCTCCAGGCGAGATGAGGCCATTTCCGCTGAGGCGTCTCGAGGCTGATCACACCTCACCTCTGGAACTTCGAAAGGGTCATTCACACCCTTGGTGCAAATCAAGAAGTTTCCCGACATACCCGTCTCCACTCGAGAGGAATCACGAGGGTCCCGCCCACATCCAGAGGAGCCCCGTTTCCGCCTCGTAGCTCGAGATGAGGGATCCTTTCCCTGCTTCGTCGGGAAAGAGTTCCCGGCGTTCCCGTCGCATCTCAAGAGGAGGCCCTCTCAACAGGAACATCGAGAGGAACTCCAGGGTCGTGCCACCATTCCAAGAGTCCCCCAGATGTCTCAGTCCATTCCAGAGGAACCTCTTTTCCCTTCACCGGCTCGTCTTTCCCGCCGAGGATCGACTCCCACCAAGGTGGCACGTGGCACAGCCGTGTGGGAAAGCCTCGTGGGAAAGCCTCGAGGGACAGCCTCGAGGGAAAGCCACAGATCCCTTGTGCCACGTGACAGGAAGCGTGACACTACTGCTGCAGCTCGGGAGGAAAGCGCACGTGCATGCCCCCACTCGAGACGAGGCCTGACTCCCCTGGGGAGACTGAGAAGCACCCCAAGATCCATGGCAACACTGGAGAGGAATCCTCAGGTTCCGGCCCCGACTCCACACAAGGTCTTAAGCCCCGGCATGGACGGGAGTGGAATCCCGAGATGGTCACTAGCAACTCGCTTGGGGACTGGCCTTTCTTGAGGCCACCAGAGCGGGTCCCTGAGGTCCCATTCGTAATTCGGGAAGACCTGCCGCAACTCGAGAAAATCCAGGAGGTTCTCCCCTCCAGGCGAGATAAGGCCATTTCCGCTGAGGCGTCTCGAGGCTGATCACACCTCACCTCTGGAACTTCGAAAGGGTCCTTCACACCCTTGGTGCAAATCAAGAATTCCCCGACATACCTGTCTCCACTCGAGAGGAATCACGAGGGTCCCGCCCACATCCAGAGGAGCCCCGTTTCCGCCTCGTAGCTCGAGATGAGGGATCCTTTCCCTGCTTCGTCGGGAAAGATTTCCCGGCGTTCCCGTCGCATCTCAAAAGGAGGCCCTCTCAACAGGAACTGCGATAGGAACTCCAGGGTCTTACCATCATTCCAAGAGTTCCCCAGATGTCTCAGTCCATTCCAGAGGAACCTCTTTTCCCTTCACCGGCTCGTCTTTCACGCCGAGGATCGACTCCCACCAAGGTGGCACGTGGCACAGCCCTGTGGGTAAGCCTCGTGGGAAAGCCTCGAGGGACAGCCTCGAGGGAAAGCCACAGATCCCTTGATCCACGTGACAGGAAGCGTGACACTACTGCTGCAGCTCAGGAGGAAAGCGCACGTGCATGCCCCCTCTTGAGATGATGCCTGACTCCCCTGGGGAGACTCAGAAGCACCCCAAGATCCATGGCAACACTGGAGAGGAATCCTCAGGTTCCGGCCCCGACTCCAAACAAGGACTGAGGCCGCGGCATGGACGGGAGAGAAATCCCGAGAGGTCCCCTAGCACCTCGAATGGGGACAGGCCTTTCCTGAGGCCACCAGAGCGGGTCCCTGAGGTCCCCGTCGTAACTCGAGAAGACCTGCCCCAACTCGAGAAAATCCAGGAGGTTCTCCCCTCCAGGCGAGATGAGGCCCATTTCTGCTGAGGCGTCTCGAGGCTGATCACACCTCACCTCTGGAACTTCGAAAGGGTCCTTCACACCCTTGATGCAAATCAAGAAGTTCCCCGACATAGCCGTCTCTACTCGAGAGGAATCACGAGGGTCCCGCCCACATCCAGAGGAGCCCCGTTTCCGCCTCGTAGCTCGAGATGAGGGATCCTTTCCCTGCTTCGTCGGGAAAGAGTTCCCGGCGTTCCCGTCGCATCTCAAGAGGAGGCCCTCTCAACAGGATCGGCGAGAGGAACTCCAGGGTCCTGCCACCATTCCAGAGTCCCCCAGATATCTCAGTCAATTCCAGAGGAACCTCTTTTCCCTTCATCGGTTCGTCTTTCACGCCGAGGATCGACTCCCACCAAGGTGGCACGTGGCACAGCCCTGTGGGAAAGCCTCGTGGGAAAGCCTCGAGGGACAGCCTCGAGGGAAAGCCACAGATCCCTTGATCCAGGTGACAGGAAGCGTGACACTACTGCTTCAGTTCGGGAGGAAAACCCACTTGCATGCCCCCACACGAGACGATGCCTGACTCCCCTGGGGAGACTCAGAAGCACCCCAAGATCCATGGCAACACTGGAGAGGAATCCTCAGGTTCCGGCCCCGACTCCACACCAGGTCTTAACCCCGGCATGGACGGGAGAGGAATCCCGAGATGGCCCCTAGCAACTCGCATGGGGACTGGCCTTTCCTGAGGCCACCAGAGCGGGTCCCTGAGGTCCCCGTCGTAACTCGAGAAGACCTGCCGCAACTCGAGAAAATCCAGGAGGTTCTCCCCTCCAGGCGAGATGAGGCCCATTTCAGCTGAGGCGTCTCGAGGCTGATCACACCTCACCTCTGGAACTTCGAAAGGGTCCTTCACACCCTTGGTGCAAATCAAGAAGTTCCCTGACATACCCGTCTCCACTCGAGAGGAAACACGAGGGTCCCGCCCACATCCAGAGGAGCCCCATTTCCGCCTCGTAGCTCGAGATGAGGGATCCTTTCCCTGCTTCGTCGGGAAAGAGTTCCCGGCGTTCCCGTCGCACCTCAAGAGGAGGCCCTCTCAACAGGAACGGCGAGAGGAACTCCAGGGTCGTGCCACCATTCCAAGAGTCCCCCAGATGTCTCAGTCCATTCCAGAGGAACCTCTTTTCCCTTCACCGGCTCGTCTTTCACGCCGAGGATCGACTCCCACCAAGGTGGCACGTGGCACAGCCCTGTGGGTAAGCCTCGTGGGAAAGCCTCGAGGGACAGCCTCGAGGGAAAGCCACAGATCCCTTGATCCACGTGACAGGAAGCGTGACGCTACTGCTTCAGCTCAGGAGGAAACGCACGTGCATACCCCCTCTTGAGATGATATCTGATTCCCCTGGGGAAACTCAGAAGCACCCCAAGATCCATGGCAACACTGGAGAGGAATCCTCAGGTTCCGGCCCCGACTCCACACAAGGACTGAGGCCGCGGCATGGACGGGAGAGGAATCCCGAGAGGTCCCCTAGCACCTCGCATTGGGACTGGCCTTTCCTGAGGCCACCAGAGCGGTTCCCTGAGGTCCCCGTCGTAAGTCGAGAAGACCTGCCGCAACTCGAGAAAATCCAGGAGGTTCTCCCCTCCAGGCGAGATGAGGCCATTTCCGCTGAGGCGTCTCGAGGCTGATCACACCTCACCTCTGGAACTTCGAAAGGGTCATTCACACCCTTGGTGCAAATCAAGAAGTTTCCCGACATACCCGTCTCCACTCGAGAGGAATCACGAGGGTCCCGCCCACATCCAGAGGAGCCCCGTTTCCGCCTCGTAGCTCGAGATGAGGGATCCTTTCCCTGCTTCGTCGGGAAAGAGTTCCCGGCGTTCCCGTCGCATCTCAAGAGGAGGCCCTCTCAACAGGAACGGCGAGAGGAACTCCAGGGTCGTGCCACCATTCCAAGAGTCCCCCAGATGTCTCAGTCCATTCCAGAGGAACCTATTTTCCCTTCACCGGCTCGTCTTTCCCGCCGAGGATCGACTCCCACCAAGGTGGCACGTGGCACAGCCGTGTGGGAAAGCCTCGTGGGAAAGCCTCGAGGGACAGCCTCGAGGGAAAGCCACAGATCCCTTGTGCCACGTGACAGGAAGCGTGACACTACTGCTGCAGCTCGGGAGGAAAGCGCACGTGCATGCCCCCACTCGAGATGAGGCCTGACTCCCCTGGGGAGACTGAGAAGCACCCCAAGATCCATGGCAACACTGGAGAGGAATCCTCAGGTTCCGGCCCCGACTCCACACAAGGTCTCAAGCCCCGGCATGGACGGGAGTGGAATCCCGAGATGGTCACTAGCAACTCGCTTGGGGACTGGCCTTTCTTGAGGCCACCAGAGCGGGTCCCTGAGGTCCCATTCGTAATTCGGGAAGACCTGCCGCAACTCGAGAAAATCCAGGAGGTTCTCCCCTCCAGGCGAGATGAGGCCCATTTTCGCTGAGGCGTCTCGAGGCTGATCACACCTCACCTCTGGAACTTCGAAAGGGTCCTTCACACCCTTGGTGCAAATCAAGAATTCCCCGACATACCTGTCTCCACTGGAGAGGAATCACGAGGGTCCCGCCCACATCCAGAGGAGCCCCGTTTCCGCCTCGTAGCTCGAGATGAGGGATCCTTTCCCTGCTTCGTCGGGAAAGAGTTCCCGGCGTTCCCGTCGCATCTCAAAAGGAGGCCCTCTCAACAGGAACTGCGATAGGAACTCCAGGGTCTTACCATCATTCCAAGAGTTCCCCAGATGTCTCAGTCCATTCCAGAGGAAACTATTTTCCCTTCACCGGCTCGTCTTTCACGCCGAGGATCGACTCCCACCAAGGTGGCACGTGGCACAGCCTTGTGGGTAAGCCTCGTGGGAAAGCCTCGAGGGACAGCCTCGAGGGAAAGCCACAGATCCCTTGATCCACGTGACAGGAAGCGTGACACTACTGCTGCAGCTCAGGAGGAAAGCGCACGTGCATGCCCCCTCTTGAGATGATGCCTGCCTCCCCTGGGGAGACTCAGAAGCACCCCAAGATCCATGGCAACACTGGAGAGGAATCCTCAGGTTCCGGCCCCGACTCCAAACAAGGACTGAGGCCCCGGCATGGACGGGAGAGAAATCGCGAGAGGTCCCCTAGAACCTCGAATGGGGACAGGCCTTTCCTGAGGCCACCAGAGCGGGTCCCTGAGGTCCCCGTCGTAACTCGAGAAGACCTGCCCCAACTCGAGGAAATCCAGGAGGTTCTCCCCTCCAGGCGAGATGAGGCCATTTCCGCTGAGACGTCTCGAGGCTGATTACACCTCACCTCTGGAACTTCGAAAGGGTCCTTCACACCCTTGGTGCAAATCAAGAAGTTCCCCGACATACCCGTCTCCACTCGATAGGAATCACGAGGGTCCCGACCACATCCAGAGGAGCCCCGTTTCCGCCTCGTAGCTCGAGATGAGGGATCCTTTCCCTGCTTCGTCGGGAAAGAGTTCCCGGCGTTCCCGTCGCATCTCAAGAGGAGGCCCTCTCAACAGGAACGGCGAGAGGAACTCCAGGGTCGTGCCACCATTCCAAGAGTCCCCCAGATGTCTCAGTCCATTCCAGAGGAACCTCTTTTCCGTTCACCGGCTCGTCTTTCACGCCGAGGATCGACTCCCACCAAGGTGGCACGTGGCATAGCCCCGTGGGAAAGCCTCGTGGGAAAGCCTCGAGGGACAGCCTCGAGGGAAAGCCACAGATCCTTTGATCCACGTGACAGGAAGCGGGACACTATTGCTGCAGCTCGGGAGGAAACGCACGTGCATGCCCCCACTCGAGACGAGGCCTGACTCCCCTGGGGAGACTGAGAAGCACCCCAAGATCCATGGCAACACTGGAGAGGAATCCTCAGGTTCCGGCCCCGACTCCACACAAGGTCTTAAGCCCCGTCATGGACGGGAGAGGAATCCCGAGATGGCCCCTAGCAACTCGCATGGGGACTGGCCTTTCCTGAGGCCACCAGAGCGGGTCCCTGAGCTCCCATTCGTAACTCGGGAAGACCTGCCGCAACTCGAGAAAATCCAGGAGGTTCTCCCCTCCAGGCGAGATGAGGCCCATTTCCGCTGAGGCGTCTCGAGGCTGATCACACCTCACCTCTGGAACTTCGAAAGGGTCCTTCACACCCTTGATGAAAATCAAGAAGTTCCCCGACATAGCCGTCTCCACTCGAGAGGAATCACGAGGGTTCCGCCCACATCCAGAGGAGCCCCGTTTCCGCCTCGTAGCTCGAGATGAGGGATCCTTTCCCTGCTTCGTCGGGAAAGAGTTCCCGGCGTTCCCGTCGCATCTCAAGAGGTGGCCCTCTCAACAGGAACGGCGAGAGGAACTCCAGGGTCCTGCCACCATTCCAGAGTCCCCCAGATATCTCAGTCCATTCCAGAGGAACCTCTTTTCCCTTCATCGGTTCGTCTTTCACGCCGAGGATCGACTCCCACCAACGTGGCACGTGGCACAGCCCTGTGGGAAAGCCTCGTGGGAAAGCCTCGAGGGACAGCCTCGAGGGAAAGCCACAGATCCCTTGATCCAGGTGACAGGAAGCGTGACGCTACTGCTTCAGCTCAGGAGGAAACGCACGTGCATACCCCCTCTTGAGATGATATCTGATTCCCCTGGGGAGACTCAGAAGCACCCCAAGATCCATGGCAACACTGGAGAGGAATCCTCAGGTTCCGGCCCCGACTCCACACAAGAACTGAGGCCGCGGCATGGACGGGAGAGGAATCCCGAGAGGTCCCCTAGCACCTCGCATTGGGACTGGCCTTTCCTGAGGCCACCAGAGCGGTTCCCTGAGGTCCCCGTCGTAAGTCGAGAAGACCTGCCGCAACTCGAGAAAATCCAGGAGGTTCTCCCCTCCAGGCGAGATGAGGCCATTTCCGCTGAGGCGTCTCGAGGCTGATCACACCTCACCTCTGGAACTTCGAAAGGGTCATTCACACCCTTGGTGCAAATCAAGAAGTTTCCCGACATACCCGTCTCCACTCGAGAGGAATCACGAGGGTCCCGCCCACATCCAGAGGAGCCCCGTTTCCGCCTCGTAGCTCGAGATGAGGGATCCCTTCCCTGCTTCGTCGGGAAAGAGTTCCCGGCGTTCCCGTCGCATCTCAAGAGGAGGCCCTCTCAACAGGAACGGCGAGAGGAACTCCAGGGTCGTGCCACCATTCCAAGAGTCCCCCAGATGTCTCAGTCCATTCCAGAGGAACCTCTTTTCCCTTCACCGGCTCGTCTTTCCCGCCGAGGATCGACTCCCACCAAGGTGGCACGTGGCACAGCCCTGTGGGAAAGCCTCGTGGGAAAGCCTCGAGGGACAGCCTCGAGGGAAAGCCACAGATCCCTTGAGCCACGTGACAGGAAGCGTGACACTACTGCTGCAGCTCGGGAGGAAAGCGCACGTGCATGCCCCCACTCGAGACGAGGCCTGACTCGCCTGGGGAGACTGAGAAGCACCCCAAGATCCATGGCAACACTGGAGAGGAATCCTCAGGTTCCGGCCCCGACTCCACACAAGGTCTTAAGCCCCGGCATGGACGGGAGTGGAATCCCGAGATGGTCACTAGCAACTCGCTTGGGGACTGGCCTTTCTTGAGGCCACCAGAGCGGGTCCCTGAGGTCCCATTCGTAATTCGGGAAGACCTGCCGCAACTCGAGAAAATCCAGGAGGTTCTCCCCTCCAGGCGAGATGAGGCCCATTTTCGCTGAGGCGTCTCGAGGCTGATCACACCTCACCTCTGGAACTTCGAAAGGGTCCTTCACACCCTTGGTGCAAATCAAGAATTCCCCGACATACCTGTCTCCACTGGAGAGGAATCACGAGGGTCCCGCCCACATCCAGAGGAGCCCCGTTTCCGCCTCGTAGCTCGAGATGAGGGATCCTTTCCCTGCTTCGTCGGGAAAGAGTTCCCGGCGTTCCCGTCGCATCTCAAAAGGAGGCCCTCTCAACAGGAACTGCGATAGGAACTCCAGGGTCTTACCATCATTCCAAGAGTTCCCCAGATGTCTCAGTCCATTCCAGAGGAAACCATTTTCCCTTCACCGGCTCGTCTTTCACGCCGAGGATCGACTCCCACCAAGGTGGCACGTGGCACAGCCTTGTGGGTAAGCCTCGTGGGAAAGCCTCGAGGGACAGCCTCGAGGGAAAGCCACAGATCCCTTGATCCACGTGACAGGAAGCGTGACACTACTGCTGCAGCTCAGGAGGAAAGCGCACGTGCATGCCCCCTCTTGAGATGATGCCTGCCTCCCCTGGGGAGACTCAGAAGCACCCCAAGATCCATGGCAACACTGGAGAGGAATCCTCAGGTTCCGGCCCCGACTCCAAACAAGGACTGAGGCCCCGGCATGGACGGGAGAGAAATCGCGAGAGGTCCCCTAGAACCTCGAATGGGGACAGGCCTTTCCTGAGGCCACCAGAGCGGGTCCCTGAGGTCCCCGTCGTAACTCGAGAAGACCTGCCCCAACTCGAGGAAATCCAGGAGGTTCTCCCCTCCAGGCGAGATGAGGCCATTTCCGCTGAGACGTCTCGAGGCTGATTACACCTCACCTCTGGAACTTCGAAAGGGTCCTTCACACCCTTGGTGCAAATCAAGAAGTTCCCCGACATACCCGTCTCCACTCGATAGGAATCACGAGGGTCCCGACCACATCCAGAGGAGCCCCGTTTCCGCCTCGTAGCTCGAGATGAGGGATCCTTTCCCTGCTTCGTCGGGAAAGAGTTCCCGGCGTTCCCGTCGCATCTCAAGAGGAGGCCCTCTCAACAGGAACGGCGAGAGGAACTCCAGGGTCGTGCCACCATTCCAAGAGTCCCCCAGATGTCTCAGTCCATTCCAGAGGAACCTCTTTTCCGTTCACCGGCTCGTCTTTCACGCCGAGGATCGACTCCCACCAAGGTGGCACGTGGCATAGCCCCGTGGGAAAGCCTCGTGGGAAAGCCTCGAGGGACAGCCTCGAGGGAAAGCCACAGATCCTTTGATCCACGTGACAGGAAGCGGGACACTATTGCTGCAGCTCGGGAGGAAACGCACGTGCATGCCCCCACTCGAGACGAGGCCTGACTCCCCTGGGGAGACTGAGAAGCACCCCAAGATCCATGGCAACACTGGAGAGGAATCCTCAGGTTCCGGCCCCGACTCCACACAAGGTCTTAAGCCCCGTCATGGACGGGAGAGGAATCCCGAGATGGCCCCTAGCAACTCGCATGGGGACTGGCCTTTCCTGAGGCCACCAGAGCGGGTCCCTGAGCTCCCATTCGTAACTCGGGAAGACCTGCCGCAACTCGAGAAAATCCAGGAGGTTCTCCCCTCCAGGCGAGATGAGGCCCATTTCCGCTGAGGCGTCTCGAGGCTGATCACACCTCACCTCTGGAACTTCGAAAGGGTCCTTCACACCCTTGATGAAAATCAAGAAGTTCCCCGACATAGCCGTCTCCACTCGAGAGGAATCACGAGGGTTCCGCCCACATCCAGAGGAGCCCCGTTTCCGCCTCGTAGCTCGAGATGAGGGATCCTTTCCCTGCTTCGTCGGGAAAGAGTTCCCGGCGTTCCCGTCGCATCTCAAGAGGTGGCCCTCTCAACAGGAACGGCGAGAGGAACTCCAGGGTCCTGCCACCATTCCAGAGTCCCCCAGATATCTCAGTCCATTCCAGAGGAACCTCTTTTCCCTTCATCGGTTCGTCTTTCACGCCGAGGATCGACTCCCACCAACGTGGCACGTGGCACAGCCCTGTGGGAAAGCCTCGTGGGAAAGCCTCGAGGGACAGCCTCGAGGGAAAGCCACAGATCCCTTGATCCAGGTGACAGGAAGCGTGACGCTACTGCTTCAGCTCAGGAGGAAACGCACGTGCATACCCCCTCTTGAGATGATATCTGATTCCCCTGGGGAGACTCAGAAGCACCCCAAGATCCATGGCAACACTGGAGAGGAATCCTCAGGTTCCGGCCCCGACTCCACACAAGAACTGAGGCCGCGGCATGGACGGGAGAGGAATCCCGAGAGGTCCCCTAGCACCTCGCATTGGGACTGGCCTTTCCTGAGGCCACCAGAGCGGTTCCCTGAGGTCCCCGTCGTAAGTCGAGAAGACCTGCCGCAACTCGAGAAAATCCAGGAGGTTCTCCCCTCCAGGCGAGATGAGGCCATTTCCGCTGAGGCGTCTCGAGGCTGATCACACCTCACCTCTGGAACTTCGAAAGGGTCATTCACACCCTTGGTGCAAATCAAGAAGTTTCCCGACATACCCGTCTCCACTCGAGAGGAATCACGAGGGTCCCGCCCACATCCAGAGGAGCCCCGTTTCCGCCTCGTAGCTCGAGATGAGGGATCCCTTCCCTGCTTCGTCGGGAAAGAGTTCCCGGCGTTCCCGTCGCATCTCAAGAGGAGGCCCTCTCAACAGGAACGGCGAGAGGAACTCCAGGGTCGTGCCACCATTCCAAGAGTCCCCCAGATGTCTCAGTCCATTCCAGAGGAACCTCTTTTCCCTTCACCGGCTCGTCTTTCCCGCCGAGGATCGACTCCCACCAAGGTGGCACGTGGCACAGCCCTGTGGGAAAGCCTCGTGGGAAAGCCTCGAGGGACAGCCTCGAGGGAAAGCCACAGATCCCTTGATCCAGGTGACAGGAAGCGTGACACTACTGCTTCAGTACGGGAGGAAAGCCCACTTGCATGCCCCCACTCGAGACGATGCCTGACTCCCCTGGGGAGACTCAGAAGCACCCCAAGATCCATGGCAACACTGGAGAGGAATCCTCAGGTTCCGGCCACGACTCCACACCAGGTCTTAACCCCGGCATGGACGGGAGAGGAATCCCGAGATGGCCCCTAGCAACTCGCATGGGGACTGGCCTTCCTGAGGCCACCAGAGCGGGTCCCTGAGGTCCCCGTCGTAACTCGAGAAGACCTGCCGCAACTCGAGAAAATCCAGGAGGTTCTCCCCTCCAGGCGAGATGAGGCCCATTTGGGCTGAGGCGTCTCGAGGCTGATCACACCTCACCTCTGGAACTTCGAAAGGGTCCTTCACACCCTTGGTGCAAATCAAGAAGTTCCCCGACATACCCGTCTCCACTCGAGAGGAATCACGAGGGTCCCGCCCACATCCAGAGGAGCCCCGTTTCCGCCTCGTAGCTCGAGATGAGGGATCCTTTCCCTTCTTCGTCGGGAAAGAGTTCCCGGCGTTCCCGTCGCATCTCAAGAGGAGGCCCTCTCAAAAGGAACGGCGAGAGGAACTCCAGGGTCGTGCCACCATTCCAAGAGACCCCCAGATGTCTCAGTCCATTCCAGAGGAACCTCTTTTCCCTTCACCGGCTCGTCTTTCACGCCGAGGATCGACTCACACCAAGGTGGCACGTGGCACAGCCCTGTGGGAAAGCCCCGTGGGAAAGCCTCGAGGGACAGCCTCGAGGGAAACCACAGATCCCTTGATCCACGTGACAGGAAGCGTGACACTACTGCTGCAGCTCGGGAGGAAAGCGCACGTGCATGCCCCCACTCGTGACGAGGCCTGACTCCCCTGGGGAGACTTAGAAGCACCCCAAGATCCATGGCAACACTGGAGAGGAATCCTCAGGTTCAAGCCCCAACTCCACACAAGGACTGAGGCTCCGGCATGGACGGGAGAGAAATCCCGAGAGGTCCCCTAGCAACTCGCATGGGGACTGTCCTTTCCTGAGGCCACAAGAGCGGGTCCCTGAGGTCCCCGTCGTAAGTGGAGAAGACCTGCTGCAACTCGAGAAAATCCAGGAGGTTCTCCCCTCCAGGCGAGATGAGGCCCATTTCCGCTGAGGCGTCTCGAGACTGATCACACCTCACCTCTGGAACTTCGAAAGGGTCCTTCACACCCTTGGTGCAAATCAAGAAGTTCCCCGACATACCCGTCTCCACTCGAGAGGAAACACGAGGGTCCCGCCCACATCCAGAGGAGCCCCGTTTCTGCCTCGTAGCTCGAGATGAGGGATCCTTTCCCTGCTTCGTTGGGAAAGAGTTCCCGGCGTTCCCGTCGCATCTCAAGAGGAGGCCCTCTCAACAGGAACGGCGAGAGGAACTCCAGGGTCGTGCCACCATTCCAAGAGTCCCCCAGATGTCTCAGTCCATTCCAGAGGAACCTCTTTTCCATACACCGGCTCGTCTTTCACGCCGAAGATCGACTCCCACCAAGGTGGCACGTGGCACAGCCCTGTGGGAAAGCCTCGTGGGAAAGCCTCGAGGGACAGCCTCGAGGGAAAGCCACAGATCCCTTGATCCAGGTGACAGGAAGCGTGACACTACTGCTGCAGCTACGGAGGAAAGTGCACGTGTTGCCCCCACTCGAGACGAGGCCTGACTCCCCTGGGGAGACTGAGAAGCACCCCAAGATCCATGGCAACACTGGAGAGGAATCCTCAGGTTCCGGCCCCGACTCCACACAAGGTCTTAAGCCCCGTCATGGACGGGAGAGGAATCCCGAGATGGCCCCTAGCAACTCGCATGGGGACTGGCCTTTCCTGAGGCCACCAGAGCGGGTCCCTGAGCTCCCATTCGTAACTCGGGAAGACCTGCCGCAACTCGAGAAAATCCAGGAGGTTCTCCCCTCCAGGCGAGATGAGGCCCATTTCCGCTGAGGTGTCTCGAGGCTGATCACACCTCACCTCTGGAACTTCGAAAGGGTCCTTCACACCCTTGATGCAAATCAAGAAGTTCCCCGACATAGCCGTCTCCACTCGAGAGGAATCACGAGGGTCCCGCCCACATCCAGAGGAGCCCCGTTTCCGCCTCGTAGCTCGAGATGAGGGATCCTTTCCCTGCTTCGTCGGGAAAGAGTTCCCGGCGTTCCCGTCGCATCTCAAGAGGAGGCCCTCTCAACAGGAACGGCGAGAGGAACTCCAGGGTCCTGCCACCATTCCAGAGTCCCCCAGATATCTCAGTCCATTCCAGAGGAACCTCTTTTCCCTTCATCGGTTCGTCTTTCACGCCGAGGATCGACTCCCACCAACGTGGCACGTGGCACAGCCCTGTGGGAAAGCCTCGTGGGAAAGCCTCGAGGGACAGCCTCGAGGGAAAGCCACAGATCCCTTGATCCAGGTGACAGGAAGCGTGACACTACTGCTTCAGTTCGGGAGGAAAACCCACTTGCATGCCCCCACTCGAGACGATGCCTGACTCCCCTGGGGAGACTCAGAAGCACCCCAAGATCCATGGCAACACTGGAGAGGAATCCTCAGGTTCCGGCCCCGACTCCACACCAGGTCTTAACCCCGGCATGGACGGGAGAGGAATCCCGAGATGGCCCCTAGCAACTCGCATGGGGACTGGCCTTTCCTGAGGCCACCAGAGCGGGTCCCTGAGGTCCCCGTCGTAACTCGAGAAGACCTGCCGCAACTCGAGAAAATCCAGGAGGTTCTCCCCTCCAGGCGAGATGAGGCCCATTTCAGCTGAGGCGTCTCGAGGCTGATCACACCTCACCTCTGGAACTTCGAAAGGGTCCTTCACACCCTTGGTGCAAATCAAGAAGTTCCCCGACATACCCGTCTCCACTCGAGAGGAAACACGAGGGTCCCGCCCACATCCAGAGGAGCCCCATTTCCGCCTCGTAGCTCGAGATGAGGGATCCTTTCCCTGCTTCGTCGGGAAAGAGTTCCCGGCGTTCCCGTCGCACCTCAAGAGGAGGCCCTCTCAACAGGAACGGCGAGAGGAACTCCAGGGTCGTGCCACCATTCCAAGAGTCCCCCAGATGTCTCAGTCCATTCCAGAGGAACCTCTTTTCCCTTCACCGGCTCGTCTTTCACGCCGAGGATCGACTCCCACCAAGGTGGCACGTGGCACAGCCCTGTGGGTAAGCCTCGTGGGAAAGCCTCAAGGGACAGCCTCGAGGGAAAGCCACAGATCCCTTGATCCAGGTGACAGGAAGCGTGACGCTACTGCTTCAGCTCAGGAGGAAACGCACGTGCATACCCCCTCTTGAGATGATATCTGATTCCCCTGGGGAGACTCAGAAGCACCCCAAGATCCATGGCAACACTGGAGAGGAATCCTCAGGTTCCGGCCCCGACTCCACACAAGGACTGAGGCCGCGGCATGGACGGGAGAGGAATCCCGAGAAGTCCCCTAGCACCTCGCATTGGGACTGGCCTTTCCTGAGGCCACCAGAGCGGTTCCCTGAGGTCCCCGTCGTAAGTCGAGAAGACCTGCCGCAACTCGAGAAAATCCAGGAGGTTCTCCCCTCCAGGCGAGATGAGGCCATTTCCGCTGAGGCGTCTCGAGGCTGATCACACCTCACCTCTGGAACTTCGAAAGGGTCATTCACACCCTTGGTGCAAATCAAGAAGTTTCCCGACATACCCGTCTCCACTCGAGAGGAATCACGAGGGTCCCGCCCACATCCAGAGGAGCCCCGTTTCCGCCTCGTAGCTCGAGATGAGGGATCCTTTCCCTGCTTCGTCGGGAAAGAGTTCCCGGCGTTCCCGTCGCATCTCAAGAGGAGGCCCTCTCAACAGGAACATCGAGAGGAACTCCAGGGTCGTGCCACCATTCCAAGAGTCCCCCAGATGTCTCAGTCCATTCCAGAGGAACCTCTTTTCCCTTCACCGGCTCGTCTTTCCCGCCGAGGATCGACTCCCACCAAGGTGGCACGTGGCACAGCCGTGTGGGAAAGCCTCGTGGGAAAGCCTCGAGGGACAGCCTCGAGGGAAAGCCACAGATCCCTTGAGCCACGTGACAGGAAGCGTGACACTACTGCTGCAGCTCGGGAGGAAAGCGCACGTGCATGCCCCCACTCGAGACGAGGCCTGACTCCCCTGGGGAGACTGAGAAGCACCCCAAGATCCATGGCAACACTGGAGAGGAATCCTCAGGTTCCGGCCCCGACTCCACACAAGGTCTTAAGCCCCGGCATGGACGGGAGTGGAATCCCGAGATGGTCACTAGCAACTCGCTTGGGGACTGGCCTTTCTTGAGGCCACCAGAGCGGGTCCCTGAGGTCCCATTCGTAACTCGGGAAGACCTGCCGCAACTCGAGAAAATCCAGGAGGTTCTCCCCTCCAGGCGAGATGAGGCCCATTTCCGCTGAGGCGTCTCGAGGCTGATCACACCTCACCTCTGGAACTTCGAAAGGGTCCTTCACACCCTTGGTGCAAATCAAGAATTCCCCGACATACCTGTCTCCACTGGAGAGAATCACGAGGGTCCCGCCCACATCCAGAGGAGCCCCGTTTCCGCCTCGTAGCTCGAGATGAGGGATCCTTTCCCTGCTTCGTCGGGAAAGAGTTCCCGGCGTTCCCGTCGCATCTCAAAAGGAGGCCCTCTCAACAGGAACTGCGATAGGAACTCCAGGGTCTTACCATCATTCCAAGAGTTCCCCAGATGTCTCAGTCCATTCCAGAGGAAACTCTTTTCCCTTCACCGGCTCGTCTTTCACGCCGAGGATCGACTCCCACCAAGGTGGCACGTGGCAGAGCCCTGTGGGTAAGCCTCGTGGGAAAGCCTCGAGGGACAGCCTCGAGGGAAAGCCACAGATCCCTTGATCCAGGTGACAGGAAGCGTGACACTACTGCTGCAGCTCAGGAGGAAAGCGCACGTGCATGCCCCCTCTTGAGATGATGCCTGACTCCCCTGGGGAGACTCAGAAGCACCCCAAGATCCATGGCAACACTGGAGAGGAATCCTCAGGTTCCAGCCCCGACTCCAAACAAGGACTGAGGCCCCGGCTTAGACGGGAGAGAAATCCCGAGAGGTCCCCTAGAACCTCGAATGGGGACAGGCCTTTCCTGAGGCCACCAGAGCGGGTCCCTGAGGTCCCCGTCATAACTCGAGAAGACCTGCCACAACTCGAGAAAATCCAGGAGGTTCTCCCCTCCAGGCGAGATGAGGCCATTTCCGCTGAGACGTCTCGAGGCTGATCACACCTCACCTCTGGAACTTCGAAAGGGTCCTTCACACCCTTGGTGCAAATCAAGAAGTTCCCCGACATACCCGTCTCCACTCGAGAGGAATCACGAGGGTCCCGACCACATCCAGAGGAGCCCCGTTTCCGCCTCGTAGTTCGAGATGAGGGATCCTTTCCCTGCTTCGTCGGGAAAGAGTTCCCGGCGTTCCCGTCGCATCTCAAGAGGAGGCCCTCTCAACAGGAACGGCGAGAGGAACTCCAGGGTCGTGCCACCATTCCAAGAGTCCCCCAGATGTCTCAGTCCATTCCAGAGGAACCTCTTTTCCCTTCATCGGTTCATCTTTCACGCCGAGGATCGACTCCCACCAACGTGGCACGTGGCACAGCCCTGTGGGAAAGCCTCGTGGGAAAGCCTCGAGGGACAGCCTCGAGGGAAAGCCACAGATCCCTTGATCCAGGTGACAGGAAGCGTGACACTACTGCTTCAGTTCGGGAGGAAAACCCACTTGCATGCCCCCACTCGAGACGAGGCCTGACTCCCCTGGGGAGACTCAGAAGCACCCCAAGATCCATGGCAACACTGGAGAGGAATCCTCAGGTTCCGGCCCCGACTCCACACAAGGACTGAGGCCGCGGCATGGACGGGAGAGGAATCCCGAGAGGTCCCCTAGCAAGTCGCATTGGGACTGGCCTTTCCTGAGGCCACCAGAGCGGTTCCCTGAGGTCCCCGTCGTAAGTCGAGAAGACCTGCCGCAACTCGAGAAAATCCAGGAGGTTCTCCCCTCCAGGCGAGATGAGGCCATTTCCGCTGAGGCGTCTCGAGGCTGATCACACCTCACCTCTGGAACTTCGAAAGGGTCATTCACACCCTTGGTGCAAATCAAGAAGTTTCCCGACATACCCGTCTCCACTCGAGAGGAATCACGAGGGTCCCGCCCACATCCAGAGGAGCCCCGTTTCCGCCTCGTAGCTCGAGATGAGGGATCCTTTCCCTGCTTCGTCGGGAAAGAGTTCCCGGCGTTCCCGTCGCATCTCAAGAGGAGGCCCTCTCAACAGGAACGGCGAGAGGAACTCCAGGGTCGTGCCACCATTCCAAGAGTCCCCCAGATGTCTCAGTCCATTCCAGAGGAACCTCTTTTCCCTTCACCGGCTCGTCTTTCCCGCCGAGGATCGACTCCCACCAAGGTGGCACGTGGCACAGCCGTGTGGGAAAGCCTCGTGGGAAAGCCTCGAGGGACAGACTCGAGGGAAAGCCACAGATCCCATGAGCCACGTGACAGGAAGCGTGACACTACTGCTGCAGCTCGGGAGGAAAGCGCACGTGCATGCCCCCACTCGAGACGAGGCCTGACTCCCCTGGGGAGACTGAGAAGCACCCCAAGATCCATGGCAACATTGGAGAGGAATCCTCAGGTTCCGGCCCCGACTCCACACAAGGTCTTAAGCCCCGGCATGGACGGGAGTGGAATCCCGAGATGGTCACTAGCAACTCGCTTGGGGACTGGCCTTTCTTGAGGCCACCAGAGCGGGTCCCTGAGGTCCCATTCGTAACTCGGGAAGACCTGCCGCAACTCGAGAAAATCCAGGAGGTTCTCCCCTCCAGGCGAGATGAGGCCCATTTCCGCTGAGGCGTCTCGAGGCTGATCACACCTCACCTCTGGAACTTCGAAAGGGTCCTTCACACCCTTGGTGCAAATCAAGAATTCCCCGACATACCTGTCTCCACTGGAGAGGAATCACGAGGGTTCCGCCCACATCCAGAGGAGCCCCGTTTCCGCCTCGTAGCTCGAGATGAGGGATCCTTTCCCTGCTTCGTCGGGAAAGAGTTCCCGGCGTTCCCGTCGCATCTCAAAAGGAGGCCCTCTCAACAGGAACTGCGATAGGAACTCCAGGGTCTTACCATCATTCCAAGAGTTCCCCAGATGTCTCAGTCCATTCCAGAGGAAACTCTTTTCCCTTCACCGGCTCGTCTTTCACGCCGAGGATCGACTCCCACCAAGGTGGCACGTGGCACAGCCCTGTGGGTAAGCCTCGTGGGAAAGCCTCGAGGGACAGCCTCGAGGGAAAGCCACAGATCCCTTGATCCAGGTGACAGGAAGCGTGACACTACTGCTGCAGCTCAGGAGGAAAGCGCACGTGCATGCCCCCTCTTGAGATGATGCCTGACTCCCCTGGGGAGACTCAGAAGCACCCCAAGATCCATGGCAACACTGGAGAGGAATCCTCAGGTTCCGGCCCCGACTCCAAACAAGGACTGAGGCCCCGGCATGGACGGGAGAGAAATCCCGAGAGGTCCCCTAGAACCTCGAATGGGGACAGGCCTTTCCTGAGGCCACCAGAGCGGGTCCCTGAGGTCCCCGTCGTAACTCGAGAAGACCTGCCCCAACTCGAGAAAATCCAGGAGGTTCTCCCCTCCAGGCGAGATGAGGCCATTTCCGCTGAGACGTCTCGAGGCTGATCACACCTCACCTCTGGAACTTCGAAAGGGTCCTTCACACCCTTGGTGCAAATCAAGAAGTTCCCCGACATACCCGTCTCCACTCGAGAGGAATCACGAGGGTCCCGACCACATCCAGAGGAGCCCCGTTTCCGCCTCGTAGCTCGAGATGAGGGATCCTTTCCCTGCTTCGTCGGGAAAGAGTTCCCGGCGTTCCCGTCGCATCTCAAGAGGAGGCCCTCTCAACAGGAACGGCGAGAGGAACTCCAGGGTCGTGCCACCATTCCAAGAGTCCCCCAGATGTCTCAGTCCATTCCAGAGGAACCTCTTTTCCTTTCACCGGCTCGTCTTTCACGCCGAGGATCGACTCCCACCAAGGTGGCACGTGGCATAGCCCCGTGGGAAAGCCTCGTGGGAAAGCCTCGAGGGACAGCCTCGAGGGAAAGCCACAGATCCTTTGATCCACGTGACAGGAAGCGTGACACTATTGCTGCAGCTCGGGAGGAAACGCACGTGCATGCCCCCCCTCGAGACGAGGCCTGACTCCCCTGGGGAGACTGAGAAGCACCCCAAGATCCATGGCAACACTGGAGAGGAATCCTCAGGTTCCGGCCCCGACTCCACACAAGGTCTTAAGCCCCGTCATGGACGGGAGAGGAATCCCGAGATGGCCCCTAGCAACTCGCATGGGGACTCGCCTTTCCTGAGGCCACCAGAGCGGGTCCCTGAGCTCCCATTCGTAACTCGGGAAGACCTGCCGCAACTCGAGAAAATCCAGGAGGTTCTCCCCTCCAGGCGAGATGAGGCCCATTTCCGCTGAGGCGTCTCGAGGCTGATCACACCTCACCTCTGGAACTTCGAAAGGGTCCTTCACACCCTTGATGCAAATCAAGAAGTTCCCCGACATAGCCGTCTCCACTCGAGAGGAATCACGAGGGTCCCGCCCACATCCAGAGGAGCCCCGTTTCCGCCTCGTAGCTCGAGATGAGGGATCCGTTCCCTGCTTCGTCGGGAAAGAGTTCCCGGCGTTCCCGTCGCATCTCAAGAGGAGGCCCTCTCAACAGGAATGGCGAGAGGAACTCCAGGGTCCTGCCACCATTCCAGAGTCCCCCAGATATCTCAGTCCATTCCAGAGGAACCTCTTTTCCCTTCATCGGTTCGTCTTTCACGCCGAGGATCCACTCCCACCAACGTGGCACGTGGCACAGCCCTGTGCGAAAGCCTCGTGGGAAAGCCTCGAGGGACAGCCTCGAGGGAAAGCCACAGATCCCTTGATCCAGGTGACAGGAAGCGTGACACTACTGCTTCAGTTCGGGAGGAAAGCCCACATGCATGCCCCCACTCGAGACGATGCCTGACTCCCCTGGGGAGACTCAGAAGCACCCCAAGATCCATGGCAACACTGGAGAGGAATCCTCAGGTTCCGGCCACGACTCCACACCAGGTCTTAACCCCGGCATGGACGGGAGAGGAATCCCGAGATGGCCCCTAGCAACTCGCATGGGGACTGGCCTTTCCTGAGGCCACCAGAGCGGGTCCCTGAGGTCCCCGTCGTAACTCGAGAAGACCTGCCGCAACTCGAGAAAATCCAGGAGGTTCTCCCCTCCAGGCGAGATGAGGCCCATTTCCGCTGAGGCGTCTCGAGGCTGATCACACCTCACCTCTGGAACTTCGAAAGGGTCCTTCACACCCTTGGTGCAAATCAAGAAGTTCCCCGACATACCCGTCTCCACTCGAGAGGAATCACGAGGGTCCCGCCCACATCCAGAGGAGCCCCGTTTCCGCCTCGTAGCTCGAGATGAGGGATCCTTTCCCTGCTTCGTCGGGAAAGAGTTCCCGGCGTTCCCGTCGCATCTCAAGAGGAGGCCCTCTCAAAAGGAACGGCGAGAGGAACTCCAGGGTCGTGCCACCATTCCAAGAGTCCCCCAGATGTCTCAGTCCATTCCAGAGGAACCTCTTTTCCCTTCACCGGCTCGTCTTTCACGCCGAGGATCGACTCACACCAAGGTGGCACGTGACACAGCCCTGTGGGAAAGCCCCGTCGGAAAGCCTCGAGGGACAGCCTCGAGGGAAACCACAGATCCCTTGATCCACGTGACAGGAAGCGTGACACTACTGCTGCAGCTCGGGAGGAAAGCGCACGTGCATGCCCCCACTCGAGACGAGGCCTGACTCCCCTGGGGAGACTTAGAAGCACCCCAAGATCCATGGCAACACTGGAGAGGAATCCTCAGGTTCCAGCCCCAACTCCACACAAGGACTGAGGCTCCGGCATGGACGGGAGAGAAATCCCGAGAGATCCCCTTGCAACTCGCATGGGGACTGTCCTTTCCTGAGGCCACAAGAGCGGGTCCCTGAGGTCCCCGTCGTAAGTCGAGAAGACCTGCTGCAACTCGAGAAAATCCAGGAGGTTCTCCCCTCCAGGCGAGATGAGGCCCATTTCCGCTGAGGCGTCTCGAGACTGATCACACCTCACCTCTGGAACTTCGAAAGGGTCCTTCACACCCTTGGTGCAAATCAAGAAGTTCCCCGACATACCCGTCTCCACTCGAGAGGAAACACGAGGGTCCCGCCCACATCCAGAGGAGCCCCGTTTCTGCCTCGTAGCTCGAGATGAGGGATCCTTTCCCTGCTTCGTCGGGAAAGAGTTCCCGGCGTTCCCGTCGCATCTCAAGAGGAGGCCCTCTCAACAGGAACGGCGAGAGGAACTCCAGGGTCGTACCACCATTCCAAGAGTCCCCCAGATGTCTCAGTCCATTCCAGAGGAACCTCTTTTCCCTACACCGGCTCATCTTTCACGCCGAAGATCGACTCCCACCAAGGTGGCACGTGGCACAGCCCTGTGGGAAAGCCTCGTGGGAAAGCCTCGAGGGACAGCCTCGAGGGAAAGCCACAGATCCCTTGATCCAGGTGACAGGAAGCGTGACACTACTGCTGCAGCTACGGAGGAAAGTGCACGTGTTGCCCCCACTCGAGACGAGGCCTGACTCCCCTGGGGAGACTCAGAAGCACCCCAAGATCCATGGCAACACTGGAGAGGAATCCTCAGGTTCCGGCCCCGACTCCAAACAAGGACTGAGGCCGCGGCATGGACGGGAGAGGAATCCCGAGAGGTCCCCTAGCACCTCGCATGGGGACTGGCCTTTCGTGAGGCCACCAGAGCGGCTCCCTGAGGTCCCCGTCGTAACTCGAGAAGACCTGCCCCAACTGGAGAAAATCCAGGAGGTTCTCCCCTCCAGGCGAGATGAGGCCATTTCCGCTGAGACGTCTCGAGGCTGATCACACCTCACCTGTGGAACTTCGAAAGGGTCCTTCACACCCTTGGTGCAAATCAAGAAGTTCCCCGACATACCCGTCTCCACTCGAGAGGAATCACGAGGGTCCCGCCCACATCCAGAGGAGCCCCGTTTCCGCCTCGTAGCTCGAGATGAGGGATCCTTTCCCTGCTTCGTCGGGAAAGAGTTCCCGGCGTTCCCGTCGCATCTCAAGAGGAGGCCCTCTCAACACGAACGGCGAGAGGAACTCCAGGGTCGTGCTACCATTCCAAGAGTCCCCCAGATGTCTCAGTCCATTCCAGAGGAACCTCTTTTCCCTTCACCGGCTCGTCTTTCACGCCGAGGATCGACTCCCACCAAGGTGGCACGTGGCATAGCCCCGTGGGAAAGCCTCGTGGGAAAGCCTCGAGGGACAGCCTCGAGGGAAAGCCACAGATCCTTTGATCCACGTGACAGGAAGCGTGACACTATTGCTGCAGCTCGGGAGGAAAGCGCACGTGCATGCGCCCACTCGAGACGAGGCCTGACTCCCCTGTGGAGACTGAGAAGCACCCCAAGATCCATGGCAACAATGGAGAGGAATCCTCAGGTTCCGGCCCCGACTCCACACAAGGTCTTAAGCCCCGTCATGGACGGGAGAGGAATTCCGAGATGGCCCCTAGCAACTCGCATGGGGACTGGCCTTTCCTGAGGCCAAAAGAGCGGGTCCCTGAGCTCCCATTCGTAACTCGGGAAGACCTGCCGCAACTCGAGAAAATCCAGGAGGTTCTCCCCTCCAGGCGAGATGAGGCCCATTTCCGCTGAGGCGTCTCGAGGCTGATCACACCTAACCTCTGGAACTTCAAAGGCTCCTTCACACCCTTGGTGCAAATCAAGAAGTTCCCCGACATAGCCGTCTCCACTCGAGAGGAATCACGAGGGTCCCGCCCACATCCAGAGTAGCTCCGTTTCCGCCTCGTAGCTCGAGATGAGGGATCCTTTCCCTGCTTCGTCGGGAAAGAGTTCCCGGCGTTCCCGTCGCATCTCAAGAGGAGGCCCTCTCAACAGGAATGGCGAGAGGAACTCCAGGGTCGTGCCACCATTCCAAGAGTCCCCCAGATGTCTCAGTCCATTCCAGAGGAACCTCTTTTCCCTTCATCGGCTCGTCTTTCACGCCGAGGATCGACTCCCACCAAGGTGGCACGTGGCACAGCCCTGTGGGAAAGCATCGTGGGATATCCTCGAGGGACAGCCTCGAGGGAAAGCCACAGATCCCTTGATCCAGGTGACAGGAAGCGTGACACTACTGCTTCAGCTCGGGAGGAAAGCGCACGTGCATGCCCCCACTCGAGACGATGCCCGACTCCACTGGGGAGACTCAGAAGCACCCCAAGATCCATGGCAACACTGGAAAGGAATCCTCAGGTTCCGGCCCCTACTCCACACAAGGACTGAGGCCGCGGCATGGACGGGAGAGGAATCCCGAGATGGCCCCTAGCAACTCGCATGGGGACTGGCCTTTCCTGAGGCCACCAGAGCGTGTCCCTGAGGTCCCCGTCATAACTCGAGAATACCTGCCGCAACTCGAGAAAATCCAGGAGGTTCTCCCCTCCAGGCGAGATGAGGCCCATTTCAGCTGAGGCGTCTCGAGGCTGCTCACACCTCACCTATGGAACTTCGAAAGGGTCCTTCACACCCTTGGTGCAAATCAAGAAGTTCCCCGACATACCCGTCTCCACTCGAGAGGAAACACGAGGGTCCCGCCCACATCCAGAGGAGCCCCGTTTCCGCCTCGTAGCTCGAGATGAGGGATCCTTTCCCTGCTTCGTCGGGAAAGAGTTCCCGGCGTTGCCGTCGCATCTCAAGAGGAGGCCCTCTCAACAGGAACGGCGAGAGGAACTCCAGGGTCGTGCCACCATTCCAAGAGTCCCCCAGATGTCTCAGTCCATTCCAGAGGAACCTCTTTTCCCTTCACCGGCTCGTCTTTCACGCCGAGGATCGACTCACAGCAAGGTGGCACGTGGCACAGCCCTGAGGGAAAGCCTCGTGCGAAAGCCTCGAGGGACAGCCTCGAGGGAAAGCCACAGATCCCTTGATCCACGTGACAGGAAGCGTGACACTACTGCTGCAGCTCGGGAGGAAAGCGTACGTGCATGCCCCCACTCGAGACGAGGCCTGACTCCCCTGTGGAGACTGAGAAGCACCCCAAGATCCATGGCAACAATGGAGAGGAATCCTCAGGTTCCGGCCCCGACTCCACACAAGGTCTTAAGCCCCGTCATGGACGGGAGAGGAATTCCGAGATGGCCCCTAGCAACTCGCATGGGGACTGGCCTTTCCTGAGGCCAACAGAGCGGGTCCCTGAGCTCCCATTCGTAACTCGGGAAGACCTGCCGCAACTCGAGAAAATCCAGGAGGTTCTCCCCTCCAGGCGAGATGAGGCCCATTTCAGCTGAGGCGTCTCGAGGCTGCTCACACCTCACCTATGGAACTTCGAAAGGGTCCTTCACACCCTTGGTGCAAATCAAGAAGTTCCCCGACATACCCGTCTCCACTCGAGAGGAAACACGAGGGTCCCGCCCACATCCAGAGGATCCCCGTTTCCGCCTCGTAGCTCGAGATGAGGGATTCTTTCACTGCTTCGTCGGGAAAGAGTTCCGTGCGTTCCCGTCGCATCTCAAGAGGAGGCCCTCTCAACAGGAACGGCGAGAGGAACTCCAGGGTCGTGCCACCATTCCAAGAGTCCCCCAGATGTCTCAGTCCATTCCAGACGAACCTCTTCTCCCTTCACCGGGTCGTCTTTCACGCCGAGGATCGACTCACACCATGGTGGCACGTGGCACAGCCTTGTGGGAAAGCCTCGTGGGAAAGCCTCGAGGGACAGCCTCGTGGGAAAGCCACATATCCCTTGATCCACGTGACAGGAAGCGTGACACTACTGCTGCAGCTCGGGAGGAAAGCGCACGTGCATGCGCCCACTCGAGACGATGCCTGACTCCCCTGGGGAGACTGAGAAGCACCCCAAGATCCATCGCAACACTGGAGAGGAAACCTCAGGTTACGGCCCCGACTCCACACAAGGTCTTAAGCCCCGGCATGGACGGGAGAGGGATCCCGAGAGGTCCCCTAGCAACTCGCATGGGGACTGGCCTTTCCCGAGGCCAACAGAGCGGGTCCCTGAGGTCCCCGTCGTAACTCAAGAAGACCTGCCGCAACTCGAGAATATCCAGGAGGTTCTCCCCTCCAGGCGAGATGAGGCCCATTTCCGCTGAGGCGTCTCGAGGCTGATCACACCTCACCTCTGGAACTTCGAAAGGGTCCTTCACACCCTTGGTGCAAATCAAGAAGTTCCCCGACATACCCGTCTCCACTCGAGAGGAAACACGAGGGGCCCGCCCACATTCAGAGGAGCCCCGTTTCCGCCTCGAAGCTCGAGATGAGGGATCCTTTCCCTGCTTCGTCGGGAAACAGTTCCCGGCGTTCCCGTCGCATCTCAAGAGGAGGCCCTCTCAACAGGAACGGCGAGAGGAACTCCAGGGTCGTGCCACCATTCCAAGAGTCCCCCAGATGTCTCAGTCCATTCCAGAGGAACCTCTTTTCCCTTCACCGGCTCGTCTTTCACGCCGAGGATCGACTCCCACCAAGGTGGCACGTGGCATAGCCCCGTGGGAAAGCCTCGTGGGAAAGCCTCGAGGGACAGCCTCGAGGGAAAGCCACAGATCCCTTGATCCACGTGACAGGAAGCGTGACACTACTGCTGCAGCTCGGGAGGAAAGCGCACGTGCATGCCCCAACTCGAGACGACGCCTGACTCCCCTGGGGAGACTGAGAAGCACCCCAAAATCCATGGCAACACTGGAGAGGAATCCTCAGGATCCGGCCCCGACTCCACACAAAGTCTTAGGCCCCGGCATGGACGGGAGAGGAATCCCGAGATGGCCCCTAGCAACTCGCATGGGGATTGGCCTTTCCTGAGGCCACCAGAGCGGGTCCCTGAGGTCCCCGTCGTAACTCGAGAAGACCTGCCGCAACTCGAGAAAATCCAGGAGGTTCTCCCCTCCAGGCGAGATGAGGCCCATTTCCGCTGAGGCGTCTCGAGGCTGATCACACCTCACCTCTGGAACTTCGCAAGGGTCCTTTACACCCTTGGTGCAAATCAAGAAGTTCCCCGACATACCCGCCTCCACTCGAGAGGAAACACGAGAGTCCCGCCCACATCCAGAGGAGCCCCGTTTCCGCCTCGTAGCTCGAGATGAGGGATCCTTTCCCTGCTTCGTCGGGAAAGAGTTCCTGGCGTTCCCATCGCATCTCAAGGGGAGGCCCTCTCAACAGGAACGGCGAGAGGAACTCCAGGGTCGTGCCACCATTCCAAGAGTCCCCCAGATGTCTCAGTCCATTCCAGAGGAACCTGTTTTCCCTTCACCGGCTCGTCTTTCATGCCGAGGATCCACTCCAACCAAGGTGGCACGTGGCACAGCCCTGTGGGTAAGCCTCGTGGCAAAGCCTCGAGGGACAGCCTCGAGGGAAAGCCACAGATCCCTTGATCCAAGTGACAGGAAGCGTGACACTATTGCTGCAGCTCGGGAGGAAAGCGCACGTGCATGCCCCCAATCGAGACGAGTCCTGACTCCCCTGGGGAGACTCAGAAGCACCCCAAGATCCATGGCAACACTGGAGAGGAATCCTCAGGTTCCAGCCCCGACTCCACACAAGGACTGAGGCCCCGGCATGGACGGGAGAGGAATCCCGAGAGGTCCCCTAGCAACTCGCATGGGGACTGGCCTTACCTGAGGCCACCAGAGTGAGTCCCTAAGGTCCCCGTCGTAAGTCGAGAAGACCTGCTGCAACTCGAGAAAATCCAGGAGGTTCTCCCCTCCAGGCGAGATGAGGCCCATTTCCGCTGAGGCGTCTCGAGGCTGATCACACCTCACCTCTGGAACTTCGAAAGGGTCCTTCACACCCTTGGTGCAAATCAAGAAGTTCCCCGACATACCCGTCTCCACTCGAGAGGAATCACGAGGGTCCCGCCCACAGCCAGAGGAGCCCCGTTTCCGCCTCGTAGCTCGAGATGTGGGATCCCATCCCGGCTTCGTCGGGAAAGAGTTCCCGGCGTTCCCGTCGCATCTCAAGAGGAGGCCCTCTCAACAAGAATGGCGAGAGGAAGTCCAGGGTCGAGCCACCACTCCAAGAGTCCCCCAGATGTCTCAGTCCATTCCAGAGGAACCTCTTTACCGTTCACCGGCTCGTCTTTCACGCCGAGGATCGACTCCCACCAAGGTGGCACGTGGCACAGCCCTTTGGGAAAGCCTCGTGGGAAAGCCTCGAGTGACAGCCTCGACGGAAAGCCACAGATCCCTTGATCCAGGTGACAGGAAGCGTGACACGACTGCTGCAGCTCGGGAGGAAAGTGCACGTGTTGCTGCCACTCGAGACGAGGCCTGACTCCCCTGGGGAGACTCAGAAGCACCCCAAGATCCATGGCAACACTGGAGAGGAATCCTCAGGTTCCAGCCCCGACTCCACACAAGGTCTTATGCCCCGGCATGTTCGAGAGAGGAATCCGGAGATGCCCCCTAGCAACTCGCATGGGGACTGGCCTTTCCTGAGGCCACCAGAGCGGGTCCCTGGGGTCCCGGTCGTAACTCGAGAAGACCTGCCGCAACTCGAGAAAATCCAGGAAGTTCTGCCCTCCAGGCGAGATGAGGCCCATTTCCGCTGAGGCGTCTCGAGGCTGATCACACCTCACCTCTGGAACTTCGAAAGGGTCCTTCACACCCTTGGTGCAAATCAAGAAGTTCCCCGACATACACGTCTCCACTCGAGAGGAATCACGAGGGTCCCGCCCACATCCAGAGGAGCCCCGTTTCCACCTCGTAGCTCGACATGAGGGATCCTTTCCCTGCTTCGTCGGGAAAGAGTTCCCGGCGTTCCCGTCGCATCTCAAGAGGAGGCCCTCTCAACAGGAACTTCGATAGGAACTCCAGGGTCGTGGCACCATTCCAGGAGTCCCCCAGATGTCTCATTCCATTCCAGAGGAACCTTTTTTCCCTTTACCGGCTCGTCTTTCACGCCGAGGATTGACTCCATCCAAGGTGGCACGTGGCACAGCCCTGTGGGTAAGTCTCGTGGGAAAGCCTCGAGGGACAGCCTCGAGGGAAAGCCACAGATCCCTTGATCCACGTTACAGGAAGCGTGACACTACTGCTGCAGCTCGGGAGAAAAGCGCACGTGCATGCCCCCACTTGAGACGAGGCCTGACTCCCCTAGGGAGACTCAGAAGCACCCCAAGATCCATGGCAACACTGGAGAGTAATCCTCAGGTTCCGGCCCCGACTCCACACAAGGACTGAGGCCCCGGCATGGACGGGAGAGGAATCCCGAGAGGTCCCCTAGCAACTCTCATGGGGACTGGCCTTTCCTGAGGCCACCAGAGCGGGTCCCTGAGGTCCCCGTCGTAACTCGAGAAGACCTGCTGCAACTCAAGAAAATCCAGGAGGTTCTCCCCTCCAGGCGAGATGAGGCCCATTTCCACTGAGGCGTCTCGAGGCTGATCACACCTCACCTCTGGAACTTCGAAAGGGTCCTTCACACCCTTGGTGCAAATCAAGAAGTTCCCCGACATACCCGTCTCCACTCGAGAGTAATCACGAGGGTCCCGCCCACATCCAGAGGAGCCCCGTTTCCGCCTCGTAGCTCGAGATGAGGGATCCTATCCTTGATTCGTCGGGAAAGAGTTCCCGGCGATCCCGTCGCATCTCAAGAGGAGGCCCTCTCAACAAGAATGGCGAGAGGAACTCCAGGGTCGAGCCACAACACCAAGAGTCCCTCAGATGTCTCAGTCCATTCCAGAGGAACCCCTTTTCCGTTCACCGGCTCGTCTTTCACGCCGAGGATCGACTCCCACCAAGGTGGCACTTGGCACAGCCCTGTGGGAAAGCCTCGTGGGAAAGCCTCGAGTGACAGCCTCGAGAGAAAGCCACAGATCCCTTGATCCAAGTGACAGGAAGCGTGACACTATTGCTGCAGCTCGGGAGGAAAGTGCACGTGTTGCCCCCACTCGAGACGAGGCCTGACTCCCCTGGAGAGACTCAGAAGCACCCCAAGATCCATGGCAACACTGGAGAGGAATCCTAAGGACCCATCCCCGACTCCACACTAGGTCTTATGCCCTGGCATGTTCGAGAGAGGAATCCCGAGATGCCCCCTAGCAACTCGCATGGGGACTGGCCTTTCCTGAGGCAACCAGAGCGGGTCCCTGGGGTCCCCGTCGTAACTCGAAAAGACCTGCCACAACTCGAGAAAATCCAGGAGGTTCTCCCCTCCAGGCGAGATGAGGCCCATTTCCGCTGAGGCGTCTCGAGGCTGATCACACCTCACCTCTGGAACTTCGAAAGGGTCCTCACACCCTTGGTGCAAATCAAGAAGTTCCCCGACATACCCGTCTCCACTCGAGAGGAATCACGAGGGTCCCGCCCACAGCCAGAGGAGCCCCGTTTCCGCCTCGTAGCTCGAGATGTGGGATCCCATCCCTGCTTCGTCGGGAAAGAGTTCCCGGCGTTCCCGTCGCATCTCAAGAGGAGGCCCTCTCAACAGGAACTTCGATAGGAACTCCAGGGTCGTGCCACCATTCCAAGAGTCCCCCAGATGTCTCAGTCCATTCCAGAGGAAACTCTTTTCCCTTCACCGGCTCGTCTTTCACGCCGAGGATCAACTCCCAAAAAGGTGGCACGTGGCACAGCCCTGTGGGTTAGCCTCGTGGGAAAGCCTCGAGGGACAGCCTCGAGGCAAAGCCTCAGATCCCTTGATCCACGTGACAGGAAGCGTGACACTACTGCTGCAGCTCGGGAGGAAAGCGCACGTGCATGCCCCCACTCGAGACGAGGCCTGACTCCCCAGGGGAGACTGAGAAGCACCCCAAGATCCATGGCAACACTGGAGAGGAATCCTCAGGTACCGGCCCCGACTCCACACAAGGTCTTAAGCCCCGGCATGGACGGGACACGGATCCCGAGATGGTTCCTAGCAACTCGCATGGGGACTGGCCTTTCCTGAGGCCACCAGAGCGGGTCCCTGAGGTCCCCGTCGTAACTCGAGAAGACCTGCTGCAACTCGAGAAAATCCAGGAGGTTCTCCACTCCAGGCGAGATGAGGCCCATTTGCGCTGAGGCGTCTCGAGGCTGATCACACCTCACCTCTGGATCTTCGAAAGGGTCCTTCACACCCTTGGTGCAAATCAAGAAGTTCCCCGACATACCCGTCTCCACTCGAGAGGAAACACGAGGGTCCCACCCACATCCAGAGGAGCCCCGTTTCCGCCTCATAGCTCGAGATGAGCGATCCTTTCCCTGCTTCGTCGGGAAAGAGTTCCCGGCGTTCCCGTCGCATCTCAAGGGGAGGCCCTCTCAAAAGGAACGGCGAGATTAACTCCAGGGTCGTGCCACCATTCCAAGAGTCCCCCAGATATCTCAGTCCATTCCAGAGGAACCTCTTTTCCCTTCACCGGCTCGTCTTTCACGCCGAGGATCGACTCCCACCAAAGTGGCACGAGGCACAGCCCTGTGGGAAAGCCTCGTGGGCAAGCCTCGAGCGAAAGCCTCGAGGGAACCACAGATCCCTTGATCCACGTGACATGAAGCGTGACACTACTGCTGCAGCTCGGGAGGAAAGCACACGTGCATGGCCCCACTCGAGACGAGGCCTGACTCCCCTGGGGAGACTCAGAAGCACCCCAAGATCCATGGCAACACTGGAGAGGAATCCTCAGGTTCCGGCCCCGACTCCACAGAAGGACTGAGTCCCCGGCATGGATGGGAGAGAAATCCCGAGTGGTCCCCAACAACTCGCATGGGGACTGGCCTTTCCTGAGGCCACCAGAGCGGGTCCCTGAGGTCCCCGTTGTAACTCGAGAAGGCCTGCCGCAACTCGAGAAAATCCAGGGGGTTCTCCCCTCCAGGCGAGATGAGGCCCATTTCCGCTGAGGCGTCTCGAGGCTGATCACACCTCACCTCTGGAACTTCGAAAGGGTCCTTCACACCCTTGGTGCAAATCAATAAGTTCCCCGACATACCCGTCTCCACTCGAGAGGAGACACGAGTGTCCCGACCATATCCAGAGGAGCCCCGTTTCCGCTTCGTAGCTCGAGATGAGGGATCCTTTCCCTGCTTCGTCGGGAAAGAGTTCCCGGCGTTCCCGTCGCATCTCAAGAGGAGGCCCTCTCAACAGGAACGGCGAGAGGAACTCCAGGGTCGTGCCACCATTCCAAGAGTTCCACAGATGTCTCAGTCCATTCCAGAGGAACCTCTTTTCCCTTCACCGGTTGGTCTTTCACGCCGAGGATCGACTCCCACCAAGGTGGCACGTGGCACAGCCCTGTGGGAAAGCCTCGTGGGAAAGCCTCGAGGGACAGCCTCGAGGGAAAGCCACAGATCCCTTGATCCACGTGACAGGAAGCGTGACACTACTGCTGCAGCTCGGGAGGAAAGCGCACGTGCATGCCCCCACTCGAGACGATGCCCGACTCCACTGGGGAGACTCAGAAGCACCCCAAGATCCATGGCAACACTGGAGAGGAATCCTCAGGTTCCGGCCCCGACACCACACAAGGACTGAGGCCCCGGCACGGACGGGAGAGGAATCCCGAGTGGTCCCTTAGCCACGTGCATGGGGACTGGCCTTTCCTGAGGCCACCAGAGCGGGTCCCTGAGGTCCCCGTCGTAAGTCGAGAAGACCTGCTGCAACTCGAGAAAATCCAGGAGGTTCTCCCCTCCAGGCGAGATGAGGCCCATTTCCGCTGAGGCGTCTCCAGACTGATCACACCTCACCTCTGGAACTTCGAAAGGGTCTTTAACACCCTTGGTGCAAATCAAGAAGTTCCCCGACATACCCGTCTCCACTCGAGAGGAAACACGAGGGTCCCGCCCACATCCAGAGGAGCCCCGTTTCCGCCTCGTAGCTCGAGATGAGGGATCCTTTCCCTGCTTCGTCGGGAAAGAGTTCCCGGCATTCCCGTCGCATCTCAAGAGGAGGCCCTCTCAATAGGAACGGCGAGAGGAACTCCAGGGTCGTGCCACCATTCCAAGAGTCCCCCAGATGTCTCAGTCCATTCCAGAGGAACCTCTTTTCCCTACACCGGCTCGTCTTTCACGCCGAAGATCGACTCCCACCAAGGTGGCACGTGGCACAGCCCTGTGGGAAAGCCTCGTGGGAAAGCCTCGAGGGACAGCCTCGAGGGAAAGCCACAGATCCCTTGATCCAGGTGACAGGAAGCGTGACACTACTGCTGCAGCTACGGAGGAAAGTGCACGTGTTGCCCACACTCGAGACGAGGCCTGACTCCCCTGGGGAGACTCAGAAGAACCCCAAGATCCATGGCAACACTGGAGAGGAATCCTAAGGACCCGTCCCCGACTCCACACTAGGTCTTATGCCCCGGCATGTTCGAGAGAGGAATCCCGAGATGCCCCCTAGAAACTCGCATGGGGACTGGCCTTTCCTGAGGCCACCATAGCGGGTCCCTGAGGTCCCCGTCGTAACTCGAGAAGACCTGCCGCAACTCGAGAAAATCCAGGAGGTTCTCCCCTCCAGGCGAGATGAGGCCCATTTCCGCTGAGGCGTCTCGAGGCTGATCACACCTCACCTCTGGAACTTCGCAAGGGTCCTTCACACCCTTGGTGCAAATCAAGAAGTTCCCCGACATACCCGCCTCCACTCGAGAGGAAACACGAGAGTCCCGCCCACATCCAGAGGAGCCCCGTTTCCGCCTCGTAGCTCGAGATGAGGGATCCTTTCCCTGCTTCTTCGGGAAAGAGTTCCCGGCGTTCCCGTCGCATCTCAAGAGGAGGCCCTCTCAACAGGAAGGGCGAGAGGAACTCCAGGGTCGTGCCACCATTCCAAGAGTCCCCCAGATGTCTCAGTCCATTCCAGAGGAACCTCTTTTCCCTTCACCGGCTCGTCTTTCACGCCGAGGATCGACTCCCACCACGGTGGCACGTGGCATAGCCCCGTGGGGAAGCCTCGTGGGAAAGCCTCGAGGGACAGCCTCGAGGGAAAGCCACAGATCCCTTGATCCACGTGACAGGAAGCGTGACACTATTGCTGCAGCTCGGGAGGAAATGCACGTGCATGCCCCCACTCGAGACGAGGCCTGACTCCCCTGGGGAGACTGAGAAGCACCCCAAGATCCATGGCAACACTGGAGAGGAATCCTCAGGTTCCGGCCCCGACTCCACACAAGGTCTTAAGCCCCGTCATGGACGGGAGAGGAATCCCGAGATGGCCCCTAGCAACTCGCATGGGGACTGGCCTTTCCTGAGGCCACCAGAGCGGGTCCCTGAGCTCCCATTCGTAACTCGGGAAGACCTGGTGCAACTCGAGAAAATCCAGGAGGTTCTCCCCTCCAGGCGAGATGAGGCCCATTTCCGCTGAGGCGTCTCGAGGCTGATCACACCTCACCTCTGGAACTTCGAAAGGGTCCTTCACACCCTTGATGAAAATCAAGAAGTTCCCCGACATAGCCGTCTCCACTCGAGAGGAATCACGAGGGTCCCGCCCACATCCAGAGGAGCCCCGTTTCCGCCTCGTAGCTCGAGATGAGGGATCCTTTCCCTGCTTCGTCGGGAAAGAGTTCCCGGCGTTCCCGTCGCATCTCAAGAGGAGGCCCTCTCAACAGGAACGGCGAGAGGAACTCCAGGGTCCTGCCACCATTCCAGAGTCCCCCAGATATCTCAGTCCATTCCAGAGGAACCTCTTTTCCCTTCATCGGTTCGTCTTTCACGCCGAGGATCGACTCCCACCAACGTGGCACGTGGCACAGCCCTGTGCGAAAGCCTCGTGGGAAAGCCTCGAGGGACAGCCTCGAGGGAAAGCCACAGATCCCTTGATCCAGGTGACAGGAAGCGTGACACTACTGCTTCAGTTCGGGAGGAAAGCCCACTTGCATGACCCCACTCGAGACGATGCCTGACTCCCCTGGGGAGACTCAGAAGCACCCCAAGATCCATGGCAACACTGGAGAGGAATCCTCAGGTTCCGGCCCCGACTCCACACCAGGTCTTAACCCCGGCATGGACGGGAGAGGAATCCCGAGATGGCCCCTAGCAACTCGCATGGGGACTGGCCTTTCCTGAGGCCACCAGAGCGGGTCCCTGAGATCCTCGTCGTAACTCGAGAAGACCTGCCGCAACTCGAGAAAATCCAGGAGGTTCTCCCCTCCAGGCGAGATGAGGCCCATTTCAGCTGAGGCGTCTCGAGGCTGATCACACCTCACCTCTGGAACTTCGAAAGGGTCCTTCACACCCTTGGTGCAAATCAAGAAGCTCCCCGACATACCCGTCTCCACTCGAGAGGAAACACGAGGGTCCCGCCCACATCCAGAGGAGCCCCATTTCCGCCTCGTAGCTCGAGATGAGGGATCCTTTCCCTGCTTCGTCGGGAAAGAGTTCCCGGCGTTCCCGTCGCACCTCAAGAGGAGGCCCTCTCAACAGGAACGGCGAGAGGAACTCCAGGGTCGTGCCACCATTCCAAGAGTCCCCCAGATGTCTCAGTCCATTCCAGAGGAACCTCTTTTCCCTTCACCGGCTCGTCTTTCACGCCGAGGATCGACTCCCACCAAGGTGGCACGTGGCACAGCCGTGTGGGAAAGCCTCGTGGGAAAGCCACAGATCCCTTGATCCACGTGACAGGAAGCGTGACGCTACTGCTTCAGCTCAGGAGGAAACGCACGTGCATACCCCCTCTTGAGATGATATCTGATTCCCCTGCGGAGACTCAGAAGCACCCCAAGATCCATGGCAACACTGGAGAGGAATCCTCAGGTTCCGGCCCCGACTCCACACAAGGACTGAGGCCGCGGCATGGACGGGAGAGGAATCCCGAGAGGTCCCCTAGCACCTCGCATTGGGACTGGCCTTTCCTGAGGCCACCAGAGCGGTTCCCTGAGGTCCCCGTCGTAAGTCGAGAAGACCTGCCGCAACTCGAGAAAATCCAGGAGGTTCTCACCTCCAGGCGAGATGAGGCCATTTCCGCTGAGGCGTCTCGAGGCTGATCACACCTCACCTCTGGAACTTCGAAAGGGTCATTCACACCCTTGGTGCAAATCAAGAAGTTTCCCGACATACCCGTCTCCACTCGAGAGGAATCACGAGGGTCCCGCCCACATCCAGAGGAGCCCCGTTTCCGCCTCGTAGCTCGAGATGAGGGATCCTTTCCCTGCTTCGTCGGGAAAGAGTTCCCGGCGTTCCCGTCGCATCTCAAGAGGAGGCCCTCTCAACAGGAACGGCGAGAGGAACTCCACGGTCGTGCCACCATTCCAAGAGTCCCCCAGATGTCTCAGTCCATTCCAGAGGAACCTCTTTTCCCTTCACCGGCTCGTCGTTCCCGCCGAGGATCGACTCCCACCAAGGTGGCACGTGGCACAGCCGTGTGGGAAAGCCTCGTGGGAAAGCCTCGAGGGACAGCCTCGAGGGAAAGCCACAGATCCCTTGAGCCACGTGACAGGAAGCGTGACACTACTGCTGCAGCTCGGGAGGAAAGCGCACGTGCATGCCCCCCCTCGAGACGAGGCCTGACTCCCCTGGGGAGACTGAGAAGCACCCCAAGATCCATGGCAACACTGGAGAGGAATCCTCAGGTTCCGGCCCCGACTCCACACAAGGACTTAAGCCCCGGCATGGACGGGAGCGGAATCCCGAGATGGTCACTAGCAACTCGCTTGGGGACTGGCCTTTCTTGAGGCCACCAGAGCGGGTCCCTGAGGTCCCATTCGTAACTCGGGAAGACCTGCCGCAACTCGAGAAAATCCAGGAGGTTCTCCCCTCCAGGCGAGATGAGGCCCATTTCCGCTGAGGCGTCTCGAGGCTGATCACACCTCACCTCTGGAACTTCCAAAGGGTCCTTCACACCCTTGGTGCAAATCAAGAATTCCCCGACATACCTGTCTCCACTCGAGAGGAATCACGAGGGTCCCGCCCACATCCAGAGGAGCCCCGTTTCCGCCTCGTAGCTCGAGATGAGGGATCCTTTCCCTGCTTCGTCGGGAAAGAGTTCCCGGCGTTCCCGTCGCATCTCAAAAGGAGGCCGTCTCAACAGGAACGGCGATAGGAACTCCAGGGTCTTACCATCATTCCAAGAGTCCCCCAGATGTCTCAGTCCATTCCAGAGGAACATCTTTTCCCTTCACCAGCTCGTCTTTCAGGCCGAGGATCGACTCACACCAAGGTGGCACGTGGCACAGCCCTGTGGGAAAGCCTCGTGGGAAAGCCTCGAGGGACAGCCTCGAGGGAAAGCCACAGATCCTTTGAGCCACGTGACAGGAAGCGTGACACTATTACTGCAGCTCGGGAGGAAACGCACGTGCATGTCCCCACTCGAGACGAGGCCTGACTCCCCTGGGGAGACTCAGAAGCACCCCAAGATCCATGGCAACACTGGAGAGGAATCCTCAGGTTCCGGCCCCGACTCCACACACGGTCTTAAGCCCCGTCATGGACGGGAGAGAAATCCCGAGATGGCCCCTAGCAACTCGCATGGGGACTGGCCTTTCCTGAGGCCACCAGAGCGGGTCCCTGAGCTCCCATTCGTAACTCGGGAAGACCTGCCGCAACTCGAGAAAATCCAGGAGGTTCTCCCCTCCAGGCGAGATGAGGCCCATTTCCGCTGAGGCATCTCGAGGCTGATCACACCTCACCTCTGGAACTTCGAAAGGGTCCTTCACACCCTAGGTGCAAATCAAGAAGTTCCCCGACATACCCGTCTCCACTCGAGAGGAATCACGAGGGTCCCGCCCACATCCAGAGGAGCCCCGTTTCCGCCTCGTAGCTCGAGATGAGGGATCCTTTCCCTGCTTCGTCGGGAAAGAGTTCCCGGCGTTCCCGTCGCATCTCAAGAGGAGGCCCTCTCAACAGGAAGGGCGAGAGGAACTCCAGGGTCGTGCCACCATTCCAAGAGTCCCCCAGATGTCTCAGTCCATTCCAGAGGAACCTCTTTTCCCTTCACCGGCTCCTCTTTCACGCCGAGGATCGACTCCCACCACGGTGGCACGTGGCATAGCCCCGTGGGAAAGCCTCGTGGGAAAGCCTCGAGGGACAGCCTCGAGGGAAAGCCACAGATCCTTTGATCCAAGTGACAGGAAGCGTGACACTATTGCTGCAGCTCGGGAGGAAACGCACGTGCATGCCCCCACTCGAGACGAGGCCTGACTCCCCTGGGGAGACTGAGAAGCACCCCAAGATCCATGGCAACACTGGAGAGGAATCCTCAGGTTCCGGCCCCGACTCCACACAAGGTCTTAAGCCCCGTCATGGACGGGAGAGGAATCCCGAGATGGCCCCTAGCAACTCGCATGGGGACTGGCCTTTCCTGAGGCCACCAGAGCGGGTCCCTGAGCTCCCATTCGTAACTCGGGAAGACCTGCCGCAACTCGAGAAAATCCAGGAGGTTCTCCCCTCCAGGCGAGATGAGGCCCATTTCCGCTGAGGCGTCTCGAGGCTGATCACACCTCACCTCTGGAACTTCGAAAGGGTCCTTCACACCCTTGATGAAAATCAAGAAGTTCCCCGACATAGCCGTCTCCACTCGAGAGGAATCACGAGGGTCCCGCCCACATCCAGAGGAGCCCCGTTTCCGCCTCGTAGCTCGAGATGAGGGATCCTTTCCCTGCTTCGTCGGGAAAGAGTTCCCGGCATTCCCGTCGCACCTCAAGAGGAGGCCCTCTCAACAGGAACGGCGAGAGGAACTCCAGGGTGGTGCCACCATTCCAAGAGTCCCCCAGATGTCTCAGTCCATTCCAGAGGAACCTCTTTTCCCTTCACCGGCTCGTCTTTCACGCCGAGGATCGACTCCCACCAAGGTGGCACGTGGCACAGCCGTGTGGGAAAGCCTCGTGGGAAAGCCTCGAGGGACAGCCTCGAGGGAAAGCCACAGATCCCTTGATCCACGTGACAGGAAGCGTGACGCTACTGCTTCAGCTCAGGAGGAAACGCACGTGCATACCCCCTCTTGAGATGATATCTGATTCCCCTGCGGAGACTCAGAAGCACCCCAAGATCCATGGCAACACTGGAGAGGAATCCTCAGGTTCCGGCCCCGACTCCACACAAGGACTGAGGCCGCGGCATGGACGGGAGAGGAATCCCGAGAGGTCCCCTAGCACCTCGCATTGGGACTGGCCTTTCCTGAGGCCACCAGAGCGGTTCCCTGAGGTCCCCGTCGTAAGTCGAGAAGACCTGCCGCAACTCTAGAAAATCCAGGAGGTTCTCCCCTCCAGGCGAGATGAGGCCATTTCCGCTGAGGCGTCTCGAGGCTGATCACACCTCACCTCTGGAACTTCGAAAGGGTCATTCACACCCTTGGTGCAAATCAAGAAGTTTCCCGACATACCCGTCTCCACTCGAGAGGAATCACGAGGGTCCCGCCCACATCCAGAGGAGCCCCGTTTCCGCCTCGTAGCTCGAGATGAGGGATCCTTTCCCTGCTTCGTCGGGAAAGAGTTCCCGGCGTTCCCGTCGCATCTCAAGAGGAGGCCCTCTCAACAGGAACGGCGAGAGGAACTCCAGGGTCGTGCCACCATTCCAAGAGTCCCCCAGATGTCTCAGTCCATTCCAGAGGAACCTCTTTTCCCTTCACCGGCTCGTCTTTCACGCCGAGGATCGACTCCCACCACGGTGGCACGTGGCATAGCCCCGTGGGAAAGCCTCGTGGGAAAGCCTCGAGGGACAGCCTCGAGGGAAAGCCACAGATCCTTTGATCCAAGTGACAGGAAGCGTGACACTATTGCTGCAGCTCGGGAGGAAACGCACGTGCATGCCCCCACTCGAGACGAGGCCTGACTCCCCTGGGGAGACTGAGAAGCACCCCAAGATCCATGGCAACACTGGAGAGGAATCCTCAGGTTCCGGCCCCGACTCCACACAAGGTCTTAAGCCCCGTCATGGACGGGAGAGGAATCCCGAGATGGCCCCTAGCAACTCGCATGGGGACTGGCCTTTCCTGAGGCCACCAGAGCGGGTCCCTGAGCTCCCATTCGTAACTCGGGAAGACCTGCCGCAACTCGAGAAAATCCAGGAGGTTCTCCCCTCCAGGCGAGATGAGGCCCATTTCCGCTGAGGCGTCTCGAGGCTGATCACACCTCACCTCTGGAACTTCGAAAGGGTCCTTCACACCCTTGATGAAAATCAAGAAGTTCCCCGACATAGCCGTCTCCACTCGAGAGGAATCACGAGGGTCCCGCCCACATCCAGAGGAGCCCCGTTTCCGCCTCGTAGCTCGAGATGAGGGATCCTTTCCCTGCTTCGTCGGGAAAGAGTTCCCGGCGTTCCCGTCACATCTCAAGAGGAGGCCCTCTCAACAGGAACGGCGAGAGGAACTCCAGGGTCCTGCCACCATTCCAGAGTCCCCCAGATATCTCAGTCCATTCCAGAGGAACCTCTTTTCCCTTCATCGGTTCGTCTTTCACGCCGAGGATCGACTCCCACCAACGTGGCACGTGGCACAGCCCTGTGCGAAAGCCTCGTGGGAAAGCCTCGAGGGACAGCCTCGAGGGAAAGCCACAGATCCCTTGATCCAGGTGACAGGAAGCGTGACACTACTGCTTCAGTTCGGGAGGAAAACCCACTTGCATGCCCCCACTCGAGACGATGCCTGACTCCCCTGGGGAGACTCAGAAGCACCCCAAGATCCATGGCAACACTGGAGAGGAATCCTCAGGTTCCGGCCCCGACTCCACACCAGGTCTTAACCCCGGCATGGACGGGAGAGGAATCCCGAGATGGCCCCTAGCAACTCGCATGGGGACTGGCCTTTCCTGAGGCCACCAGAGCGGGTCCCTGAGATCCTCGTCGTAACTCGAGAAGACCTGCCGCAACTCGAGAAAATCCAGGAGGTTCTCCCCTCCAGGCGAGATGAGGCCCATTTCAGCTGAGGCGTCTCGAGGCTGATCACACCTCACCTCTGGAACTTCGAAAGGGTCCTTCACACCCTTGGTGCAAATCAAGAAGCTCCCCGACATACCCGTCTCCACTCGAGAGGAAACACGAGGGTCCCGCCCACATCCAGAGGAGCCCCATTTCCGCCTCGTAGCTCGAGATGAGGGATCCTTTCCCTGCTTCGTCGGGAAAGAGTTCCCGGCGTTCCCGTCGCACCTCAAGAGGAGGCCCTCTCAACAGGAACGGCGAGAGGAACTCCAGGGTCGTGCCACCATTCCAAGAGTCCCCCAGATGTCTCAGTCCATTCCAGAGGAACCTCTTTTCCCTTCACCGGCTCGTCTTTCACGCCGAGGATCGACTCCCACCAAGGTGGCACGTGGCACAGCCCTGTGGGAAAGCCTCGTGGGAAAGCCTCGAGGGACAGCCTCGAGGGAAAGCCACAGATCCCTTGATCCACGTGACAGGAAGCGTGACGCTACTGCTTCAGCTCAGGAGGAAACGCACGTGCATACCCCCTCTTGAGATGATATCTGATTCCCCTGCGGAGACTCAGAAGCACCCCAAGATCCATGGCAACACTGGAGAGGAATCCTCAGGTTCCGGCCCCGACTCCACACAAGGACTGAGGCCGCGGCATGGACGGGAGAGGAATCCCGAGAGGTCCCCTAGCACCTCGCATTGGGACTGGCCTTTCCTGAGGCCACCAGAGCGGTTCCCTGAGGTCCCCGTCGTAAGTCGAGAAGACCTGCCGCAACTCGAGAAAATCCAGGAGGTTCTCCCCTCCAGGCGAGATGAGGCCATTTCCGCTGAGGCGTCTCGAGGCTGATCACACCTCACCTCTGGAACTTCGAAAGGGTCATTCACACCCTTGGTGCAAATCAAGAAGTTTCCCGACATACCCGTCTCCACTCGAGAGGAATCACGACGGTCCCGCCCACATCCAGAGGAGCCCCGTTTCCGCCTCGTAGCTCGAGATGAGGGATCCTTTCCCTGCTTCGTCGGGAAAGAGTTCCCGGCGTTCCCGTCGCATCTCAAGAGGAGGCCCTCTCAACAGGAATGGCGAGAGGAACTCCAGGGTCGTGCCACCATTCCAAGAGTCCCCCAGATGTCTCAGTCCATTCCAGAGGAACCTCTTTTCCCTTCACCGGCTCGTCGTTCCCGCCGAGGATCGACTCCCACCAAGGTGGCACGTGGCACAGCCGTGTGGGAAAGCCTCGTGGGAAAGCCTCGAGGGACAGCCTCGAGGGAAAGCCACAGATCCCTTGAGCCACGTGACAGGAAGCGTGACACTACTGCTGCAGCTCGGGAGGAAAGCGCACGTGCATGCCCCCACTCGAGACGAGGCCTGACTCCCCTGGGGAGACTGAGAAGCACCCCAAGATCCATGGCAACACTGGAGAGGAATCCTCAGGTTCCGGCCCCGACTCCACACAAGGACTGAGGCCCCGGCATGGACGGGAGCGGAATCCCGAGATGGTCACTAGCAACTCGCTTGGGGACTGGCCTTTCTTGAGGCCACCAGAGCGGGTCCCTGAGGTCCCATTTGTAACTCTGGAAGACCTGCCCCAACTCGAGAAAATCCAGGAGGTTCTCCCCTCCAGGCGAGATGAGGCCCATTTCCGCTGAGGCGTCTCGAGGCTGATCACACCTCACCTCTGGAACTTCCAAAGGGTCCTTCACACCCTTGGTGCAAATCAAGAATTCCCCGACATACCTGTCTCCACTCGAGAGGAATCACGAGGGTCCCGCCCACATCCAGAGGAGCCCCGTTTCCGCCTCGTAGCTCGAGATGAGGGATCCTTTCCCTGCTTCGTCGGGAAAGAGTTCCCGGCGTTCCCGTCGCATCTCAAAAGGAGGCCGTCTCAACAGGAACGGCGATAGGAACTCCAGGGTCTTACCATCATTCCAAGAGTCCCCCAGATGTCTCAGTCCATTCCAGAGGAACATCTTTTCCCTTCACCAGCTCGTCTTTCAGGCCGAGGATCGACTCACACCAAGGTGGCACGTGGCACAGCCCTGTGGGAAAGCCTCGTGGGAAAGCCTCGAGGGACAGCCTCGAGGGAAAGCCACAGATCCTTTGAACCACGTGACAGGAAGCGTGACACTATTACTGCAGCTCGGGAGGAAACGCACGTGCATGCCCCCACTCGAGACGAGGCCTGACTCCCCTGGGGAGACTCAGAAGCACCCCAAGATCCATGGCAACACTGGAGAGGAATCCTCAGGTTCCGGCCCCGACTCCACACACGGTCTTAAGCCCCGTCATGGACGGGAGAGAAATCCCGAGATGGCCCCTAGCAACTCGCATGGGGACTGGCCTTTCCTGAGGCCACCAGAGCGGGTCCCTGAGCTCCCATTCGTAACTCGGGAAGACCTGTCGCAACTCGAGAAAATCCAGGAGGTTCTCCCCTCCAGGCGAGATGAGGCCCATTTCCGCTGAGGCATCTCGAGGCTGATCACACCTCACCTCTGGAACTTCGAAAGGGTCCTTCACACCCTAGGTGCAAATCAAGAAGTTCCCCGACATACCCGTCTCCACTCGAGAGGAATCACGAGGGTCCCGCCCACATCCAGAGGAGCCCCGTTTCCGCCTCGTAGCTCGAGATGAGGGATCCTTTCCCTGCTTCGTCAGGAAAGAGTTCCCGGCGTTCCCTTCGCATCTCAAGAGGAGGCCCTCTCAACAGGAACGGCGAGAGGAACTCCAGGGTCCTGCCACCATTCCAAGAGTCCCCCAGATATCTCAGTCCATTCCAGAGGAACCTCTTTTCCCTTCATCGGTTCGTCTTTCACGCCGAGGATCGACTCCCACCAAGGTGGCACGTGGCACAGCCCTGTGGGAAAGCCTCGTGGGAAAGCCTCGAGGGACAGCCTCGAGGGAAAGCCACAGATCCCTTGATCCAGGTGACAGGAAGCGTGACACTACTGCTTCAGTTCGGGAGGAAAGCCCACTTGCATGCCCCCACTCGAGACGATGCCTGACTCCCCTGGGGAGACTCAGAAGCACCCCAAGATCCATGGCAACACTGGAGAGGAATCCTCAGGTTCCGGCCACGACTCCACACCAGGTCTTAACCCCGGCATGGACGGGAGAGGAATCCCGAGATGGCCCCTAGCAACTCGCATGGGGACTGGCCTTTCCTGAGGCCACCAGAGCGGGTCCCTGAGGTCCCCGTCGTAACTCGAGAAGACCTGCCGCAACTCGAGAAAATCCAGGAGGTTCTCCCCTCCAGGCGAGATGAGGCCCATTTCCGCTGAGGTGTCTCGAGGCTGATCACACCTCACCTCTGGAACTTCGAAAGGGTCCTTCACACCCTTGGTGCAAATCAAGAAGTTCCCCGACATACCCGTCTCCACTCGAGAGGAATCACGAGGGTCCCGCCCACATCCAGAGGAGCCCCGTTTCCGCCTCGTAGCTCGAGATGAGGGATCCTTTCCCTGCTTCGTCGGGAAAGAGTTCCCGGCGTTCCCGTCGCATCTCAAGAGGAGGCCCTCTCAAAAGGAACGGCGAGAGGAACTCCAGGGTCGTGCCACCATTCCAAGAGTCCCCCAGATGTCTCAGTCCATTCCAGAGGAACCTCTTTTCCCTTCACCGGCTCGTCTTTCACGCCGAGGATCGACTCACACCAAGGTGGCACGTGACAGAGCCCTGTGGGAAAGCCCCGTCGGAAAGCCTCGAGGGACAGCCTCGAGGGAAACCACAGATCCCTTGATCCACGTGACAGGAAGCGTGACACTACTGCTGCAGCTCGGGAGGAAAGCGCACGTGCATGCGCCCACTCGAGACGAGGCCTGACTCCCCTGGGGAGACTTAGAAGCACCCCAAGATCCATGGCAACACTGGAGAGGAATCCTCAGGTTCCAGCCCCAACTCCACACAAGGACTGAGGCTCCGGCATGGACGGGAGAGAAATCCCGAGAGGTCCCCTTGCAACTCGCATGGGGACTGTCCTTTCCTGAGGCCACAAGAGCGGGTCCCTGAGGTCCCCGTCGTAAGTCGAGAAGACCTGCTGCAACTCGAGAAAATCCAGGAGGTTCTCCCCTCCAGGCGAGATGAGGCCCATTTCCGCTGAGGTGTCTCGAGACTGATCACACCTCACCTCTGGAACTTCGAAAGGGTAATTCACACCCTTGGTGCAAATCAAGAAGTTCCCCGACATACCCGTCTCCACTCGAGAGGAAACACGAGGGTCCCGCCCACATCCAGAGGAGCCCCGTTTCTGCCTCGTAGCTCGAGATGAGGGATCCTTTCCCTGCTTCGTCGGGAAAGAGTTCCCGGCGTTCCCGTCGCATCTCAAGAGGAGGCCCTCTCAACAGGAACGGCGAGAGGAACTCCAGGGTCGTACCACCATTCCAAGAGTCCCCCAGATGTCTCAGTCCATTCCAGAGGAACCTCTTTTCCCTACACCGGCTCGTCTTTCACGCCGAAGATCGACTCCCACCAAGGTGGCACGTGGCACAGCCCTGTGGGAAAGCCTCGTGGGAAAGCCTCGAGGGACAGCCTCGAGGGAAAGCCACAGATCCCTTGATCCAGGTGACAGGAAGCGTGACACTACTGCTGCAGCTACGGAGGAAAGTGCACGTGTTGCCCCCACTCGAGACGAGGCCTGACTCCCCTGGGGAGACTCAGAAGCACCCCAAGATCCATGGCAACACTGGAGAGGAATCCTAAGGACCCGTCCCCGACTCCACACTAGGTCTTATGCCCCGGCATGTTCGAGAGAGGAATCCCGAGATGCCCCCTAGCAACTCGCATGGGGACTGGCCTTTCCTGAGGCCACCAGAGCGGGTCCCTGAGGTCCCCGTCGTAACTCGAGAAGACCTGCCCCAACTGGAGAAAATCCAGGAGGTTCTCCCCTCCAGGCGAGATGAGGCCATTTCCGCTGAGACGTCTCGAGGCTGATCACACCTCACCTGTGGAACTTCGAAAGGGTCCTTCACACCCTTGGTGCAAATCAAGAAGTTCCCCGACATACCCGTCTCCACTCGAGAGGAATCACGAGGGTCCCGCCCACATCCAGAGGAGCCCCGTTTCCGCCTCGTAGCTCGAGATGAGGGATCCTTTCCCTGCTTCGTCGGGAAAGAGTTCCCGGCGTTCCCGTCGCATCTCAAGAGGAGGCCCTCTCAACACGAACGGCGAGAGGAACTCCAGGGTCGTGCTACCATTCCAAGAGTCCCCCAGATGTCTCAGTCCATTCCAGAGGAACCTCTTTTCCCTTCACCGGCTCGTCTTTCACGCCGAGGATCGACTCCCACCAAGGTGGCACGTGGCATAGCCCCGTGGGAAAGCCTCGTGGGAAAGCCTCGAGGGACAGCCTCGAGGGAAAGCCACAGATCCTTTGATCCACGTGACAGGAAGCGTGACACTATAGCTGCAGCTCGGGAGGAAACACACGTGCATGCGCCCACTCGAGACGAGGCCTGACTCCCCTGTGGAGACTGAGAAGCACCCCAAGATCCATGGCAACAATGGAGAGGAATCCTCAGGTTCCGGCCCCGACTCCACACAAGGTCTTAAGCCCCGTCATGGACGGGAGAGGAATTCCGAGATGGCCCCTAGCAACTCGCATGGGGACTGGCCTTTCCTGAGGCCAACAGAGCGGGTCCCTGAGCTCCCATTCGTAACTCGGGAAGACCTGCCGCAACTCGAGAAAATCCAGGAGGTTCTCCCCTCCAGGCGAGATGAGGCCCATTTCCGCTGAGGCGTCTCGAGGCTGATCACACCTAACCTCTGGAACTTCGAAAGGCTCCTTCACACCCTTGGTGCAAATCAAGAAGTTCCCCGACATAGCCGTCTCCACTCGAGAGGAATCACGAGGGTCCCGCCCACATCCAGTGTAGCTCCGTTTCCGCCTCGTAGCTCGAGATGAGGGATCCTTTCCCTGCTTCGTCGGGAAAGAGTTCCCGGCGTTCCCGTCGCATCTCAAGAGGAGGCCCTCTCAACAGGAACGGCGAGAGGAACTCCAGGGTCGTGCCACCATTCCAAGAGTCCCCCAGATGTCTCAGTCCATTCCAGAGGAACCTCTTTTCCCTTCATCGGCTCGTCTTTCACGCCGAGGATCGACTCCCACCAAGGTGGCACGTGGCACAGCCCTGTGGGAAAGCATCGTGGGAAATCCTCGAGGGACAGCCTCGAGGGAAAGCCACAGATCCCTTGATCCAGGTGACAGGAAGCGTGACACTACTGTTTCAGCTCGGGAGGAAAGCGCACGTGCAAGCCCCCACTCGAGACGATGCCCGACTCCACTGGGGAGACTCAGAAGCACCCCAAGATCCATGGCAACACTGGAAAGGAATCCTCAGGTTCCGGCCCCTACTCCACACAAGGACTGAGGCCGCGGCATGTACGGGAGAGGAATCCCGAGATGGCCCCTAGCAACTCGCATGGGGACTGGCCTTTCCTGAGGCCACCAGAGCGGGTCCCTGAGGTCCCCGTCGTAACTCGAGAAGACCTGCCGCAACTCAAGAAAATCCAGGAGGTTCTCCCCTCCAGGCGAGATGAGGCCCATTTCAGCTGAGGCGTCTCGAGGCTGCTCACACCTCACCTATGGAACTTCGAAAGGGTCCTTCACACCCTTGGTGCAAATCAAGAAGTTCCCCGACATACCCGTCTCCACTCGAGAGGAAACACGAGGGTCCCGCCCACATCCAGAGGAGCCCCGTTTCCGCCTCGTAGCTCGAGATGAGGGATCCTTTCCCTGCTTCGTCGGGAAAGAGTTCCCGGCGTTCCCGTCGCATCTCAAGAGGAGGCCCTCTCAACAGGAACGGCGAGAGGAACTCCAGGGTCGTGCCACCATTCCAAGAGTCCCCCAGATGTCTCAGTCCATTCCAGAGGAACCTCTTTTCCCTTCACCGGCTCGTCTTTCACGCCGAGGATGGACTCACAGCAAGGTGGCACGTGGCACAGCCCTGAGGGAAAGCCTCGTGCGAAAGCCTCGAGGGACAGCCTCGAGGGAAAGCCACAGATCCCTTGATCCACGTGACAGGAAGCGTGACACTACTGCTGCAGCTCGGGAGGAAAGCGTACGTGCATGCCCCCACTCGAGACGAGGCCTGACTCCCCTGGGGAGACTCAGAAGCACCCCAAGATCCATGGCAACACTGGAGAGGAATCCTCAGGTTCCAGCCCCGACTCCACACAAGGACTGAGGCCCCGGCATGGACGGGAGAGGAATCCCGAGAGGTCCCCTAGCAACTCGCATGGGGACTGGCCTTACCTGAGGCCACCAGAGCGAGTCCCTGAGGTCCCCGTCGTAAGTCGAGAAGACCTGCTGCAACTCGAGAAAATCCAGGAGGTTCTCCCCTCCAGGCGAGATGAGGCCCATTTCCGCTGAGGCGTCTCGAGGCTGATCACACCTCACCTCTGGAACTTCGAAAGGGTCCTTCACACCCTTGGTGCAAATCAAGAAGTTCCCCGACATACCCGTCTCCACTCGAGAGGAATCACGAGGGTCCCGCCCACAGCCAGAGGAGCCCCGTTTCCGCCTCGTAGCTCGAGATGTGGGATCCCATCCCTGCTTCGTCGGGAAAGAGTTCCCGGCGTTCCCGTCGCATCTCAAGAGGAGGCCCTCTCAACAAGAATGGCGAGAGGAAGTCCAGGGTCGAGCCACCACTCCAAGAGTCCCCCAGATGTCTCAGTCCATTCCAGAGGAACCTCTTTTCCGTTCACCGGCTCGTCTTTCACGCCGAGGATCGACTCCCACCAAGGTGGCACGTGGCACAGCCCTGTGGGAAAGCCTCGTGGGAAAGCCTCGAGTGACAGCCTCGACGGAAAGCCACAGATCCCTTGATCCAGGTGACAGGAAGCGTGACACGACTGCTGCAGCTCGGGAGGAAAGTGCACGTGTTGCTGCCACTCGAGACGAGGCCTGACTCACCTGGGGAGACTCAGAAGCACCCCAAGATCCATGGCAACACTGGAGAGGAATCCTCAGGTTCCAGCCCCGACTCCACACAAGGTCTTATGCCCCGGCATGTTCGAGAGAGGAATCCGGAGATGCCCCCTAGCAACTCGCATGGGGACTGGCCTTTCCTGAGGCCACCAGAGCGGGTCCCTGGGGTCCCGGTCGTAACTCGAGAAGACCTGCCGCAACTCGAGAAAATCCAGGAAGTTCTGCCCTCCAGGCGAGATGAGGCCCATTTCCGCTGAGGCGTCTCGAGGCTGATCACACCTCACCTCTGGAACTTCGAAAGGGTCCTTCACACCCTTGGTGCAAATCAAGAAGTTCCCCGACATACACGTCTCCACTCGAGAGGAATCACGAGGGTCCCGCCCACATCCAGAGGAGCCCCGTTTCCACCTCGTAGCTCGACATGAGGGATCCTTTCCCTGCTTCGTCGGGAAAGAGTTCCTGGCGTTCCCGTCGCATCTCAAGGGGAGGCCCTCTCAACAGGAACGGCGAGAGGAACTCCAGGGTCGTGCCACCATTCCAAGAGTCCCCCAGATGTCTCAGTCCATTCCAGAGGAACCTCTTTTCCCTTCACCGGCTCGTCTTTCACGCCGAGGATCGACTCCAACCAAGGTGGCACGTGGCACAGCCCTGTGGGTAAGCCTCGTGGGAAAGCCTCGAGGGACAGCCTCGAGGGAAAGCCACAGATCCCTTGATCCACGTGACAGGAAGCGTGACATTACTGCTGCAGCTCGGGAGGAAAGCGCACGTGCATGCCCCCACTCGAGACGAGGCCTGACTCCCCTGGGGAGACTCAGAAGCACCCCAAGATCCATGGCAACACTGGAGAGGAATCCTCAGGTTCCAGCCCCGACTCCACACAAGGACTGAGGCCCCGGCATGGACGGGAGAGGAATCCCGAGAGGTCCCCTAGCAACTCGCATGGGGACTGGCCTTTCCTGAGGCCACCAGAGCGGGTCCCTGAGGTCCCCGTCGTAACTCAAGAAGACCTGCCGCAACTCGAGAAAATCCAGGAGGTTCTCCCCTCCAGGCGAAATGAGGCCCAATTCCGCTGAGGCGTCTCGAGGCTGATCACACCTCACCTCTGGAACTTCGCAAGGGTCCTTCACACCCTTGGTGCAAATCAAGAAGCTCCCCGACATACCCGTCTCCACTTGAGAGGAATCACGAGGGTCCCGCCCACATCCAGAGGAGCCCCGTTTCCGCCTCGTAGCTCGAGATGAGGGATCCTTTCCCTGCTTCGTCGGGAAAGAGTTCCCGGCGTTCCCGTCGCATCTCAAGAGGAGGCCCTCTCAACAGGAACTTCGATAGGAACTCCAGGGTCGTGGCACCATTCCAGGAGTCCCCCAGATGTCTCATTCCATTCCAGAGGAACCTTTTTTCCCTTTACCGGCTCGTCTTTCACGCCGAGGATTGACTCCATCCAATGTGGCACGTGGCACAGCCCTGTGGGTAAGTCTCTTGGGAAAGCCTCGAGGGACAGCCTCGAGGGAAAGCCACAGATCCCTTGATCCACGTTACAGGAAGCGTGACACTACTGCTGCAGCTCGGGAGAAAAGCGCACGTGCATGCCCCCACTTGAGACGAGGCCTGACTCCCCTAGGGAGACTCAGAAGCACCCCAAGATCCATGGCAACACTGGAGAGTAATCCTCAGGTTCCGGCCCCGACTCCACACAAGGACTGAGGCCCCGGCATGGACGGGAGAGGAATCCCGAGAGGTCCCCTAGCAACTCACATGGGGACTGGCCTTACCTGAGGCCACCAGAGCGGGTCCCTGAGGTCCCCGTCGTAACTCGAGAAGACCTGCTGCAACTCAAGAAAATCCAGGAGGTTCTCCCCTCCAGGCGAGATGAGGCCCATTTCCACTGAGGCGTCTCGAGGCTGATCACACCTCACCTCTGGAACTTCGAAAGGGTCCTTCACACCCTTGGTGCAAATCAAGAAGTTCCCCGACATACCCGTCTCCACTCGAGAGTAATCACGAGGGTCCCGCCCACATCCAGAGGAGCCCCGTTTCCGCCTCGTAGCTCGAGATGAGGGATCCTATCCTTGATTCGTCGGGAAAGAGTTCCCGGCGTTCCCGTCGCATCTCAAGAGGAGGCCCTCTCAACAAGAATGGCGAGAGGAACTCCAGGGTCGAGCCACAACTCCAAGAGTCCCTCAGATGTCTCAGTCCATTCCAGAGGAACCCCTTTTCCGTTCACCGGCTCGTCTTTCACGCCGAGGATCGACTCCCACCAAGGTGGCACTTGGCACAGCCCTGTGGGAAAGCCTCGTGGGAAAGCCTCGAGTGACAGCCTCGAGAGAAAGCCACAGATCCCTTGATCCAAGTGACAGGAAGCGTGACACTACTGCTGCAGCTCGGGAGGAAAGTGCACGTGTTGCCCCCACTCGAGACGAGGCCTGACTCCCCTGGAGAGACTCAGAAGCACCCCAAGATCCATGGCAACACTGGAGAGGAATCCTAAGGACCCGTCCCCGACTCCACACAAGGTCTTATGCCCTGGCATGTTCGAGAGAGGAATCCCGAGATGCCCCCTAGCAACTCGCATGGGGACTGGCCTTTCCTGAGGCAACCAGAGCGGGTCCCTGGGGTCCCCGTCGTAACTCGAGAAGACCTGCCACAACTCGAGAAAATCCAGGAGGTTCTCCCCTCCAGGCGAGATGAGGCCCATTTCCGCTGAGGCGTCTCGAGGCTGATCACACCTCACCTCTGGAACTTCGAAAGGGTCCTCACACCCTTGGTGCAAATCAAGAAGTTCCCCGACATACCCGTCTCCACTCGAGAGGAATCACGAGGGTCCCGCCCACAGCCAGAGGAGCCCCGTTTCCGCCTCGTAGCTCGAGATGTGGGATCCCATCCCTGCTTCGTCGGGAAAGAGTTCCCGGCGTTCCCGTCGCATCTCAAGAGGAGGCCCTCTCAACAAGAATGGCGAGAGGAAGTCCAGGGTCGAGCCACCACTCCAAGAGTCCCCCAGATGTCTCAGTCCATTCCAGAGGAACCTCTTTTCCGTTCACCGGCTCGTCTTTCACGCCGAGGATCGACTCCCACCAAAGTGGCACGTGGCACAGCCCTGTGGGAAAGCCTCGTGGGAAAGCCTCGAGTGACAGCCTCGACGGAAAGCCACAGATCCCTTGATCCAGGTGACAGGAAGCGTGACAGGACTGCTGCAGCTCGGGAGGAAAGTGCACGTGTTGCTGCCACTCGAGACGAGGCCTGACTCCCCTGGGGAGACTCAGAAGCACCCCAAGATCCATGGGAACACTGGAGAGGAATCCTCAGGTTCCAGCCCCGACTCCACACAAGGACTGAGGCCCCGGCATGGACGGGAGAGGAATCCCGAGAGGTCCCCTAGCAACTCACATGGGGACTGGCCTTTCCTGAGGCCACCAGAGCGGGTCCCTGAGGTCCCCGTCGTAACTCAAGAAGACCTCCCGCAACTCGAGAAAATCCAGTAGGTTCTACTCTCCAGGCGAAATGAGGCCCATTTCCGCTGAGGCGTCTCGAGGCTGATCACACCTCACCTCTGGAACTTCGAAAGGGTCCTTCACACCCTTGGTGCAAATCAAGAAGCTCCCCGACATACCCGTCTCCACTTGAGAGGAATCACCAGGGTCCCGCCCACATCCTGAGAAGCCCCGTTTCCGCCTCGTAGCTCGAGATGAGGGATCCTTTCCCTGCTTCGTCGGGAAAGAGTTCCCGGCGTTCCCGTCGCATCTAAAGAGGAGGCCCTCTCAACAGGAACTTCGATAGGAACTCCAGGGTCGTGCCACCATTCCAGGAGTCCCCCAGATGTCTCATTCCATTAAAGAGGAACCTTTTTTCCCTTCACCGGCTCGTCTTTCACGCCGAGGATTGACTCCAACAAAGGTGGCACGTGGCACAGCCCTGTGGGTAAGTCTCGAGGGAAAGCCTCGAGGGACAGCCTCGAGGGAAAGCCACAGATCCCTTGATCCACGTTACAGGAAGCGTGACACTACTGCTGTAGCTCGGGAGTAAAGCGCACGTGCATGCCCCCACTCGAGACGAGGCCTGACTCCCCTAGGGAGACTCAGAATCACCCCAAGATCCATGGCAACACTGGAGAGGAATCCTCAGGTTCCGGCCCCGACTCCACACAAGGTCTTATGCCCTGGCATGTTCGAGAGAGGAATCCCGAGATGCCCCCTAGCAACTCGCATGGGGACTGGCCTTTCCTGAGGCCACCAGAGCGGGTCCCTGAGGTCCCCGTCGTAACTCGAGAAGACCTGCTGCAACTGGAGAAAATCCAGGAGGTTCTCCCCTCCAGGCGAGATGAGGCCCATTTCCGCTGAGGCGTCTCGAGGCTGATCACACCTCACCTCTGGAACTTCGCAAGGGTCCTTCACACCCTTGGTGCAAATCATGAAGTTCCCCGACATACCCGTCTCCACTTGAGAGGAATCACGAGGGTCCCGCCCACATCCAGAGGAGCCCCGTTTCCACCTCGTAGCTCGAGATGAGGGACCCTTTCCCTGCTTCGTCGGGAAAGAGTTCCCGGCGTTCCCGTCGCATCTAAAGAGGAGGCCCTCTCAACAGGAACTTCGATAGGAACTCCAGGGTCGTGCCACCATTCCAGGAGTCCCCCAGATGTCTCATTCCATTCCAGAGGAACCTCTTTTCCCTTCACCGGCTCGTCTTTCACGCCGAGGATCGACTCCCACCAAGGTGGCACGTGGCACAGCCCTGTGGGTAAGCCTCGTGGGAAAGCCTCGAGGGACAGCCTCGACGGGAAGCCACAGATCCCTTGATCCACGTGACAGGAAGCGTGACACTACTGCTGCAGCTCGGGAGGAAAGCACACGTGCATGCTCCCAATCGAGACGAGGCCTGACTCCCCTGGGGAGACTCAGAAGCACCTCAAGATCCATGGCAACACTGGAGAGGAATCCTCAGTTTCCGGCCCCGACTCCACCCAAGGAGTGAGGCCCTGGCATGGACTGGAGAGAAATCCCGAGAGGTCCCCTAGCAACTCGCATGGGACTGGACTTTCCTGAGGCCACCAGAGCGGGTCCCTGAGGTCCCCGTCGTAACTCGAGAAGACCTGCCGCAACTCGAGAAAATCCAGGAGGTTCTCCCCTCCAGGCGAGATGAGGCCCATTTCCGCTGAGGCGTCTCGAGGCTGATCACACCTCACCTCTGGAACTTCGAAAGGGTCCTTCACACCCTTGGTGAAAATCAAGAAGTTCCCCGACATACCCGTCTCCACTCGAGAGGAAACACGAGGGTCCCGCCCACATCCAGAGGAGCCCCGTTTCCGCCTCGTAGCTCGAGATGAGGGATCCTTTCCCTGCTTCGTCGGGAAAGAGTTCCCGGCATTCCCGTCGCATCTCAAGGGGAGGCCCTCTCAAAAGGAACGGCGAGAGGAACTCCAGGGTCGTGCCACCATTCCAAGAGTCCCCCAGATGTCTCAGTCCATTCCAGAGGAACCTCTTTTCCCTTCACCGGCTCGTCTTTCACGCCGAGGATCGACTCACAGCAAGGTGGCACGTGGCACAGCCCTGAGGGAAAGCCTCGTGCGAAAGCCTCGAGGGACAGCCTCGAGGGAAAGCCACAGATCCCTTGATCCACGTGACAGGAAGCGTGACACTACTGCTGCAGCTCGGGAGGAAAGCGTACGTGCATGCCCCCACTCGAGACGAGGCCTGACTCCCCTGTGGAGACTGAGAAGCACCCCAAGATCCATGGCAACAATGGAGAGGAATCCTCAGGTTCCGGCCCCGACTCCACACAAGGTCTTAAGCCCCGTCATGGACGGGAGAGGAATTCCGAGATGGCCCCTAGCAACTCGCATGGGGACTGGCCTTTCCTGAGGCCAACAGAGCGGGTCCCTGAGCTCCCATTCGTAACTCGGGAAGACCTGCCGCAACTCGAGAAAATCCAGGAGGTTCTCCCCTCCAGGCGAGATGAGGCCCATTTCAGCTGAGGCGTCTCGAGGCTGCTCACACCTCACCTATGGAACTTCGAAAGGGTCCTTCACACCCTTGGTGCAAATCAAGAAGTTCCCCGACATACCCGTCTCCACTCGAGAGGAAACACGAGGGTCCCGCCCACATCCAGAGGAGCCCCGTTTCCGCCTCGTAGCTCGAGATGAGGGATTCTTTCACTGCTTCGTCGGGAAAGAGTTCCGTGCGTTCCCGTCGCATCTCAAGAGGAGGCCCTCTCAACAGGAACGGCGAGAGGAACTCCAGGGTCGTGCCACCATTCCAAGAGGCCCCCAGATGTCTCAGTCCATTTCAGGGGAACGTCTTTTCCCTTCACCGGCTCGTCTTTCACGCCGAGAATCGACTCCCAATAAGGTGGCACGTGGCACAGCCCTGTGGGAAAGCCTCGTGGGAAAGCCTCGAGGGACAGCCTCGTGGGAAAGCCACATATCCCTTGATCCACGTGACAGGAAGCGTGACACTACTGCTGCAGCTCGGGAGGAAAGCGCACGTGCATGCCCCAACTCGAGACGACGCCTGACTCCCCTGGGGAGACTGAGAAGCACCCCAAAATCCATGGCAACACTGGAGAGGAATCCTCAGGATCCGGCCCCGACTCCACACAAAGTCTTAGGCCCCGGCATGGACGGGAGAGGAATCCCGAGATGGCCCCTAGCAACTCGCATGGGGATTGGCCTTTCCTGAGGCCACCAGAGCGGGTCCCTGAGGTCCCCGTCGTAACTCGAGAAGACCTGCCGCAACACGAGAAAATCCAGGAGGTTCTCCCCTCCAGGAGAGATGAGGCCCATTTCGCTGAGGCGTCTCGAGGCTGATCACACCTCACCTCTGGAACTTCGAAAGGGTCCTTCACATCCTTGGTGCAAATCAAGAAGTTCCCCGACACACCCGCCTCCACTCGAGAGGAAACACGAGAGTCCCGCCCACATCCAGAGGAGCCCCGTTTCCGCCTCGTAGCTCGAGATGAGGGATCCTTTCCCTGCTTCGTCGGGAAACAGTTCCCGGCGTTCCCGTCGCATCTCAAGAGGAGGCCCTCTCAACAGGAACGGCGAGAGGAACTCCAGGGTCGTGCCACCATTCCAAGAGTCCCCCAGATGTCTCAGTCCATTCCAGAGGAACCTCTTTTCCCTTCACCGGATCGTCTTTCACACCGAGGATCGACTCCCACCAAGGTGGCACGGGGCACAGCCCTGTGGGAAGCCTCGTGGGAAAGCCTCCAGCTAAAGCCTCGAGGGAAACCACATATCCCTTGTTCCACGTGACAGGAAGCGTAACACTATTGCTTCCGTTCGAGAGGAAAGCCCACTTGCATGCCTCAAATCGAGACGATGCCTGACTCCCCTGGGGAGACTCAGAAGCACCCCAAGATCCATGGCAACACTGGAGAGGAATCCTCAGGTTCCGGACCCGAATCCACACCAGGTCTTAACCCCGGCATGGACGGGAGAGGAATCCCGTGATGGCCCCTAGCAACTTGCATGGGGACTGGCCTTTCCTGAGGCCACCAGAGCGGGTCCCTGAGGTCCCCGTCGTAACTCGAGAAGACCTGCCGCAACTCGAGAAAATCCAGGAGGTTCTCCCCTCCAGGCGAGATGAGGCCCATTTCCGCTGAGGCGTCTCGAGGCTGATCACACCTCACCTCTGGAACTTCGCAAGGGTCCTTTACACCCTTGGTGCAAATCAAGAAGTTCCCCGACATACCCGCCTCCACTCGAGAGGAAACACGAGAGTCCCGCCCACATCCAGAGGAGCCCCGTTTCCGCCTCGTAGCTCGAGATGAGGGATCCTTTCCCTGCTTCGTCGGGAAAGAGTTCCTGGCGTTCCCATCGCATCTCAAGGGGAGGCCCTCTCAACAGGAACGGCGAGAGGAACTCCAGGGTCGTGCCACCATTCCAAGAGTCCCCCAGATGTCTCAGTCCATTCCAGAGGAACCTCTTTTCCCTTCACCGGCTCGTCTTTCATGCCGAGGATCCACTCCAACCAAGGTGGCACGTGGCACAGCCCTGTGGGTAAGCCTCGTGGCAAAGCCTCGAGGGACAGCCTCGAGGGAAAGCCACAGATCCCTTGATCCAAGTGACAGGAAGCGTGACACTATTGCTGCAGCTCGGGAGGAAAGCGCACGTGCATGCCCCCAATCGAGACGAGGCCTGACTCCCCTGGGGAGACTCAGAAGCACCCCAAGATCCATGGCAACACTGGAGAGGAATCCTCAGGTTCCAGCCCCGACTCCACACAAGGACTGAGGCCCCGGCATGGACGGGAGAGGAATCCCGAGAGGTCCCCTAGCAACTCGCATGGGGACTGGCCTTACCTGAGGCCACCAGAGCGAGTCCCTGAGGTCCCCGTCGTAAGTCGAGAAGACCTGCTGCAACTCGAGAAAATCCAGGAGGTTCTCCCCTCCAGGCGAGATGAGGCCCATTTCCGCTGAGGCGTCTCGAGGCTGATCACACCTCACCTCTGGAACTTCGAAAGGGTCCTTCACACCCTTGGTGCAAATCAAGAAGTTCCCCGACATACCCGTCTCCACTCGAGAGGAATCACGAGGGTCCCGCCCACAGCCAGAGGAGCCCCGTTTCCGCCTCGTAGCTCGAGATGTGGGATCCCATCCCTGCTTCGTCGGGAAAGAGTTCCCGGCGTTCCCGTCGCATCTCAAGAGGAGGCCCTCTCAACAAGAATGGCGAGAGGAAGTCCAGGGTCGAGCCACCACTCCAAGAGTCCCCCAGATGTCTCAGTCCATTCCAGAGGAACCTCTTTTCCGTTCACCGGCTCGTCTTTCACGCCGAGAATCGACTCCCACCAAGGTGGCACGTGGCACAGCCCTGTGGGAAAGCCTCGTGGGAAAGCCTCGAGTGACAGCCTCGACGGAAAGCCACAGATCCCTTGATCCAGGTGACAGGAAGCGTGACACGACTGCTGCAGCTCGGGAGGAAAGTGCACGTGTTGCTGCCACTCGAGACGAGGCCTGACTCACCTGGGGAGACTCAGAAGCACCCCAAGATCCATGGCAACACTGGAGAGGAATCCTCAGGTTCCAGCCCCGACTCCACACAAGGTCTTATGCCCCGGCATGTTCGAGAGAGGAATCCGGAGATGCCCCCTAGCAACTCGCATGGGGACTGGCCTTTCCTGAGGCCACCAGAGCGGGTCCCTGGGGTCCCGGTCGTAACTCGAGAAGACCTGCCGCAACTCGAGAAAATCTAGGAAGTTCTGCCCTCCAGGCGAGATGAGGCCCTTTTCCGCTGAGGCGTCTCGAGGCTGATCACACCTCACCTCTGGAACTTCGAAAGGGTCCTTCACACCCTTGGTGCAAATCAAGAAGTTCCCCGACATACACGTCTCCACTCGAGAGGAATCACGAGGGTCCCGCCCACATCCAGAGGAGCCCCGTTTCCACCTCGTAGCTCGACATGAGGGATCCTTTCCCTGCTTCGTCGGGAAAGAGTTCCTGGCGTTCCCGTCGCATCTCAAGGGGAGGCCCTCTCAACAGGAACGGCGAGAGGAACTCCAGGGTCGTGCCACCATTCCAAGAGTCCCCCAGATGTCTCAGTCCATTCCAGAGGAACCTCTTTTCCCTTCACCGGCTCGTCTTTCACGCCGAGGATCGACTCCAACCAAGGTGGCACGTGGCACAGCCCTGTGGGTAAGCCTCGTGGGAAAGCCTCGAGGGACAGCCTCGAGGGAAAGCCACAGATCCCTTGATCCACGTGACAGGAAGCGTGACATTACTGCTGCAGCTCGGGAGGAAAGCGCACGTGCATGCCCCCACTCGAGACGAGGCCTGACTCCCCTGGGGAGACTCAGAAGCACCCCAAGATCCATGGCAACACTGGAGAGGAATCCTCAGGTTCCAGCCCCGACTCCACACAAGGACTGAGGCCCCGGCATGGACGGGAGAGGAATCCCGAGAGGTCCCCTAGCAACTCGCATGGGGACTGGCCTTTCCTGAGGCCACCAGAGCGGGTCCCTGAGGTCCCCGTCGTAACTCAAGAAGACCTGCCGCAACTCGAGAAAATCCAGGAGGTTCTCCCCTCCAGGCGAAATGAGGCCCAATTCCGCTGAGGCGTCTCGAGGCTGATCACACCTCACCTCTGGAACTTCGAAAGGGTCCTTCACACCCTTGGTGCAAATCAAGAAGCTCCCCGACATACCCGTCTCCACTTGAGAGGAATCACGAGGGTCCCGCCCACATCCAGAGGAGCCCCGTTTCCGCCTCGTAGCTCGAGATGAGGGATCCTTTCCCTGCTTCGTCGGGAAAGAGTTCCCGGCGTTCCCGTCGCATCTCAAGAGGAGGCCCTCTCAACAGGAACTTCGATAGGAACTCCAGGGTCGTGGCACCATTCCAGGAGTCCCCCAGATGTCTCATTCCATTCCAGAGGAACCTTTTTTCCCTTTACCGGCTCGTCTTTCACGCCGAGGATTGACTCCATCCAAGGTGGCACGTGGCACAGCCCTGTGGGTAAGTCTCGTGGGAAAGCCTCGAGGGACAGCCTCGAGGGAAAGCCACAGATCCCTTGATCCACGTTACAGGAAGCGTGACACTACTGCTGCAGCTCGGGAGAAAAGCGCACGTGCATGCCCCCACTTGAGACGAGGCCTGACTCCCCTAGGGAGACTCAGAAGCACCCCAAGATCCATGGCAACACTGGAGAGTAATCCTCAGGTTCCGGCCCAGACTCCACACAAGGACTGAGGCCCCGGCATGGACGGGAGAGGAATCCCGAGAGGTCCCCTAGCAACTCACATGGGGACTGGCCTTTCCTGAGGCCACCAGAGCGGGTCCCTGAGGTCCCCGTCGTAACTCGAGAAGACCTGCTGCAACTCAAGAAAATCCAGGAGGTTCTCCCCTCCAGGCGAGATGAGGCCCATTTCCACTGAGGCGTCTCGAGGCTGATCACACCTCACCTCTGGAACTTCGAAAGGGTCCTTCACACCCTTGGTGCAAATCAAGAAGTTCCCCGACATACCCGTCTCCACTCGAGAGTAATCACGAGGGTCCCGCCCACATCCAGAGGAGCCCCGTTTCCGCCTCGTAGCTCGAGATGAGGGATCCTATCCTTGATTCGTCGGGAAAGAGTTCCCGGCGTTCCCGTCGCATCTCAAGAGGAGGCCCTCTCAACAAGAATGGCGAGAGGAACTCCAGGGTCGAGCCACAACTCCAAGAGTCCCTCAGATGTCTCAGTCCATTCCAGAGGAACCCCTTTTCCGTTCACCGGCTCGTCTTTCACGCCGAGGATCGACTCCCACCAAGGTGGCACTTGGCACAGCCCTGTGGGAAAGCCTCGTGGGAAAGCCTCGAGTGACAGCCTCGAGAGAAAGCCACAGATCCCTTGATCCACGTGACAGGAAGCGTGACACTACAGTTGCAGCTCGGGAGGAAAGCGCACGTGCATGCCCCCACACGAGACGAGGCCTGACTTCCCTGGGGAGACTCAGAGGCACCCCAAGATCCATGTCAACACTGGAGAGGAATCCTCAGGTTCCAGCCCCGACTCCACACAAGGACTGAGGCCCCGGCATGGACGGGAGAGGAATCCCGAGAGGTCCCCTAGCAACTCGCATGGGGACTGGCCTTACCTGAGGCCACCAGAGCGAGTCCCTGAGGTCCCCGTCGTAAGTCGAGAAGACCTGCTGCAACTCGAGAAAATCCAGGAGGTTCTCCCCTCCAGGCGAGATGAGGCCCATTTCCGCTGAGGCGTCTCGAGGCTGATCACACCTCACCTCTGGAACTTCGAAAGGGTCCTTCACACCCTTGGTGCAAATCAAGAAGTTCCCCGACATACCCGTCTCCACTCGAGAGGAATCACGAGGGTCCCGCCCACAGCCAGAGGAGCCCCGTTTCCGCCTCGTAGCTCGAGATGTGGGATCCCATCCCTGCTTCGTCGGGAAAGAGTTCCCGGCGTTCCCGTCGCATCTCAAGAGGAGGCCCTCTCAACAAGAATGGCGAGAGGAAGTCCAGGGTCGAGCCACCACTCCAAGAGTCCCCCAGATGTCTCAGTCCATTCCAGAGGAACCTCTTTTCCGTTCACCGGCTCGTCTTTCACGCCGAGAATCGACTCCCACCAAGGTGGCACGTGGCACAGCCCTGTGGGAAAGCCTCGTGGGAAAGCCTCGAGTGACAGCCTCGACGGAAAGCCACAGATCCCTTGATCCAGGTGACAGGAAGCGTGACACGACTGCTGCAGCTCGGGAGGAAAGTGCACGTGTTGCTGCCACTCGAGACGAGGCCTGACTCACCTGGGGAGACTCAGAAGCACCCCAAGATCCATGGCAACACTGGAGAGGAATCCTCAGGTTCCAGCCCCGACTCCACACAAGGTCTTATGCCCCGGCATGTTCGAGAGAGGAATCCGGAGATGCCCCCTAGCAACTCGCATGGGGACTGGCCTTTCCTGAGGCCACCAGAGCGGGTCCCTGGGGTCCCGGTCGTAACTCGAGAAGACCTGCCGCAACTCGAGAAAATCCAGGAAGTTCTGCCCTCCAGGCGAGATGAGGCCCATTTCCGCTGAGGCGTCTCGAGGCTGATCACACCTCACCTCTGGAACTTCGAAAGGGTCCTTCACACCCTTGGTGCAAATCAAGAAGTTCCCCGACATACACGTCTCCACTCGAGAGGAATCACGAGGGTCCCGCCCACACCCAGAGGAGCCCCGTTTCCACCTCGTAGCTCGACATGAGGGATCCTTTCCCTGCTTCGTCGGGAAAGAGTTCCTGGCGTTCCCGTCGCATCTCAAGGGGAGGCCCTCTCAACAGGAACGGCGAGAGGAACTCCAGGGTCGTGCCACCATTCCAAGAGTCCCCCAGATGTCTCAGTCCATTCCAGAGGAACCTCTTTTCCCTTCACCGGCTCGTCTTTCACGCCGAGGATCGACTCCAACCAAGGTGGCACGTGGCACAGCCCTGTGGGTAAGCCTCGTGGGAAAGCCTCGAGGGACAGCCTCGAGGGAAAGCCACAGATCCCTTGATCCACGTGACAGGAAGCGTGACATTACTGCTGCAGCTCGGGAGGAAAGCGCACGTGCATGCCCCCACTCGAGACGAGGCCTGACTCCCCTGGGGAGACTCAGAAGCACCCCAAGATCCATGGCAACACTGGAGAGGAATCCTCAGGTTCCAGCCCCGACTCCACACAAGGACTGAGGCCCCGGCATGGACGGGAGAGGAATCCCGAGAGGTCCCCTAGCAACTCGCATGGGGACTGGCCTTTCCTGAGGCCACCAGAGCGGGTCCCTGAGGTCCCCGTCGTAACTCAAGAAGACCTGCCGCAACTCGAGAAAATCCAGGAGGTTCTCCCCTCCAGGCGAAATGAGGCCCAATTCCGCTGAGGCGTCTCGAGGCTGATCACACCTCACCTCTGGAACTTCGAAAGGGTCCTTCACACCCTTGGTGCAAATCAAGAAGCTCCCCGACATACCCGTCTCCACTTGAGAGGAATCACGAGGGTCCCGCCCACATCCAGAGGAGCCCCGTTTCCACCTCGTAGCTCGAGATGAGGGATCCTTTCCCTGCTTCGTCGGGAAAGAGTTCCCGGCGTTCCCGTCGCATCTCAAGAGGAGGCCCTCTCAACAGGAACTTCGATAGGAACTCCAGGGTCGTGGCACCATTCCAGGAGTCCCCCAGATGTCTCATTCCATTCCAGAGGAACCTTTTTTCCCTTTACCGGCTCGTCTTTCACGCCGAGGATTGACTCCATCCAAGGTGGCACGTGGCACAGCCCTGTGGGTAAGTCTCGTGGGAAAGCCTCGAGGGACAGCCTCGAGGGAAAGCCACAGATCCCTTGATCCACGTTACAGGAAGCGTGACACTACTGCTGCAGCTCGGGAGAAAAGCGCACGTGCATGCCCCCACTTGAGACGAGGCCTGACTCCCCTAGGGAGACTCAGAAGCACCCCAAGATCCATGGCAACACTGGAGAGTAATCCTCAGGTTCCGGCCCCGACTCCACACAAGGACTGAGGCCCCGGCATGGACGGGAGAGGAATCCCGAGAGGTCCCCTAGCAACTCACATGGGGACTGGCCTTACCTGAGGCCACCAGAGCGGGTCCCTGAGGTCCCCGTCGTAACTCGAGAAGACCTGCTGCAACTCAAGAAAATCCAGGAGGTTCTCCCCTCCAGGCGAGATGAGGCCCATTTCCACTGAGGCGTCTCGAGGCTGATCACACCTCACCTCTGGAACTTCGAAAGGGTCCTTCACACCCTTGGTGCAAATCAAGAAGTTCCCCGACATACCCGTCTCCACTCGAGAGTAATCACGAGGGTCCCGCCCACATCCAGAGGAGCCCCGTTTCCGCCTCGTAGCTCGAGATGAGGGATCCTATCCTTGATTCGTCGGGAAAGAGTTCCCGGCGTTCCCGTCGCATCTCAAGAGGAGGCCCTCTCAACAAGAATGGCGAGAGGAACTCCAGGGTCGAGCCACAACTCCAAGAGTCCCTCAGATGTCTCAGTCCATTCCAGAGGAACCCCTTTTCCGTTCACCGGCTCGTCTTTCACGCCGAGGATCGACTCCCACCAAGGTGGCACTTGGCACAGCCCTGTGGGAAAGCCTCGTGGGAAAGCCTCGAGTGACAGCCTCGAGAGAAAGCCACAGATCCCTTGATCCAAGTGACAGGAAGCGTGACACTACTGCTGCAGCTCGGGAGGAAAGTGCACGTGTTTGCCCCCACTCGAGACGAGGCCTGACTCCCCTGGAGAGACTCAGAAGCACCCCAAGATCCATGGCAACACTGGAGAGGAATCCTAAGGACCCGTCCCCGACTCCACACAAGGTCTTATGCCCTGGCATGTTCGAGAGAGGAATCCCGAGATGCCCCGTAGCAACTCGCATGGGGACTGGCCTTTCCTGAGGCAACCAGAGCGGGTCCCTGGGGTCCCCGTCGTAACTCGAGAAGACCTGCCACAACTCGAGAAAATCCAGGAGGTTCTCCCCTCCAGGCGAGATGAGGCCCATTTCCGCTGAGGCGTCTCGAGGCTGATCACACCTCACCTCTGGAACTTCGAAAGGGTCCTCACACCCTTGGTGCAAATCAAGAAGTTCCCCGACATACCCGTCTCCACTCGAGAGGAATCACGAGGGTCCCGCCCACAGCCAGAGGAGCCCCGTTTCCGCCTCGTAGCTCGAGATGTGGGATCCCATCCCTGCTTCGTCGGGAAAGAGTTCCCGGCGTTCCCGTCGCATCTCAAGAGGAGGCCCTCTCAACAAGAATGGCGAGAGGAAGTCCAGGGTCGAGCCACCACTCCAAGAGTCCCCCAGATGTCTCAGTCCATTCCAGAGGAACCTCTTTTCCGTTCACCGGCTCGTCTTTCACGCCGAGGATCGACTCCCACCAAAGTGGCACGTGGCACAGCCCTGTGGGAAAGCCTCGTGGGAAAGCCTCGAGTGACAGCCTCGACGGAAAGCCACAGATCCCTTGATCCAGGTGACAGGAAGCGTGACAGGACTGCTGCAGCTCGGGAGGAAAGTGCACGTGTTGCTGCCACTCGAGACGAGGCCTGACTCCCCTGGGGAGACTCAGAAGCACCCCAAGATCCATGGGAACACTGGAGAGGAATCCTCAGGTTCCAGCCCCGACTCCACACAAGGACTGAGGCCCCGGCATGGACGGGAGAGGAATCCCGAGAGGTCCCCTAGCAACTCACATGGGGACTGGCCTTTCCTGAGGCCACCAGAGCGGGTCCCTGAGGTCCCCGTCGTAACTCAAGAAGACCTCCCGCAACTCGAGAAAATCCAGTAGGTTCTACTCTCCAGGCGAAATGAGGCCCATTTCCGCTGAGGCGTCTCGAGGCTGATCACACCTCACCTCTGGAACTTCGAAAGGGTCCTTCACACCCTTGGTGCAAATCAAGAAGCTCCCCGACATACCCGTCTCCACTTGAGAGGAATCACCAGGGTCCCGCCCACATCCTGAGAAGCCCCGTTTCCGCCTCGTAGCTCGAGATGAGGGATCCTTTCCCTGCTTCGTCGGGAAAGAGTTCCCGGCGTTCCCGTCGCATCTAAAGAGGAGGCCCTCTCAACAGGAACTTCGATAGGAACTCCAGGGTCGTGGCACCATTCCAGGAGTCCCCCAGATGTCTCATTCCATTAAAGAGGAACCTTTTTTCCCTTCACCGGCTCGTCTTTCACGCCGAGGATTGACTCCAACAAAGGTGGCACGTGGCACAGCCCTGTGGGTAAGTCTCGAGGGAAAGCCTCGAGGGACAGCCTCGAGGGAAAGCCACAGATCCCTTGATCCACGTTACAGGAAGCGTGACACTACTGCTGTAGCTCGGGAGTAAAGCGCACGTGCATGCCCCCACTCGAGACGAGGCCTGACTCCCCTAGGGAGACTCAGAATCACCCCAAGATCCATGGCAACACTGGAGAGGAATCCTCAGGTTCCGGCCCCGACTCCACACAAGGTCTTATGCCCTGGCATGTTCGAGAGAGGAATCCCGAGATGCCCCCTAGCAACTCGCATGGGGACTGGCCTTTCCTGAGGCCACCAGAGCGGGTCCCTGAGGTCCCCGTCGTAACTCGAGAAGACCTGCTGCAACTGGAGAAAATCCAGGAGGTTCTCCCCTCCAGGCGAGATGAGGCCCATTTCCGCTGAGGCGTCTCGAGGCTGATCACACCTCACCTCTGGAACTTCGCAAGGGTCCTTCACACCCTTGGTGCAAATCATGAAGTTCCCCGACATACCCGTCTCCACTTGAGAGGAATCACGAGGGTCCCGCCCACATCCAGAGGAGCCCCGTTTCCACCTCGTAGCTCGAGATGAGGGACCCTTTCCCTGCTTCGTCGGGAAAGAGTTCCCGGCGTTCCCGTCGCATCTAAAGAGGAGGCCCTCTCAACAGGAACTTCGATAGGAACTCCAGGGTCGTGCCACCATTCCAGGAGTCCCCCAGATGTCTCATTCCATTCCAGAGGAACCTCTTTTCCCTTCACCGGCTCGTCTTTCACGCCGAGGATCGACTCCCACCAAGGTGGCACGTGGCACAGCCCTGTGGGTAAGCCTCGTGGGAAAGCCTCGAGGGACAGCCTCGACGGGAAGCCACAGATCCCTTGATCCACGTGACAGGAAGCGTGACACTACTGCTGCAGCTCGGGAGGAAAGCACACGTGCATGCTCCCAATCGAGACGAGGCCTGACTCCCCTGGGGAGACTCAGAAGCACCTCAAGATCCATGGCAACACTGGAGAGGAATCCTCAGTTTCCAGCCCCGACTCCACCCAAGGAGTGAGGCCCTGGCATGGACTGGAGAGAAATCCCGAGAGGTCCCCTAGCAACTCGCATGGGACTGGACTTTCCTGAGGCCACCAGAGCGGGTCCCTGAGGTCCCCGTCGTAAGTCGAGAAGACCTGCTGCAACTCGAGAAAATCCAGGAGGTTCTCCCCTCCAGGCGAGATTAGGCCCATTTCCGCTGAGGCGTCTCGAGACTGATCACACCTCAGCTCTGGAACTTCGAAAGGGTCCTTCACACCCTTGGTGCAAATCAAGAAGTTCCCCGACATACCCGTCTCCACTCGAGAGGAAACACGAGGGTCCCGCCCACATCCAGAGGAGCCCCGTTTCCGCCTCGTAGCTCGAGATGAGGGATCCTTTCCCTGCTTCGTCGGGAAAGAGTTCCCGGCGTTCCCGTCGCATCTCAAGAGGAGGCCCTCTCAACAGGAACGGCGAGAGGAACTCCAGGGTCGTGCCACCATTCCAAGAGTCCCCCAGATGTCTCATTCCATTCCAGAGGAACCTCTTTTCCCTACACCGGCTCGTCTTTCACGCCGAAGATCGACTCACACCAAGGTGGCACGTGGCACAGCCCTGTGGGCAAGCCTCGTGTGAAAGCCTCGAGGGACAGCCTCGAGGGAAAGCCACAGATCCCTGGATCCAGGTGACAGGAAGCGTGACACTACTGCTGCAGCTACGGAGGAAAGGGCACGTGTTGCCCCCACTCGAGACGAGGCCTGACTCCCCTGGGGAGACTCAGAAGCACCCCAAGATCCATGGCAACACTGGAGGGGAATCCTAAGGACCCGTCCCCGACACCACACTAGGTCTTATGCCCCGGCATGTTCGAGAGAGGAATCCCGAGATGCCCCCTAGCAACTCGCATGGGGACTGGCCTTTCCTGAGGCCACCAGAGCGGGTCCCTGAGGTCCCCGTCGTAACTCGAGAAGACCTTCCGCAACTCGAGAAAATCCTGGAGGTTCTCCCCTCCAGGCGAGATGAGGCCCATTTCCGCTGAGGCGTCTCGAGTCTGATCACACCTCACCTCTGGAACTTCGCAAGGGTCCTTCACACCCTTGGTGCAAATCAAGAAGTTCCCCGACATACCCGTCTCCACTTGAGAGGAATCACGAGGGTCCCGCCCACATCCAGAGGAGCCCCGTTTCCGCCTCGTAGCTCGAGATGAGGGATCCTTTCCCTGCTTCATCGGGAAAGAGTTCCCGGCTTTCCCGTCGCATCTAAAGAGGAGGCCCTCTCAACAGGAACTTCGATAGGAACTCCAGGGTCGTGCCACCATTCCAGGAGTCCCCCAGATGTCTCATTCCATTCCAGAGGAACCTCTTTTCCCTTCACCGGCTCGTCTTTCACGCCGAGGATCGACTCACACCAAGGTGGCACGTGGCACAGCCCTGTGGGTAAGCCTCGTGGGAAAGCCTCGAGGGACAGCCTCGACGGAAAGCCACAGATCCCTTGATCCACGTGACAGGAAGCGTGACACTACTGCTGCAGCTCGGGAGGAAAGCGCAAGTGCATGCTCCCACACGAGACGAGGCCTGACTCCCCTAGGGAGACTCAGAAGCACCCCAAGATCCATGGCAACACTGGAGAGGAATCCTCAGGTTCCGGCCCCGACTCCACACAAGGACTGAGGCCCCAGCATGGACGGGAGAGGAATCCCGAGAGGTCCCCTAGCAACTCGCATGGGGACTGGCCTTTCCTGAGGCCACCAGAGCGGGTCCCTGAGGTCCCCGTCGTAACTCGAGAAGACCTGCTGCAACTGGAGAAAATCCAGGAGGTTCTCCCCTCCAGGCGAGATGAGGCCCATTTCCGCTGAGGCGTCTCGAGGCTGATCACACCTCACCTCTGGAACTTCGCAAGGGTCCTTCACACCCTTGGTGCAAATCAAGAAGTTCCACGACATACACGTCTCCACTCGAGAGTAATCACGAGGGTCCCGCCCACATCCAGAGGAGCCCCGTTTCCACCTCGTAGCTCGAGATGAGGGATCCCTTCCCTGCTTCGTCGGGAATGAGTTCCCGGCGTTCCCGTCGCATCTAAAGAGGATGCCCTCTCAACAGGAACTTCGATAGGAACTCCAGGGTCGTGCCACCATTCCAGGAGTCCCCCAGATGTCTCATTCCATTCCAGAGGAACCTCTTTTCCCTTCACCGGCTCGTCTTTCACGCCGAGGATCGACTCACACCAAGGTGGCACGTGGCACAGCCCTGTGGGTAAGCCTCGTGGGAAAGCCTCGAGGGACAGCCTCGACGGAAAGGCACAGATCCCTTGATCCACGTGACAGGAAGCGTGACACTACTGCTGCAGCTCGGGAGGAAAGCGCAAGTGCATGCCCCCACACGAGACGAGGCCTGACTCCCCTAGGGAGACTCAGAAGCACCCCAAGATCCATGGCAACACTGGAGAGGAATCCTCAGGTTCCGGCCCCGACTCCACACAAGGACTGAGGCCCCAGCATGGACGGGAGAGGAATCCCGAGAGGTCCCCTAGCAACTCGCATGGGGACTGGCCTTTCCTGAGGCCACCAGAGCGGGTCCCTGAGGTCCCCGTCGTAACTCGAGAAGACCTGCTGCAACTGGAGAAAATCCAGGAGGTTCTCCCCTCCAGGCGAGATGAGGCCCATTTCCGCTGAGGCGTCTCGAGGCTGATCACACCTCACCTCTGGAACTTCGCAAGGGTCCTTCACACCCTTGGTGCAATCAAGAAGTTCCACGACATACACGTCTCCACTCGAGAGTAATCACGAGGGTCCCGCCCACATCCAGAGGAGCCCCGTTTCCACCTCGTAGCTCGAGATGAGGGATCCTTTCCCTGCTTCGTCGGGAATGAGTTCCCGGCGTTCCCGTCGCATCTAAAGAGGATGCCCTCTCAACAGGAACTTCGATAGGAACTCCAGGGTCGTGCCACCATTCCAGGAGTCCCCCAGATGTCTCATTCCATTCCAGAGGAACCTCTTTTCCCTTCACCGGCTCGTCTTTCACGCCGAGGATCGACTCACACCAAGGTGGCACGTGGCACAGCCCTGTGGGTAAGCCTCGTGGGAAAGCCTCGAGGGACAGCCTCGACGGGAAGCCACAGATCCCTTGATCCACGTGACAGGAAGCGTGACACTACTGCTGCAGCTCGGGAGGAAAGCGCAAGTGCATGCTCCCACACGAGACGAGGCCTGACTCCCCTAGGGAGACTCAGAAGCACCCCAAGATCCATGGCAACACTGGAGAGGAATCCTCAGGTTCCGGCCCCGACTCCACACAAGGACTGAGGCCCCAGCATGGACGGGAGAGGAATCCCGAGAGGTCCCCTAGCAACTCGCATGGGGACTGGCCTTTCCTGAGGCCACCAGAGCGGGTCCCTGAGGTCCCCGTCGTAACTCGAGAAGACCTGCTGCAACTGGAGAAAATCCAGGAGGTTCTCCCCTCCAGGCGAGATGAGGCCCATTTCCGCTGAGGCGTCTCGAGGCTGATCACACCTCACCTCTGGAACTTCGCAAGGGTCCTTCACACCCTTGGTGCAAATCAAGAAGTTCCACGACATACACGTCTCCACTCGAGAGTAATCACGAGGGTCCCGACCATATCCAGAGGAGCCCCGTTTCCGCTTCGTAGCTCGAGATGAGGGATCCTTTCCCTTCTTCGTCGGGAAAGAGTTCCCGGCGTTCCCGTCGCATCTCAAGAGGAGGCCCTCTCAACAGGAACGGCGAGAGGAACTCCAGGGTCGTGCCACCATTCCAAGAGTTCCACAGATGTCTCAGTCCATTCTAGAGGAACCTCTTTTCCCTTCACCGGTTCGTCTTTCACGCCGAGGATCGACTCCCACCAAGGTGGCACGTGGCACAGCCCTGTGGGTAAGCCTCGTGGGAAAGCCTCGAGTGACAGCCTCGAGGGAAAGCCACAGATCCCTTGATCCACGTGACAGGAAGCGTGACACTACTGCTGCAGCTCGGGAGGAAAGCGCACGTGCATGCCCCCACTCGAGACGATGCCCGACTCCACTGGGGAGACTCAGAAGCACCCCAAGATCCATGGCAACACTGGAGAGGAATCCTCAGGTTCCGGCCCCGACACCACACAAGGACTGAGGCCCCGGCACGGACGGGAGAGGAATCCCGAGTGGTCCCTTAGCCACGTGCATGGGGACTGGCCTTTCCTGAGGCCACCAGAGCGGGTCCCTGAGGTCCCATTCGTAACTCGGGAAGACATGCTGCAACTCGAGAAAATCCAGGAGGTTCTCCCCTCCAGGCGAGATGAGGCCCATTTGCGCTGAGGCGTCTCGAGGCTGATCACACCTCACCTCTGGATCTTCGAAAGGGTCCTTCACACCCTTGGTGCAAATCAAGAAGTTCCCCGACATACCCGTCTCCACTCGAGAGGAAACACGAGGGTCCCACCCACATCCAGAGGAGCCCCGTTTCCGCCTCGTAGCTCGAGATGAGGGATCCTTTCCCTGCTTCGTCGGGAAAGAGTTCCTGGCGTTCCCATCGCATCTCAAGGGGAGGCCCTCTCAACAGGAACGGCGAGAGGAACTCCAGGGTCGTGCCACCATTCCAAGAGTCCCCCAGATGTCTCAGTCCATTCCAGAGGAACCTGTTTTCCCTTCACCGGCTCGTCTTTCATGCCGAGGATCCACTCCAACCAAGGTGGCACGTGGCACAGCCCTGTGGGTAAGCCTCGTGGCAAAGCCTCGAGGGACAGCCTCGAGGGAAAGCCACAGATCCCTTGATCCAAGTGACAGGAAGCGTGACACTATTGCTGCAGCTCGGGAGGAAAGCGCACGTGCATGCCCCCAATCGAGACGAGGCCTGACTCCCCTGGGGAGACTCAGAAGCACCCCAAGATCCATGGCAACACTGGAGAGGAATCCTCAGGTTCCAGCCCCGACTCCACACAAGGACTGAGGCCCCGGCATGGACGGGAGAGGAATCCCGAGAGGTCCCCTAGCAACTCGCATGGGGACTGGCCTTACCTGAGGCCACCAGAGCGGGTCCCTGAGGTCCCCGTCGTAAGTCGAGAAGACCTGCTGCAACTCGAGAAAATCCAGGAGGTTCTCCCCTCCAGGCGAGATGAGGCCCATTTCCGCTGAGGCGTCTCGAGGCTGATCACACCTCACCTCTGGAACTTCGAAAGGGTCCTTCACACCCTTGGTGCAAATCAAGAAGTTCCCCGACATACCCGTCTCCACTCGAGAGGAATCACGAGGGTCCCGCCCACAGCCAGAGGAGCCCCGTTTCCGCCTCGTAGCTCGAGATGAGGGATCCTTTCCCTGCTTCGTCGGGAAAGAGTTCCCGGCGTTCCCGTCGCATCTAAAGAGGAGGCCCTCTCAACAGGAACTTCGATAGGAACTCCAGGGTCGTGGCACCATTCCAGGAGTCCCCCAGATGTCTCATTCCATTCCAGAGGAACCTTTTTTCCCTTCACCGGCTCGTCTTTCACGCCGAGGATTGACTCCAACAAAGGTGGCACGTGGCACAGCCCTGTGGGTAAGTCTCGTGGGAAAGCCTCCAGGGACAGCCTCGAGGGAAAGCCACAGATCCCTTGATCCACGTGACAGGAAGCGTGACACTACTGCTGCAGCTCGGGAGTAAAGCGCACGTGCATGCCCCCACTCGAGACGAGGCCTGACTCCCCTAGGGAGACTCAGAAGCACCCCAAGATCCATGGCAACACTGGAGAGTAATCCTCAGGTTCCGGCCCCGACTGCACACAAGGTCTTATGCCCTGGCATGTTCGAGAGAGGAATCCCGAGATGCCCCCTAGCAACTCGCATGGGGACTGGCCTTTCCTGAGGCCACCAGAGCGGGTCCCTGAGGTCCCCGTCGTAACTCGAGAAGACCTGCTGCAACTGGAGAAAATCCAGGAGGTTCTCCCCTCCAGGCGAGATGAGGCCCATTTCCGCTGAGGCGTCACGAGGCTGATCACACCTCACCTCTGGAACTTCGCAAGGGTCCTTCACACCCTTGGTGCAAATCAAGAAGTTCCACGACATACACGTCTCCACTCGAGAGGAATCACGAGGGTCCCGCCCACATCCAGAGGAGCCCCGTTTCCACCTCGTAGCTCGAGATGAGGGATCCTTTCCCTGCTTCGTCGGGAAAGAGTTCCCGGCGTTCCCGTCGCATCTAAAGAGGAGGCACTCTCAACAGGAACTTCGATAGGAACTCCAGGGTCGTTCCACCATTCCAGGAGTCCCCCAGATGTCTCATTCCATTCCAGAGGAACCTCTTTTCCGTTCACCGGCTCGTATTTCACGCCGAGGATCGACTCCCACCAAGGTGGCACGTGGCACAGCCCTGTGGGTAAGCCTCGTGGGAAAGCCTCGAGGGACAGCCTCGACGGAAAGCCACAGATCCCTTGATCCACGTGACAGGAAGCGTGACACTACTGCTGCAGCTCGGGAGGAAAGCACACGTGCATGCTCCCAATCGAGACGAGGCCTGACTCCCCTGGGGAGACTCAGAAGCACCCCAAGATCCATGGCAACACTGGAGCGGAATCCTCAGTTTCCGGCCCCGACTCCACCCAAGGAGTGAGGCCCTGGCATGGACTGGAGAGAAATCCCGAGAGGTCCCCTAGCAACTCGCATGGGACTGGCCTTTCCTGAAGCCACCAGAGCGGGTCCCTGAGGTCCCCGTCGTAACTCGAGAAGACCTGCCGCAACTCGAGAAAATCCAGGAGGTTCTCCCCTCCAGGCGAGATGAGGCCCATTTCCGCTGAGGCGTCTCGAGGCTGATCACACCTCACCTCTGGAACTTCGAAAGGGTCCTTCACACCCTTGGTGCAAATCAAGAAGTTCCCCGACATACCCGTCTCCACTCGAGAGGAAACACGAGGGTCCCGCCCACATCCAGAGGAGCCCCGTTTCCGCTTCGTAGCTCGAGATGAGGGATCCTTTCCCTGCTTCGTCGGGAAAGAGTTCCCGGCATTCCCGTCGCATCTCAAAGGGAGGCCCTCTCAAAAGGAACGGCAAGAGGAACTCCAGGGTCGTGCCACCATTCCAAGAGTCCCCCAGATGTCTCAGTCCATTCCAGAGGAACCTCTTTTCCCTTCACCGGCTCGTCTTTCACCCCGAGGATCGACTCACACCAAGGTGGCACGTGGCACAGCCCTGTGGGAAAGCCCCGTGAGAAAGCCTCCAGGGACAGCCTCGAGGGAAAGCCACAGATGCCTTGATCCACGTGACAGGAAGCGTGACACTACTGCTGCAGCTCGGGAGGAAAGCGCACGTGCATGCCCCCACTCGAGACGAGGCCTGACTCCCCTGGGGAGACTTAGAAGCACCCCAAGATCCATGGCAACACTGGAGAGGAATCCTCAGGTTCCAGCCCCAACTCCACACAAGGACTGAGGCTCCGGCATGGACGGGAGAGAAATCCCGAGAGGTCCCCTAGCAACTCGCATGGGGACTGTCCTTTCCTGAGGCCGCCAGAGCGGGTTCCTGAGGTCCCCGTCGTAAGTCGAGAAGACCTGCTGCAACTCGAGAAAATCCAGGAGGTTCTCCCCTCCAGGCGAGATGAGGCCCATTTCCGCTGAGGCGTCTCGAGACTGATCACACGTCACCTTGGAACTTCGAAAGGGTACTTCACACCCTTGGTGCAAATCAAGAAGTTCCCCGACATACCCGTCTCCACTCGAGAGGAAACACGAGGGTCCCGCCCACATCCAGAGGAGCCCCGTTTCCGCCTCGTAGCTCGAGATGAGGGATCCTTTCCCTGCTTCGTCGGGAAAGAGTTCCCGGCGTTCCCGTCGCATCTCAAGAGGAGGCCCTCTCAACAGGAACGGCGAGAGGAACTCCAGGGTCGTGCCACCATTCCAAGAGTCCCCCAGATGTCTCATTCCATTCCAGAGGAACCTCTTTTCCCTACACCGGCTCGTCTTTCACGCCGCAGATCGACTCACACCAAGGTGGCACGTGGCACAGCCCTGTGGGCAAGCCTCGTGGGAAAGCCTCGAGGGACAGCCTCGAGGGAAAGCCACAGATCCCTGGATCCAGGTGACAGGAAGCGTGACACTACTGCTGCAGCTACGGAGGAAAGTGCACGTGTTGCCCCCACTCGAGACGAGGCCTGACTCCCCTGGGGAGACTCAGAAGCACCCCAAGATCCATGGCAACACTGGAGAGGAATCCTAAGGACCCGTCCCCGACTCCACACTAGGTCTTATGCCCCGGCATGTTCGAGAGAGGAATCCCGAGATGCCCCCTAGAAACTCGCATGGGGACTGGCCTTTCCTGAGGCCACCATAGCGGGTCCCTGAGGTCCCCGTCGTAACTCGAGAAGACCTGCCGCAACTCGAGAAAATCCAGGAGGTTCTCCCCTCCAGGCGAGATGAGGCCCATTTCCGCTGAGGCGTCTCGAGGCTGATCACACCTCACCTCTGGAACTTCGCAAGGGTCCTTCACACCCTTGGTGCAAATCAAGAAGTTCCCCGACATACCCGCCTCCACTCGAGAGGAAACACGAGAGTCCCGCCCACATCCAGAGGAGCCCCGTTTCCGCCTCGTAGCTCGAGATGAGGGATCCTTTCCCTGCTTCGTCGGGAAAGAGTTCCTGGCGTTCCCATCGCATCTCAAGGGGAGGCACTCTCAACAGGAACGGCGAGAGGAACTCCAGGGTCGTGCCACCATTCCAAGAGTCCCCCAGATGTCTCATTCCATTCCAGAGGAACCTTTTTTCCCTTCACCGGCTCGTCTTTCACGCCGAGGATTGACTCCAACAAAGGTGGCACGTGGCACAGCCCTGTGGGTAAGTCTCGTGGGAAAGCCTCCAGGGACAGCCTCGAGGGAAAGCCACAGATCCCTTGATCCACGTGACAGGAAGCGTGACACTACTGCTGCAGCTCGGGAGTAAAGCGCACGTGCATGCCCCCACTCGAGACGAGGCCTGACTCCCCTAGGGAGACTCAGAAGCACCCCAAGATCCATGGCAACACTGGAGAGTAATCCTCAGGTTCCGGCCCCGACTCCACACAAGGTCTTATGCCCTGGCATGTTCGAGAGAGGAATCCCGAGATGCCCCCTAGCAACTCGCATGGGGACTGGCCTTTCCTGAGGCCACCAGAGCGGGTCCCTGAGGTCCCCGTCGTAACTCGAGAAGACCTGCTGCAACTGGAGAAAATCCAGGAGGTTCTCCCCTCCAGGCGAGATGAGGCCCATTTCCGCTGAGGCGTCTCGAGGCTGATCACACCTCACCTCTGGAACTTCGCAAGGGTCCTTCACACCCTTGGTGCAAATCAAGAAGTTCCACGACATACACGTCTCCACTCGAGAGGAATCACGAGGGTCCCGCCCACATCCAGAGGAGCCCCGTTTCCACCTCGTAGCTCGAGATGAGGGATCCTTTCCCTGCTTCGTCGGGAAAGAGTTCCCGGCGTTCCCGTCGCATCTAAAGAGGAGGCCCTCTCAACAGGAACTTCGATAGGAACTCCAGGGTCGTGCCACCATTCCAGGAGTCCCCCAGATGTCTCATTCCATTCCAGAGGAACCTCTTTTCCGTTCACCGGCTCGTATTTCACGCCGAGGATCGACTCCCACCAAGGTGGCACGTGGCACAGCCCTGTGGGTAAGCCTCGTGGGAAAGCCTCGAGGGACAGCCTCGACGGAAAGCCACAGATCCCTTGATCCACGTGACAGGAAGCGTGACACTACTGCTGCAGCTCGGGAGGAAAGCACACGTGCATGCTCCCAATCGAGACGAGGCCTGACTCCCCTGGGGAGACTCAGAAGCACCCCAAGATCCATGGCAACACTGGAGAGGAATCCTCAGTTTCCGGCCCCGACTCCACCCAAGGAGTGAGGCCCTGGCATGGACTGGAGAGAAATCCCGAGAGGTCCCCTAGCAACTCGCATGGGACTGGCCTTTCCTGAGGCCACCAGAGCGGGTCCCTTAGGTCCCCGTCGTAAATCGAGAAGACCTGCCGCAACTCGAGAAAATCCAGGAGGTTCTCCCCTCCAGGCGAGATGAGGCCCATTTCCAATGAGGCGTCTCGAGGCTGATCACACCTCACCTCTGGAACTTCGAAAGGGTCCTTCACACCCTTGGTGCAAATCAAGAAGTTCCCCGACATACCCGTCTCCACTCGAGAGGAAACACGAGGGTCCCGTCCACATCCAGAGGAGCCCCGTTTCCGCCTCGTAGCTCGAGATGAGGGATCCTTTCCCTGCTTCGTCGGGAAAGAGTTCCCGGCATTCCCGTCGCATCTCAAAGGGAGGCCCTCTCAAAAGGAACGGCAAGAGGAACTCCAGGGTCGTGCCACCATTCCAAGAGTCCCCCAGATGTCTCAGTCCATTCCAGAGGAACCTCTTTTCCCTTCACCGGCTCGTCTTTCACGCCGAGGATCGACTCACACCAAGGTGGCACGTGGCACAGCCCTGTGGGAAAGCCCCGTGAGAAAGCCTCCAGGGACAGCCTCGAGGGAAAGCCACAGATGCCTTGATCCACGTGACAGGAAGCGTGACACTACTGCTGCAGCTCGGGAGGAAAGCGCACGTGCATGCCCCCACTCGAGACGAGGCCTGACTCCCCTGGGGAGACTTAGAAGCACCCCAAGATCCATGGCAACACTGGAGAGGAATCCTCAGGTTCCAGCCCCAACTCCACACAAGGACTGAGGCTCCGGCATGGACGGGAGAGAAATCCCGAGAGGTCCCCTAGCAACTCGCATGGGGACTGTCCTTTCCTGAGGCCACCAGAGCGGGTCCCTGAGGTCCCCGTCGTAAGTCGAGAAGACCTGCTGCAACTCGAGAAAATCCAGGAGGTTCTCCCCTCCAGGCGAGATGAGGCCCATTTCCGCTGAGGCGTCTCGAGACTGATCACACGTCACCTTGGAACTTCGAAAGGGTCCTTCACACCCTTGGTGCAAATCAAGAAGTTCCCCGACATACCCGTCTCCACTCGAGAGGAAACACGAGGGTCCCGCCCACATCCAGAGGAGCCCCGTTTCCGCCTCGTAGCTCGAGATGAGGGATCCTTTCCCTGCTTCGTCGGGAAAGAGTTCCCGGCGTTCCCGTCGCATCTCAAGAGGAGGCCCTCTCAACAGGAACGGCGAGAGGAACTCCAGGGTCGTGCCACCATTCCAAGAGTCCCCCAGATGTCTCATTCCATTCCAGAGGAACCTCTTTTCCCTACACCGGCTCGTCTTTCACGCCGCAGATCGACTCACACCAAGGTGGCACGTGGCACAGCCCTGTGGGCAAGCCTCGTGGGAAAGCCTCGAGGAACAGCCTCGAGGGAAAGCCACAGATCCCTTGATCCAGGTGACAGGAAGCGTGACACTACTGCTGCAGCTACGGAGGAAAGGGCACGTGTTGCCCCCACTCGAGACGAGGCCTGACTCCCCTGGGGAGACTCAGAAGCACCCCAAGATCCATGGCAACACTGGAGAGGAATCCTAAGGACCCGTCCCCGACACCACACTAGGTCTTATGCCCCGGCATGTTCGAGAGAGGAATCCCGAGATGCCCCCTAGCAACTCACATGGGGACTGGACTTTCCTGAGGCCACCAGAGCGGGTCCCTGAGGTCCCCGTCGTAACTCGAGAAGACCTGCCGCAACTCGAGAAAATCCTGGAGGTTCTCCCCTCCAGGCGAGATGAGGCCCATTTCCGCTGAGGCGTCTCGAGGCTGATCACACCTCACCTCTGGAACTTCGCAAGGGTCCTTCACACCCTTGGTGCAAATCAAGAAGTTCCCCGACATACCCGTCTCCACTTGAGAGGAATCACGAGGGTCCCGCCCACATCCAGAGGAGCCCCGTTTCCGCCTCGTAGCTCGAGATGAGGGATCCTTTCCCTGCTTCATCAGGAAAGAGTTCCCGGCTTTCCCGTCGCATCTAAAGAGGAGGCCCTCTCAACAGGAACTTCGATAGGAACTCCAGGGTCGTGCCACCATTCCAGGAGTCCCCCAGATGTCTCATTCCATTCCAGAGGAACCTCTTTTCCCTTCACCGGCTCGTCTTTCACGCTGAGGATTGACTCCAACCAAGGTGGCACGTGGCACAGCCCTGTGGGTAAGCCTCGTGGGAAAGCCTCGAGGGACAGCCTCGACGGAAAGCCACAGATCCCTTGATCCACGTGACAGGAAGCGTTACACTACTGCTGCAGCTCGGGAGGAAAGCGCACGTGCATGCCCCCACTCGAGACGAGGCCTGACTCCCCTGGGGAGACTCAGAAGCACCCCAAGATCCATGGCAACACTGGAGAGGTATCCTCAGGTTCCGGCCCCGACTCCACTCAAGGACTGAGGCCCCGGCATGGACGGGAGAGAAATCCCGAAAGGTCCCCTAGCAACTCGCATGGGGACTGGCCTTTCCTGGGGCCACCAGAGCGGGTCCCTGAGGTCCCCGTCGTAACTCGAGAAGACCTGCCGCAACTCGAGAAAATCCAGGAGGTTCTCCCCTCCAGGCGAGATGAGGCCCATTTCTGCTTAGGCGTCTCGAGACTGATCACACCTCACCTCTGGAACTTCGAAAGGGTCCTTCACACCCTTGGTGCAAATCAAGAAGTTCCCCGACATACCCGTCTCCACTCGAGAGGAAACACGAGGGTCCCGCCCACATCCAGAGGAGCCCCGTTTCCGCCTCGTAGTTCGAGATGAGGGATCCTTTCCCTGCTTCGTCGGGAAAGAGTTCCCGGCGTTCCCGTCGCATCTCAAGAGGAGGCCCTCTCAACAGGAACTTCGATAGGAACTCCAGGGTCGTGCCACCATTCCAGGAGTCCCCCAGATGTCTCATTCCATTCCAGAGGAACCTCTTTTCCGTTCACCGGCTCGTATTTCACGCCGAGGATCGACTCCCACCAAGGTGGCACGTGGCACAGCCCTGTGGGTAAGCCTCGTGGGAAAGCCTCGAGGGACAGCCTCGACGGAAAGCCACAGATCCCTTGATCCACGTGACAGGAAGCGTGACACTACTGCTGCAGCTCGGGAGGAAAGCACACGTGCATGCTCCCAATCGAGACGAGGCCTGACTCCCCTGGGGAGACTCAGAAGCACCCCAAGATCCATGGCAACACTGGAGAGGAATCCTCAGTTTCCGGCCCCGACTCCACCCAAGGAGTGAGGCCCTGGCATGGACTGGAGAGAAATCCCGAGAGGTCCCCTAGCAACTCGCATGGGACTGGCCTTTCCTGAGGCCACCAGAGCGGGTCCCTGAGGTCCCCGTCGTAAATCGAGAAGACCTGCCGCAACTCGAGAAAATCCAGGAGGTTCTCCCCTCCAGGCGAGATGAGGCCCATTTCCAATGAGGCGTCTCGAGGCTGATCACACCTCACCTCTGGAACTTCGAAAGGGTCCTTCACACCCTTGGTGCAAATCAAGAAGTTCCCCGACATACCCGTCTCCACTCGAGAGGAAACACGAGGGTCCCGTCCACATCCAGAGGAGCCCCGTTTCCGCCTCGTAGCTCGAGATGAGGGATCCTTTCCCTGCTTCGTCGGGAAAGAGTTCCCGGCATTCCCGTCGCATCTCAAAGGGAGGCCCTCTCAAAAGGAACGGCAAGAGGAACTCCAGGGTCGTGCCACCATTCCAAGAGTCCCCCAGATGTCTCAGTCCATTCCAGAGGAACCTCTTTTCCCTTCACCGGCTCGTCTTTCACGCCGAGGATCGACTCACACCAAGGTGGCACGTGGCACAGCCCTGTGGGAAAGCCCCGTGAGAAAGCCTCCAGGGACAGCCTCGAGGGAAAGCCACAGATGCCTTGATCCACGTGACAGGAAGCGTGACACTACTGCTGCAGCTCGGGAGGAAAGCGCACGTGCATGCCCCCACTCGAGACGAGGCCTGACTCCCCTGGGGAGACTTAGAAGCACCCCAAGATCCATGGCAACACTGGAGAGGAATCCTCAGGTTCCAGCCCCAACTCCACACAAGGACTGAGGCTCCGGCATGGACGGGAGAGAAATCCCGAGAGGTCCCCTAGCAACTCGCATGGGGACTGTCCTTTCCTGAGGCCACCAGAGCGGGTCCCTGAGGTCCCCGTCGTAAGTCGAGAAGACCTGCTGCAACTCGAGAAAATCCAGGAGGTTCTCCCCTCCAGGCGAGATGAGGCCCATTTCCGCTGAGGCGTCTCGAGACTGATCACACGTCACCTTGGAACTTCGAAAGGGTACTTCACACCCTTGGTGCAAATCAAGAAGTTCCCCGACATACCCGTCTCCACTCGAGAGGAAACACGAGGGTCCCGCCCACATCCAGAGGAGCCCCGTTTCCGCCTCGTAGCTCGAGATGAGGGATCCTTTCCCTGCTTCGTCGGGAAAGAGTTCCCGGCGTTCCCGTCGCATCTCAAGAGGAGGCCCTCTCAACAGGAACGGCGAGAGGAACTCCAGGGTCGTGCCACCATTCCAAGAGTCCCCCAGATGTCTCATTCCATTCCAGAGGAACCTCTTTTCCCTACACCGGCTCGTCTTTCACGCCGCAGATCGACTCACACCAAGGTGGCACGTGGCACAGCCCTGTGGGCAAGCCTCGTGGGAAAGCCTCGAGGGACAGCCTCGAGGGAAAGCCACAGATCCCTTGATCCAGGTGACAGGAAGCGTGACACTACTGCTGCAGCTACGGAGGAAAGGGCACGTGTTGCCCCCACTCGAGACGAGGCCTGACTCCCCTGGGGAGACTCAGAAGCACCCCAAGATCCATGGCAACACTGGAGAGGAATCCTAAGGACCCGTCCCCGACACCACACTAGGTCTTATGCCCCGGCATGTTCGAGAGAGGAATCCCGAGATGCCCCCTAGCAACTCACATGGGGACTGGACTTTCCTGAGGCCACCAGAGCGGGTCCCTGAGGTCCCCGTCGTAACTCGAGAAGACCTGCCGCAACTCGAGAAAATCCTGGAGGTTCTCCCCTCCAGGCGAGATGAGGCCCATTTCCGCTGAGGCGTCTCGAGGCTGATCACACCTCACCTCTGGAACTTCGCAAGGGTCCTTCACACCCTCGGTGCAAATCAAGAAGTTCCCCGACATACCCGTCTCCACTTGAGAGGAATCACGAGGGTCCCGCCCACATCCAGAGGAGCCCCGTTTCCGCCTCGTAGCTCGAGATGAGGGATCCTTTCCCTGCTTCATCAGGAAAGAGTTCCCGGCTTTCCCGTCGCATCTAAAGAGGAGGCCCTCTCAACAGGAACTTCGATAGGAACTCCAGGGTCGTGCCACCATTCCAGGAGTCCCCCAGATGTCTCATTCCATTCCAGAGGAACCTCTTTTCCCTTCACCGGCTCGTCTTTCACGCTGAGGATTGACTCCAACCAAGGTGGCACGTGGCACAGCCCTGTGGGTAAGCCTCGTGGGAAAGCCTCGAGGGACAGCCTCGACGGAAAGCCACAGATCCCTTGATCCACGTGACAGGAAGCGTTACACTACTGCTGCAGCTCGGGAGGAAAGCGCACGTGCATGCCCCCACTCGAGACGAGGCCTGACTCCCCTGGGGAGACTCAGAAGCACCCCAAGATCCATGGCAACACTGGAGAGGTATCCTCAGGTTCCGGCCCCGACTCCACTCAAGGACTGAGGCCCCGGCATGGACGGGAGAGAAATCCCGAAAGGTCCCCTAGCAACTCGCATGGGGACTGGCCTTTCCTGGGGCCACCAGAGCGGGTCCCTGAGGTCCCCGTCGTAACTCGAGAAGACCTGCCGCAACTCGAGAAAATCCAGGAGGTTCTCCCCTCCAGGCGAGATGAGGCCCATTTCTGCTTAGGCGTCTCGAGACTGATCACACCTCACCTCTGGAACTTCGAAAGGGTCCTTCACACCCTTGGTGCAAATCAAGAAGTTCCCCGACATACCCGTCTCCACTCGAGAGGAAACACGAGGGTCCCGCCCACATCCAGAGGAGCCCCGTTTCCGCCTCGTAGTTCGAGATGAGGGATCCTTTCCCTGCTTCGTCGGGAAAGAGTTCCCGGCGTTCCCGTCGCATCTCAAGAGGAGGCCCTCTCAACAGGAACGGCGAGAGGAACTCCAGGGTCGTGCCACCATTCCAAGATTCCCCCAGATATCTCAGTCCATTCCAGAGGAACCTCTTTTCCCTTCACCGGCTCGTCTTTCACGCCGAGGATCGACTCCCACCAAAGTGGCACGAGGCACAGCCCTGTGGGAAAGCCTCGTGGGCAAGCCTCGAGCGAAAGCCTCGAGGGAACCACAGATCCCTTGATCCACGTGACATGAAGCGTGACACTACTGCTGCAGCTCGGGAGGAAAGCACACGTGCATGCCCCCACTCGAGACGAGGCCTGACTCCCCTGGGGAGACTCAGAAGCACCCCAAGATCCATGGCAACACTGGAGAGGAATCCTCAGGTTCCGGCCCCGACTCCACAGAAGGAGTGAGTCCCCGGCATGGACGGGAGAGAAATCCCGAGAGGTCCCCAACAACTCGCATGGGGACTGGCCTTTCCTGAGGCCACCAGAGCGGGTCCCTGAGGTCCCCGTTGTAACTCGAGAAGGCCTGCCGCAACTCGAGAAAATCCAGGAGGTTCTCCCCTCCAGGCGAGATGAGGCCCATTTCCGCTGAGGCGTCTCGAGGCTGATCACACCTCACCTCTGGAACTTCGAAAGGGTCCTTCACACCCTTGGTGCAAATCAAGAAGTTCCCCGACATACCCGTCTCCACTCGAGAGGAGACACGAGTGTCCCGACCATATCCAGAGGAGCCCCGTTTCCGCTTCATAGCTCGAGATGAGGGATCCTTTCCCTGCTTCGTCGGGAAAGAGTTCCCGGCGTTCCCGTCGCATCTCAAGAGGAGGCCCTCTCAACAGGAACGGCGAGAGGAACTCCAGGGTCGTGCCACCATTCCAAGAGTTCCACAGATGTCTCAGTCCATTCCAGAGGAACCTCTTTTCCCTTCACCGGTTCGTCTTTCACGCCGAGGATCGACTCCCACCAAGGTGGCACGTGGCACAGCCCTGTGGGAAAGCCTCGTGGGAAAGCCTCGAGGGACAGCCTCGAGGGAAAGCCACAGATCCCTTGATCCACGTGACAGGAAGCGTGACACTACTGCTGCAGCTCGGGAGGAAAGCGCACGTGCATGCCCCCACTCGAGACGATGCCCGACTCCACTGGGGAGACTCAGAAGCACCCCAAGATCCATGGCAACACTGGAGAGGAATCCTCAGGTTCCGGCCCCGACACCACACAAGGACTGAGGCCCCGGAACGGACGGGAGAGGAATCCCGAGTGGTCCCTTAGCCACGTGCATGGGGACTGGCCTTTCCTGAGGCCACCAGAGCGGGTCCCTGAGGTCCCATTCGTAACTCGGGAAGACCTGCTGCAACTCGAGAAAATCCAGGAGGTTCTCCCCTCCAGGCGAGATGAGGCCCATTTCGCTGAGGCGTCTCCAGACTGATCACACCTCACCTCTGGAACTTCGAAAGGGTCTTTAACACCCTTGGTGCAAATCAAGAAGTTCCCCGACATACCCGTCTCCACTCGAGAGGAATCACGAGGGTCCCGCCCACAGCCAGAGGAGCCCCGTTTCCGCCTCGTAGCTCGAGATGTGGGATCTCATCCCTGCTTCGTCGGGAAAGAGTTCCCGGCGTTCCCGTCGCATCTCAAGAGGAGGCCCTCTCAACAAGAATGGCGAGAGGGAGTCCAGGGTCGAGCCACCACTCCAAGAGTCCCCCAGATGTCTCAGTCCATTCCAGAGGAACCTCTTTTCCGTACACCGGCTCGTCTTTCACGCCGAGGATCGACTCCCACCAAGGTGGCACGTGGCACAGCCCTGTGGGAAAGCCTCGTGGGAAAGCCTCGAGTGACAGCCTCGACGGAAAGCCACAGATCCCTTGATCCAGGTGACAGGAAGCGTGACACGACTGCTGCAGCTCGGGAGGAAAGTGCACGTGTTGCTGCCACTCGAGACGAGGCCTGACTCCCCTGGGGAAACTCAGAAGCACCCCAAGATCCATGGCAACACTGGAGAGGAATCCTCAGGTTCCAGCCCCGACTCCACACAAGGTCTTATGCCCCGGCATGTTCGCGAGAGGAATCCGGAGATGCCCCCTAGCAACTCGCATGGGGACTGGCCTTTCCTGAGGCCACCAGAGCGGGTCCCTGGGGTCCCGGTCGTAACTCGAGAAGACCTGCCGCAACTCGAGAAAATCCAGGAGGTTCTGCCCTCCAGGCGAGATGAGGCCCATTTCCGCTGAGGCGTCTCCAGGCTGATCACACCTCACCTCTGGAACTTCGAAAGGGTCCTTCACACCCTTGGTGCAAATCAAGAAGTTCCCCGACATACACGTCTCCACTCGAGAGGAATCACGAGGGTCCCGCCCACATCCAGAGGAGCCCCGTTTCCACCTCGTAGCTCGAGATGAGGGATCCTTTCCCTGCTTCGTCAGGAAAGAGTTCCTGGCGTTCCCGTCGCATCTCAAGGGGAGGCCCTCTCAACAGGAACGGCGAGAGGAACTCCAGGGTCGTGCCACCATTCCAAGAGTCCCCCAGATGTCTCAGTCCATTGCAGAGGAACCTCTTTTCCCTTCACCGGCTCGTCTTTCACGCCGAGGATCGACTCCAACCAAGGTGGCACGTGGCACAGCCCTGTGGGTAAGCCTCGTGGGAAAGCCTCGAGGGACAGCCTCGAGGGAAAGCCACAGATCCCTTGATCCACGTGACAGGAAGCGTGACATTACTGCTGCAGCTCGGGAGGAAAGCGCACGTGCATGCCCCGACTCGAGACGAGGCCTGACTCCCCTGGGGAGACTCAGAAGCACCCCAAGATCCATGGCAACACTGGAGAGGAATCCTAAGGACCCGTCCCCGACTCCACACAATTTCTTATGCCCTGGCATGTTCGAGAGAGGAATCCCGAGATGCCCCCTAGCAACTCGCATGGGGACTGGCCTTTCCTGAGGCAACCAGAGCGGGTCCCTGGGGTCCCCGTCGTAACTCGAGAAGACCTGCCACAACTCGAGAAAATCCAGGAGGTTCTCCCCTCCAGGCGAGATGAGGCCCATTTCCGCTGAGGCGTCTCGAGGCTGATCACACCTCACCTCTGGAACTTCGAAAGGGTCCTCACACCCTTGGTGAAAATCAAGAAGTTCCCCAACATAGACGTCTCCACTCGAGAGGAATCACGAGGGTCCCGCCCACATCCAGAGGAGCCCCGTTTCCACCTCGTAGCTCGAGATGAGGGATCCTTTGCCTGCTTCGTCGGGAAAGAGATCCCGGCATTCCCGTCGCATCTAAAGAGGAGGCCCTCTCAACAGGAACTTCGATAGGAACTCCAGGGTCGTGCCACGATTCCAGGAGTCCCCCAGATGTCTCATTCCATTCCAGAGGAACCTCTTTTCCCTTCACCGGCTCGTCTTTCACGCCGAGGATCGACTCCCACCAAGGTGGCACGTGGCACAGCCGTGTGGGAAAGCCTCGTGGGAAAGCCTCGAGTGACAGCCTCGAGGGAAAGCCACAGATCCCTTGATCCAGGTGACAGGAAGCGTGACACTACTGCTGCAGCTAGGGAGGAAAGTGCACGTGTTGCCCCCACTCGAGACGAGGCCTGACTCCCCTGGGGAGACTCAGAAGCACCAAAAGATCCATGGCAACACTGGAGAGGAATCCTAAGGACCCGTCCCCGACTCCACACTAGGTCTTATGCCCCGGCATGTTCGAGAGAGGAATCCCGAGATGCCCCCTAGCAACTCGCATGGGGACTGGCCTTTCCTGAGGCCACCAGAGCGGGTCCCTGTGGTCCCCGTCGTAACTCGAGAAGACCTGCTGCAACTGGAGAAAATCCAGGAGGTTCTCCCCTCCAGGCGAGATGAGGCCCATTTCCGCTGAGGCGTCTCGAGGCTGATCACACCTCACCTCTGGAACTTCGCAACGGTCTTTCACACCCTTGGTGCAAATCAAGAAGTTCCACGACATACACGTCTCCACTCGAGAGGAATCACGAGGGTCCCGCCCACATCCAGAGGAGCCCCGTTTCCACCTCGTAGCTCGAGATGAGGGATCCTTTCCCTGCTTCGTCGGGAAAGAGTTCCCGGCTTTCCCGTCGCATCTAAAGAGGAGGCCCTCTCAACAGGAACGGTGAGAGGAACTCCAGGGTCGTGCCACCATTCCAGGAGTCCCCCAGATGTCTCATTCCATTCCAGAGGAACCTCTTTTCCGTTCACCGGCTCGTCTTTCACGCCGAGTATCGACTCACAACAAGGTGGCACGTGGCACAGCCCTGTGGGTAAGCCTCGTGGCAAAGCCTCGAGGGACAGCCTCGAGGGAAAGCCACAGATCCCTTGATCCAAGTGACAGGAAGCGTGACACTATTGCTGCAGCTCGGGAGGAAAGCGCACGTGCATGCCCCCAATCGAGACGAGGCCTGACTCCCCTGGGGAGACTCAGAAGCACCCCAAGATCCATGGCAACACTGGAGAGGAATCCTCAGGTTCCAGCCCCGACTCCACACAAGGACTGAGGCCCCGGCATGGACGGGAGAGGAATCCCGAGAGGTCCCCTAGCAACTCGCATAGGAACTGGCCTTACCTGAGGCCACCAGAGCGGGTCCCTGAGGTCCCCGTCGTAAGTCGAGAAGACCTGCTGCAACTCGAGAAAATCCAGGAGGTTCTCCCCTCCAGGCGAGATGAGGCCCATTTCCGCTGAGGCGTCTCCAGGCTGATCACACCTCACCTCTGGAACTTCGAAAGGGTCCTTCACACCCTTGGTGCAAATCAAGAAGTTCCCCGACATACCCGTCTCCACTCGAGAGGAATCACGAGGGTCCCGCCCACAGCCAGAGGAGCCCCGTTTCCGCCTCGTAGCTCGAGATGTGGGATCTCATCCCTGCTTCGTCGGGAAAGAGTTCCCGGCGTTCCCGTCGCATCTCAAGAGGAGGCCCTCTCAACAAGAATGGCGAGAGGGAGTCCAGGGTCGAGCCACCATTCCAAGAGTCCCCCAGATGTCTCAGTCCATTCCAGAGGAACCTCTTTTCCGTACACCGGCTCGTCTTTCACGCCGAGGATCGACTCCCACCAAGGTGGCACGTGGCACAGCCCTGTGGGAAAGCCTCGTGGGAAAGCCTCGAGTGACAGCCTCGACGGAAAGCCACAGATCCCTTGATCCAGGTGACAGGAAGCGTGACACGACTGCTGCAGCTCGGGAGGAAAGTGCACGTGTTGCTGCCACTCGAGACGAGGCCTGACTCCCCTGGGGAAACTCAGAAGCACCCCAAGATCCATGGCAACACTGGAGAGGAATCCTCAGGTTCCAGCCCCGACTCCACACAAGGTCTTATGCCCCGGCATGTTCGCGAGAGGAATCCGGAGATGCCCCCTAGCAACTCGCATGGGGACTGGCCTTTCCTGAGGCCACCAGAGCGGGTCCCTGGGGTCCCGGTCGTAACTCGAGAAGACCTGCCGCAACTCGAGAAAATCCAGGAGGTTCTGCCCTCCAGGCGAGATGAGGCCCATTTCCGCTGAGGCGTCTCCAGGCTGATCACACCTCACCTCTGGAACTTCGAAAGGGTCCTTCACACCCTTGGTGCAAATCAAGAAGTTCCCCGACATACACGTCTCCACTCGAGAGGAATCACGAGGGTCCCGCCCACATCCAGAGGAGCCCCGTTTCCACCTCGTAGCTCGAGATGAGGGATCCTTTCCCTGCTTCGTCAGGAAAGAGTTCCTGGCGTTCCCGTCGCATCTCAAGGGGAGGCCCTCTCAACAGGAACGGCGAGAGGAACTCCAGGGTCGTGCCACCATTCCAAGAGTCCCCCAGATGTCTCAGTCCATTGCAGAGGAACCTCTTTTCCCTTCACCGGCTCGTCTTTCACGCCGAGGATCGACTCCAACCAAGGTGGCACGTGGCACAGCCCTGTGGGTAAGCCTCGTGGGAAAGCCTCGAGGGACAGCCTCGAGGGAAAGCCACAGATCCCTTGATCCACGTGACAGGAAGCGTGACATTACTGCTGCAGCTCGGGAGGAAAGCGCACGTGCATGCCCCGACTCGAGACGAGGCCTGACTCCCCTGGGGAGACTCAGAAGCACCCCAAGATCCATGGCAACACTGGAGAGGAATCCTAAGGACCCGTCCCCGACTCCACACAATTTCTTATGCCCTGGCATGTTCGAGAGAGGAATCCCGAGATGCCCCCTAGCAACTCGCATGGGGACTGGCCTTTCCTGAGGCAACCAGAGCGGGTCCCTGGGGTCCCCGTCGTAACTCGAGAAGACCTGCCACAACTCGAGAAAATCCAGGAGGTTCTCCCCTCCAGGCGAGATGAGGCCCATTTCCGCTGAGGCGTCTCGAGGCTGATCACACCTCACCTCTGGAACTTCGAAAGGGTCCTCACACCCTTGGTGAAAATCAAGAAGTTCCCCAACATAGACGTCTCCACTCGAGAGGAATCACGAGGGTCCCGCCCACATCCAGAGGAGCCCCGTTTCCACCTCGTAGCTCGAGATGAGGGATCCTTTGCCTGCTTCGTCGGGAAAGAGATCCCGGCATTCCCGTCGCATCTAAAGAGGAGGCCCTCTCAACAGGAACTTCGATAGGAACTCCAGGGTCGTGCCACGATTCCAGGAGTCCCCCAGATGTCTCATTCCATTCCAGAGGAACCTCTTTTCCCTTCACCGGCTCGTCTTTCACGCCGAGGATCGACTCCCACCAAGGTGGCACGTGGCACAGCCGTGTGGGAAAGCCTCGTGGGAAAGCCTCGAGTGACAGCCTCGAGGGAAAGCCACAGATCCCTTGATCCAGGTGACAGGAAGCGTGACACTACTGCTGCAGCTAGGGAGGAAAGTGCACGTGTTGCCCCCACTCGAGACGAGGCCTGACTCCCCTGGGGAGACTCAGAAGCACCAAAAGATCCATGGCAACACTGGAGAGGAATCCTAAGGACCCGTCCCCGACTCCACACTAGGTCTTATGCCCCGGCATGTTCGAGAGAGGAATCCCGAGATGCCCCCTAGCAACTCGCATGGGGACTGGCCTTTCCTGAGGCCACCAGAGCGGGTCCCTGAGGTCCCCGTCGTAACTCGAGAAGACCTGCTGCAACTGGAGAAAATCCAGGAGGTTCTCCCCTCCAGGCGAGATGAGGCCCATTTCCGCTGAGGCGTCTCGAGGCTGATCACACCTCACCTCTGGAACTTCGCAACGGTCTTTCACACCCTTGGTGCAAATCAAGAAGTTCCACGACATACACGTCTCCACTCGAGAGGAATCACGAGGGTCCCGCCCACATCCAGAGGAGCCCCGTTTCCACCTCGTAGCTCGAGATGAGGGATCCTTTCCCTGCTTCGTCGGGAAAGAGTTCCCGGCTTTCCCGTCGCATCTAAAGAGGAGGCCCTCTCAACAGGAACGGTGAGAGGAACTCCAGGGTCGTGCCACCATTCCAGGAGTCCCCCAGATGTCTCATTCCATTCCAGAGGAACCTCTTTTCCGTTCACCGGCTCGTCTTTCACGCCGAGTATCGACTCACAACAAGGTGGCACGTGGCACAGCCCTGTGGGTAAGCCTCGTGGCAAAGCCTCGAGGGACAGCCTCGAGGGAAAGCCACAGATCCCTTGATCCAAGTGACAGGAAGCGTGACACTATTGCTGCAGCTCGGGAGGAAAGCGCACGTGCATGCCCCCAATCGAGACGAGGCCTGACTCCCCTGGGGAGACTCAGAAGCACCCCAAGATCCATGGCAACACTGGAGAGGAATCCTCAGGTTCCAGCCCCGACTCCACACAAGGACTGAGGCCCCGGCATGGACGGGAGAGGAATCCCGAGAGGTCCCCTAGCAACTCGCATAGGAACTGGCCTTACCTGAGGCCACCAGAGCGGGTCCCTGAGGTCCCCGTCGTAAGTCGAGAAGACCTGCTGCAACTCGAGAAAATCCAGGAGGTTCTCCCCTCCAGGCGAGATGAGGCCCATTTCCGCTGAGGCGTCTCCAGGCTGATCACACCTCACCTCTGGAACTTCGAAAGGGTCCTTCACACCCTTGGTGCAAATCAAGAAGTTCCCCGACATACCCGTCTCCACTCGAGAGGAATCACGAGGGTCCCGCCCACAGCCAGAGGAGCCCCGTTTCCGCCTCGTAGCTCGAGATGTGGGATCTCATCCCTGCTTCGTCGGGAAAGAGTTCCCGGCGTTCCCGTCGCATCTCAAGAGGAGGCCCTCTCAACAAGAATGGCGAGAGGGAGTCCAGGGTCGAGCCACCACTCCAAGAGTCCCCCAGATGTCTCAGTCCATTCCAGAGGAACCTCTTTTCCGTACACCGGCTCGTCTTTCACGCCGAGGATCGACTCCCACCAAGGTGGCACGTGGCACAGCCCTGTGGGAAAGCCTCGTGGGAAAGCCTCGAGTGACAGCCTCGACGGAAAGCCACAGATCCCTTGATCCAGGTGACAGGAAGCGTGACACGACTGCTGCAGCTCGGGAGGAAAGTGCACGTGTTGCTGCCACTCGAGACGAGGCCTGACTCCCCTGGGGAAACTCAGAAGCACCCCAAGATCCATGGCAACACTGGAGAGGAATCCTCAGGTTCCAGCCCCGACTCCACACAAGGTCTTATGCCCCGGCATGTTCGCGAGAGGAATCCGGAGATGCCCCCTAGCAACTCGCATGGGGACTGGCCTTTCCTGAGGCCACCAGAGCGGGTCCCTGGGGTCCCGGTCGTAACTCGAGAAGACCTGCCGCAACTCGAGAAAATCCAGGAGGTTCTGCCCTCCAGGCGAGATGAGGCCCATTTCCGCTGAGGCGTCTCCAGGCTGATCACACCTCACCTCTGGAACTTCGAAAGGGTCCTTCACACCCTTGGTGCAAATCAAGAAGTTCCCCGACATACACGTCTCCACTCGAGAGGAATCACGAGGGTCCCGCCCACATCCAGAGGAGCCCCGTTTCCACCTCGTAGCTCGAGATGAGGGATCCTTTGCCTGCTTCGTCGGGAAAGAGATCCCGGCATTCCCGTCGCATCTAAAGAGGAGGCCCTCTCAACAGGAACTTCGATAGGAACTCCAGGGTCGTGCCACGATTCCAGGAGTCCCCCAGATGTCTCATTCCATTCCAGAGGAACCTCTTTTCCCTTCACCGGCTCGTCTTTCACGCCGAGGATCGACTCCCACCAAGGTGGCACGTGGCACAGCCGTGTGGGAAAGCCTCGTGGGAAAGCCTCGAGTGACAGCCTCGAGGGAAAGCCACAGATCCCTTGATCCAGGTGACAGGAAGCGTGACACTACTGCTGCAGCTAGGGAGGAAAGTGCACGTGTTGCCCCCACTCGAGACGAGGCCTGACTCCCCTGGGGAGACTCAGAAGCACCAAAAGATCCATGGCAACACTGGAGAGGAATCCTAAGGACCCGTCCCCGACTCCACACTAGGTCTTATGCCCCGGCATGTTCGAGAGAGGAATCCCGAGATGCCCCCTAGCAACTCGCATGGGGACTGGCCTTTCCTGAGGCCACCAGAGCGGGTCCCTGAGGTCCCCGTCGTAACTCGAGAAGACCTGCTGCAACTGGAGAAAATCCAGGAGGTTCTCCCCTCCAGGCGAGATGAGGCCCATTTCCGCTGAGGCGTCTCGAGGCTGATCACACCTCACCTCTGGAACTTCGCAACGGTCTTTCACACCCTTGGTGCAAATCAAGAAGTTCCACGACATACACGTCTCCACTCGAGAGGAATCACGAGGGTCCCGCCCACATCCAGAGGAGCCCCGTTTCCACCTCGTAGCTCGAGATGAGGGATCCTTTCCCTGCTTCGTCGGGAAAGAGTTCCCGGCTTTCCCGTCGCATCTAAAGAGGAGGCCCTCTCAACAGGAACGGTGAGAGGAACTCCAGGGTCGTGCCACCATTCCAGGAGTCCCCCAGATGTCTCATTCCATTCCAGAGGAACCTCTTTTCCGTTCACCGGCTCGTCTTTCACGCCGAGTATCGACTCACAACAAGGTGGCACGTGGCACAGCCCTGTGGGTAAGCCTCGTGGCAAAGCCTCGAGGGACAGCCTCGAGGGAAAGCCACAGATCCCTTGATCCAAGTGACAGGAAGCGTGACACTATTGCTGCAGCTCGGGAGGAAAGCGCACGTGCATGCCCCCAATCGAGACGAGGCCTGACTCCCCTGGGGAGACTCAGAAGCACCCCAAGATCCATGGCAACACTGGAGAGGAATCCTCAGGTTCCAGCCCCGACTCCACACAAGGACTGAGGCCCCGGCATGGACGGGAGAGGAATCCCGAGAGGTCCCCTAGCAACTCGCATAGGAACTGGCCTTACCTGAGGCCACCAGAGCGGGTCCCTGAGGTCCCCGTCGTAAGTCGAGAAGACCTGCTGCAACTCGAGAAAATCCAGGAGGTTCTCCCCTCCAGGCGAGATGAGGCCCATTTCCGCTGAGGCCTCTCCAGGCTGATCACACCTCACCTCTGGAACTTCGAAAGGGTCCTTCACACCCTTGGTGCAAATCAAGAAGTTCCCCGACATACCCGTCTCCACTCGAGAGGAATCACGAGGGTCCCGCCCACAGCCAGAGGAGCCCCGTTTCCGCCTCGTAGCTCGAGATGTGGGATCTCATCCCTGCTTAGTCGGGAAAGAGTTCCCGGCGTTCCCGTCGCATCTCAAGAGGAGGCCCTCTCAACAAGAATGGCGAGAGGGAGTCCAGGTTCGAGCCACCACTCCAAGAGTCCCCCAGATGTCTCAGTCCATTCCAGAGGAACCTCTTTTCCGTTCACCGGCTCGTCTTTCACGCCGAGGATCGACTCCCACCAAGGTGGCACGTGGCACAGCCCTGTGGGAAAGCCTCGTGGGCAAGCCTCGAGCGAAAGCCTCGAGGGAACCACAGATCCCTTGATCCACGTGACAGGAAGCGTGACACTACTGCTGCAGCTCGGGAGGAAAGCGCACGTGCATGCCCCCACTCGAGACGATGCCCGACTCCACTGGGGAGACTCAGAAGCACCCCAAGATCCATGGCAACACTGGAGAGGAATCCTCAGGTTCCAGCCCCAACTCCACACAAGGACTGAGGCTCCGGCATGGACGGGAGAGAAATCCCGAGAGGTCCCCTAGCAACTCGCATGGGGACTGTCCTTTCCTGAGGCCACCAGAGCGGGTCCCTGAGGTCCCCGTCGTACGTCGAGAAGACCTGCTGCAACTCGAGAAAATCCAGGAGGTTCTCCCCTCCAGGCGAGATGAGGCCCATTTCCGCTGAGGCGTCTCCAGACTGATCACACCTCACCTCTGGAACTTCGAAAGGGTCTTTAACACCCTTGGTGCAAATCAAGAAGTTCCCCGACATACCCGTCTCCACTCGAGAGGAAACACGAGGGTCCCGCCCACATCCAGTGGAGCCCCGTTTCCGCCTCGTAGCTCGAGATGAGGGATCCTTTCCCTGCTTCGTCGGGAAAGAGTTCCCGGCGTTCCCGTCGCATCTCAAGAGGAGGCCCTCTCAACAGGAACGGCGAGAGGAACTCCAGGGTCGTGCCACCATTCCAAGAGTCCCCCAGATGTCTCAGTCCATTCCAGAGGAACCTCTTTTCCCTACACCGGCTCGTCTTTCACGCCGAAGATCGACTCCCACCAAGGTGGCACGTGGCACAGCCCTGTGGGAAAGCCTCGTGGGAAAGCCTCGAGGGACAGCCTCGAGGGAAAGCCACAGATCCCTTGATCCAGGTGACAGGAAGCGTGACACTACTGCTGCAGCTATGGAGGAAAGTGCACGTGTTGCCCCCACTCGAGACGAGGCCTGACTCCCCTGGGGAGACTCAGAAGCACCCCAAGATCCATGGCAACACTGGAGAGGAATCCTAAGGACCCGTCCCCGACTCCACACTAGGTCTTATGCCCCGGCATGTTCGAGAGAGGAATCCCGAGATGCCCCCTAGCAACTCGCATGGGGACTGGCCTTTCCTGAGGCCACCAGAGCGGGTCCCTGAGGTCCCCGTCGTAACTCGAGAAGACCTGCCGCAACTCGAGAAAATCCAGGAGGTTCTCCCCTCCAGGCGAGATGAGGCCCATTTCCGCTGAGGCGTCTCGAGGCTGACCACACCTCACCTCTGGAACTTCGCAAGGGTCCTTCACACCCTTGGTGCAAATCAAGAAGTTCCCCGACATACCCGCCTCCACTCGAGAGGAAACACGAGAGTCCCGCCCACATCCAGAGGAGCCCCGTTTCCGCCTCGTAGCTCGAGATGAGGGATCCTTTCCCTGCTTCGTCGGGAAAGAGTTCCTGGCGTTCCCATCGCATCTCAAGGGGAGGCCCTCTCAACAGGAACGGCGAGAGGAACTCCAGGGTCGTGCCACCATTCCAAGAGTCCCCCAGATGTCTCAGTCCATTCCAGAGGAACCTGTTTTCCCTTCACCGGCTCGTCTTTCATGCCGAGGATCCACTCCAACCAAGGTGGCACGTGGCACAGCCCTGTGGGTAAGCCTCGTGGCAAAGCCTTGAGGGACAGCCTCGAGGGAAAGCCACAGATCCCTTGATCCAAGTGACAGGAAGCGTGACACTATTGCTGCAGCTCGGGAGGAAAGCGCACGTGCATGCCCCCAATCGAGACGAGGCCTGACTCCCCTGGGGAGACTCAGAAGCACCCCAAGATCCATGGCAACACTGGAGAGGAATCCTCAGGTTCCAGCCCCGACTCCACACAAGGACTGAGGCCCCGGCATGGACGGGAGAGGAATCCCGAGAGGTCCCCTAGCAACTCGCATGGGGACTGGCCTTACCTGAGGCCACCAGAGCGGGTCCCTGAGGTCCCCGTCGTAAGTCGAGAAGACCTGCCGCAACTCGAGAAAATCCAGGAGGTTCTCCCCTCCAGGCGAGATGAGGCCCATTTCCGCTGAGGCGTCTCGAGGCTGATCACACCTCACCTCTGGAACTTCGAAAGGGTCCTTCACACCCTTGGTGCAAATCAAGAAGTTCCCCGACATACCCGTCTCCACTCGAGAGGAATCACGAGGGTTCCGCCCACAGCCAGAGGAGCCCCGTTTCCGCCTCGTAGCTCGAGATGTGGGATCCCATCCCTGCTTCGTCGGGAAAGAGTTCCCGGCGTTCCCGTCGCATCTCAAGAGGAGGCCCTCTCAACAAGAATGGCGAGAGGAAGTCCAGGGTCGAGCCACCACTCCAAGAGTCCCCCAGATGTCTCAGTCCATTCCAGAGGAACCTCTTTTCCGTTCACCGGCTCGTCTTTCACGCCGAGGATCGACTCCCACCAAGGTGGCACGTGGCACAGCCCTGTGGGAAAGCCTCGTGGGAAAGCCTCGAGTGACAGCCTCGACGGAAAGCCACAGATCCCTTGATCCAGGTGACAGGAAGCGTGACACGACTGCTGCAGCTCGGGAGGAAAGTGCACGTGTTGCTGCCACTCGAGACGAGGCCTGACTCCCCTGGGGAGACTCAGAAGCACCCCAAGATCCATGGCAACACTGGAGAGGAATCCTCAGGTTCCAGCCCCGACTCCACACAAGGTCTTATGCCCCGGCATGTTCGAGAGAGGAATCCGGAGATGCCCCCTAGCAACTCGCATGGGGACTGGCCTTTCCTGAGGCCACCAGAGCGGGTCCCTGGGGTCCCGGTCGTAACTCGAGAAGACCTGCTGCAACTCGAGAAAATCCAGGAGGTTCTGCCCTCCAGGCGAGATGAGGCCCATTTCCGCTGAGGCGTCTCGAGGCTGATCACACCTCACCTCTGGAACTTCGAAAGGGTCCTTCACACCCTTGGTGCAAATCAAGAAGTTCCCCGACATACACGTCTCCACTCGAGAGGAATCACGAGGGTCCCGCCCACATCCAGAGGAGCCCCGTTTCCACCTCGTAGCTCGAGATGAGGGATCCTTTCCCTGCTTCGTCGGGAAAGAGTTCCTGGCGTTCCCGTCGCATCTCAAGGGGAGGCCCTCTCAACAGAAACGGTGAGAGGAACTCCAGGGTCGTGCCACCATTCCAAGAGTCCCCCAGATGTCTCAGTCCATTCCAGAGGAACCTCTTTTCCCTTCACCGGCTCGTCTTTCACGCCGAGGATCGACTCCAACCAAGGTGGCACGGGGCACAGCCCTGTGGGTAAGCCTCGTGGGAAAGCCTCGAGGGACAGCCTCGAGGGAAAGCCACAGATCCCTTGATCCACGTGACAGGAAGCGTGACATTACTGCTGCAGCTCGGGAGGAAAGCGCACGTGCATGCCCCCACTCGAGACGAGGCCTGACTCCCCTGGGGAGACTCAGAAGCACCCCAAGATCCATGGCAACACTGGAGAGGAATCCTCAGGTTCCAGCCCCGACTCCACACAAGGACTGAGGCCCCGGCATGGACGGGAGAGGAATCCCGAGAGGTCCCCTAGCAACTCACATGGGGACTGGCCTTTCCTGAGGCCACCAGAGCGGGTCCCTGAGGTCCCCGTCGTAACTCAAGAAGACCTGCCGCAACTCGAGAAAATCCAGGAGGTTCTCCCCTCCAGGCGAAATGAGGCCCATTTCTGCTGAGGCGTCTCGAGGCTGAGAACACCTCACCTCTGGAACTTCGAAAGGGTCCTTCACACCCTTGGTGCAAATCAAGAAGCTCCCCGACATACCCGTCTCCACTTGAGAGGAATCACGAGGGTCCCGCCCACATCCAGAGGAGCCCCGTTTCCGCCTCGTAGCTCGAGATGAGGGATCCTTTCCCTGCTTCGTCGGGAAAGAGTTCCCGGCGTTCCCGTCGAATCTCAAGAGGAGGCCCTCTCAACAGGAACTTCGATAGGAACTCCAGGGTCGTGGCACCATTCCAGGAGTCCCCCAGATGTCTCATTCCATTCCAGAGGAACCTTTTTTCCCTTCACCGGCTCGTCTTTCACGCCGAGGATTGACTCCAACCAAGGTGGCACGTGGCACAGCCCTGTGGGTAAGTCTCGTGGGAAAGCCTCGAGGGACAGCCTCGAGGGAAAGCCACAGATCCCTTGATCCACGTTACAGGAAGCGTGACACTACTGCTGCAGCTCGGGAGTACAGCGCACGTGCATGCCCCCACTTGAGACGAGGCCTGACTCCCCTAGGGAGACTCAGAAGCACCCCAAGATCCATGGCAACACTGGAGAGTAATCCTCAGGTTCCGGCCCCGACTCCACACAAGGACTGAGGCCCCGGCATGGACGGGAGAGGAATCCCGAGAGGTCCCCTAGCAACTCACATGGGGACTGGCCTTTCCTGAGGCCACCAGAGCGGGTCCCTGAGGTCCCCGTCGTAACTCGAGAAGACCTGCTGCAACTCAAGAAAATCCAGGAGGTTCTCCCCTCCAGGCGAGATGAGGCCCATTTCCACTGAGGCGTCTCGAGGCTGATCACACCTCACCTCTGGAACTTCGAAAGGGTCCTTCACACCCTTGGTGCAAATCAAGAAGTTCCCCGACATACCCGTCTCCACTCGAGAGTAATCACGAGGGTCCCGCCCACATCCAGAGGAGCCCCGTTTCCGCCTCGTAGCTCGAGATGAGGGATCCTATCCTTGCTTCGTCGGGAAAGAGTTCCCGGCGATCCTGTCGCATCTCAAGAGGAGGCCCTCTCAACAAGAATGGCGAGAGGAACTCCAGGGTCGAGCCACCACTCCAAGAGTCCCTCAGATGTCTCAGTCCATTCCAGTGGAACCCCTTTTCCGTTCACCGGCTCGTCTTTCACGCCGAGGATCGACTCCCACCAAGGTGGCACTTGGCACAGCCCTGTGGGAAAGCCTCGTGGGAAAGCCTCGAGTGACAGCCTCGAGAGAAAGCCACAGATCCCTTGATCCAAGTGACAGGAAGCGTGACACTACTGCTGCAGCTCGGGAGGAAAGTGCACGTGTTGCCCCCACTCGAGACGAGGCCTGACTCCCCTGGAGAGACTCAGAAGCACCCCAAGATCCATGGCAACACTGGAGTGGAATCCTAAGGACCCGTCCCCGACTCCACACAAGGTCTTATGCCCTGGCATGTTCGAGAGAGGAATCCCGAGATGCCCCCTAGCAACACGCATGGGGACTGGCCTTTCCTGAGGCAACCAGAGCGGGTCCCTGGGGTCCCCGTCGTAACTCGAGAAGACCTGCCACAGCTCGAGAAAATCCAGGAGGTTCTCCCCTCCAGGCGAGATGAGGCCCATTTCCGCTGAGGCGTCTCGAGGCTGATCACACCTCACCTCTGGAACTTCGAAAGGGTCCTCACACCCTTGGTGAAAATCAAGAAGTTCCCCAACATAGACGTCTCCACTCGAGAGGAATCACGAGGGTCCCGCCCACATCCAGAGGAGCCCCGTTTCCACCTCGTAGCTCGAGATGAGGGATCCTTTGCCTGCTTCGTCGGGAAAGAGATCCCGGCATTCCCGTCGCATCTAAAGAGGAGGCCCTCTCAACAGGAACTTCGATAGGAACTCCAGGGTCGTGCCACCATTCCAGGAGTCCCCCAGATGTCTCATTCCATTCCAGAGGAACCTCTTTTCCCTTCACCGGCTCGTCTTTCACGCCGAGGATCGACTCCCACCAAGGTGGCACGTGGCACAGCCCTGTGGGAAAGCCTCGTGGGAAAGCCTCGAGTGACAGCCTCGAGGGAAAGCCACAGATCCCTTGATCCAGGTGACAGGAAGCGTGACACTACTGCTGCAGCTAGGGAGGAAAGTGCACGTGTTGCCCCCACTCGAGACGAGGCCTGACTCCCCTGGGGAGACTCAGAAGCACCAAAAGATCCATGGCAACACTGGAGAGGAATCCTAAGGACCCGTCCCCGACTCCACACTAGGTCTTATGCCCCGGCATGTTCGAGAGAGGAATCCCGAGATGCCCCCTAGCAACTCGCATGGGGACTGGCCTTTCCTGAGGCCACCAGAGCGGGTCCCTGTGGTCCCCGTCGTAACTCGAGAAGACCTGCTGCAACTGGAGAAAATCCAGGAGGTTCTCCCCTCCAGGCGAGATGAGGCCCATTTCCGCTGAGGCGTCTCGAGGCTGATCACACCTCACCTCTGGAACTTGGCAAGGGTCCTTCACACCCTTGGTGCAAATCAAGAAGCTCCCCGACATACCCGTCTCCACTTGAGAGGAATCACGAGGGTCCCGCCCACATCCTGAGAAGCCCCGTTACCGCCTCGTAGCTCGAGATGAGGGATCCTTTCCCTGCTTCGTCGGGAAAGAGTTCCCGGCGTTCCCGTCGCATCTAAAGAGGAGGCCCTCTAAACAGGAACTTCGATAGGAACTCCAGGGTCGTGGCACCATTCCAGGAGTCCCCCAGATGTCTCATTCCATTCCAGAGGAACCTTTTTTCCCTTCACCGGCTCGTCTTTCACGCCGAGGATTGACTCCAACAAAGGTGGCACGTGGCACAACCCTGTGGGTAAGTCTCGTGGGAAAGCCTCGAGGGACAGCCTCGAGGGAAAGCCACAGATCCCTTGATCCACGTTACAGGAAGCGTGACACTACTGCTGCAGCTCGGGAGTAAAGCGCACGTGCATGCCCCCACTCGAGACGAGGCCTGACTCCCCTAGGGAGACTCAGAAGCACCCCAAGATCCATGGCAACACTGGAGAGTAATCCTCAGGTTCCGGCCCCGAATCCACACAAGGTCTTATGCCCTGGCATGTTCGAGAGAGAAATCCCGAGATGCCCCCTAGCAACTCGCATGGGGACTGGCCTTTCCTGAGGCCACCAGAGCGGGTCCCTGAGGTCCCCGTCGTAACTCGAGAAGACCTGCTGCAACTGGAGAAAATCCAGGAGGTTCTCCCCTCCAGGCGAGATGAGGCCCATTTCCGCTGAGGCGTCTCGAGGCTGATCACACCTCACCTCTGGAACTTCGCAAGGGTCCTTCACACCCTTGGTGCAAATCAAGAAGTTCCACGACATACACGTCTCCACTCGAGAGGAATCACGAGGGTCCCGCCCACATCCAGAGGAGCCCCGTTTCCACCTCGTAGCTCGAGATGAGGGATTCTTTCCCTGCTTCGTCGGGAAAGAGTTCCCGGCGTTCCCGTCGCATCTAAAGAGGAGGCCCTCTCAACAGGAACTTCGATAGGAACTCCAGGGTCGTGCCACCATTCCAGGAGTCCCCCAGATGTCTCATTCCATTCCAGAGGAACCTCTTTTCCGTTCACCGGCTCGTCTTTCACGCCGAGGATCGACTCCCACCAAGGTGGCACGTGGCAAAGCCCTGTGGGTAAGCCTCGTGGGAAAGCCTCGAGGGACAGCCTCGACGGAAAGCCACAGATCCCTTGATCCACGTGACAGGAAGCGTGACACTACTGCTGCAGCTCGGGAGGAAAGCACACGTGCATGCTCCCAATCGAGACGAGGCCTGACTCCCCTGGGGAGACTCAGAAGCACCCCAAGATCCATGGCAACACTGGATGGAATCCTCAGTTTCCGGCCCCGACTCCACCCAAGGAGTGAGGCCCTGGCATGGACTGGAGAGAAATCCCGAGAGGTCCCCTAGCAACTCGCATGGGACTGGCCTTTCCTGAGGCCACCAGAGCGGGTCCCTGAGGTCCCCGTCGTAACTCGAGAAGACCTGCTGCAACTCGAGAAAATCCAGGAGGTTCTCCCCTCCAGGCGAGATGAGGCCCATTTGCGCTGAGGCGTCTCGAGGCTGATCACACCTCACCTCTGGATCTTCGAAAGGGTCCTTCACACCCTTGGTGCAAATCAAGAAGTTTCCCGACATACTCGTCTCCACTCGAGAGGAAACACGAGGGTCCCACCCACATCCAGAGGAGCCCCGTTTCGGCCTCATAGCTCGAGATGAGGGATCCTTTCCCTGCTCCGTCGGGAAAGAGTTCCCGGCGTTCCCGTCGCATCTCAAGGGGAGGCCCTCTCAAAAGGAACGGCGAGAGGAACACCAGGGTCGTGCCACCATTCCAAGAGTCCCCCAGATGTCTCAGTCTATTCCAGAGGAATCTCTTTTCCCTTCACCCGCTCGTCTTTCTCGCCGAGGATCGACTCACACCAAGGTGGCACGTGGCACAGCCCTGTGGGAAAGCCCCGTGGGAAAGCCTCGAGGGACAGCCTCGAGGGAAACCACAGATCCCTTGATCCACGTGACAGGAAGCGTGACACTACTGCTGCAGCTCGGGAGGAAAGTGCACGTGTTGCTGCCACTCGAGACGAGGCCTGACTCCCCTGGGGAGACTCAGAAGCACCCCAAGATCCATGGCAACACTGGAGAGGAATCCTCAGGTTCCAGCCCCGACTCCACACAAGGTCTTATGCCCCGGCATGTTCGAGAGAGGAATCCGGAGATGCCCCCTAGCAACTCGCATGGGGACTGGCCTTTCCTGAGGCCACCAGAGCGGGTCCCTGGGGTCCCGGTCGTAACTCGAGAAGACCTGCTGCAACTCGAGAAAATCCAGGAGGTTCTGCCCTCCAGGCGAGATGAGGCCCATTTCCGCTGAGGCGTCTCGAGGCTGATCACACCTCACCTCTGGAACTTCGAAAGGGTCCTTCACACCCTTGGTGCAAATCAAGAAGTTCCCCGACATACACGTCTCCACTCGAGAGGAATCACGAGGGTCCCGCCCACATCCAGAGGAGCCCCGTTTCCACCTCGTAGCTCGAGATGAGGGATCCTTTCCCTGCTTCGTCGGGAAAGAGTTCCTGGCGTTCCCGTCGCATCTCAAGGGGAGGCCCTCTCAACAGGAACGGTGAGAGGAACTCCAGGGTCGTGCCACCATTCCAAGAGTCCCCCAGATGTCTCAGTCCATTCCAGAGGAACCTCTTTTCCCTTCACCGGCTCGTCTTTCACGCCGAGGATCGACTCCAACCAAGGTGGCACGGGGCACAGCCCTGTGGGTAAGCCTCGTGGGAAAGCCTCGAGGGACAGCCTCGAGGGAAAGCCACAGATCCCTTGATCCACGTGACAGGAAGCGTGACATTACTGCTGCAGCTCGGGAGGAAAGCGCACGTGCATGCCCCCACTCGAGACGAGGCCTGACTCCCCTGGGGAGACTCAGAAGCACCCCAAGATCCATGGCAACACTGGAGAGGAATCCTCAGGTTCCAGCCCCGACTCCACACAAGGACTGAGGCCCCGGCATGGACGGGAGAGGAATCCCGAGAGGTCCCCTAGCAACTCACATGGGGACTGGCCTTTCCTGAGGCCACCAGAGCGGGTCCCTGAGGTCCCCGTCGTAACTCAAGAAGACCTGCCGCAACTCGAGAAAATCCAGGAGGTTCTCCCCTCCAGGCGAAATGAGGCCCATTTCTGCTGAGGCGTCTCGAGGCTGAGAACACCTCACCTCTGGAACTTCGAAAGGGTCCTTCACACCCTTGGTGCAAATCAAGAAGCTCCCCGACATACCCGTCTCCACTTGAGAGGAATCACGAGGGTCCCGCCCACATCCAGAGGAGCCCCGTTTCCGCCTCGTAGCTCGAGATGAGGGATCCTTTCCCTGCTTCGTCGGGAAAGAGTTCCCGGCGTTCCCGTCGAATCTCAAGAGGAGGCCCTCTCAACAGGAACTTCGATAGGAACTCCAGGGTCGTGGCACCATTCCAGGAGTCCCCCAGATGTCTCATTCCATTCCAGAGGAACCTTTTTTCCCTTCACCGGCTCGTCTTTCACGCCGAGGATTGACTCCAACCAAGGTGGCACGTGGCACAGCCCTGTGGGTAAGTCTCGTGGGAAAGCCTCGAGGGACAGCCTCGAGGGAAAGCCACAGATCCCTTGATCCACGTGACAGGAAGCGTGACACTACTGCTGCAGCTCGGGAGTACAGCGCACGTGCATGCCCCCACTTGAGACGAGGCCTGACTCCCCTAGGGAGACTCAGAAGCACCCCAAGATCCATGGCAACACTGGAGAGTAATCCTCAGGTTCCGGCCCCGACTCCACACAAGGACTGAGGCCCCGGCATGGACGGGAGAGGAATCCCGAGAGGTCCCCTAGCAACTCGCATGGGGATTGGCCTTTCCTGAGGCCACCAGAGCGGGTCCCTGTGGTCCCCGTCGTAACTCGAGAAGACCTGCTGCAACTGGAGAAAATCCAGGAGGTTCTCCCCTCCAGGCGAGATGAGGCCCATTTCCGCTGAGGCGTCTCGAGGCTGATCACACCTCACCTCTGGAACTTGGCAAGGGTCCTTCACACCCTTGGTGCAAATCAAGAAGCTCCCCGACATACCCGTCTCCACTTGAGAGGAATCACGAGGGTCCCGCCCACATCCTGAGAAGCCCCGTTACCGCCTCGTAGCTCGAGATGAGGGATCCTTTCCCTGCTTCGTCGGGAAAGAGTTCCCGGCGTTCCCGTCGCATCTAAAGAGGAGGCCCTCTAAACAGGAACTTCGATAGGAACTCCAGGGTCGTGGCACCATTCCAGGAGTCCCCCAGATGTCTCATTCCATTCCAGAGGAACCTTTTTTCCCTTCACCGGCTCGTCTTTCACGCCGAGGATTGACTCCAACAAAGGTGGCACGTGGCACAACCCTGTGGGTAAGTCTCGTGGGAAAGCCTCGAGGGACAGCCTCGAGGGAAAGCCACAGATCCCTTGATCCACGTTACAGGAAGCGTGACACTACTGCTGCAGCTCGGGAGTAAAGCGCACGTGCATGCCCCCACTCGAGACGAGGCCTGACTCCCCTAGGGAGACTCAGAAGCACCCCAAGATCCATGGCAACACTGGAGAGTAATCCTCAGGTTCCGGCCCCGAATCCACACAAGGTCTTATGCCCTGGCATGTTCGAGAGAGAAATCCCGAGATGCCCCCTAGCAACTCGCATGGGGACTGGCCTTTCCTGAGGCCACCAGAGCGGGTCCCTGAGGTCCCCGTCGTAACTCGAGAAGACCTGCTGCAACTGGAGAAAATCCAGGAGGTTCTCCCCTCCAGGCGAGATGAGGCCCATTTCCGCTGAGGCGTCTCGAGGCTGATCACACCTCACCTCTGGAACTTCGCAAGGGTCCTTCACACCCTTGGTGCAAATCAAGAAGTTCCACGACATACACGTCTCCACTCGAGAGGAATCACGAGGGTCCCGCCCACATCCAGAGGAGCCCCGTTTCCACCTCGTAGCTCGAGATGAGGGATTCTTTCCCTGCTTCGTCGGGAAAGAGTTCCCGGCGTTCCCGTCGCATCTAAAGAGGAGGCCCTCTCAACAGGAACTTCGATAGGAACTCCAGGGTCGTGCCACCATTCCAGGAGTCCCCCAGATGTCTCATTCCATTCCAGAGGAACCTCTTTTCCGTTCACCGGCTCGTCTTTCACGCCGAGGATCGACTCCCACCAAGGTGGCACGTGGCAAAGCCCTGTGGGTAAGCCTCGTGGGAAAGCCTCGAGGGACAGCCTCGACGGAAAGCCACAGATCCCTTGATCCACGTGACAGGAAGCGTGACACTACTGCTGCAGCTCGGGAGGAAAGCACACGTGCATGCTCCCAATCGAGACGAGGCCTGACTCCCCTGGGGAGACTCAGAAGCACCCCAAGATCCATGGCAACACTGGATGGAATCCTCAGTTTCCGGCCCCGACTCCACCCAAGGAGTGAGGCCCTGGCATGGACTGGAGAGAAATCCCGAGAGGTCCCCTAGCAACTCGCATGGGACTGGCCTTTCCTGAGGCCACCAGAGCGGGTCCCTGAGGTCCCCGTCGTAACTCGAGAAGACCTGCTGCAACTCGAGAAAATCCAGGAGGTTCTCCCCTCCAGGCGAGATGAGGCCCATTTGCGCTGAGGCGTCTCGAGGCTGATCACACCTCACCTCTGGATCTTCGAAAGGGTCCTTCACACCCTTGGTGCAAATCAAGAAGTTTCCCGACATACTCGTCTCCACTCGAGAGGAAACACGAGGGTCCCACCCACATCCAGAGGAGCCCCGTTTCGGCCTCATAGCTCGAGATGAGGGATCCTTTCCCTGCTCCGTCGGGAAAGAGTTCCCGGCGTTCCCGTCGCATCTCAAGGGGAGGCCCTCTCAAAAGGAACGGCGAGAGGAACACCAGGGTCGTGCCACCATTCCAAGAGTCCCCCAGATGTCTCAGTCTATTCCAGAGGAATCTCTTTTCCCTTCACCCGCTCGTCTTTCTCGCCGAGGATCGACTCACACCAAGGTGGCACGTGGCACAGCCCTGTGGGAAAGCCCCGTGGGAAAGCCTCGAGGGACAGCCTCGAGGGAAACCACAGATCCCTTGATCCACGTGACAGGAAGCGTGACACTACTGCTGCAGCTCGGGAGGAAAGTGCACGTGTTGCTGCCACTCGAGACGAGGCCTGACTCCCCTGGGGAGACTCAGAAGCACCCCAAGATCCATGGCAACACTGGAGAGGAATCCTCAGGTTCCAGCCCCGACTCCACACAAGGTCTTATGCCCCGGCATGTTCGAGAGAGGAATCCGGAGATGCCCCCTAGCAACTCGCATGGGGACTGGCCTTTCCTGAGGCCACCAGAGCGGGTCCCTGGGGTCCCGGTCGTAACTCGAGAAGACCTGCTGCAACTCGAGAAAATCCAGGAGGTTCTGCCCTCCAGGCGAGATGAGGCCCATTTCCGCTGAGGCGTCTCGAGGCTGATCACACCTCACCTCTGGAACTTCGAAAGGGTCCTTCACACCCTTGGTGCAAATCAAGAAGTTCCCCGACATACACGTCTCCACTCGAGAGGAATCACGAGGGTCCCGCCCACATCCAGAGGAGCCCCGTTTCCACCTCGTAGCTCGAGATGAGGGATCCTTTCCCTGCTTCGTCGGGAAAGAGTTCCTGGCGTTCCCGTCGCATCTCAAGGGGAGGCCCTCTCAACAGGAACGGTGAGAGGAACTCCAGGGTCGTGCCACCATTCCAAGAGTCCCCCAGATGTCTCAGTCCATTCCAGAGGAACCTCTTTTCCCTTCACCGGCTCGTCTTTCACGCCGAGGATCGACTCCAACCAAGGTGGCACGGGGCACAGCCCTGTGGGTAAGCCTCGTGGGAAAGCCTCGAGGGACAGCCTCGAGGGAAAGCCACAGATCCCTTGATCCACGTGACAGGAAGCGTGACATTACTGCTGCAGCTCGGGAGGAAAGCGCACGTGCATGCCCCCACTCGAGACGAGGCCTGACTCCCCTGGGGAGACTCAGAAGCACCCCAAGATCCATGGCAACACTGGAGAGGAATCCTCAGGTTCCAGCCCCGACTCCACACAAGGACTGAGGCCCCGGCATGGACGGGAGAGGAATCCCGAGAGGTCCCCTAGCAACTCACATGGGGACTGGCCTTTCCTGAGGCCACCAGAGCGGGTCCCTGAGGTCCCCGTCGTAACTCAAGAAGACCTGCCGCAACTCGAGAAAATCCAGGAGGTTCTCCCCTCCAGGCGAAATGAGGCCCATTTCTGCTGAGGCGTCTCGAGGCTGAGAACACCTCACCTCTGGAACTTCGAAAGGGTCCTTCACACCCTTGGTGCAAATCAAGAAGCTCCCCGACATACCCGTCTCCACTTGAGAGGAATCACGAGGGTCCCGCCCACATCCAGAGGAGCCCCGTTTCCGCCTCGTAGCTCGAGATGAGGGATCCTTTCCCTGCTTCGTCGGGAAAGAGTTCCCGGCGTTCCCGTCGAATCTCAAGAGGAGGCCCTCTCAACAGGAACTTCGATAGGAACTCCAGGGTCGTGGCACCATTCCAGGAGTCCCCCAGATGTCTCATTCCATTCCAGAGGAACCTTTTTTCCCTTCACCGGCTCGTCTTTCACGCCGAGGATTGACTCCAACCAAGGTGGCACGTGGCACAGCCCTGTGGGTAAGTCTCGTGGGAAAGCCTCGAGGGACAGCCTCGAGGGAAAGCCACAGATCCCTTGATCCACGTGACAGGAAGCGTGACACTACTGCTGCAGCTCGGGAGTACAGCGCACGTGCATGCCCCCACTTGAGACGAGGCCTGACTCCCCTAGGGAGACTCAGAAGCACCCCAAGATCCATGGCAACACTGGAGAGTAATCCTCAGGTTCCGGCCCCGACTCCACACAAGGACTGAGGCCCCGGCATGGACGGGAGAGGAATCCCGAGAGGTCCCCTAGCAACTCACATGGGGACTGGCCTTTCCTGAGGCCACCAGAGCGGGTCCCTGAGGTCCCCGTCGTAACTCGAGAAGACCTGCTGCAACTCAAGAAAATCCAGGAGGTTCTCCCCTCCAGGCGAGATGAGGCCCATTTCCACTGAGGCGTCTCGAGGCTGATCACACCTCACCTCTGGAACTTCGAAAGGGTCCTTCACACCCTTGGTGCAAATCAAGAAGTTCCCCGACATACCCGTCTCCACTCGAGAGTAATCACGAGGGTCCCGCCCACATCCAGAGGAGCCCCGTTTCCGCCTCGTAGCTCGAGATGAGGGATCCTATCCTTGCTTCGTCGGGAAAGAGTTCCCGGCGATCCTGTCGCATCTCAAGAGGAGGCCCTCTCAACAAGAATGGCGAGAGGAACTCCAGGGTCGAGCCACCACTCCAAGAGTCCCTCAGATGTCTCAGTCCATTCCAGTGGAACCCCTTTTCCGTTCACCGGCTCGTCTTTCACGCCGAGGATCGACTCCCACCAAGGTGGCACTTGGCACATCCCTGTGGGAAAGCCTCGTGGGAAAGCCTCGAGTGACAGCCTCGAGAGAAAGCCACAGATCCCTTGATCCAAGTGACAGGAAGCGTGACACTACTGCTGCAGCTCGGGAGGAAAGTGCACGTGTTGCCCCCACTCGAGACGAGGCCTGACTCCCCTGGAGAGACTCAGAAGCACCCCAAGATCCATGGCAACACTGGAGTGGAATCCTAAGGACCCGTCCCCGACTCCACACAAGGTCTTATGCCCTGGCATGTTCGAGAGAGGAATCCCGAGATGCCCCCTAGCAACACGCATGGGGACTGGCCTTTCCTGAGGCAACCAGAGCGGGTCCCTGGGGTCCCCGTCGTAACTCGAGAAGACCTGCCACAGCTCGAGAAAATCCAGGAGGTTCTCCCCTCCAGGCGAGATGAGGCCCATTTCCGCTGAGGCGTCTCGAGGCTGATCACACCTCACCTCTGGAACTTCGAAAGGGTCCTCACACCCTTGGTGAAAATCAAGAAGTTCCCCAACATAGACGTCTCCACTCGAGAGGAATCACGAGGGTCCCGCCCACATCCAGAGGAGCCCCGTTTCCACCTCGTAGCTCGAGATGAGGGATCCTTTGCCTGCTTCGTCGGGAAAGAGATCCCGGCATTCCCGTCGCATCTAAAGAGGAGGCCCTCTCAACAGGAACTTCGATAGGAACTCCAGGGTCGTGCCACCATTCCAGGAGTCCCCCAGATGTCTCATTCCATTCCAGAGGAACCTCTTTTCCCTTCACCGGCTCGTCTTTCACGCCGAGGATCGACTCCCACCAAGGTGGCACGTGGCACAGCCCTGTGGGAAAGCCTCGTGGGAAAGCCTCGAGTGACAGCCTCGAGGGAAAGCCACAGATCCCTTGATCCAGGTGACAGGAAGCGTGACACTACTGCTGCAGCTAGGGAGGAAAGTGCACGTGTTGCCCCCACTCGAGACGAGGCCTGACTCCCCTGGGGAGACTCAGAAGCACCAAAAGATCCATGGCAACACTGGAGAGGAATCCTAAGGACCCGTCCCCGACTCCACACTAGGTCTTATGCCCCGGCATGTTCGAGAGAGGAATCCCGAGATGCCCCCTAGCAACTCGCATGGGGACTGGCCTTTCCTGAGGCCACCAGAGCGGGTCCCTGTGGTCCCCGTCGTAACTCGAGAAGACCTGCTGCAACTGGAGAAAATCCAGGAGGTTCTCCCCTCCAGGCGAGATGAGGCCCATTTCCGCTGAGGCGTCTCGAGGCTGATCACACCTCACCTCTGGAACTTCGAAAGGGTCCTTCACACCCTTGGTGCAAATCAAGAAGCTCCCCGACATACCCGTCTCCACTTGAGAGGAATCACGAGGGTCCCGCCCACATCCTGAGAAGCCCCGTTACCGCCTCGTAGCTCGAGATGAGGGATCCTTTCCCTGCTTCGTCGGGAAAGAGTTCCCGGCGTTCCCGTCGCATCTAAAGAGGAGGCCCTCTAAACAGGAACTTCGATAGGAACTCCAGGGTCGTGGAACCATTCCAGGAGTCCCCCAGATGTCTCATTCCATTCCAGAGGAACCTTTTTTCCCTTCACCGGCTCGTCTTTCACGCCGAGGATTGACTCCAACAAAGGTGGCACGTGGCACAACCCTGTGGGTAAGTCTCGTGGGAAAGCCTCGAGGGACAGCCTCGAGGGAAAGCCACAGATCCCTTGATCCACGTTACAGGAAGCGTGACACTACTGCTGCAGCTCGGGAGTAAAGCGCACGTGCATGCCCCCACTCGAGACGAGGCCTGACTCCCCTAGGGAGACTCAGAAGCACCCCAAGATCCATGGCAACACTGGAGAGTAATCCTCAGGTTCCGGCCCCGACTCCACACAAGGTCTTATGCCCTGGCATGTTCGAGAGAGAAATCCCGAGATGCCCCCTAGCAACTCGCATGGGGACTGGCCTTTCCTGAGGCCACCAGAGCGGGTCCCTGAGGTCCCCGTCGTAACTCGAGAAGACCTGCTGCAACTGGAGAAAATCCAGGAGGTTCTCCCCTCCAGGCGAGATGAGGCCCATTTCCGCTGAGGCGTCTCGAGGCTGATCACACCTCACCTCTGGAACTTCGCAAGGGTCCTTCACACCCTTGGTGCAAATCAAGAAGTTCCACGACATACACGTCTCCACTCGAGAGGAATCACGAGGGTCCCGCCCACATCCAGAGGAGCCCCGTTTCCACCTCGTAGCTCGAGATGAGGGATTCTTTCCCTGCTTCGTCGGGAAAGAGTTCCCGGCGTTCCCGTCGCATCTAAAGAGGAGGCCCTCTCAACAGGAACTTCGATAGGAACTCCAGGGTCGTGCCACCATTCCAGGAGTCCCCCAGATGTCTCATTCCATTCCAGAGGAACCTCTTTTCCGTTCACCGGCTCGTCTTTCACGCCGAGGATCGACTCCCACCAAGGTGGCACGTGGCAAAGCCCTGTGGGTAAGCCTCGTGGGAAAGCCTCGAGGGACAGCCTCGACGGAAAGCCACAGATCCCTTGAACCACGTGACAGGAAGCGTGACACTACTGCTGCAGCTCGGGAGGAAAGCACACGTGCATGCTCCCAATCGAGACGAGGCCTGACTCCCCTGGGGAGACTCAGAAGCACCCCAAGATCCATGGCAACACTGGAGAGGAATCCTCAGTTTCCGGCCCCGACTCCACCCAAGGAGTGAGGCCCTGGCATGGACTGGAGAGAAATCCCGAGAGGTCCCCTAGCAACTCGCATGGGACTGGCCTTTCCTGAGGCCACCAGAGCGGGTCCCTGAGGTCCCCGTCGTAACTCGAGAAGACCTGCTGCAACTCGAGAAAATCCAGGAGGTTCTCCCCTCCAGGCGAGATGAGGCCCATTTGCGCTGAGGCGTCTCGAGGCTGATCACACCTCACCTCTGGATCTTCGAAAGGGTCCTTCACACCCTTGGTGCAAATCAAGAAGTTTCCCGACATACTCGTCTCCACTCGAGAGGAAACACGAGGGTCCCACCCACATCCAGAGGAGCCCCGTTTCGGCCTCATAGCTCGAGATGAGGGATCCTTTCCCTGCTCCGTCGGGAAAGAGTTCCCGGCGTTCCCGTCGCATCTCAAGGGGAGGCCCTCTCAAAAGGAACGGCGAGAGGAACACCAGGGTCGTGCCACCATTCCAAGAGTCCCCCAGATGTCTCAGTCCATTCCAGAGGAACCTCTTTTCCCTTCACCCGCTCGTCTTTCTCGCCGAGGATCGACTCACACCAAGGTGGCACGTGGCACAGCCCTGTGGGAAAGCCCCGTGGGAAAGCCTCGAGGGACAGCCTCGAGGGAAACCACAGATCCCTTGATCCACGTGACAGGAAGCGTGACACTACTGCTGCAGCTCGGGAGGAAAGCGCACGTGCATGCCCCCACTCGAGACGAGGCCTGACTCCCCTGGGGAGACTTAGAAGCACCCCAAGATCAATGGCAACACTGGAGAGGAATCCTCAGGTTCCAGCCCCAACTCCACACAAGGACTGAGGCTCCGGCATGGACGGGAGAGAAATCCCAAGAGGTCCCCTAGCAACTCGCATGGGGACTGTCCTTTCCTGAGGCCACCAGAGCGGGTCCCTGAGGTCCCCGTCGTAACTCGAGAAGACCTGCTGCAACTCGAGAAAATCCAGGAGGTTCTCCCCTCCAGGCGAGATGAGGCCCATTTCCGCTGAGGCGTCTCCAGGCTGATCACACCTCACCTCTGGAACTTCGAAAGGGTCCTTCACACCCTTGGTGCAAATCAAGAAGTTCCCCGACATACCCGTCTCCACTCGAGAGGAAACACGAGGGTCCCGCCCACATCCAGAGGAGCCCCGTTTCCGCCTCGTAGCTCGAGATGAGGGATCCTTTCCCTGCTTCGTCGGGAAAGAGTTCCCGGCGTTCCCGTCGCATCTCAAGAGGAGGCCCTCTCAACAGGAACGGCGAGAGGAACTCCAGGGTCGTGCCACCATTCCAAGAGTCCCCCAGATGTCTCAGTCCATTCCAGAGGAACCTCTTTTCCCTACACCGGCTCGTCTTTCACGCCGAAGATCGACTCCCACCAAGGTGGCACGTGGCACAGCCCTGTGGGAAAGCCTCGTGGGAAAGCCTCGAGGGACAGCCTCGAGGGAAAGCCACAGATCCCTTGATCCAGGTGACAGGAAGCGTGACACTACTGCTGCAGCTACGGAGGAAAGTGCACGTGTTGCCCCCACTCGAGACGAGGCCTGACTCCCCTGGGGAGACTCAGAAGCACCCCAAGATCCATGGCAACACTGGAGAGGAATCCTAAGGACCCGTCCCCGACTCCACACTAGGTCTTATTCCCCGGCATGTTCGAGAGAGGAATCCCGAGATGCCCCCTAGCAACTCGCATGGGGACTGGCCTTTCCTGAGGCCACCAGAGCGGGTCCCTGAGGTCCCCGTCATAACTCGAGAAGACCTGCCGCAACTCGAGAAAATCCAGGAGGTTCTCCCCTCCAGGCGAGATGAGGCCCATTTCCGCTGAGGCGTCTCGAGGCTGATCACACCTCACCTCTGGAACTTCGAAAGGGTCCTTCACACCCTTGGTGCAAATCAAGAAGTTCCCCGACATACCCGTCTCCACTTGAGAGGAATCACGAGGGTCCCGCCCACATCCAGAGGAGCCCCGTTTCCGCCTCGTAGCTCGAGATGAGGGATCCTTTCTCTGCTTCTTCGGGAAAGAGTTCCCGGCGTTCCTGTCGCATCTAAAGAGGAGGCCCTCTCAACAGGAACTTCGATAGGAACTCCAGGGTCGTGCCACCATTCCAGGAGTCCCCCAGATGTCTCATTCCATTCCAGAGGAACCTCTTTTCCCTTCACCGGCTCCTCTTTCACGCCGAGGATTGACTCCAACCAAGGTGGCACGTGGCACAGCCCTGTGGGTAAGCCTCGTGGGAAAGCCTCGAGGGACAGCCTCGACGGAAAGCCACAGATCCCTTGATCCACGTGACAGGAAGCGTGACACTACTGCTGCAGCTCGGGAGGAAAGCGCAAGTGCATGCTCCCACACGAGACGAGGCCTGACTCCCCTACGGAGACTCAGAAGCACCCCAAGATCCATGGCAACACTGGAGAGGAATCCTCAGGTTCCGGCCCCGACTCCACACAAGGACTGAGGCCCCTGCATGGACGGGAGAGAAATCCCGAGAGGTCCCCTAGCAACTCGCATGGGGACTGGCCTTTCCTGAGGCCACCAGAGCGGGTCCCTGAGGTCCCCGTCGTAACTCGAGAAGACCTGCCCCAACTCGAGAAAATCCAGGAGGTTCTCCCCTCCAGGCGAGATGAGGCCCATTTCCGCTGAGGCGTCTCCAGACTGATCACACCTCACCTCTGGAACTTGGAAAGGGTCCTTCACACCCTTGGTGCAAATCAAGAAGTTCCCCGACATACCCGTCTCCACTCGAGAGGAAACACGAGGGTCCCGCCCACATCCAGAGGAGCCCCGTTTCCGCCTCGTAGCTCGAGATGAGGGATCCTTTCCCTGCTTCGTCGGGAAAGAGTACCCGGCGTTCCCGTCGCATCTCAAGAGGAGGCCCTCTCAACAGGAACGGCGAGAGGAACTCCAGGGTCGTGCCACCATTCCAAGATTCCCCCAGATATCTCAGTCCATTCCAGAGGAACCTCTTTTCCCTTCACCGGCTCGTCTTTCACGCCGAGGATCGACTCCCACCAAGGTGGCACGTGGCACAGCCCTGTGGGAAAGCCTCGTGGGCAAGCCTCGAGCGAAATCCTCGAGGGAACCACAGATCCCTTGATCCACGTGACAGGAAGCGTGACACTACTGCTGCAGCTCGGGAGGAAAGCGCACGTGCATGCCCCCACACGAGACGAGGCCTGACTCCCCTGGGGAGACTCAGAAGCACCCCAAGATCCATGGCAACACTGGAGAGGTATCCTCAGGTTCCGGCCCCGACTCCACTCAAGGACTGAGGCCCCGGCATGGACGGGAGAGAAATCCCGAGAGGTCCCCTAGAAACTCGCATGGGGACTGGCCTTTCCTGAGGCCACCAGAGCGGGTCCCTGAGGTCCCCGTCGTAACTCGAGAAGACCTGCCGCAACTCGAGAAAATCCAGGAGGTTCTCCCCTCCAGGCGAGATGAGGCCCATTTCCGCTGAGGCGTCTCGAGACTGATCACACCTCACCTCTGGAACTTCGAAAGGGTCCTTCACACCCTTGGTGCAAATCAAGAAGTTCCCTGACATACCCGTCTCCACTCGAGAGGAAACACGAGGGTCCCGCCCACATCCAGAGGAGTCCCGTTTCCGCCTCGTAGCTAGAGATGAGGGATCCTTTCCCTGCTTCGTCGGGAAAGATTTCCCGGCGTTCCCGTCGCATCTCAAGAGGAGGCCCTCTCAACAGGAACGGCGAGAGGAACTCCAGGGTCGTGCCACCATTCCAAGATTCCCCCAGATATCTCAGTCCATTCCAGAGGAACCTCTTTTCCCTTCACCGGCTCGTCTTTCACGCCGAGGATCGACTCCCACCAAAGTGGCACGAGGCACAGCCCTGTGGGAAACCCTCGTTGACAAGCCTCGAGCGAAAGCCTCGAGGGAACCACAGATCCCTTGATCCACGTGACATGAAGCGTGACACTACTGCTGCAGCTCGGGGGGAAAGCACACGTGCATGCCCCCACTCGAGACGAGGCCTGACTCCCCTGGGGAGACTCAGAAGCACCCCAAGATCCATGGCAACACTGGAGAGGAATCCTCAGGTTCCGGCCCCGACTCCACAGAAGGACTGAGTCCCCGGCATGGATGGGAGAGGAATCCCGAGTGGTCCCTTAGCCACGTGCATGGGGACTGGCCTTTCCTGAGGCCACCAGAGCGGGTCCCTGAGGTCCCATTCGTAACTCGGTAAGACCTGCTGCAACTCGAGAAAATCCAGGAGGTTCTCCCCTCCAGGCGAGATGAGGCCCATTTGCGCTGAGGCGTCTCGAGGCTGATCACACCTCACCTCTGGATCTTCGAAAGGGTCCTTCACACCCTTGGTGCAAATCAAGAAGTTCCCCGACATACCCGTCTCCACTCGAGAGGAAACACGAGGGTCCCACCCACATCCAGAGGAGCCCCGTTTCCGCCTCATAGCTCGAGATGAGGGATCCTTTCCCTGCTTCGTCGGGAAAGAGTTCCCGGCGTTCCCGTCGCATCTCAAGGGGAGGCCCTCTCAAAAGGAACGGCGAGAGGAACTCCAGGGTCGTGCCACCATTCCAAGAGTCCCCCAGATGTCTCAGTCCATTCCAGAGGAACCTCTTTTCCCTTCACCCGCTCGTCTTTCACGCCGAGGATCGACTCACACCAAGGTGGCACGTGGCACAGCCCTGTGGGAAAGCCCCGTGGGAAAGCCCCGTGGGAAAGCCTCGAGGGACAGCCTCGAGGGAAACCACAGATCCCTTGATCCACGTGACAGGAAGCGTGACACTACTGCTGCAGCTCGGGAGGAAAGCGCACGTGCATGCCCCCACTCGAGACGAGGCCTGACTCCCCTGGGGAGACTCAGAAGCACCCCAAGATCCATGGCAACACTGGAGAGGTATCCTCAGGTTCCGGCCCCGACTCCACTCAAGGACTGAGGCCCCGGCATGGACGGGAGAGAAATCCCGAGAGGTCCCCTAGCAACTCGCATGGGGACTGGCCTTTCCTGAGGCCACCAGAGCGGGTCCCTGAGGTCCCCGTCGTAACTCGCGAAGACCTGCCGCAACTCGAGAAAATCCAGGAGGTTCTCCCCTCCAGGCGAGATGAGGCCCATTTCCGCTGAGGCGTCTCGAGACTGATCACACCTCACCTCTGGAACTTCGAAAGGGTCCTTCACACCCTTGGTGCAAATCAAGAAGTTCCCCGACATACCCGTCTCCACTCGAGAGGAAACACGAGGGTCCCGCCCACATCCAGAGGAGCCCCGTTTCCGCCTCGTAGCTAGAGATGAGGGATCCTTTCCCTGCTTCGTCGGGAAAGAGTTCCCGGCGTTCCCGTCGCATCTAAAGAGGAGGCCCTCTCATCAGGAACTTCGATAGGAACTCCAGGGTCGTGCCACCATTCCAGGAGTCCCCCAGATGTCTCATTCCATTCCAGAGGAACCTCTTTTCCCTTCACCGGCTCCTCTTTCACGCCGAGGATTGACTCCAACCAAGGTGGCACGTGGCACAGCCCTGTGGGTAAGCCTCGTGGGAAAGCCTCGAGGGACAGCCTCGACGGAAAGCCACAGATCCCTTGATCCACGTGACAGGAAGCGTGACACTACTGCTGCAGCTCGGGAGGAAAGCGCAAGTGCATGCTCCCACACGAGACGAGGCCTGACTCCCCTAGGGAGACTCAGAAGCACCCCAAGATCCATGGCAACACTGGAGAGGAATCCTCAGGTTCCGGCCCCGACTCCACACAAGGACTGAGGCCCCAGCATGGACGGGAGAGGAATCCCGAGAGGTCCCCTAGCAACTTGCATGGGGACTGGCCTTTCCTGAGGCCACCAGAGCGGGTCCCTGAGGTCCCTGTCGTAACTCGAGAAGACCTGCCGCAACTCGAGAAAATCCAGGAGGTTCTCCCCTCCAGGCGAGATGAGGCCCATTTCCGCTGAGGCGTCTCGAGACTGATCACACCTCACCTCTGGAACTTCGCAAGGGTCCTTCACACCCTTGGTGCAAATCAAGAAGTTCCACGACATACCCGTCTCCACTCGAGAGGAAACACGAGGGTCCCGCCCACATCCAGATGAGCCCCGTTTCCGCCTCGTAGCTAGAGATGAGGGATCCTTTCCCTGCTTCGTCGGGAAAGAGTTCCCAGCGTTCCCGTCGCATCTCAAGAGGAGGCCCTCTCAACAGGAACGGCGAGAGGAACTCCAGGGTCGTGCCACCATTCCAAGATTCCCCCAGATATCTCAGTCCATTCCAGAGGAACCTCTTTTCCCTTCACCGGATCGTCTTTCACGCCGAGGATCGACTCACACCAAGGTGGCACGTGGCACAGCCCTGTGGGAAAGCCTCGTGGGCAAGCCTCGAGCGAAAGCCTCGAGGGAACCACAGATCCCTTGATCCACGTGACAGGAAGCGTGACACTACTGCTGCAGCTCGGGAGGAAAGCGCACGTGCATGCCCCCACTCGAGACGAGGCCTGACTCCCCTGGGGAGACTCAGAAGCACCCCAAGATCCATGGCAACACTGGAGAGGTATCCTCAGGTTCCGGCCCCGACTCCACTCAAGGACTGAGGCCGCGGCATGGACGGGAGAGAAATCCCGAGAGGTCCCCAACAACTCGCATGGGGACTGGCCTTTCCTGAGGCCACAAGAGCGGGTCCCTGAGGTCCCCGTTGTAACTCGAGAAGACCTGCCGCAACTCGAGAAAATCCAGGAGGTTCTCCCCTCCAGGCGAGATGAGGCCCATTTCCGCTGAGGCGTCTCGAGGCTGATCACACCTCACCTCTGGAACTTCGAAAGGGTCCTTCACACCCTTGGTGCAAATCAAGAAGTTCCCCGACATACCCGTCTCCACTCGAGAGGAAACACGAGGGTCCCGCCCACATCCAGAGGAGCCCCGTTTCCGCCTCGTAGCTCGAGATGAGGGATCCTTTCCCTGCTTCGTCGGGAAAAAGTACCCGGCGTTCCCGTCGCATCTCAAGAGGAGGCCCTCTCAACAGGAACGGCGAGAGGAACTCCAGGGTCGTGCCACCATTCCAAGATTCCCCCAGATATCTCAGTCCATTCCAGAGGAACCTCTTTTCCCTTCACCGGCTCGTCTTTCACGCCGAGGATCGACTCCCACCAAGGTGGCACGTGGCACAGCCCTGTGGGAAAGCCTCGTGGGCAAGCCTCGAGCGAAAGCCTCGAGGGAACCACAAATCCCTTGATCCACGTGACAGGAAGCGTGACACTACTGCTGCAGCTCGGGAGGAAAGCGCACGTGCATGACCCCACTCGAGACGAGGCCTGACTCCCCTGGGGAGACTCAGAAGCACCCCAAGATCCATGGCAACACTGGAGAGGTATCCTCAGGTTCCGGCCCCGACTCCACTCAAGGACTGAGGCCCCGGCATGGACGGGAGAGAAATCCCGAGAGGTCCCCTAGCAACTCGCATGGGGACTGGCCTTTCCTGAGGCCACCAGAGCGGGTCCCTGAGGTCCCCGTCGTAACTCGAGAAGACCTGCCGCAACTCGAGAAAATCCAGGAGGTTCTCCCCTCCAGGCGAGATGAGGCCCATTTCCGCTGAGGCGTCTCGAGACTGATCACACCTCACCTCTGGAACTTCGAAAGGGTCCTTCACACCCTTGGTGCAAATCAAGAAGTTCCCCGACATACCCGTCTCCACTCGAGAGGAAACACGAGGGTCCCGCCCACATCCAGAGGAGCCCCGTTTCCGCCTCGTAGCTAGAGATGAGGGATCCTTTCCCTGCTTCGTCGGGAAAGAGTTCCCGGCGTTCTCGTCGCATCTAAAGAGGAGGCCCTCTCATCAGGAACTTCGATAGGAACTCCAGGGTCGTGCCACCATTCCAGGAGTCCCCCAGATGTCTCATTCCATTCCAGAGGAACCTCTTTTCCCTTCACCGGCTCCTCTTTCACGCCGAGGATTGACTCCAACCAAGGTGGCACGTGGCACAGCCCTGTGGGTAAGCCTCGTGGGAAAGCCTCGAGGGACAGCCTCGACGGAAAGCCACAGATCCCTTGATCCACGTGACAGGAAGCGTGACACTACTGCTGCAGCTCGGGAGGAAAGCGCAAGTGCATGCTCCCACACGAGACGAGGCCTGACTCCCATAGGGAGACTCAGAAGCACCCCAAGATCCATGGCAACACTGGAGAGGAATCCTCAGGTTCCGGCCCCGACTCCACCCAAGGACTGAGGCCCCAGCATGGACGGGAGAGGAATCCCGAGAGGTCCCCTAGCAACTTGCATGGGGACTGGCCTTTCCTGAGGCCACCAGAGCGGGTCCCTGAGGTCCCCGTCGTAACTCAAGAAGACCTGCCGCAACTCGAGAAAATCCAGGAGGTTCTCCCCTCCAGGCGAGATGAGGCCCATTTCCGCTGAGGCGTCTCGAGGCTGATCACACCTCACCTCTGGAACTTCGCAAGGGTCCTTCACACCCTTGGTGCAAATCAAGAAGTTCCACGACATACCCGTCTCCACTCGAGAGGAAACACGAGGGTCCCGCCCACATCCAGAGGAGCCCCGTTTCGGCCTCGTAGCTAGAGATGAGGGATCCTTTCCCTGCTTCGTCGGGAAAGAGTTCCCGGCGTTCCCGTCGCATCTCAAGAGGAGGCCCTATCAACAGGAACGGCGAGAGGAACTCCAGGGTCGTGCCACCATTCCAAGATTCCCCCAGATATCTCAGTCCATTCCAGAGGAACCTCTTTTCCCTTCACCGGCTCGTCTTTCACGCCGAGGATCGACTCACACCAAGGTGGCACGTGGCACAGCCCTGTGGTAAAGCCTCGTGGGCAAACCTCGAGCGAAAGCCTCGAGGGAACCACAGATCCCTTGATCCACGTGACAGGAAGCGTGACACTACTGCTGCAGCTCGGGAGGAAAGCGCACGTGCATGCCCCCACTCGAGACGAGGCCTGACTCCCCTGGGGAGACTCAGAAGCACCCCAAGATCCATGGCAACACTGGAGAGGTATCCTCAGGTTCCGGCCCCGACTCCACTCAAGGACTGAGGCCGCGGCATGGACGGGAGAGAAATCCCGAGAGGTCCCCAACAACTCGCATGGGGACTGGCCTTTCCTGAGGCCACCAGAGCGGGTCCCTGAGGTCCCCGTTGTAACTCGAGAAGACCTGCCGCAACTCGAGAAAATCCAGGAGGTTCTCCCCTCCAGGCGAGATGAGGCCCATTTCCGCTGAGGCGTCTCGAGGCTGATCACACCTCACCTCTGGAACTTCGAAAGGGTCCTTCACACCCTTGGTGCAAATCAAGAAGTTCCCCGACATACCCGTCTCCACTCGAGAGGAAACACGAGGGTCCCGCCCACATCCAGAGGAGCCCCGTTTCCGCCTCGTAGCTCGAGATGAGGGATCCCTTCCCTGCTTCGTCGGGAAAGAGTACCCGGCGTTCCCGTCGCATCTCAAGAGGAGGCCCTCTCAACAGGAACGGCGAGAGGAACTCCAGGGTCGTGCCACCATTCCAAGATTCCCCCAGATATCTCAGTCCATTCCAGAGGAACCTCTTTTCCCTTCACCGGCTCGTCTTTCACGCCGAGGATCGACTCCCACCAAGGTGGCACGTGGCACAGCCCTGTGGGAAAGCCTCGTGGGCAAGCCTCGAGCGAAAGCCTCGAGGGAACCACAAATCCCTTGATCCACGTGACAGGAAGCGTGACACTATTGCTGCAGCTCGGGAGGAAAGCGCACGTGCATGACCCCACTCGAGACGAGGCCTGACTCCCCTGGGGAGACTCAGAAGCACCCCAAGATCCATGGCAACACTGGAGAGGTATCCTCAGGTTCCGGCCCCGACTCCACTCAAGGACTGAGGCCCCGGCATGGACGGGAGAGAAATCCCGAGAGGTCCCCTAGCAACTCGCATGGGGACTGGCCTTTCCTGAGGCCACCAGAGCGGGTCCCTGAGGTCCCCGTCGTAACTCGAGAAGACCTGCCGCAACTCGAGAAAATCCAGGAGGTTCTCCCCTCCAGGCGAGATGAGGCCCATTTCCGCTGAGGCGTCTCGAGACTGATCACACCTCACCTCTGGAACTTCGAAAGGGTCCTTCACACCCTTGGTGCAAATCAAGAAGTTCCCCGACATACCCGTCTCCACTCGAGAGGAAACACGAGGGTCCCGCCCACATCCAGAGGAGCCCCGTTTCCGCCTCGTAGCTAGAGATGAGGGATCCTTTCCCTGCTTCGTCGGGAAAGAGTTCCCGGCGTTCCCGTCGCATCTCAAGAGGAGGCCCTATCAACAGGAACGGCGAGAGGAACTCCAGGGTCGTGCCACCATTCCAAGATTCCCCCAGATATCTCAGTCCATTCCAGAGGAACCTCTTTTCCCTTCACCGGCTCGTCTTTCACGCCGAGGATCGACTCCCACCAAAGTGGCACGAGGCACAGCCCTGTGGGAAAGCCTCGTGGGCAAGCCTCGAGCGAAAGCCTCGAGGGAACCACAGATCCCTTGATCCACGTGACATGAAGCGTGACACTACTGCTGCAGCTCGGGAGGAAAGCACACGTGCATGCCCCCACTCGAGACGAGGCCTGACTCCCCTGGGGAGACTCAGAAGCACCCCAAGATCCATGGCAAGACTGGAGAGGAATCCTCAGGTTCCGGCCCCGACTCCACAGAAGGACTGAGTCCCCGGCATGGATGGGAGAGAAATCCCGAGAGGTCCCCAACAACTCGCATGAGGACTGGCCTTTCCTGAGGCCACCAGAGCGGGTCCCTGAGGTCCCCGTTGTAACTCGAGAAGACCTGCCGCAAGTCGAGAAAATCCAGGAGGTTCTCCCCTCCAGGCGAGATGAGGCCCATTTCCGCTGAGGCGTCTCGAGGCTGATCACACCTCACCTCTGGAACTTCGAAAGGGTCCTTCACACCCTTGGTGCAAATCAAGAAGTTCCCCGACATACCCGTCTCCACTCGAGAGGAGACACGAGTGTCCCGCCCATATCCAGAGGAGCTCCGTTTCCGCTTCGTAGCTCGAGATGAGGGATCCTTTCCCTGCTTCGTCGGGAAAGAGTTCCCGGCGTTCCCGTCGCATCTCAAGAGGAGGCCCTCTCAACAGGAACGGCGAGAGGAACTCCAGGGTCGTGCCACCATTCCAAGAAGTTCCACAGATGTCTCAGTCCATTCCAGAGGAACCTCTTTTCCCTTCACCGGTTCGTCTTTCACGCCGAGGATCGACTCCCACCAAGGTGGCACGTGGCACAGCCCTGTGGGAAAGCTCGTCGGAAAGCCTAGAGTGACAGCCTCGAGGGAAAGCCACAGATCCCTTGATCCACGTGACAGGAAGCGTGACACTACTGCTGCAGCTCGGGAGGAAAGCGCACGTGCATGCCCCCACTCGAGACGATGCCCGACTCCACTGGGGAGACTCAGAGCACCCCAAGATCATGGCAACACTGGAGAGGAATCCTAAGGTTCCGGCCCCGACACCACACAAGGACTGAGGCCCCGGCACGGACGGGAGAGGAATCCCGAGTGGTCCCTTAGCCACGTGCATGGGGACTGGCCTTCCTAAGGCCACCAGAGCGGGTCCCTGAGTCCCATTCGTAACTCGGGAAGACCTGCCGCAACTCGAGAAAATCCAGGAGGTTCTCCCCTCCAGGCGAGATGAGGCCCATTTCCGCTGAGGCGTCTCGAGGCTGATCACACCTCACCTCTCGAACTTCGAAAGGTCCTTCACACCCTTGGTGCAAATCAAGAAGTTCCCCGACATAGCCGTCTCACTCGAAAGGAAACACGAGGATCCCGTCCACATCCAGAGGAGCCCCGTTTCCGCCTCGTAGCTCGAGATGAGGGATCCTTTCCCTGCATCGTCGGGAAAGAGTTCCGGCGTTCCCGTCGCATCTCAAGGGGAGGCCCTCTCACAGGAACGGCGAGAGGAACTCCAGGGTCGTGCCACCGTTCCAAGATTCCGCCAGATGTCTCAGTCCATTCCAGAAGGAACCTCTTTTCCCTTCACCGGCTCGTCTTTCATGCCGAGGATCGACTCTACCAAGGTGGCACGTGGCACAGCCCTGTGGGAAAGCCTCGTGGGCAAGCCTCGAGCGAAAGCCTCGAGGGAACCACAATCCCTTGATCACGTGACAGGAAGCGTGACCACTATTGCTGCAGCTCGGGAGGAAAGCGCACGTGCATGACCCCCACTCGAGACGAGGCCTGACTCCCCTGGGGAGACTCAGAAGCACCCCAAGATCCATGGCAACACTGGAGAGGTATCCTCAGGTTCCGGCCCCGACTCCACTCAAGGACTGAGGCCCCGGCATGGACGGGAGAGAAATCCCGAGAGGTCCCCTAGCAACTCGCATGGGGACTGGCCTTTCCTGAGGCCACCAGAGCGGGTCCCTGAGGTCCCCGTCGTAACTCGAGAAGACCTGCCGCAACTCGAGAAAATCCAGGAGGTTCTCCCCTCCAGGCGAGATGAGGCCCATTTCCGCTGAGGCGTCTCGAGACTGATCACACCTCACCTCTGGAACTTCGAAAGGGTCCTTCACACCCTTGGTGCAAATCAAGAAGTTCCCCGACATACCCGTCTCCACTCGAGAGGAAACACGAGGGTCCCGCCCACATCCAGAGGAGCCCCGTTTCCGCCTCGTAGCTAGAGATGAGGGATCCTTTCCCTGCTTCGTCGGGAAAGAGTTCCCGGCGTTCCCGTCGCATCTCAAGAGGAGGCCCTATCAACAGGAACGGCGAGAGGAACTCCAGGGTCGTGCCCACCATTCCAAGATTCCCCAGATATCTCAGTCCATTCCAGAGAACCTCTTTTCCCTTCACCGGCTCGTCTTTCACGCCGAGGATCGACTCCCACCAAAGTGGCACGAGGCACAGCCCTGTGGGAAAGCCTCGTGGGCAAGCCTCGAGCGAAAGCTCGAGGGAACCACAGATCCTTGATCCACGTGACATGAAGCGTGACACTACTGCTGCAGCTCGGGAGGAAAGCACACGTGCATGCCCCACTCGAGACGAGGCCTGACTCCCCTGGGGAGACTCAGAAGCACCCCAAGATCCATGGCAAGACTGGAGAGGAATCCTCAGGTTCGGCCCCGACTCACAGAAGGACTGAGTCCCCGGCATGATGGGAGAGAAATCCCGAGAGGTCCCCAACAACTCGCATGAGGACTGGCCTTTCCTGAGGCCACCAGAGCGGGTCCCTGAGGTCCCCGTTGTAACTCGAGAAGACCTGCCGCAAGTCGAGAAAATCCAGGAGGTTCTCCCCTCCAGGCGAGATGAGGCCCATTTCCGCTTGAGGCGTCTCGAGGCTGATCACACCTCACCTCTGGAACTTCGAAAGGGTCCTTCACACCCTTGGTGCAAATCAAGAAGTTCCCCGACATACCCGTCTCCACTCGAGAGGAGACACGAGTGTCCGCCCATATCCAGAGGAGCTCCGTTTCCGCTTCGTAGCTCGAGATGAGGGATCCTTTCCCTGCTTCGTCGGGAAAGAGTTCCCGGCGTTCCGTCGCATCTCAAGAGGAGGCCCTCTCAACAGGAACGGCGAGAGGAACTCCAGGGTCGGTGCCACCATTCACCATTCCAAGAGTTCCACAGATGTCTCAGTCCATTCCAGAGGAACCTCTTTTCCCTTCACCGGTTCGTCTTTCACGCCGAGGATCGACTCCCACCAAGGTGGCACGTGGCACAGCCCTGTGGGAAAGCCTCGTCGGAAAGCCTAGAGTGACAGCCTCGAGGGAAAGCCACAGATCCCTTGATCCACGTGACAGGAAGCGTGACACTACTGCTGCAGCTCGGGAGGAAAGCGCACGTGCATGCCCCCACTCGAGACGATGCCCGACTCCACTGGGGAGACTCAGAAGCACCCCAAGATCCATGGCAACACTGGAGAGGAATCCTAAGGTTCCGGCCCCGACACCACACAAGGACTGAGGCCCCGGCACGGACGGGAGAGGAATCCCGAGTGGTCCCTTAGCCACGTGCATGGGGACTGGCCTTTCCTAAGGCCACCAGAGCGGGTCCCTGAGGTCCCATTCGTAACTCGGGAAGACCTGCCGCAACTCGAGAAAATCCAGGAGGTTCTCCCCTCCAGGCGAGATGAGGCCCATTTCCGCTGAGGCGTCTCGAGGCTGATCACACCTCACCTCTCGAACTTCGAAAGGGTCCTTCACACCCTTGGTGCAAATCAAGAAGTTCCCCGACATAGCCGTCTCCACTCGAAAGGAAACACGAGGATCCCGTCCACATCCAGAGGAGCCCCGTTTCCGCCTCGTAGCTCGAGATGAGGGATCCTTTCCCTGCATCGTCGGGAAAGAGTTCCCGGCGTTCCCGTCGCATCTCAAGGGGAGGCCCTCTCAACAGGAACGGCGAGAGGAACTCCAGGGTCGTGCCACCGTTCCAAGATTCCGCCAGATGTCTCAGTCCATTCCAGAGGAACCTCTTTTCCCTTCACCGGCTCGTCTTTCATGCCGAGGATCGACTCTAACCAAGGTGGCACGTGGCACAGCCCTGTGGGTAAGCCTCGTGGGAAAGCCTCGAGGGACAGCCTCGAGGGAAAGCCACAGATCCCTTGATCCACGTGACAGGAAGCGTGACACTATTGCTGCAGCTCGGGAGGAAAGCGCACGTGCATGCCCCCACTCGAGACGAGGCCTGACTCCCCTGGGGAGACTCAGAAGCACCCCAAGATCCATGGCAACACTGGAGAGGAATCCTCAGGTTCCGGCCCCGACTCCACACAAGGACTGAGGCCCCGGCATGGCGGGAGAGGAATCCCGAGAGGTCCCCTAGCAACTCGCATGGGGACTGGCCTTTCCTGAGGCCACCAGAGCGGGTCCCTGAGGTCCCCGTCCTAAGTCGAGAAGACCTGCTGCAACTCGAGAAAATCCAGGAGGTTTTCCCCTCCAGGCGAGATGAGGCCCATTTCCGCTGAGGCGTCTCGAGGCTGATCACATCTCACCTCTGGAACTTCGAAAGGGTCCTTCACACCCTTGGTGCAAATCAAGAAGTTCCCCGACATACCCGTCTCCACTCGAGAGGAAACACGAGGGTCCCGCCCACATCCAGAGGAGCCCCGTTTCCGCCTCGTAGCTCGAGATGAGGGATCCTATCCTTGCTTCGTCGGGAAAGAGTTCCCGGCGTTCCCGTCGCATCTCAAGAGGAGGCCCTCTCAACAAGAATGGCGAGAGGAACTCCAGGGTCGAGCCACCACTCCAAGAGTCCCTCAGATGTCTCAGTCCATTCCAGAGGAACCTCTTTTCCCTTCACCGGCTCGTCTTTCACGCCGAGGATCGACTCCCACCAAGGTGGCCCGTGGCACAGCCCTGTGGGAAAGCCTCGTGGGAAAGCCTCCAGGGACAGCCTCGAGGGAAAGCCACAGATCCCTTGATCCACGTGACAGGAAGCGTGACACTACTGCTGCAGCTCGGGAGGAAAGTGCACGTGTTGCCCCCACTCGAGATGAGGCCTGACTCCCCTGGGGAGACTCAGAAGCACCCCAAGATCCATGGCAACACTGGAAAGGAATTCTAAGGACCCGTCCCCTACTCCACACAAGGTCTTATGCCCCGGCTTGTTCGAGAGAGGAATCCCGAGATGCCCATAGCAACTCGCATGGGGACTGGCCTTTCCTGAGGCAACCACAGCGGGTCCCTGGGGTCCCCGTCGTAACTCGAGAAGACCTGCCGCAACTCGAGAAAATCCAGGAGGTTCTGCCCTCCAGGCGAGATGAGGTCCAGTTCCTCTGAGGCGTCTCGAGGCTGATCACACCTCACCTCTGGAACTTCGAAAGGGTCCTTCACACCCTTGGTGCAAATCAAGAAGTTCCCCGACATACACATCTCCACTCGAGAGGAATCACGAGGGTCCCGCCCACATCCAGAGGAGCCCCGTTTCCACCTCGTAGCTCGAGATGAGGGATCCTTTCCCTGCTTCGTCGGGAAAGATTTCCCGGTGTTCCCGTCGCATCTAAAGAGGAGGCCCTCTCAACAGGAACTTCGATAGGAACTCCAGGGTCGTGCCACCATTCCAGGAGTCCCCCAGATGTCTCATTCCATTCCAGAGGAACCTCTTTTCCCTTCACCGGCTCGTCTTTCACGCCGAGGATCGACTCACACCAAGGTGGCACGTGGCACAGCCCTGTGGGTAAGCCTCGTGGGAAAGCCTCGAGGGACAGCCTCGACGGAAAGCCACAGATCCCTTGATCCACGTGACAGGAAGCGTGACACTACTGCTGCAGCTCGGGAGGAATGCGCACGTGCATGCCCCCAATCGAGACGAGGCCTGACTCCCCTGGGGAGACTCAGAAGCACCCCAAGATCCATGGCAACACTGGAGAGGAATCCTCAGGTTCCGGCCCCGACTCCACCCAAGGAGTGAGGCCCTGGCATGGACTGGAGAGAAATCCCGAGAGGTCCCCTAGCAACTCGCATGGGACTGGCCTTTCCTGAGGCCACCAGAGCGGGTCCCTGAGGTCCCCGTCGTAACTCGAGAAAACCTGCCGCAACTCGAGAATATCCAGGACGTTCTCCCCTGCAGCCGAGATGAGGCCCATTTCCGCAGAGGCTTCTCGGGGCTAATCACACCTCACCTCTGGAACTTTGAAAGGGTCCTTCACACCCTGGGTGCAACTCAAGAAGTTCCCCGACATACCCGTCTCCACTCGAGAGGAATCACGAGGGTCCCGCCCACATCCACAGGAGCCCCGTTTCCGCCTGGTAGCTCGAGGTGAGGGACCCTTTCCCTGCTTCGTCAGGAAAAAATTCCCGGCATTCCCGTCGCATCTCAAGAGGAGGCCCTCTCAACAGGAACGGCGAGAGGAACTCCAGGGTCGTGCCACCATTCCAAGAGTCCCCCAGATGTCTCAGTCCATTCCAGAGGAACCTCTTTTCCCTTCACCGGCTCGTCTTTCACGCCGAGGATCGACTCACACCAAGGTGGCACGTGGCACAGTCCTGTGGGAAAGCCTCGTGGGAAAGCCTCGAGGGACAGCCTCGAGGGAAAGCCACAGATCCCTTGATCGATGGGAGAGGAACCGTGACCCTACTGCTGCAGCTCGGGAGGAAAGCGCACGTGCATGCTCCCACTTGAGACGAGGCCTGACTCCCCTGGGGAGACTCAGAGGCACCACAAGATCCATGTCAACACAGGAGAGGAAGGCTCAGGTTCCGGCCCCGACTACACACAAGGTCTTAGGCCCCGGCATCGATAGGAGAGGAATCCCGAGATGGCCCCTAGCAACTCGCATGGGGACTGGCCCTTCCTGAGGCCACCAGAGCGGGTCCCTGAGGTCCCCGTCGTAACTCGAGAAGACCTGCCGCAACTCGAGAATATCCAGGAGTTTCTCCCCTGCAGGCGAGATGAGGCCCATTTCCGCAGAGGCTTCTCGGGGCTACTCTCACCTCACGTCTGGAACGTCGAAAGGGTCCTTCACACCCTTGGTGCAAATCAAGAAGTTCCCCAACATACCCGTCTCCACTCGAGAGGAAAAACGAGGGTCCCGCCCACATCCAGAGGAGCCCCGTTTCTGCCTCGTAGCTCCAGGTGAGGGATCCTTTCCCTGCTTCGTCGGGAAAGAATTCCCAGCGTTCCCGTCGCATCTCAAGATGAGGCCCTCTGATCAGGAACGGCGAGAGTAACTCCAGGGTCGTGCCACCATTCCAAGAGTCCCCCAGATGTCTCAGTCCATTCCAGATTAACCTCTTTTCCCTTCACCGGCTCGTCTTTCACGCCGAGGATCGACTCACACAAATGTGGCACTTGGCACAGCCCTGTGGGAAAGCCTCGTGGGAAAGCCTCGAGGGAAAGCCTCCAGGGAAAGACACAGATCCCTTGATCCACGTGACAGGAAGCGTGACCCTACTCCTGCAGCTCGGGAGGGAAGCGCACGTGCATGCCCCCATTCGAGACGAGGCCTGACTCCCCTGGGGAGACTCAGAGGCACCTCAAGATCCATGTCAACACTGGAGAGGAATCCTCAGGTTCCGGCCCCAAGTCCACACAAGGTCTTAGGCCCCGGCATCGACGGGAGAGGAATCCCGAGATGGCCCCTAGCAACTGGCATGGAGACTGGCCCTTCCTGAGGCCACCAGAGCGGGTCCCTGAGGTCCCCGTCGTATCTCGAGAAGACCTGCCGCAACTCGAGAAAATCCAGGAGTTTCTCCCCTCCAGGCGAGAGGAGGCCCATTTCCGCAGAGGCTTCTCGGGGCTAATCAAACCTCACCTCTGGAACTTCGAAAGGGTCCTTCACACCCTTGGTGCAACTCAAGAAGTCCCCGACATACCCGTCTCCACTCGAGAGGAAACACTAGGGTCCCGCCCACATCCAGAGGAGCCCCTTTTCCACCTAGTAGCTCGAGGAGAGGGATCCTTTCCCTGCTTCGTCGGGAAAAAATTCCCGGCATTCCTGTCGCTTCTCAAGAGGAGGCTCTCTCAACAGGAACGGCGAGAGGAACTCCAGGGTCGTGCAACCATTCCAAGAGTACCCCAGATGTCTCAGTCCATTCCAGAGGAACCTCTTTTCCCTTCACCGGCTCGTCTTTCACGCCGAGGATCGACTCACACCAAGGTGGCACTTGGCACAGCCCTGTGGGAAAGCCTCGTGGGAAAGCCTAGTGGGAAAGACTCGAGGGAAAGCAACAGATCCCTTGATCCACGTGACAGGAAGCGTGACCCTACAGCTGCAGCTCGGGAGGAAAGCGCACGTGCATGCCCCCACTCGAGACGAGGCCTGACTCCCCTGGGGAGACTCAGAGGCACCCCAAGATCCATGTCAACACTGGAGAGGAATCCTCAGGTGCCGGCCCCGAATCCACACATGGTCTTAGGCCCCGGCATCGACGGGAGAGGAATCCCGAGATGGCCCCTAGCAACTCGCATGGGGACTGACCCTTCCTGAGGCCACCAGAGCGGGTCCCTGAGGTCCCCGTCGTATCTCGAGAAGACCTGCCGCAACTCGAGAAAATCCAGGAGGTTCTCCCCTCCAGGCTAGAGGAGGCCCATTTCCGCAGAGGCATCTCGGGGCTAATCACACCTCACCTCTGGAACGTCGAAAGGGTCCTTCACACCCTTGGTGCAACTTAAGAAGTTCCCTGACATACCCGTCTCCACTCGAGAGGAAACACGAGGGTCCCGCCCACATCCAGAGGAGCCCCGTTTCCGCCTCGTAGCTCGAGGTGAGGGATCCTTTCCCTGCTTCGTCTGGAAAAAATTCCCGGCATTCCCGTCGCATCTCAAGAGGAGGCCCTCTCAACAGAAACGGCGAGAGGAACTCCAGGGTCGTGCCACCATTCCAAGAGTCCCCCAGATGTCTCAGTCTATTCCAGTGGAACCTTTTTTCCCTTCACCGGCTCGTCTTTCACGCCGAGGATCGACTCACACCAACGTGGCACTTTGCACAGCCATGTGGGAAAGCCTCGTGGGAAAGCCTCGAGGGAAAGTCTTCAGGGAAAGCCACAGATCCCTTGATCCACGTGACAGGAAGCCTGACCCTACTGCTGCAGTTCGGGAGGGAAGCGCACGTGCATGCCCCAATTCGAGACGAGGCCTGACACCCATGGGGAGACTCACAGGCACCCCGAGATGCATGTCAACACCGGAGAGGAATCCTCAGGTTCCGGCCCCGACTCCACACAAAGTCTTAGGCCCCGGCATCGACAGGAGAGGAATCCCGAGAAGGCCCCTAGCAACTCGCATGGTGCCTGGCCCTTCCTGAGGCCACCAGAGAGGGTCCCTGAGGTCCCCGTCGTAACTCGAGAAAACCTGCCGCAACTCGAGAATATCCAGGACGTTCTCCCCGCAGCCGAGATGAGGCCCATTTCCGCAGAGGCTTCTCGGGGCTAATCACACCTCACCTCTGGAACATTGAAAGGGTCCTTCACACCCTGGGTGCAACTCAAGAAGTTCCCCGACATACCCATCTCCACTCGAGAGGAAACACGAGGGTCCCGCCCACATCCAGAGGAGCCCCGTTTCCGCCTGGTAGCTCGAGGTGAGGGACCCTTTCCCTGCTTCGTCGGGAAAAAATTCCCGGCATTCCCGTCGCATCTCAAGAGGAGGCCCTCTCAACAGGAACGGCGAGAGGACCTCCAGGGTCGTGCCACCATTCCAAGAGTCCCCCAGATATCTCAGTCCATTCCAGCGGAAACTCTTTTCCCTTCACCGGCTCGTCTTTCACGCCGAGGATCGACTCACACCAAGGTGGCACTTGGCACAGCCCTGTGGGAAAGCCTCGTCGGAAAGCCTCGAGGGAAAGCCTCCAGGGAAAGACACAGATCCCTTGATCCACGTGACAGGAAGCGTGACCCTACTGCTGCAGCTCGGGAGGGAAGCGCACGTGCATGCCCCCACTCGAGACGAGGCCTGACTCCCCTGGGGACACTCAGAGGCACCCCAAGATCCATGTCAACACTGGAGAGGAATCCTCAGGTGCCGGCACCGACTCCGCACAAGGTCTTAGGCCCCGGCATCGACGGGAGAGGTATACCGAGATGGCCCCTAGCAACTCGCATGGGGACTGGCCCTTCCTGAGGCCACCAGAGCGGGTCCCTGAGGTCCCCGTCGTATCTCGAGAAGACCTGCCGCAACTCGAGAAAATCCAGGAGGTTCTCCCCTCCAGGCGAGAGGAGGCCCATTTCCGCAGAGGCTTCTCGGGGCTAATCACACCTCACCTCTGGAACGTCGAAAGGGTCCTACACACCCTTGGTGCAACTCAAGAAGTTCCCCGACATACCCGTCTCCACTCGAGAGGAAACACGAGGGTCCCGCCCACATCCAGAGGAGCCCCGTTTCCGCCTCATAGCTCGAGGTGAGGGATCCTTTCCCTGTTTCGTCGGGAAAGAATTCCCGGCGTTCCCGTCGCATCTCAAGAGGAGGCCCTCTCAACAGGAACGGCGAGAGGAACTCCGGGGTCGTGCCACCATTCCAAGGGTCCCCCAGAGGTCTCTGTCCATTCCACAGAAACCTCTTTTCCCTTCACCGGCTCGTCTTTCACGCCGAGGATCGACTCACACCAAGGTGGCACTTGGCATGGCCCTGTGGTAATGCCTCGTGGGAAAGCCTCGAGGGAAAGTCTTCAGGGAAAGCCACAGATCCCTTGATCCACGTGACAGGAAGCCTGACCCTACTGCTGCAGTTCGGGAGGGAAGCGCACGTGCATGCCCCACTTCGAGACGAGGCCTGACACCCATGGGGAGACTCACAGGCACCCCGAGATGCATGTCAACACTGGAGAGGAATCCTCAGGTTCCGGCCCCGACTCCACACAAAGTCTTAGGCCCCGGCATCGACAGGAGAGGAATCCCGAGAAGGCCCCTAGCAACTCGCATGGTGCCTGGCCCTTGCTGAGGCCACCAGAGCGGGTCCCTGAGGTCCCCGTCGTAACTCGAGAAAACCTGCCGCAACTCGAGAATATCCAGGACGTTCTCCCCGCAGCCGAGATGAGGCCCATTTCCGCAGAGGCTTCTCGGGGCTAATCACACCTCACCTCTGGAACTTTGTTAGGGTCCTTCACACCCTGGGTGCAACTCAAGAAGTTCCCCGACATACCCGTCTCCACTCGAGAGGAAACACGAGGGTCCCGCCCACATTCAGAGGAGCCCCGTTTCTGCCTCGTAGCTCGAGGTGAGGGATCCTTTCACTGCTTCGTCGGGAAAGAATTCCCAGCGTTCCCGTCGCATCTCAAGAGGAGGCCGTCTCATCAGGAACGGCGAGAGGAACTCCAGGGTCGTGCAACAATTCCAAGAATCCGCCAGATGTCTCAGTCCATTGCAGAGGAACCTCTTTTCCCTTCACTGGCTCGTCTTTCACGCCGAGGATCGACTCACACCAAGGTGGCACTTGGCACAGCCCTGTGGGAAAGCCTCGTCGGAAAGCCTCGAGGGAAAGCCTCCAGGGAAAGACACAGATCCCTTGATCCACATGACAGGAAGCGTGACCCTACTGCTGCAGCTCGGGAGGGAAGCGCACGTGCATGCCCCCACTCGAGACGAGGCCTGACTCCCCTGGGGACACTCAGAGGCACCCCAAGATCCATGTCAACACTGGAGAGGAATCCTCAGGTGCCGGCCCCGACTCCACTCATGGTCTTAGGCCCCGGCATCGACGGGAGAGGAATCCCGAGATGGCCCCTAGCAACTCGCATGGGGACTGGCCCTTCCTGAGGCCACCAGAGCGGGTCCCTGAGGTCTCCGTCGTATCTCGAGAAGACCTGCCGCAACTCGAGAAAATCCAGGAGGTTCTCCCCTCCAGGCGAGAGGAGGCCCATTTCCGCAGAGGCTTCTCGGGGCTAATCACACCTCACCTCTGGAACGTCGAAAGGGCCCTTCACACCCTTGGTGCAACTCAAGAAGTTCCCTGACATACCCGTCTCCACTCGAGAGGAAACACGAGGGTCCCGCCCACATCCAGAGGAGCCCCGTTTCCGCCTCGTAGCTCGAGGTGAGGGATCCTTTCCCTGCTTCGTCGGGAAAAAATTCCCGGCATTCCCGTCGCATCTCAAGAGGAGGCCCTCTCAACAGAAAAGGAGAGAGGAACTCCAGGGTCGTGCCACCATTCCAAGAGTCCCCCAGATGTCTCAGTCCATTCCAGAGGAACCTCTTTTCCCTTCACCGGCTCGTCTTTCACGCCGAGGATCGACTCACACCAAGGTGGCACTTGGCACAGCCCTGTGGGAAAGCCTCGTGGGAAAGCCTCGAGGGAAAGCCTCGAGGGAAAGCCACAGATCCCTTGATCCACGTGACAGGAAGCGTGACACTACAGTTGCAGCTCGGGAGGAAAGCGCACGTGCATGCCCCCACTCGAGACGAGGCCTGACTTCCCTGGGGAGACTCAGAGGCACCCCAAGATCCATGGAAACACTGGACAGGAATCCTCAGGTGCCGGCCCCGACTCCGCACAAGGTCCTAGGCCCCGGCATCGACGGGAGAGGAATACCAAGATGGCCCCTAGCAACTCGCATGGGGACTGGCCTTTCCTGAGGCCACCAGAGCGGGTCCCTGAGGTCCCCGTCGTAACTCGAGAAGACCTGCCGCAACTCGAGAAAATCCAGGAGGATCTCCCCTCCAGGCGAGATGAGGCCCATTTCTGCTGAGGTGTCACGAGGAGGATCACACCTCACCTCTGGAACTTCGAAAGGCTCCTTCACACCCTTGCTGCAAATCAAGAAGATCCCCGACATACCCGTCTCCACTCGAGAGGAATCACGAGGGTCCCGCCCACATCCAGAGGAGCCCCGTTTCGGCCTCGTAGCTCGAGATGAGGGATCCTTTCCCTTCTTCGTCGGGAAAGAGTTCCCGGCGTTCCCGTCGCATCTCAAGAGGAGGCCCTCTCAACAGGAACGGCGAGAGGAACTCCAGGGTCGTGCCACCATTCCAAGAGTCCCCCAGATGTCTCAGTCCATTCCAGAGGAACCTCTTTTCCAGTCACCAGCTCGTCTTTCACGCAGAGGATCGACTCCCACCAGGGTGGCACGTGGCAGAGCCCTGTGGGAAAGCCTCGTGGGAAAGCCTCGAGGGACAGCCTCGAGGGAAAGCCACAGATCCCTTGATCCACGTGACAGGAAGCGTGACACTACTGCTGCAGCTCGGGAGGAAAGCGCACGTGCATGCCCCCACTCGAGACCAGGCCTGACTCCCCTGGGGAGACTCAGAAGCACCCCAAGATCCACGGCAACACTGGAGAGGAATCCTCAGGTTCTGGCCCCGACTCCACACAAGGACTGAGGCCCCGGCATGGACGGGAGAGGAATCCCGAGAGGTCCCCTAGCAACTCGCATGGGGACTGGCCTTTCCTGAGGCCACCAGAGCGGGTCCCTGAGGTCCCCGTCGTAACTCGAGAAGACCTGCCGCAACTCGAGAAAATCCAGGAGGTTCTCCCCTCCAGGCGAGATGAGGCCCATTTCCGCTGAGGCGTCTCGAGGCTGATCACACCTCATCTCTGGAACTTCGAAAGGCTCCTTCACACCCTTGGTGCAAATCAAGAAGTTCCCCGACATACCCGTCTCCACTCGAGAGGAATCACGAGGGTCCCGCCCACATCCAGAGGAGCCCCGTTTCCGCCTCGTAGCTCGAGATGAGGGATCCTTTCCCTGCTTCGTCGGGAAAGAGTTCCCTGCGTTCCCGTCGCATCTCAAGAGGAGGCCCTCTCAACAGGAACGGCGAGAGGAACTCCAGGGTCGTGCCACCATTCCAAGAGTCCCCCAGATGTCTCAGTCCATTCCAGAGGAACCTCTTTTCCCTTCACCGGCTCGACTTTCACGCCGAGGATCGACTCACACCAAGGTGGCACGTGGCACAGCCCTGTGGGAAAGCCTCGTGGGAAAGCCTCGAGGGACAGCCTCGAGGGAAAGCCACAGATCCCTTGATCCACGTGACAGGAAGCGTGACACTACTGCTGCAGCTCGGGAGGAATGCGCACGTGCACGCCCCCACTCGAGACGAGGCGTGACTCCCCTCGGGAGACTCAGAAGCACCCCAAGATCCATGGCAACACTGGAGAGGAATCCTCAGGTTCCGGCCCTGACTCCACACAAGGACTGAGGCCCTGGCATGGACGGGAGAGGAATCCCGAGAGGTCCCCTAGCAACTGGCATGGGGACTGGCCTTTCCTGAGGCCACCAGAGCGGGTCCCTGAGGTCCCCGTCGTAACTCGAGAAGACCTGCCGCAACTCGAGAAAATCCAGGAGGTTCTCCCCTCCAGGCGAGATGAGGCCCATTTCCGCTGAAGCGTCTCGAGGCTGATCACACCTCACCTCTGGAACTTCGAAAGGGTCCTTCACACCCTTGGGGCAAATCAAGAAGTTCCCCGACATACCCGTTTCCACTCGAGAGGAATCACGAGGGTCCCGCCCACATCCAGAGGAGCCCCGTTTCGGCCTCGTAGCTCGAGATGAGGGATCCTTTCCCTTCTTCGTCGGGAAAGAGTTCCCGGCGTTCCCGTCGCATCTCAAGAGGAGGCCCTCTCAACAGGAACGGCGAGAGGAACTCCAGGGTCGTGCCACCATTCCAAGAGTCCCCCAGATGTCTCAGTCCATTCCAGAGGAACCTCTTTTCCCTTCACCGGCTCGTCTTTCACGCCGAGGATCGACTCACACCAGGGTGGCACGTGGCAAAGCACTGTGGGAAAGACTCGTGGGAAAGCCTCGAGGGACAGCCTCGAGGGAAAGCCACAGATCCCTTAATTCACGTGACAGGAAGCGTGACAATACTGCTGCAGCTCGGGAGGAAAGCGCACGTGCATGCCCCCACTCGAGACGAGGCATGACTCCCCTGGGGAGACTCAGAAGCACCCCAAGATCCATGGCAACACTGGAGAGGAATCCTCAGGTTCCGGCCCCGACTCCACACAAGGACTGAGGCCCCAGCATGGACGGGAGAGGAATCCCGAGAAGTCCCCTAGCAACTGGCATGGGGACTGGCCATTCCTGAGGCCACCAGAGCGGGTCCCTGAGGTCCCCGTCGTAACTCGAGAAGACCTGCCGCAACTCGAGAAAATCCAGGAGGTTCACCCCTCCAGGCGAGATGAGGCCCATTTCCGCTGAGGCGTCTCGAGGCTGATCACACCTCATCTCTGGAACTTCGAAAGGCTCCTTCACACCCTTGGTGCAAATCAAGAAGTTCCCCGACATACCCGTCTCCACTCGAGAGGAATCACGAGGGTCCCGCCCACATCCAGAGGAGCCCCGTTTCCGCCTCGTAGCTCGAGATGAGGGATCCTTTCCCTGCTTCGTCGGGAAAGAGTTCCCTGCGTTCCCGTCGCATCTCAAGAGGAGGCCCTCTCAACAGGAACGGCGAGAGGAACTCCAGGGTCGTGCCACCATTCCAAGAGTCCCCCAGATGTCTCAGTCCATTCCAGAGGAACCTCTTTTCCCTTCACCGGCTCGACTTTCACGCCGAGGATCGACTCACACCAAGGTGGCACGTGGCACAGCCCTGTGGGAAAGCCTCGTGGGAAAGCCTCGAGGGACAGCCTCGAGGGAAAGCCACAGATCCCTTGATCCACGTGACAGGAAGCGTGACACTACTGCTGCAGCTCGGGAGGAATGCGCACGTGCATGCCCCCACTCGAGACGAGGCGTGACTCCCCTCGGGAGACTCAGAAGCACCCCAAGATCCATGGCAACACTGGAGAGGAATCCTCAGGTTCCGGCCCTGACTCCACACAAGGACTGAGGCCCTGGCATGGACGGGAGAGGAATCCCGAGAGGTCCCCTAGCAACTGGCATGGGGACTGGCCTTTCCTGAGGCCACCAGAGCGGGTCCCTGAGGTCCCCGTCGTAACTCGAGAAGACCTGCCGCAACTCGAGAAAATCCAGGAGGTTCTCCCCTCCAGGCGAGATGAGGCCCATTTCCGCTGAAGCGTCTCGAGGCTGATCACACCTCACCTCTGGAACTTCGAAAGGGTCCTTCACACCCTTGGGGCAAATCAAGAAGTTCCCCGACATACCCGTTTCCACTCGAGAGGAATCACGAGGGTCCCGCCCACATCCAGAGGAGCCCCGTTTCGGCCTCGTAGCTCGAGATGAGGGATCCTTTCCCTTCTTCGTCGGGAAAGAGTTCCCGGCGTTCCCGTCGCATCTCAAGAGGAGGCCCTCTCAACAGGAACGGCGAGAGGAACTCCAGGGTCGTGCCACCATTCCAAGAGTCCCCCAGATGTCTCAGTCCATTCCAGAGGAACCTCTTTTCCCTTCACCGGCTCGTCTTTCACGCCGAGGATCGACTCACACCAGGGTGGCACGTGGCAAAGCACTGTGGGAAAGACTCGTGGGAAAGCCTCGAGGGACAGCCTCGAGGGAAAGCCACAGATCCCTTAATTCACGTGACAGGAAGCGTGACAATACTGCTGCAGCTCGGGAGGAAAGCGCACGTGCATGCCCCCACTCGAGACGAGGCCTGACTCCCCTGGGGAGACTCAGAAGCACCCCAAGATCCATGGCAACACTGGAGAGGAATCCTCAGGTTCCGGCCCCGACTCCACACAAGGACTGAGGCCCCAGCATGGACGGGAGAGGAATCCCGAGAAGTCCCCTAGCAACTGGCATGGGGACTGGCCATTCCTGAGGCCACCAGAGCGGGTCCCTGAGGTCCCCGTCGTAACTCGAGAAGACCTGCCGCAACTCGAGAAAATCCAGGAGGTTCACCCCTCCAGGCGAGATGAGGCCCATTTCCGCTGAGGCGTCTCGAGGCTGATCACACCTCATCTCTGGAACTTCGAAAGGCTCCTTCACACCCTTGGTGCAAATCAAGAAGTTCCCCGACATACCCGTCTCCACTCGAGAGGAATCACGAGGGTCCCGCCCACATCCAGAGGAGCCCCGTTTCCGCCTCGTAGCTCGAGATGAGGGATCCTTTCCCTGCTTCGTCGGGAAAGAGTTCCCTGCGTTCCCGTCGCATCTCAAGAGGAGGCCCTCTCAACAGGAACGGCGAGAGGAACTCCAGGGTCGTGCCACCATTCCAAGAGTCCCCCAGATGTCTCAGTCCATTCCAGAGGAACCTCTTTTCCCTTCACCGGCTCGTCTTTCACGCCGAGGATCGACTCACACCAGGGTGGCACGTGGCAGAGTACTGTGGGAAAGACTCGTGGGAAAGCCTCGAGGGACAGCCTCGAGGGAAAGCCACAGATCCCTTAATTCACGTGACAGGAAGCGTGACAATACTGCTGCAGCTCGGGAGGAAAGCGCACGTGCATGCCCCCACTCGAGACGAGGCATGACTCCCCTGGGGAGACTCAGAAGCACCCCAAGATCCATGGCAACACTGGAGAGGAATCCTCAGGTTCCGGCCCCGACTCCACACAAGGTCTTAGGCCCCAGCATGGACGGGAGAGGAATCCCGAGAGGTCCCCTAGCAATTGGCATGGGGACTGGCCTTTCCTGAGGCCACCAGAGCGGTTCCCTGAGGTCCCCGTCGTAACTCGAGAAAACCTGCCGCAACTCGAAAAAATCCAGGAGGTTCACCCCTCCAGGCGAGATGAGGCCCATTTCTGCTGAGGTGTCACGAGGCGGATCACACCTCACCTCTGGAACTTCGAAAGGCTCCTTCACACCCTTGCTGCAAATCAAGAAGTTCCCCGACATACCCGTCTCCACTCGAGAGGAATCACGAGGTTCCCGCCCACATCCAGAGGAGCCCCGTTTCCGCCTCGTAGCTCGAGATGAGGGATCCTGTCCCTGCTTCGTCGGGAAAGAGTTCCCGGCGTTCCCGTCGCATCTCAAGAGGAGGCCCTCTTAACAGGAACGGCGAGAGGAACTCCAGGGTCGTGCCACCATTCCAAGAGTCCCCCAGATGTCTCAGTCCATTCCAGAGGAACCTCTTTTCCCTTCACCGGCTCGACTTTCACGCCGAGGATCGACTCACACCAAGGTGGCACGTGGCACAGCCCTGTGGGAAAGCCTCGTGGGAAATCCTCGAGGGACAGACTCGAGGGAAAGCCACAGATCCCTTGATCCACGTGACAGGGAGCGTGACACTACTGCTGCAGCTCGGGAGGAATGCGCACGTGCATGCCCCCACTCGAGACGAGGCGTGACTCCCCTCGGGAGACTCAGAAGCACCCCAAGATCCATGGCAACACTGGAGAGGAATCCTCAGGTTCCGGCCCTGACTCCACACAAGGACTGAGGCCCTGGCATGGACGGGAGAGGAATCCCAAGAGGTCCCCTAGCAACTGGCATTGGGACTGGCCTTTCCTGAGGCCACCAGAGCGGGTCCCTGAGGTCCCCGTCGTAACTCGAGAAGACCTGCTGCAACTCGAGAAAATCCAGGAGGTTCTCCCCTCCAGGCGAGATGAGGCCCATTTCCGCTGAAGCGTCTCGGGTCTGATCACACCTCACCTCTGGAACTTCGAAAGGGTCCTTCACACCCTTGGGGCAAATCAAGAAGTTCCCCGACATACCCGTTTCCACTCGAGAGGAATCAGGAGGGTCCCGCCCACATCCAGAGGAGCCCCGTTTCCGCCTCGTAGCTCGAGATGAGGGATCCTTTCCCTGCTTCGTCGGGAAAGAGTTCCCGGCGTTCCCGTCGCATCTCAAGAGGAGGCCCTCTCAACAGGAACGACGAGAGGAACTCAGGGTCGTGCCACCATTCCAAGAGTCCCCCAGATGTCTCAGTCCATTCCAGAGGAACCTCTTTTCCCTTGACCGGCTCGTCTTTCACGCCGAGGATCGACTCACACCAAGGTGGCACGTGGCACAGCCCTGTGGGAAAGCCTCGTGGGAAAGCCTCGAGGGACAGCCTCGAGGGAAAGCCACAGATCCCTTGATCCACGTGACAGGAAGCGTGACACTACTGCTGCAGCTCGGGAGGAAAGCGCACGTGCATGCCCCTACTCGAGACGAGGCCTGACTCCCCTGGGGAGACTCAGAAGCACCCCAAGATCCATGGCAACACTGGAGAGGAATCCTCAGGTTCCGGCCCCGACTCCACACAAGGTCTTAAGCCCCGGCATAGACGGGAGAGAAATCCCGAGAGGTCCCCTAGCACCTCGCATGGGGACTGGCCTTTCCTGAGGCCACCAGAGCGGGTCCCTGAGGTCCCCGTCGTAAGTCGAGAAGACCTGCCGCAACTCGAGAAAATCCAGGAGGTTCTCCCCTCCAGGCGAGATGAGGCCATTTCCGCTGAGGCGTCTCGAGGCTGATCACACCTCACCTCTGGAACTTCGAAAGGGTCCTTCACACCCTTGGTGCAAATCAAGAATTCCCCGACATACCTGTCTCCACTGGAGAGGAATCACGAGGGTCCCGCCCACATCCAGAGGAGCCCCGTTTCCGCCTCGTAGCTCGAGATGAGGGATCCTTTCCCTGCTTCGTCGGGAAAGATTTCCCGGCGTTCCCGTCGCATCTCAAAAGGAGGCCCTCTCAACAGGAACTGCGATAGGAACTCCAGGGTCTTACCATCATTCCAAGAGTTCCCCAGATGTCTCAGTCCATTCCAGAGGAACCTCTTTTCCCTTCACCGGCTCGTCTTTCACGCCGAGGATCGACTCCCACCAAGGTGGCACGTGGCACAGCCCTGTGGGTAAGCCTCGTGGGAAAGCCTCGAGGGACAGCCTCGAGGGAAAGCCACAGATCCCTTGATCCACGTGACAGGAAGCGTGACACTACTGCTGCAGCTCAGGAGGAAAGCGCAAGTGCATGCCCCCTATTGAGATGATGCCTGACTCCCCTGGGGAGACTCAGAAGCACCCCAAGATCCATGGCAACACTGGAGAGGAATCCTCAGGTTCCGGCCCCGACTCCAAACAAGGACTGAGGCCGCGGCATGGACGGGAGAGAAATCCCGAGAGGTCCCCTAGCACCTCGAATGGGGACAGGCCTTTCCTGAGGCCACCAGAGCGGGTCCCTGAGGTCCCCGTCGTAACTCGAGAAGACCTGCCCCAACTCGAGAAAATCCAGGAGGTTCTCCCCTCCAGGCGAGATGAGGCCATTTCCGCTGAGACGTCTCGAGGCTGATCACACCTCACCTCTGGAACTTCGAAAGGGTCCTTCACACCCTTGGTGCAAATCAAGAAGTTCCCCGACATACCCGTCTCCACTCGAGAGGAATCACGAGGGTCCCGACCACATCCAGAGGAGCCCCGTTTCCGCCTCGTAGCTCGAGATGAGGGATCCTTTCCCTGCTTCGTCGGGAAAGAGTTCCCGGCGTTCCCGTCGCATCTCAAGAGGAGGCCCTCTCAACAGGAACGGCGAGAGGAACTCCAGGGTCGTGCCACCATTCCAAGAGTCCCCCAGATGTCTCAGTCCATTCCAGAGGAACCTCTTTTCCTTTCACCGGCTCGTCTTTCACGCCGAGGATCGACTCCCACCAAGGTGGCACGTGGCATAGCCCCGTGGGAAAGCCTCGTGGGAAAGCCTCGAGGGACAGCCTCGAGGGAAAGCCACAGATCCTTTGATCCACGTGACAGGAAGCGTGACACTATTGCTGCAGCTCGGGAGGAAACGCACGTGCATGACCCCACTCGAGACGAGGCCTGACTCCCCTGGGGAGACTGAGAAGCACCCCAAGATCCATGGCAACACTGGAGAGGAATCCTCAGGTTCCGGCCCCGACTCCACACAAGGTCTTAAGCCCCGTCATGGACGGGAGAGGAATCCCGAGATGGCCCCTAGCAACTCGCATGGGGACTGGCCTTTCCTGAGGCCACCAGAGCGGGTCCCTGAGCTCCCATTCGTAACTCGGGAAGACCTGCCGCAACTCGAGAAAATCCAGGAGGTTCTCCCCTCCAGGCGAGATGAGGCCCATTTCCGCTGAGGCGTCTCGAGGCTGATCACACCTCACCTCTGGAACTTCGAAAGGGTCCTTCACACCCTTGATGCAAATCAAGAAGTTCCCCGACATAGCCGTCTCCACTCGAGAGGAATCACGAGGGTCCCGCCCACATCCAGAGGAGCCCCGTTTCCGCCTCGTAGCTCGAGATGAGGGATCCTTTCCCTGCTTCGTCGGGAAAGAGTTCCCGGCGTTCCCGTCGCATCTCAAGAGGAGGCCCTCTCAACAGGAACGGCGAGAGGAACTCCAGGGTCCTGCCACCATTCCAGAGTCCCCCAGATATCTCAGTCCATTCCAGAGGAACCTCTTTTCCCTTCATCGGTTCGTCTTTCACGCCGAGGATCGACTCCCACCAACGTGGCACGTGGCACAGCCCTGTGGGAAAGCCTCGTGGGAAAGCCTCGAGGGACAGCCTCGAGGGAAAGCCACAGATCCCTTGATCCAGGTGACAGGAAGCGTGACACTACTGCTTCAGTTCGGGAGGAAAACCCACTTGCATGCCCCCACTCGAGACGATGCCTGACTCCCCTGGGGAGACTCAGAAGCACCCCAAGATCCATGGCAACACTGGAGAGGAATCCTCAGGTTCCGGCCCCGACTCCACACCAGGTCTTAACCCCGGCATGGACGGTAGAGGAATCCCGAGATGGCCCCTAGCAACTCGCATGGGGACTGGCCTTTCCTGAGGCCACCAGAGCGGGTCCCTGAGGTCCCCGTCGTAACTCGAGAAGACCTGCCGCAACTCGAGAAAATCCAGGAGGTTCTCCCCTCCAGGCGAGATGAGGCCCATTTCCGCTGAGGCGTCTCGAGGCTGATCACACCTCACCTCTGGAACTTCGAAAGGCTCCTTCACACCCTTGGTGCAAATCAAGAAGTTCCCCGACATACCCGTCTCCACTCGAGAGGAAACACGAGGGTCCCGCCCACATCCAGAGGATCCCCATTTCCGCCTCGTAGCTCGAGATGAGGGATCCTTTCCCTGCTTCGTCGGGAAAGAGTTCCGGGCGTTCCCGTCGCACCTCAAGAGGAGGCCCTCTCAACAGGAACGGCGAGAGGAACTCCAGGGTCGTGCCACCATTCCAAGAGTCCCCCAGATGTCTCAGTCCATTCCAGAGGAACCTCTTTTCCCTTCACCGGCTCGTCTTTCACGCCGAGGATCGACTCCCACCAAGGTGGCACGTGGCACAGCCCTGTGGGTAAGCCTCGTGGGAAAGCCTCGAGGGACAGCCTCGAGGGAAAGCCACAGATCCCTTGATCCACGTGACAGGAAGCGTGACGCTACTGCTTCAGCTCAGGAGGTAACGCACGTGCATACCCCCTCTTGAGATGATATCTGATTCCCCTGGGGAGACTCAGAAGCATCCCAAGATCCATGGCAACACTGGAGAGGAATCCTCAGGTTCCGGCCCCTACTCCACACAAGGACTGAGGCCGCGGCATGGACGGGAGAGGAATCCCGAGAGGTCCCCTAGCACCTCGCATTGGGACTGGCCTTTCCTGAGGCCACCAGAGCGGTTCCCTGAGGTCCCCGTCGTAAGTCGAGAAGACCTGCCGCAACTCGAGAAAATCCAGGAGGTTCTCCCCTCCAGGCGAGATGAGGCCATTTCCGCTGAGGCGTCTCGAGGCTGATCACACCTCACCTCTGGAACTTCGAAAGGGTCATTCACACCCTTGGTGCAAATCAAGAAGTTTCCCGACATACCCGTCTCCACTCGAGAGGAATCACGAGGGTCCCGCCCACATCCAGAGGAGCCCCGTTTCCGCCTCGTAGCTCGAGATGAGGGATCCTTTCCCTGCTTCGTCGGGAAAGAGTTCCCGGCGTTCCCGTCGCATCTCAAGAGGAGGCCCTCTCAACAGGAACATCGAGAGGAACTCCAGGGTCGTGCCACCATTCCAAGAGTCCCCCAAATGTCTCAGTCCATTCCAGAGGAACCACTTTTCCCTTCACCGGCTCGTCTTTCCCGCCGAGGATCGACTCCCACCAAGGTGGCACGTGGCACAGCCGTGTGGGAAAGCCTCGTGGGAAAGCCTCGAGGGACAGCCTCGACGGAAAGCCACAGATCCCTTGTGCCACGTGACAGGAAGCGTGACACTACTGCTGCAGCTCGGGAGGAAACGCACGTGCATGCCCCCTCTTGAGACGAGGCCTGACTCCCCTGGGGAGACTGAGAAGCACCCCAAGATCCATGACAACACTGGAGAGGAATCCTCAGGTTCCGGCCCCGACTCCACACAAGGTTTTAAAACCGGCATGGACGGGAGAGGAATCCCGAGATGGCCCCTAGCAACTCGCATGGGGACTGGCCTTTCCTGAGGCCACCAGAGCGGGTCCCTGAGGTCCCAGTCGTAACTCGAGAAGACCTGCCGCAACTCGAGAAAATCCAGGAGGTTCTCCCCTCCAGGCGAGATGAGGCCATTTCCGCTGAGACGTCTCGAGGCTGATCACACCTCACCTCTGGATCTTCGAAAGGGTCCTTCACACCCTTGGTGCAAATCAAGAAGTTCCCCGACATACCCGTCTCCACTCGAGAGGAATCACGAGGGTCCCGCCCACATCCAGAGGAGCCCCGTTTCCGCCTCGTAGCTCGAGATGAGGGATCCTTTCCCTGCTTCGTCGGGAAAGAGTTCCCTGCGTTCCCGTCGCACCTCAAGAGGAGGCCCTCTCAACAGGAACGGCGAGAGGAACTCCAGGGTCGTGACACCATTCCAAGAGTCCCCCAGATGTCTCAGTCCATTCCAGAGGAAACTCTTTTCCCTTCACCGGCTCGTCTTTCACGCCGAGGATCGACTCCCACCAAGGTGGCACGTGGCACAGCCCTGTGGGTAAGCCTCGTGGGAAAGCCTCGAGGGACAGCCTCGAGGGAAAGCCACAGATCCCTTGATCCAGCTGACAGGAAGCGTGACACTACTGCTGCAGCCCAGGAGGAAAGCGCACGTGCATGCCCCCTCTAGAGATGATGCCTGACTCCCCTGGGGAGACTCAGAAGCACCCCAAGATCCATGGCAACACTGGAGAGGAATCCTCAGGTTCCGGCCCCGACTCCAAACAAGGACTGAGGCCCCGGCATGGACGGGAGAGAAATCCCGAGAGGTCCCCTAGAACCTCGAATGGGGACAGGCCTTTCCTGAGGCCACCAGAGCGGGTCCCTGAGGTCCCAGTCGTAACTCGAGAAGACCTGCCCCAACTCGAGAAAATCCAGGAGGTTCTCCCCTCCAGGCGAGATGAGGCCATTTCCGCTGAGACGTCTCGAGGCTGATCACACCTCACCTCTGGAACTTCGAAAGGGTCCTTCACACCCTTGGTGCAAATCAAGAAGTTCCCCGACATACCCGTCTCCACTCGAGAGGAATCACGAGGGTCCCGACCACATCCAGAGGAGCCCCGTTTCCGCCTCGTAGCTCGAGATGAGGGATCCTTTCCCTGCTTCGTCGGGAAAGAGTTCCCGGCGTTCCCGTCGCATCTCAAGAGGAGGCCCTCTCAACAGGAACGGCGAGAGGAACTCCAGGGTCGTGCCACCATTCCAAGAGTCCCCCAGATGTCTCAGTCCATTCCAGAGGAACCTCTTTTCCCTTCACCGGCTCGTCTTTCACGCCGAGGATCGACTCCCACCACGGTGGCACGTGGCATAGCCCCGTGGGAAAGCCTCGTGGGAAAGCCTCGAGGGACAGCCTAGAGGGAAAGCCACAGATCCTTTGATCCACGTGACAGGAAGCGTGACACTATTGCTGCAGCTCGGGAGGAAACGCACGTGCATGACCCCACTCGAGACGAGGCCTGACTCCCCTGGGGAGACTGAGAAGCACCCCAAGATCCATGGCAACACTGGAGAGGAATCCTCAGGTTCCGGCCCCGACTCCACACAAGGTCTTAAGCCCCGTCATGGACGGGAGAGGAATCCCGAGATGGCCCCTAGCAACTCGCATGGGGACTGGCCTTTCCTGAGGCCACCAGAGCGGGTCCCTGAGCTCCCATTCGTAACTCGGGAAGACCTGCCGCAACTAGAGAAAATCCAGGAGGTTCTCCCCTCCAGGCGAGATGAGGCCCATTTCCGCTGAGGCGTCTCGAGGCTGATCACACCTCACCTCTGGAACTTCGAAAGGGTCCTTCACACCCTTGATGAAAATCAAGAAGTTCCCCGACATAGCCGTCTCCACTCGAGAGGAATCACGAGGGTCCCGCCCACATCCAGAGGAGCCCCGTTTCCGCCTCGTAGCTCGAGATGAGGGATCCTTTCCCTGCTTCGTCGGGAAAGAGTTCCCGGCGTTCCCGTCGCATCTCAAGAGGAGGCCCTCTCAACAGGAACGGCGAGAGGAACTCCAGGGTCCTGCCACCATTCCAGAGTCCCCCAGATATCTCAGTCCATTCCAGAGGAACCTCTTTTCCCTTCATCGGTTCGTCTTTCACGCCGAGGATCGACTCCCACCAACGTGGCACGTGGCACAGCCCTGTGGGAAAGCCTCGTGGGAAAGCCTCGAGGGACAGCCTCGAGGGAAAGCCACAGATCCCTTGATCCAGGTGACAGGAAGCGTGACACTACTGCTTCAGTTCGGGAGGAAAACCCACTTGCATGCCCCCACTCGAGACGATGCCTGACTCCCCTGGGGAGACTCAGAAGCACCCCAAGATCCATGGCAACACTGGAGAGGAATCCTCAGGTTCTGGCCCCGACTCCACACCAGGTCTTAACCCCGGCATGGACGGGAGAGGAATCCCGAGATGGCCCCTAGCAACTCGCATGGGGACTGGCCTTTCCTGAGGCCACCAGAGCGGGTCCCTGAGATCCCCGTCGTAACTCGAGAAGACCTGCCGCAACTCGAGAAAATCCAGGAGGTTCTCCCCTCCAGGCGAGATGAGGCCCATTTCAGCTGAGGTGTCTCGAGGCTGATCACACCTCACCTCTGGAACTTCGAAAGGGTCCTTCACACCCTTGGTGCAAATCAAGAAGCTCCCCGACATACCCGTCTCCACTCGAGAGGAAACACGAGGGTCCCGCCCACATCCAGAGGAGCCCCATTTCCGCCTCGTAGCTCGAGATGAGGGATCCTTTCCCTGCTTCGTCGGGAAAGAGTTCCCGGCGTTCCCGTCGCACCTCAAGAGGAGGCCCTCTCAACAGGAACGGCGAGAGGAACTCCAGGGTCGTGCCACCATTCCAAGAGTCCCCCAGATGTCTCAGTCCATTCCAGAGGAACCTCTTTTCCCTTCACCGGCTCGTCTTTCACGCCGAGGATCGACTCCCACCAAGGTGGCACGTGGCACAGCCCTGTGGGTAAGCCTCGTGGGAAAGCCTCGAGGGACAGCCTCGAGGGAAAGCCACAGATCCCTTGATCCACGTGACAGGAAGCGTGACGCTACTGCTTCAGCTCAGGAGGAAACGCACGTGCATACCCCCTCTTGAGATGATATCTGATTCCCCTGGGGAGACTCAGAAGCACCCCAAGATCCATGGCAACACTGGAGAGGAATGCTCAGGTTCCGGCCCCGACTCCACACAAGGACTGAGGCCGCGGCATGGACGGGAGAGGAATCCCGAGAGGTCCCCTAGCACCTCGCATTGGGACTGGCCTTTCCTGAGGCCACCAGAGCGGTTCCCTGAGGTCCCCGTCGTAAGTCGAGAAGACCTGCCGCAACTCGAGAAAATCCAGGAGGTTCTCCCCTCCAGGCGAGATGAGGCCATTTCCGCTGAGGCGTCTCGAGGCTGATCACACCTCACCTCTGGAACTTCGAAAGGGTCATTCACACCCTTGGTGCAAATCAAGAAGTTTCCCGACATACCCGTCTCCACTCGAGAGGAATCACGAGGGTCCCGCCCACATCCAGAGGAGCCCCGTTTCCGCCTCGTAGCTCGAGATGAGGGATCCTTTCCCTGCTTCGTCGGGAAAGAGTTCCCGGCGTTCCCGTCGCATCTCAAGAGGAGGCCCTCTCAACAGGAACGGCGAGAGGAACTCCAGGGTCGTGCCACCATTCCAAGAGTCCCCCAGATGTCTCAGTCCATTCCAGAGGAACCTCTTTTCCCTTCACCGGCTCGTCTTTCCCGCCGAGGATCGACTCCCACCAAGGTGGCACGTGGCACAGCCGTGTGGGAAAGCCTCGTGGGAAAGCCTCGAGGGACAGCCTCGAGGGAAAGCCACAGATCCCTTGAGCCACGTGACAGGAAGCGTGACAGTACTGCTGCAGCTCGGGAGGAAAGCGCACGTGCATGACCCCACTCGAGACGAGGCCTGACTCCCCTGGGGAGACTGAGAAGCACCCCAAGATCCATGGCAACACTGGAGAGGAATCCTCAGGTTCCGGCCCCGACTCCACACAAGGTCTTAAGCCCCGGCATGGATGGGAGCGGAATCCCGAGATGGTCATTAGCAACTCGCTTGGGGACTGGCCTTTCTTGAGGCCACCAGAGCGGGTCCCTGAGGTCCCATTCGTAACTCGGGAAGACCTGCCACAACTCGAGAAAATCCAGGAGGTTCTCCCCTCCAGGCGAGATGAGGCCCATTTCCACTGAGGCGTCTCGAGGCTGACCACACCTCACCTCTGGAACTTCGAAAGGGTCCTTCACACCCTTGGTGCAAATCAAGAATTCCCCGACATACCTGTCTCCACTCGAGAGGAATCACGAGGGTCCCGCCCACATCCAGAGGAGCCCCGTTTCCGCCTCGTAGCTCGAGATGAGGGATCCTTTCCCTGCTTCGTCGGGAAAGAGTTCCCGGCGTTCCCGTCGCATCTCAAGAGGAGGCCGTCTCAACAGGAACGGCGATAGGAACTCCAGGGTCTTACCATCATTCCAAGAGTCCCCCAGATGTCTCAGTCCATTCCAGAGGAACATCTTTTCCCTTCAGCAGCTCGTCTTTCAGGCCGAGGATCGACTCACACCAAGGTGGCACGTGGCACAGCCCTGTGGGAAAGCCTCGTGGGAAAGTCTCGAGGGACAGCCTCGAGGGAAAGCCACAGATCCTTTGAGCCACGTGACAGGAAGCGTGACACTATTACTGCAGCTCGGGAGGAAACGCACGTGCATGCTCCCACTCGAGACGAGGCCTGACTCCCCTGGGGAGACTGAGAAGCACCCCAAGATCCATGGCAACACTGGAGAGGAATCCTCAGGTTCCGGCCCCGACTCCACACACGGTCTTAAGCCCCGTCATGAACGGGAGAGAAATCCCGAGATGGCCCCTAGCAACTCGCATGGGGACTGGCCTTTCCTGAGGCCACCAGAGCGGGTCCCTGAGCTCCCATTCGTAACTCGGGAAGACCTGCCGCAACTCGAGAAAATCCAGGAGGTTCTCCCCTCCAGGCGAGATGAGGCCCATTTCCGCTGAGGCGTCTCGAGGCTAATCACACCTCACTTCTGGAACTTCGAAAGGGTCCTTCACACCCTTGGTGCAAATCAAGAAGTTCCCCGACATACCCGTCTCCACTCGAGAGGAATCACGAGGGTCCCGCCCACATCCAGAGGAGCCCCGTTTCCGCCTCGTAGCTCGAGATGAGGGATCCTTTCCCTGCTTCGTCGGGAAAGAGTTCCCGGCGTTCCCTTCGCATCTCAAGAGGAGGCCCTCTCAACAGGAACGGCGAGAGGAACTCCAGGGTCCTGCCACCATTCCAAGAGTCCCCCAGATATCTCAGTCCATTCCAGAGGAACCTCTTTTCCCTTCATCGGTTCATCTTTCACGCCGAGGATCGACTCCCACCAAGGTGGCACGTGGCACAGCCCTGTGGGAAAGCCTCGAGGGACAGCCTCGAGGGAAAGCCACAGATCCCTTGATCCAGGTGACAGGAAGCGTGACACTACTGCTTCAGTTCGGGAGGAAAGCCCACTTGCATGCCCCCACTCGAGACGATGCCTGACTCCCCTGGGGAGACTCAGAAGCACCCCAAGATCCATGGCAACACTGGAGAGGAATCCTCAGGTTCCGGCCACGACTCCACACCAGGTCTTAACCCCGGCATGGACGGGAGAGGAATCCCGAGATGGCCCCTAGCAACTCGCATGGGGACTGGCCTTTCCTGAGGCCACCAGAGCGGGTCCCTGAGGTCCCCGTCGTAAGTCGAGAAGACCTGCTGCAACTCGAGAAAATCCAGGAGGTTCTCCCCTCCAGGCGAGATGAGGCCCATTTCCGCTGAGGCGTCTCGAGACTGATCACACCTCACCTCTGGAACTTCGAAAGGGTCCTTCACACCCTTGGTGCAAATCAAGAAGTTCCCCGACATACCCGTCTCCACTCGAGAGGAAACACGAGGGTCCCGCCCACATCCAGAGGAGTGCCGTTTCTGCCTCGTAGCTCGAGATGAGGGATCCTTTCCCTGCTTCGTCGGGAAAGAGTTCCCGGCGTTCCCGTCGCATCTCAAGAGGAGGCCCTCTCAACAGGAACGGCGAGAGGAACTCCAGGGTCGTACCACCATTCCAAGAGTCCCCCAGATGTCTCAGTCCATTCCAGAGGAACCTCTTTTCCCTACACCGGCTCGTCTTTCACGCCGAAGATCGACTCCCACCAAGGTGGCACGTGGCACAGCCCTGTGGGAAAGCCTCGTGGGAAAGCCTCGAGGGACAGCCTCGAGGGAAAGACACAGATCCCTTGATCCAGGTGACAGGAAGCGTGACACTACTGCTGCAGCTACGGAGGAAAGTGCACGTGTTGCCCCCACTCGAGACGAGGCCTGACTCCCCTGGGGAGACTCAGAAGCACCCCAAGATCCATGGCAACACTGGAGAGGAATCCTAAGGACCCGTCCCCGACTCCACACTAGGTCTTATGCCCCGGCATGTTCGAGAGAGGAATCCCGAGATGCCCCCTAGCAACTCGCATGGGGACTGGCCTTTCCTGAGGCCACCAGAGCGGGTCCCTGAGGTCCCCGTCGTAACTCGAGAAGACCTGCCGCAACTCGAGAAAATCCAGGAGGTTCTCCCCTCCCGGCGAGATGAGGCCCATTTCCGCTGAGGCGTCTCGAGGCTGATCACACCTCACCTCTGGAACTTCGAAAGGGTCCTTCACACCCTTGGTGCAAATCAAGAAGCTCCCCGACATACCCGTCTCCACTTGAGAGGAATCACGAGGGTCCCGCCCACATCCAGAGGAGCCCGCCCCGTTCCGCCTCGTAGCTCGAGATGAGGGATCCTTTCCCTGCTCTTCGGGAAAGAGTTCCCGGCGTTCCCGTCACATCTAAAGAGGAGGCCCTCTCAACAGGAACGGCGAGAGGAACTCCAGGGTCGTGGCACCATTCCAGGAGTCCCCCAGATATCTCATTCCATTCCAGAGGAACCTTTTTTCCCTTCACCGGCTCGTCTTTCACGCCGAGGATTGACTCCAACCAAGGTGGCACGTGGCACAGCCGTGTGGGAAAGCCTCGTGGGAAAGCCTCGAGGGACAGCCTCGAGGGAAAGCCACAGATCCCTTGATCCACGTGACAGGAAGCGTGACACTACTGCTGCAGCTCGGGAGGGAAAGCGCACGAGCATGCCCCCACTCGAGACGAGGCCTGACTCCCCTGGGGAGACTCAGAAGCACCCCAAGATCCATGGCAACACTGGAGAGGAATCCTCAGGTTCCGGCCCCGACTCCACACAAGGTCTTAAGCCCCGTCATGGACGGGAGAGGAATCCCGAGATGGCCCCTAGCAACTCGCATGGGGACTGGCCTTTCCTGAGCCACCAGAGCGGGTCCCTGAGCTCCCATTCGTAACTCGGGAAGACCTGCCGCAACTCGAGAAAATCCAGGAGGTTCTCCCCTCCAGGCGAGATGAGGCCCATTTCCGCTGAGGCGTCTCGAGGCTGATCACACCTCACCTCTGGAACTTCGAAAGGGTCCTTCACACCCTTGGTGCAAATCAAGAATTCCCCGACATACCTGTCTCCACTGGAGAGGAATCACGAGGGTCCCGCCCACATCCAGAGGAGCCCCGTTTCCACCTCGTAGCTCGAGATGAGGGATCCTTTCCCTGCTTCGTCGGGAAAGAGTTCCCGGCGTTCCCGTCGCATCTCAAAAGGAGGCCCTCTCAACAGGAACGGCGATAGGAACTCCAGGATCTTACCATCATTCCAAGAGTTCCCCAGATGTCTCAGTCCATTCCAGAGGAACCTCTTTTCCCTTCACCGGCTCGTCTTTCACGCCGGGGATCGACTCCCACCAAGGTGGCACGTGGCACAGCCCTGTGGGTAAGCCTCGTGGGAAAGCCTCGAGGGACAGCCTCGAGGGAAAGCCACAGATCCCTTGATCCACGTGACAGGAAGCGTGACACTACTGCTGCAGCTCAGGAGGAAAGCGCACGTGCATGCCCCCTCTTGAGATGATGCCTGACTCCCCTGGGGAGACTCAGAAGCACCCCAAGATCCATGGCAACACTGGAGAGGAATCCTCAGGTTCCGGCACCGACTCCACACAAGGACTGAGGCCCCGGCATAGACTGGAGAGAAATCCCGAGAGGTCCCCTAGCAACTCACATGGGACTGGCCTTTCCTGAGGCCACCAGAGCGGGTCCCTGAGGTTCCCGTCGTAACTCGAGAAGACCTGCCGCAACTCGAGAAAATCCAGGAGTTTCTCCCCTCCAGGCGAGATGAGGCCCATTTCCCCTGAGGCGTCTCGAGGCTGATCACACCTCACCTCTGGAACTTCGAAAGGGTCCTTCACACCCTTGGTGCAAATCAAGAAGTTCCCCGACATAGCCGCCTCCACTCGAGAGGAATCACGAGGGTCCCACCCACATCCAGAGGAGCCCCGTTTCCACCTCGTAGCTCGAGATGAGGGATCCTTTCCCTGCTTCGTCGGGAAAGAGTTCCCGGCGTTCCCTTCACATCTCAAGAGGAGGCCCTCTCAACAGGAACGGCGAGAGGAACTCCAGGGTCCTGCCACCATTCCAAGAGTCCCCCAGATATCTCAGTCCATTCCAGAGAACCTCTTTTCCCTTCATCGGCTCGTCTTTCAAGCCGAGGATCGACTCCCACCAAGGTGGCACGTGGCACAGCCCTGTGGGAAAGCCTCGTGGGAAAGCCTCGAGGGACAGCCTCGAGGGAAAGCCACAGATCCCTTGATCCAGGTGACAGGAAGCGTGACACTACTGCTTCAGTTCGGGAGGAAAGCCCACTTGCATGCCCCCACTCGAGATGATGCCTGACTCCCTGGGGAGACTCAGAAGCACCCCAAGATCCATGGCAACACTGGAGAGGAATCCTCAGGTTCCGGCCCCGACTCCACACCAGGTCTTAACCCCGGCATGGATGGGAGAGGAATCCCGAGATGGCCCCTAGCACCTCGAATGGGGACTGGCCTTTCCTGAGGCACCAGAGCGGGTCCCTGAGGTCCCCGTCGTAACTCGAGAAGACCTGCCCCAACTCGAGAAAATCCAGGAGGTTCTCCCCTCCAGGCGAGATGAGGCCATTTCCGCTGAGACGTCTCGAGGCTGATCACACCTCACCTCTGGAACTTCGAAAGGGTCTTTCACACCCTTGGTGCAAATCAAGAAGTTCCCCGACATACCCGTTTCCACTCGAGAGGAATCACGAGGGTCCCGCCCACATCCAGAGGAGCCCCGTTTCCGCCTCGTAGCTCGAGATGAGGGATCCTTTCCCTGCTTCGTCGGGAAAGAGTTCCCGGCGTTCCCGTCGCATCTCAAGAGGAGGCCCTCTCAACAGGAACGGCGAGAGGAACTCCAGGGTCGTGCCACCATTCCAAGAGTCCCCCAGATGTCTCAGTCCATTTCAGGGGAACGTCTTTTCCCTTCACCGGCTCGTCTTTCACGCCGAGGATCGACTCCCAATAAGGTGGCACGTGGCACAGCCCTGTTGGAAAGCCTCGTGGAAAGCCTCGAGGGACAGCCTCGTGGGAAAGCCACATATCCCTTGATCCACGTGACAGGAAGCGTGACACTACTGCTGCAGCTTGGGAGGAAAGCGCACGTGCATGCCCCCACTCGAGACGATGCCTGACTCCCCTGGGGAGACTGAGAAGCACCCCCAAGATCCATCGCAACACTGGAGAGGAAACCTCAGATTCCGCCCCGACTCCACACAAAGTCTTAAGCCCCGGCATGGACGGGAGAGGGATCCCGAGAGGTCCCCTAGCAACTCGCATGGGACTGGCCTTTCCTGAGGCCACCAGAGCGGGTCCCTGAGGTCCCCGTCGTAACTCGAGAAGACCTGCTGCAACTCGAGAAAATCCAGGAGGTTCTCCGCTCCAGGGGAGATGAGGCCCATTTCCGCTGAGGCGTCTCGAGGCTGATCACACCTCACCTCTGGAACTTCGAAAGGGTCCTTCACACCCTTGGTGGCAAATCAAGAAGTTCCCCGACATACCCGTCTCCACTCGAGAGGAAACACGAGGGGCCCGCCCACATCCAGAGGAGCCCCGTTTCCGCCTCGAAGCTCGAGATGAGGGATCCTTTCCCTGCTTCGTCGGGAAAGAGTTCCCGGCGTTCCCGTCGCATCTAAAGAGGAGGCCCTCTCAACAGGAACTTCGATAGGAACTCCAGGGTCGTGGCACCATTCCAGGAGTCCCCCAGATGTCTCATTCCATTCCAGAGAACCTTTTTTCCCTTCACCGGCTCGTCTTTCACGCCGAGGATTGACTCCAACCAAGGTGGCACGTGGCACAGCCGTGTGGGAAAGCCTCGTGGGAAAGCCTCGAGGGACAGCCTCGAGGGAAAGCCACAGATCCCTTGATCCACGTGACAGGAAGCGTGACACTACTGCTGCAGCTCGGGAGGAAGCGCACGTGCATGCCCCCACTCGAGACGAGGCCTGACTCCCCTGGGAGACTCAGAAGCACCCCAAGATCCATGGCAACACTGGAGAGGAATCCTCAGGTTCCGGCCCGACTCCACACAAGGTCTTAAGCCCCGGCATGGACGGGAGTGGAATCCAGAGATGGTCCCTAGCAACTCGCATGGGGACTGGCCTTTCTTGAGGCCACCAGAGCGGGTCCCTGAGGTCCCATTCGTAACTCGGGAAGTCCTGCCGCAACTCGAGAAAATCCAGGAGGTTCTCCCCTCCAGGCGAGATGAGGCCCATTTCCGCTGAGGCGTCTCGAGGCTGATCACACCTCACCTCTGGAACTTCGAAAGGGTCCTTCACACCCTTGGTGCAAATCAAGAATTCCCCAACATACCTGTCTCCACTGGAGAGGAATCACGAGGGTCCCGCCCACATCCAGAGGAGCCCCGTTTCCGCCTCAAAGCTCGAGATGAGGGATCCTTTCCCTGCGTCACGGGAAAGAGTTTCCGGCAGTTCCCGTCGCATCTCAAGAGGAGGCCCTCTCAATAGGACGGCGATAGGAACTCCAGGGTCGTGCCACCATTCCAAGAGTCCCCCAGATGTCTCAGTCCATTCCAGAGGAACCTCTTTTCCCTTCACCGGCTCGTCTTTCACGCCGAGGATCGACTCCCACCAAGGTGGCACGTGGCATAGCCCCGTGGGAAAGCCTCGTGGGAAAGCCTCGAGGGACAGCCTCGAGGGAAAGCCACAGATCCTTTGATCCACGTGACAGGAAGCGTGACACTATTGCTGCAGCTCGGGAGGAAACGCACGTGCATGCCCCCACTCGAGACGAGGCCTGACTCCCCTGGGGAGACTGAGAAGCACCCCAAGATCCATGGCAACACTGGAGAGGAATCCTCAGGTTCCGGCCCCGACTCCACACAAGGTCTTAAGCCCCGGCATGGACGGGAGAGGGATCCCGAGATGGCCCCTAGCAACTCGCATGGGGACTGGCCTTTCCTGAGGCCACCAGAGCGGGTCCCTGAGGTCCCCGTCGTAACTCGAGAAGACCTGCCGCAACTCGAGAAAATCCAGGAGGTTCTCCCCTCCAGGCGAGATGAGGCCCATTTCTGCTGAGGCGTCTCGAGGCTGATCACACCTCACCTCTGGAACTTCGAATGTGTCCTTCACACCCTTGGTGCAAATCAAGAAGTTCCCCGACATACCCGTCTCCACTCGAGAGGAATCACGAGGGTCCCGCCCACATCCAGAGGAGCCCCGTTTCCGCCTTGTAGCTCGAGATGAGGGATCCTTTCCCCTGCTTCGTCGGGAAAGAGTTCCCGGCGTTCCCGTCGCATCTCAAGAGGAGGCCCTCTCAACAGGAACGGCGAGAGGAACTCCAGGGTCGTGCCACCATTCCAAGAGTCCCCCAGATGTCTCAGTCCATTCCAGAGGAACCTCTTTTCCCTTCACCGGCTCGTCTTTCACGCCGAGGATCGACTCCCACCAAGGTGGCACGTGGCACAGCCGTGTGGAAAAGCCTCGTGGGAAAGCCTCAAGGGACAGCCTCGAGGGAAAGCCACAGATCCCTTGATCCACGTGACAGGAAGCGTGACCACTACTGCTGCAGCTCGGGAGGAAAGCGCACGTGCATGCCCCCACTCGAGACGAGGCCTGACTCCCCTGGGGAGACTGAGAAGCACTCCAAGATCCATGGCAACACTGGAGAGGAATCCTCAGGTTCCGGCCCCGACTCCACACAAGGTCTTAAGCCCCGGCATGGACGGGAGTGGAATCCCGAGATGTTCCCTAGCAACTCGCATGGGGACTGGCCTTTCTTGAGGCCACCAGAGCGGGTCCCTGAGGTCCCATTCGTAACTCGGGAAAACCTGCCCCAACTCGTGAAAATCCAGGAGGTTCTCCCCTCCAGGCGAGATGAGGCCCATTTCCGCTGAGGCGTCTCGAGGCTGATCACACCTCACCTCTGGAACTTCGAAAGGGTCCTTCACACCCTTGGTGCAAATCAAGAAGTTCCCCGACATACCCGTCTCCACTCGAGAGGAATCAAGAGGGTCCCGCCCACATCCAGAGGAGCCCCGATTCCGCCTCGTAGCTCGAGATGAGGGATCCTTTCCCTGCTTCGTCGGGAAAGAGTTCCCGGCGTCCCGTCGCATCTCAAGAGGAGGCCCTCTCAACAGGAACGGCGAGAGGAACTCCAGGGTCGTGCCACCATACCAAGAGTCCCCCAGATGTCTCAGTCCATTTCAGGGGAACGTCTTTTCCCTTCACCGGCTCGTCTTTCACGCCGAGGATCGACTCCCAATAAGGTGGCACGTGGCACAGCCCTGTTGGAAAGCCTCGTGGGAAAGCCTCGAGGGACAGCCTCGTGGGAAAGCCACATATCCCTTGATCCACGTGACAGGAAGCGTGACACTACTGCTGCAGCTTGGGAGGAAAGCGCACGTGCATGCCCCCACTCGAGACGATGCCTGACTCCCCTGGGGAGACTGAGAAGCACCCCCAAGATCCATCGCAACACTGGAGAGGAAACCTCAGATTCCGGCCCCGACTCCACACAAAGTCTTAAGCCCCGGCATGGACAGGAGAGGGATCCCGAGAGGTCCCCTAGCAACTCGCATGGGACTGGCCTTTCCTGAGGCCACCAGAGCGGGTCCCTGAGGTCCCCGTCGTAACTCGAGAAGACCTGCTGCAACTCGAGAAAATCCAGGAGGTTCTCCCCTCCAGGGGAGATGAGGCCCATTTCCGCTGAGGCGTCTCGAGGCTGATCACACCTCACCTCTGGAACTTCGAAGGGTCCTTCACACCCTTGGTGCAAATCAAGAAGTTCCCCGACATACCCGTCTCCACTCGAGAGGAAACACGAGGGGCCCGCCCACATCCAGAGGAGCCCCGTTTCCGCCTCGAAGCTCGAGATGAGGGATCCTTTCCCTGCTTCGTCGGGAAAGAGTTCCCGGCGTTCCCGTCGCATCTCAAGAGGAGGCCCTCTCAACAGGAACGGCGAGAGGAACTCCAGGGTCGTGGCACCATTCCAGGAGTCCCCCAGATGTCTCATTCCATTCCAGAGGAACCTTTTTTCCCTTCACCGGCTCGTCTTTCACGCCGAGGATTGACTCCAACCAAGGTGGCACGTGGCACAGGCGTGTGGGAAAGCCTCGTGGGAAAGCCTCGAGGGACAGCCTCGAGGGAAAGCCACAGATCCCTTGATCCACGTGACAGAAAGCGTGACACTACTGCTGCAGCTCGGTAGGAAAGCGCACGTGCATGCCCCCACTCGAGACGAGGCCTGACTCCCCTGGGGAGACTCAGAAGCACCCCAAGATCCATGGCAACACTGGAGAGGAATCCTCAGGTTCCGGCCCCGACTCCACACAAGGTCTTAAGCCCGGCATGGACGGGAGTGGAATCCCGAGATGGTCCCTAGCAACTCGCATGGGGACTGGCCTTTCTTGAGGCCACCAGAGCGGGTCCCTGAGGTCCCATTCGTAACTCGGGAAGCTCCTGCCGCAACTCGAGAAAATCCAGGAGGTTCTCCCCTCCAGGCGAGATGAGGCCCATTTCCGCTGAGGCGTCTCGAGGCTGATCACACCTCACCTCTGGAACTTCGAAAGGGTCCTTCACACCCTTGGTGCAAATCAAGAATTCCCGACATACCTGTCTCCACTGGAGAGGAATCACGAGGGTCCCGCCCACATCCAGAGGAGCCCCGTTTCCGCCTCATAGCTCGAGATGAGGGATCCTTTCCCTGCTTCGTCGGGAAAGAGTTCCCGGCGTTCCCGTCGCATCTCAAAAGGAGGCCCTCTCAACAGGAACGGCGATAGGAACTCCAGGGTGTTACCATCATTCCAAGAGTTCCCTTGATGTCTCAGTCCATTACAGAGGAACCTCTTTTCCCTTCACCGGCTCGTCTTTCACGCCGAGGATCGACTCCCACCAAGGTGGCACGTGGCACAGCCCTGTGGGTAAGCCTCGTGGGAAAGCCTCGAGGGACAGCCTCGAGGGAAAGCCACAGATCCCTTGATCCACGTGACAGGAAGCGTGACACTACTGCTGCAGCTCAGGAGGAAAGCGCACGTGCATGCCCCCTCTTGAGATGATGCCTGACTCCCCTGGGGAGACTCAGAAGCACCCCAAGATCCAAGGCAACACTGGAGGGGAATCCTCAGATCCGGCCCCGACTCCACACAAAGTCTTAGGCCCCGGCATGGACGGGAGAGGAATCCCGAGATGGCCCCTAGCAACTCGCATGGGGATTGGCCTTTCCTGAGCGACCAGAGCGGGTCCCTGAGGTCCCCGTCGTAACTCGAGAAGACCTGCCGCAACACGAGAAAATCCAGGAGGTTCTCCCCTCGAGGAGAGATGAGGCCCATTTCGCTGAGGCGTCTCGAGGCTGATCACACCTCACCTCTGGAACTTCGAAAGGGTCCTTCACACCCTTGATGCAAGTCAAGAAGTTCCCCGACATACCCCGTTTCCACTCGAGAGGAAACACGAGGGTCCCGCCCACAATCCAGAGGAGCCCCGTTTCCACCTCGTAGCTCGAGATGAGGGATCCTTTCCCTGCTTCGTCGGGAAAGAGTTCCCGGCGTTCCCGTCGCATCTAAAGAGGAGGCCCTCTCAACAGGAACGGCGAGAGGAACTCCAGGGTCGTGCCACCATTCCAAGAGTCCCGCAGATGTCTCAGTCCATTCCAGAGGAACCTCTTTTCCCTTCACCGCTCGACTTTCACGCCGAGGATCGACTCACACCAAGGTGGCACGAGGCACAGCCCTGTGGGAAGCCTCGTGGGAAAGCCTCAAGCGAAAGCCTCGAGGGAAACCACAGATCCCTTGATCCACGTGACAGGAAGCGTGACGCTACTGCTGCAGCTCGGGAGGAAAGCGCACGTGCATGCCCCCACTCGAGACGACGCCTGACTCCCCTGGGGAGACTGAGAAGCACCCCAAGATCCATGGCAACACTGGAGAGGAATCCTCAGGTTCCGGCCCCGACTCCACACAAGGTCTTAAGCCCCGGCATGGACGGGAGAGGGATCCCGAGATGGCCCCTAGCAACTCGCATGGGGACTGGCCTTTCATGAGGCCACCAGAGCGGGTCCCTGAGGTCCCCGTCGTAACTCGAGAAGACCTGCCGCAACTCGAGAAAATCCAGGAGGTTCTCCCCTCCAGGCGAGATGAGGCATTTCCGCTGAGGCGTCTCGAGGCTGATCACACCTCAACTCTGGAACTTCGATAGGGTCCTTCACACCCTTGGTGCAAATCAAGAAGTTCCCCAACATACCCGTCTCCACTGGAGAGGAATCACGAGGGTCCCGCCCACATCCAGAGGAGCCCCGTTTCCGCCTCGTAGCTCCAGATGAGGGATCCTTTCCCTGCTTCACGGGAAGAGTTCCCGGCGTTCCCGTCGCATCTCAAGAGGAGGCCCTCTCAATAGGAACGGCGATAGGAACTCCAGGGTCGTGCCACCATTCCAAGAGTCCCCCAGATGTCTCAGTCCATTCCAGAGGAACCTCTTTTCCCTTCACCGCTCGTCTTTCACGCCGAGGATCGACTCCCACCAAGGTGGCACGTGGCATAGCCCCGTGGGAAAGCCTCGTGGGAAAGCCTCGAGGGACAGCCTCGAGGGAAAGCCACAGATCCTTTGATCCACGTGACAGGAAGCGTGACACTATTGCTGCAGCTCGGGAGGAAACGCACGTGCATGCCCCCACTCGAGACGAGGCCTGACTCCCAGGGGAGACTGAGAAGCACCCCAAGATCCATGGCAACACTGGAGAGGAATCCTCAGGTTCTGGCCCCGACTCCAAACAAGGACTGAGCCCGCGGCATGGACGGGAGAGGAATCCCGAGAGGTCCCCTAGCACCTCGAATGGGGACTGGCCTTTCCTGAGGCCACCAGAGCGGGTCCCTGAGGTCCCCGTCGTAACTCGAGAAGACCTGCCCCAACTCGAGAAAATCCAGGAGGTTCTCCCCTCCAGGCGAGATGAGGCCATTTACGCTGAGACGTCTCGAGGCTGATCACACCTCACCTCTGGAACTTCGAAAGGGTCCTTCACACCCTTGGTGCAAATCAAGAGGTTCCCCGACCTAGCCGTCTCCACTCGAGAGGAATCACGAGGGTCCCGCCCACATCCAGAGGAGCCCCGTTTCCGCCTCGTAGCTCGAGATGAGGGATCCTTTCCCTGCTTCGTCGGGAAAGAGTTCCCGGAGTTCCCGTCGCATCTCAAGAGGAGGCCCTCTCAACAGGAACGGCGAGAGGAACTCCAGGGTCGTGCCACCATTCCAAGAGTCCCCCAGATGTCTCAGTCCATTCCAGAGGAACCTCTTTTCCCCTTCACCGGCTCGTCTTTCACGCCGAGGATCGACTCCCACCAAGGTGGCACGTGGCATAGCCCCGTGGGGAAAGCCTCGTGGGAAAGCCTCGAGGGACAGCCTCGAGGGAAAGCCACAGATCCTTTGATCCACGTGACAGGAAGCGTGACACTATTGCTGCAGCTCGGGAGGAAACGCACGTGCATGCCCCCACTCGAGACGAGGCCTGACTCCCCTGGGGAGACTGAGAAGCACCCCAAGATCCATGGCAACACTGGAGAGGAATCTCAGGTTCCGGCCCCGACTCCACACAAGGTCTTAAGCCCCGGCATGGACGGGAGAGGGATCCCGAGATGGCCCCTAGCAACTCGCATGGGGACTGGCCTTTCCTGAGGCCACCAGAGCGGGTCCCTGAGGTCCCCGTCGTAACTCGAGAAGACCTGCCGCAACTCGAGAAAATCCAGGAGGTTCTCCCCTCCAGGCGAGATGAGGCCCATTTCTGCTGAGGCGTCTCGAGGCTGATCACACCTCACCTCTGGAACTTCGAATGTGTCCTTCACACCCTTGGTGCAAATCAAGAAGTTCCCCGACATACCCGTCTCCACTCGAGAGGAATCACGAGGGTCCCGCCCACATCCAGAGGAGCCCCGTTTCCCGCCTTGTAGCTCGAGATGAGGGATCCTTTCCCTGCTTCGTCGGGAAAGAGTTCCCGGCGTTCCCGTCGCATCTCAAGAGGAGGCCCTCTCAACAGGAACGGCGAGAGGAACTCCAGGGTCGTGCCACAATTCCAAGAGTCCCCCAGATGTCTCAGTCCATTCCAGAGGAACCTCTTTTCCCTTCACCGGCTCGTCTTTCACGCCGAGGATCGACTCCCACCAAGGTGGCACGTGGCACAGCCGTGTGGAAAAGCCTCGTGGGAAAGCCTCAAGGGACAGCCTCGAGGGAAAGCCACAGATCCCTTGATCCACGTGACAGGAAGCGTGACACTACTGCTGCAGCTCGGGAGGAAAGCGCACGTGCATGCCCCCACTCGAGACGAGGCCTGACTCCCCTGGGGAGACTGAGAAGCACTCCAAGATCCATGGCAACACTGGAGAGGAATCCTCAGGTTCCGGCCCCGACTCCACACAAGGTCTTAAGCCCCGGCATGGACGGGAGTGGAATCCCGAGATATTCCCTAGCAACTCGCATGGGGACTGGCCTTTCTTGAGGCCACCAGAGCGGGTCCCTGAGGTCCCATTCGTAACTCGGGAAAACCTGCCCCAACTCGTGAAAATCCAGGAGGTTCTCCCCTCCAGGCGAGATGAGGCCCATTTCCGCTGAGGCGTCTCGAGGCTGATCACACCTCACCTCTGGAACTTCGAAAGGGTCCTTCACACCCTTGGTGCAAATCAAGAAGTTCCCCGACACACCCGTCTCCACTCGAGAGGAATCAAGAGGGTCCCGCCCACATCCAGAGGAGCCCCGTTTCCGCCTCGTAGCTCGAGATGAGGATCCTTTCCCTGCTTCGTCGGGAAAGAGTTCCCGGCGTTCCCGTCGCATCTCAAGAGGAGGCCCTCTCAACAGGAACGGCGAGAGGAACTCCAGGGTCGTGCCACCATACCAAGAGTCCCCAGATGTCTCAGTCCATTTCAGGGGAACGTCTTTTCCCTTCACCGGCTCGTCTTTCACGCCGAGGATCGACTCCAATAAGGTGGCACGTGGCACAGCCCTGTTGGAAAGCCTCGTGGGAAAGCCTCGAGGGACAGCCTCGTGGGAAAGCCACATATCCCTTGATCCACGTGACAGGAAGCGTGACACTACTGCTGCAGCTTGGGAGGAAAGCGCACGTGCATGCCCCCACTCGAGACGATGCCTGACTCCCCTGGGGAGACTGAGAAGCACCCCAAGATCCATCGCAACACTGGAGAGGAAACCTCAGATTCCGGCCCCGACTCCACACAAAGTCTTAAGCCCCGGCATGGACGGGAGAGGGATCCCGAGAGGTCCCCTAGCAACTCGCATGGGACTGGCCTTTCCTGAGGCCACCAGAGCGGGTCCCTGAGGTCCCCGTCGTAACTCGAGAAGACCTGCTGCAACTCGAGAAAATCCAGGAGGTTCTCCCCTCCAGGGGAGATGAGGCCCATTTCCGCTGAGGCGTCTCGAGGCTGATCACACCTCACCTCTGGAACTTCGAAAGGGTCCTTCACACCCTTGGTGCAAATCAAGAAGTTCCCCGACATACCCGTCTCCACTCGAGAGGAAACACGAGGGGCCCGCCCACATCCAGAGGAGCCCCGTTTCCGCCTCGAAGCTCGAGATGAGGGATCCTTTCCCTGCTTCGTCGGGAAAGAGTTCCCGGCGTTCCCGTCGCATCTCAAGAGGAGGCCCTCTCAACAGGAACTTCGATAGGAACTCCAGGGTCGTGACACCATTCCAGGAGTCCCCCAGATGTCTCATTCCATTCCAGAGGAACCTTTTTTCCCTTCACCGGCTCGTCTTTCACGCCGAGGATTGACTCCAACCAAGGTGGCACGTGGCACAGCCGTGTGGGAAAGCCTCGTGGGAAAGCCTCGAGGGACAGCCTCGAGGGAAAGCCACAGATCCCTTGATCCACGTGACAGGAAGCGTGACACTACTGCTGCAGCTCGGGAGGAAAGCGCACGTGCATGCCCCCACTCGAGACGAGGCCTGACTCCCCTGGGGAGACTCAGAAGCACCCCAAGATCCATGGCAACACTGGAGAGGAATCCTCAGGTTCCGGCCCCGACTCCACACAAGGTCTTAAGCCCCGGCATGGATGGGAGTGGAATCCCGAGATGGTCCCTAGCAACTCGCATGGGACTGGCCTTTCTTGAGGCCACCAGAGCGGGTCCTGAGGTCCCATTCGTAACTCGGGAAGTCCTGCCGCAACTCGAGAAAATCCAGGAGGTTCTCCCCTCCAGGCGAGATGAGGCCCATTTCCGCTGAGGCGTCTCGAGGCTGATCACACCTCACCTCTGGAACTTCGAAAGGGTCCTTCACACCCTTGGTGCAAATCAAGAATTCCCCGACATACCTGTCTCCACTGGAGAGGAATCACGAGGGTCCCGCCCACATCCAGAGGAGCCCCGTTTCCGCCTCATAGCTCGAGATGAGGGATCCTTTCCCTGCTTCGTCGGGAAAGAGTTCCCGGCGTTCCCGTCGCATCTCAAAAGGAGGCCCTCTCAACAGGAACGGCGATAGGAACTCCAGGGTGTTACCATCATTCCAAGAGTTCCCCAGATGTCTCAGTCCATTACAGAGGAACCTCTTTTCCCTTCACCGGCTCGTCTTTCACGCCGGGGATCGACTCCCACCAAGGTGGCACGTGGCACAGCCCCGTGGGAAAGCCTCGTGGGAAAGCCTCGAGGGACAGCCTCGAGGGAAAGCCACAGATCCTTTGATCCACGTGACAGGAAGCGTGACACTATTGCTGCAGCTCGGGAGGAAACGCACGTGCATGCCGCCCCTCGAGACGAGGCTGACTCCCCTGGGGAGACTGAGAAGCCCCCCAAAATCCATGGCAACACTGGAGGGGAATCCTCAGGATCCGGCCCCGACTCCACACAAAGTCTTAGGCCCCGGCATGGACGGGAGAGGAATCCCGAGATGGCCCCTAGCAACTCGCATGGGGATTGGCCTTTCATGAGGCGACCAGAGCGGGTCCCTGAGGTCCCCGTCGTAACTCGAGAAGACCTGCCGCAACACGAGAAAATCCAGGAGGTTCTCCCCTCCAGGCGAGATGAGGCCATTTCCGCTGAGGCGTCTCGAGGCTGATCACACCTCAACTCTGGAACTTCGATAGGGTCCTTCACACCCTTGGTGCAAATCAAGAAGTTCCCCAACATACCCGTCTCCACTGGAGAGGAATCACGAGGGTCCCGCCCACATCCAGAGGAGCCCCGTTTCCGCCTCGTAGCTCCAGATGAGGGATCCTTTCCCTGCTTCACGGGAAAGAGTTCCCGGCGTTCCCGTCCCATCTCAAGAGGAGGCCCTCTCAATAGGAACGGCGATAGGAACTCCAGGGTCGTGCCACCATTCCAAGAGTCCCCCAGATGTCTCAGTCCATTCCAGAGGAACCTCTTTTCCCTTCACCGGCTCGTCTTTCACGCCGAGGATCGACTCCCACCAAGGTGGCACGTGGCATAGCCCGTGGGAAAGCCTCGTGGGAAAGCCTCGAGGGACAGCCTCGAGGAAAGCCACAGATCCTTTGATCCACGTGACAGGAAGCGTGACACTATTGCTGCAGCTCGGGAGGAAACGCACGTGCATGCCCCCACTCGGGACGAGGCCTGACTCCCCTGGGGAGACTGAGAAGCACCCCAAGATCCATGGCAACACTGGAGAGGAATCCTCAGGTTCTGGCCCCGACTCCACACAAGGTCTTAAGCCCCGGCATGGACGGGAGAGGGATCCCGAGATGGCCCCTATCAACTCGCATGGGGACTGGCCTTTCTGAGGCCACCAGAGCGGGTCCCTGAGGTCCCCGTCGTAACTCGAGAAGACCTGCCGCAACTCGAGAAAATCCAGGAGGTTCTCCCCTCCAGGCGAGATGAGGCCCATTTCTGCTGAGGCGTCTCGAGGCTGATCACACCTCACCTCTGGAACTTCGAAAGGGTCCTTCACACCCTTGGTGCAAATCAAGAAGTTCCCCGACATACCCGTCTCCACTCGAGAGGAATCACGAGGGTCCCGCCCACATCCAGAGGAACCCCGTTTCCGCCTTGTAGCTCGAGATGAGGGATCCTTTCCCTGCTTCGTCGGGAAAGAGTTCCGGCGTTCCCGTCGCATCTCAAGAGGAGGCCCTCTCAACAGGAACGGCGAGAGGAACTCCAGGGTCGTGCCACCATTCCAAGAGTCCCCCAGATGTCTCAGTCCATTCCAGAGGAAGCTCTTTTCCCTTCACCGGCTCGTCTTTCACGCCGAGGATCGACTCCCACCAAGGTGGCACGTGGCACAGCCGTGTGAAAAGCCTCGTGGGAAAGCCTCAAGGGACAGCCTCGAGGGAAAGCCACAGATCCCTTGATCCACGTGACAGGAAGCGTGACACTACTGCTGCAGCTCGGGAGGAAAGCGCACGTGCATGCCCCCACTCGAGACGAGGCCTGACTCCCCTTGGGAGACTGAGAAGCACTCCAAGATCCATGGCAACACTGGAGAGGAATCCTCAGGTTCCGGCCCCGACTCCACACAAGGTCTTAAGCCCCGGCATGGACGGGAGTGGAATCCCGAGATGGTACCTAGCAACTCGCATGGGGACTGGCCTTTCTTGAGGCCACCAGAGCGGGTCCCTGAGGTCCCATTCGTAACTCGGGAAAACCTGCCCCAACTCGTGAAAATCCAGGAGGTTCTCCCCTCCAGGCGAGATGAGGCCCATTTCCGCTGAGGCGTCTCGAGGCTGATCACACCTCACCTCTGGAACTTCGAAAGGGTCCTTCACACCCTTGGTGCAAATCAAGAATTCCCCGACATACCTGTCTCCACTGGAGAGGAATCACGTGGGTCCCGCCCACATCCAGAGGAGCCCCGTTTCCGCTCGTAGCTCGAGATGAGGGATCCTTTCCCTGCTTCGTCGGGAAAGAGTTCCCGGCGTTCCCGTCGCATCTCAAAGGAGGCCCTCTCAACAGGAACGGCGATAGGAACTCCAGGGTCTTACCATCATTCCAAGAGCTCCCCAGATGTCTCAGTCCATTCCAGAGGAACCTCTTTTCCCTTCACCGGCTTCTCTTTCACGCCGAGGATCGACTCCCACCAATGTGGCACGTGGCACAGCCCTGTGGGTAAGCCTCGTGTGAAAGCCTCGAGGGACAGCCTCGAGGGAAAGCCACTGATCCCTTGATCCACGTGACAGGAAGCGTGACACTACTGCTGCAGCTCAGGAGGAAAGCGCACGTGCATGCCCCCTCTTGAGATGATGCCTGACTCCCCTGGGGAGACTCAGAAGCACCCCAAGATCCATGGCAACACTGGAGAGGAATCCTCAGGTTCCGGCCCCGACTCCAAACAAGGACTGAGGCCGCGGCATGGACGGGAGAGGAATCCCGAGGGGTCCCCTAGCACCTCGCATGGGGACTGGCCTTTCCTGAGGCCACCAGAGCGGGTCCCTGAGGTCCCCGTCGTAACTCGAGAAGACCTGCCCCAACTGGAGAAAATCCAGGAGGTTCTCCCCTCCAGGCGAGATGAGGCCATTTCCGCTGAGACGTCTCGAGGCTGATCACACCTCACCTCTGGAACTTCGAAAGGGTCCTTCACACCCTTGGTGCAAATCAAGAAGTTCCCCGACATACCCGTCTCCACTCGAGAGGAAACACGAGGGGCCCGCCCACATTCAGAGGAGCCCAGTTTCGGCCTCGAAGCTCGAGATGAGGGATCCTTTCCCTGCTTCGTCGGGAAACAGTTCCCGGCGTTCCCGTCGCATCTCAAGAGGAGGCCCTCGCAACAGGAACGGCGAGAGGAACTCCAGGGTCGTGCCACCATTCCAAGAGTCCCCCAGATGTCTCAGTCCATTCCAGAGGAAGCTCTTTTCCCTTCACCGGCTCGTCTTTCACGCCGAGGATCGACTCCCACCAAGGTGGCACGTGGCACAACGCTGTGGGAAGCCTCGTGGGAAAGCCTCGAGGGACAGCCTCGAGGGAAAGCCACAGATCCCTTGATCCACGTGACAGGAAGCGTGACACTACTGCTGCAGCTCGGGAGGAAAGCGCACGTGCATGCCCCAACTCGAGACGACGCCTGACTCCCCTGGGGAGACTGAGAAGCACCCCAAAATCCATGGCAACACTGGCGCGGAATCCTCAGGATCCGGCCCCGACTCCACACAAAGTCTTAGGCCCCGGCATGGACGGGAGAGGAATCCCGAGATGGCCCCTAGCAACTCGCATGGGGATTGGCCTTTCCTGAGGCCATCAGAGCGGGTCCCTGAGGTCCCCGTCGTAACTCGAGAAGACCTGCCGCAACACGAGAAAATCCAGGAGGTTCTCCCCTCCAGGAGAGATGAGGCCCATTTCGCTGAGGCGTCTCGAGGCTGATCACACCTCACCTCTGGAACTTCGAAAGGGTCCTTCACACCCTTGGTGTAAATCAAGAAGTTCCCCGACATACCCGCCTCCACTCGAGAGGAAACACGAGAGTCCCGCCCACATCCAGAGGAGCCCCGTTTCCGCCTCGTAGCTCGAGATGAGGGATCCTTTCCCTGCTTCGTCGGGAAACAGTTCCCGGCGTTCCCGTCGCATCTCAAGAGGAGGCCCTCTCAACAGGAACGGCGAGAGGAACTCCAGGGTCGTGCCACCATTCCAAGAGTCCCCCAGATGTCTCAGTCCATTCCAGAGGAACCTCTTTTCCCTTCACCGGATCGTCTTTCACACCGAGGATCGACTCCCACCAAGGTGGCACGGGGCACAGCCCTGTGGGAAGCCTCGTGGGAAAGCCTCGAGCTAAAGCCTCGAGGGAAACCACATATCCCTTGTTCACGTGACAGGAAGCGTGACACTATTGCTTCCGTTCGAGAGGAAAGCCCACTTGCATGCCTCAAATCGAGACGATGCCTGACTCCCCTGGGGAGACTCAGAAGCACCCCAAGATCCATGGCAACACCGGAGAGGAATCCTCAGGTTCCGGACCCGAATCCACACCAGGTCTTAACCCCGGCATGGACGGGAGAGGAATCCCGAGAGGTCCCCTAGCAACTCGCATGGGGACTGTCCTTTCCTGAGGCCACCAGAGCGGGTCCCTGAGGTCCCCGTCGTAAGTCGAGAAGACCTGCTGCAACTCGAGAAAATCCAGGAGGTTCTCCCCTCCAGGCGAGATGAGGCCCATTTCCGCTGAGGCGTCTCCAGACTGATCACACCTCACCTCTGGAACTTCGAAAGGGTCTTTAACACCCTTGGTGCAAATCAAGAAGTTCCCCGACATACCCGTCTCCACTCGAGAGGAACACGAGGGTCCCGCCCACATCCAGAGGAGCCCCGTTTCCGCCTCGTAGCTCGAGATGAGGGATCCTTTCCCTGCTTCGTCGGGAAAGAGTTCCCGGCGTTCCCGTCGCATCTCAAGAGGAGGCCCTCTCAACAGGAACGGCGAGAGGAACTCCAGGGTCGTGCCACCATTCCAAGAGTCCCCCAGATGTCTCAGTCCATTCCAGAGGAACCTCTTTTCCCTACACCGGCTCGTCTTTCACGCCGAAGATCGACTCCCACCAAGGTGGCACGTGGCACAGCCCTGTGGGAAAGCCTCGTGGAAAGCCTCGAGGGACAGCCTCGAGGGGAAAGCCACAGATCCCTTGATCCACGTGACAGGAAGCGTGACACTACTGCTGCAGCTACGGAGGAAAGTGCACGTGCATGCCCCCACTCGAGACGAGGCCTGACTCCCCTGGGGAGACTCAGAAGCACCCCAAGATCCATGGCAACACTGGAGAGGAATCCTAAGGACCCGTCCCCGACTCCACACTAGGTCTTATGCCCCGGCATGGACGGGAGTGGAATCCCGAGATGTTCCCTAGCAACTCGCATGGGGACTGGCCTTTCTTGAGGCCACCAGAGCGGGTCCCTGAGGTCCCATTCGTAACTCGGGAAAACCTGCCCCAACTCGTGAAAATCCAGGAGGTTCTCCCCTCCAGGCGAGATGAGGCCCATTTCCGCTGAGGCGTCTCGAGGCTGATCACACCTCACCTCTGGAACTTCGAAAGGGTCCTTCACACACTTGGTGCAAATCAAGAATTCCCCGACATACCTGTCTCCACTGGAGAGGAATCACGAGGGTCCCGCCCACATCCAGAGGAGCCCCGTTTCCGCCTCGTAGCTCGAGATGAGGGATCCTTTCCCTGCTTCGTCGGGAAAGAGTTCCCGGCGTTCCCGTCGCATCTCAAAAGGAGGCCCTCTCAACAGGAACGGCGATAGGAACTCCAGGGTTTTACCATCATTCCAAGAGCTCCCCAGATGTCTCAGTCCATTCCAGAGGAACCTCTTTTCCCTTCACCGGCTTCTCTTTCACGTCGAGGATCGACTCCCACCAAGGTGGCACGTGGCACAGCCTTGTGGGTAAGCCTCGTGTGAAAGCCTCGAGGGACAGCCTCGAGGGAAAGCCACTGATCCCTTGATCCACGTGACAGGAAGCGTGACACTACTGCTGCAGCTCAGGAGGAAAGCGCACGTGCATGCCCCCTCTTGAGATGATGCTTGACTCCCCTGGGGAGACTCAGAAGCACCCCAAGATCCATGGCAACACTGGAGAGGAATCCTCAGGTTCCGGCCCCGACTCCAAACAAGGACTGAGGCCGCGGCATGGACGGGAGAGGTTTCCCGAGAGGTCCCCTAGCACCTCGCATGGGGACTGGCCTTTCCTGAGGCCACCAGAGCGGGTCCCTGAGGTCCCCGTCGTAACTCGAGAAGACCTGCCCCAACTGGAGAAAATCCAGGAGGTTCTCCCCTCCAGGCGAGATGAGGCCATTTCCGCTGAGACGTCTCGAGGCTGATCACACCTCACCTCTGGAACTTCGAAAGGGTCCTTCACACCCTTGGTGCAAATCAAGAAGTTCCCCGACATACCCGTCTCCACTCGAGAGGAATCACGAGGGTCCCGCCCACATCCAGAGGAGCCCCGTTTCCGCCTCGTAGCTCGAGATGAGGGATCCTTTCCCTGCTTCGTCGGGAAAGAGTTCCCGGCGTTCCCGTCGCATCTCAAGAGGAGGCCCTCTCAACACGAACGGCGAGAGGAACTCCAGGGTCGTGCTACCATTCCAAGAGTCCCCCAGATGTCTCAGTCCATTCCAGAGGAACCTCTTTTCCCTTCACCGGCTCGTCTTTCACGCCGAGGATCGACTCCCACCAAGGTGGCACGTGGCATAGCCCCGTGGGAAAGCCTCGTGGGAAAGCCTCGAGGGACAGCCTCGAGGGAAAGCCACAGATCCTTTGATCCACGTGACAGGAAGCGTGACACTATTGCTGCAGCTCGGGAGGAAACACACGTGCATGCGCCCACTCGAGACGAGGCCTGACTCCCCTGTGGAGACTGAGAAGCACCCCAAGATCCATGGCAACAATGGAGAGGAATCCTCAGGTTCCGGCCCCGACTCCACACAAGGTCTTAAGCCCCGTCATGGACGGGAGAGGAATTCCGAGATGGCCCCTAGCAACTCGCATGGGGACTGGCCTTTCCTGAGGCCAACAGAGCGGGTCCCTGAGCTCCCATTCGTAACTCGGGAAGACCTGCCGCAACTCGAGAAAATCCAGGAGGTTCTCCCCTCCAGGCGAGATGAGGCCCATTTCCGCTGAGGCGTCTCGAGGCTGATCACACCTAACCTCTGGAACTTCGAAAGGCTCCTTCACACCCTTGGTGCAAATCAAGAAGTTCCCCGACATAGCCGTCTCCACTCGAGAGGAATCACGAGGGTCCCGCCCACATCCAGAGTAGCTCCGTTTCCGCCTCGTAGCTCGAGATGAGGGATCCTTTCCCTGCTTCGTCGGGAAAGAGTTCCCGGCGTTCCCGTCGCATCTCAAGAGGACGCCCTCTCGACAGGAACGGCGAGAGGAACTCCAGGGTCGTGCCACCATTCCAAGAGTCCCCCAGATGTCTCAGTCCATTCCAGAGGAACCTCTTTTCCCTTCATCGGCTCGTCTTTCACGCCGAGGATCGACTCCCACCAAGGTGGCACGTGGCACAGCCCTGTGGGAAAGCATCGTGGGAAATCCTCGAGGGACAGCCTCGAGGGAAAGCCACAGATCCCTTGATCCAGGTGACAGGAAGCGTGACACTACTGCTGCAGCTCGGGAGGAAAGCGCACGTGCATGCCCCCACTCGAGACGATGCCCGACTCCACTGGGGAGACTCAGAAGCACCCCAAGATCCATGGCAACACTGGAAAGGAATCCTCAGGTTCCGGCCCCTACTCCACACAAGGACTGAGGCCGCGGCATGGACGGGAGAGGAATCCCGAGATGGCCCCTAGCAACTCGCATGGGGACTGGCCTTTCCTGAGGCCACCAGAGCGGGTCCCTGAGGTCCCCGTCGTAAGTCGAGAAGACCTGCTGCAACTCGAGAAAATCCAGGAGGTTCTCCCCTCCAGGCGAGATGAGGCCCATTTCAGCTGAGGCGTCTCGAGGCTGCTCACACCTCACCTATGGAACTTCGAAAGGGTCCTTCACACCCTTGGTGCAAATCAAGAAGTTCGCCGACATACCCGTCTCCACTCGAGAGGAATCACGAGGGTCCCGCCCACATCCAGAGGAGCCCCATTTCCGCCTAGTAGCTCGAGATGAGGGATCCTTTCCCTGCTTCGTCCCGAAAGAGTTCCCGGCGTTCCCGTCGCATCTCAAGAGGAGGCCCTCTCAACAGGAACGGCGAGAGGAACTCCAGGGTCGTGCCACCATTCCAAGAGTCCCCCAGATGTCTCAGTCCATTCCAGAGGAACCTCTTTTCCCTTCACCGGCTCGTCTTTCACGCCGAGGATCGACTCACAGCAAGGTGGCACGTGGCACAGCCCTGAGGGAAAGCCTCGTGGGAAAGCCTCGAGGGACAGCCTCGAGGGAAAGCCACAGATCCCTTGATCCACGTGACAGGAAGCGTGACACTACTGCTGCAGCTCGGGAGGAAAGCGTACGTGCATGCCCCCACTCGAGACGAGGCCTGACTCCCCTGGGGAGACTCAGAAGCACCCCAAAATCCATGGCAACTCTGGAGAGGAATCCTCAGGTTCCGGCCCCGAATCCACACCAGGTCTTAACCCCGGCATTGGACGGGAGAGGAATCCCGAGATGGCGCCCTAGCAACTCGCATGGGGACTGGCCTTTCCTGAGGCCACCAGAGCGGGTCCCTGAGGTCCCCGTCGTAACTCGAGAAGACCTGCCCGCAACTCGAGAAAATCCAGGAGGTTCTCCCCTCCAGGCGAGATGAGGACCATTTCAGCTGAGGCGTCTCGGAGGCTGCTCACACCTCACCTCTGGAACTTCGAAAGGGTCCTTCACACCCTTGGTGCAAATCAAGAAGTTCCCCGGACATACCCGTCTCCACTCGAGAGGAAACACGAGGGTCCCGCCCACATCCAGAGGAGCCCCGTTTCCGCCTCGTAGCTCGAGATGAGGGATTCTTTCCCTGCTTCGTCGGGAAAAGAGTTCCCGGCGTTCCCGTCGCATCTCAAGAGGAGGCCCCTCTCAACAGGAACGGCGGAGAGGAACTCCAGGGTCGTGCCACCAATTCCAAGAGGCCCCCCAGATGTCTCAGTCCATTTCAGGGGGAACGTCTTTTCCCTTCACCGGCTCGTCTTTCACCGCGAGAATCGACTCCCAATAAGGTGGCACGTGGCACAGCCCTGTGGGAAAGCCTCGTGGGAAAGCCTCGAGGGACAGCCTCGTGGGGAAAGCCACATATCCCTTGATCCACGTGACAGGAAGGCGTGGACACTACTGCTGCAGCTCGGGAGGAAAGCGCACGTGCATGCGCCCCACTTCGAGACGATGCCTGACTCCCCTGGGGAGACTGAGAAGCACCCCAAGATCCATCGCAACACTGGAGAGGAAACCTCAGGTTCCGGCTCCGACTCCACACAAGGTCTTAAGCCCCGGCATGGACGGGAGAGGGATCCCGAGAGGTCCCCTAGCAACTCGCATGGGGACTGGCCTTTTCCCGAGGCCACCAGAGCGGGTCCCTGAGGTCCCCGTCGTAACTCAAGAAGACCTGCCGCAACTCGAGAATATCCAGGAGGTTCTCCCCTCCAGGCGAGATGAGGCCCATTTCCGCTGAGGCGTCTCGAGGCTGATCACACCTCACCTCTGGAACTTCGAAAAGGGTCCTTCACACCCTTGGTGCAAATCAAGAAGTTCCCCGACATACCCGTCTCCACTCGAGAGGAAACACGAGGGGCCCGCCCACATTCAGAGGAGCCCAGTTTCGGCCTCGAAGCTCGAGATGAGGGATCCTTTCCCTGCTTCGTCGGGAAAACAGTTCCCGGCGTTCCCGTCGCTCTCAAGAGGAGGCCCTCGCAACAGGAACGGCGAGAGGAACTCCAGGGTCGGTGCCACCATTCCAAGAGTCCCCCAGATGTCTCAGTCCATTCCAGAGGAACCTCTTTTCCCTTCACCGGCTCGTCTTTCACGCCGAGGATCGACTCCTCCACCAAGGTGGCACGTGGCACAACGCTGTGGGAAGCCTCGTGGGAAAGCCTCGAGGGACAGCCTCGAGGGAAAGCCACAGATCCCTTGATCCACGTGACAGGAAGCGTGACACTACTGCTGCAGCTCGGGAGGAAAGCGCACGTGCATGCCCCAACTCGAGACGACGCCTGACTCCTCCTGGGGAGACTGAGAAGCACCCCAAAATCCATGGCAACACTGGAGCGGAATCCTCAGGATCCGGCCCCGACTCCACAGAAAGTCTTAGGCCCGGCATGGACGGGAGAGGAATCCCGAGATGGCCCCTAGCAACTCGCATGGGATTGGCCTTTCCTGAGGCCATCAGAGCGGGTCCCTGAGGTCCCCGTCGTAACTCGAGAAGACCTGCCGCAACACGAGAAAATCCAGGAGGTTCTCCCATTTCGCTGAGGCGTCTCGAGGCTGATCACACCTCACCCTCTGGAACTTCGAAAGGGTCCTTCACACCCTTTGTGCAAATCAAGAAGTTCCCCGACATACCCGCCTCCACTCGAGAGGAAACACGAGAGTCCCGCCCACATCCAGAGGAGCCCCGTTTCCGCCTCGTAGCTCGAGATGAGGGATCCTTTCCCTGCTTCGTCGGGAAACAGTTCCCGGCGTTCCCGTCGCATCTCAAGAGGAGGCCCTCTCAACAGGAACGGCGAGAGGAACTCCAGGGTCGTGCCACCATTCCAAGAGTCCCCCAGATGTCTCAGGTCATTCCAGAGGAACCTCTTTTCCCTTCACCGGATCGTCTTTCACACCGAGGATCGACTCCCACCAAGGTGGCACGGGGCACAGCCCTGTGGGAAGCCTCGTGGGAAAGCCTCGAGCTAAAGCCTCGAGGGAAACCACATATCCCTTGTTCCACGTGACAGGAAGCGTGACACTATTGCTTCCGTTCGAGAGGAAAGCCCACTTGCATGCCTCAAATCGAGACGATGCCTGACTCCCCTGGGGAGACTCAGAAGCACCCCAAGATCCATGGCAACACCGGAGAGGAATCCTCAGGTTCCGGACCCGAATCCACACCAGGTCTTAACCCCGGCATGGACGGGAGAGGAATCCCGAGAGGTCCCCTAGCAACTCGCATGGGGACTGTCCTTTCCTGAGGCCACCAGAGCGGGTCCCGAAGGTCTCCGTCGTAAGTCGAGAAGACCTGCTGCAACTCGAGAAAATCCAGGAGGTTCTCCCCTCCAGGCGAGATGAGGCCCATTTCCGCTGAGGCGTCTCCAGACTGATCACACCTCACCTCTGGAACTTCGAAAGGGTCTTTAACACCCTTGGTGCAAATCAAGAAGTTCCCCGACATACCCGTCTCCACTCGAGAGGAAACACGAGGGTCCCGCCCACATCCAGAGGAGCCCCGTTTCCGCCTCGTAGCTCGAGATGAGGGATCCTTTCCCTGCTTCGTCGGGAAACAGTTCCCGGCGTTCCCGTCGCATCTCAAGAGGAGGCCCTCTCAACAGGAACGGCGAGAGGAACTCCAGGGTCGTGCCACCATTCCAAGAGTCCCCCAGATGTCTCAGTCCATTCCAGAGGAACCTCTTTTCCCTACACCGGCTCGTCTTTCACGCCGAAGATCGACTCCCACCAAGGTGGCACGTGGCACAGCCCTGTGGGAAAGCCTCGTGGGAAAGCCTCGAGGGACAGCCTCGAGGGAAAGCCACAGATCCCTTGATCCACGTGACAGGAAGCGTGACACTACTGCTGCAGCTACGGAGGAAAGTGCACGTGTTGCCCCCACTCGAGACGAGGCCTGACTCCCCTGGGGAGACTCAGAAGCACCCCAAGATCCATGGCAACACTGGAGAGGAATCCTAAGGACCCGTCCCCGACTCCACACTAGGTCTTATGCCCCGGCATGTTCGAGAGAGGAATCCCGAGATGCCCCCTAGCAACTCGCATGGGGACTGGCCTTTCCTGAGGCCACCAGAGCGGGTCCCTGAGGTCCCCGTCGTAACTCGAGAAGACCTGCCGCAACTCGAGAAAATCCAGTAGGTTCTACCCTCCAGGCGAAATGAGGCCCATTTCCGCTGAGGCGTCTCGAGGCTGATCACACCTCACCTCTGGAACTTCGAAAGGGTCCTTCACACCCTTGGTGCAAATCAAGAAGCTCCCCGACATACCCGTCTCCACTTGAGAGGAATCACCAGGGTCCCGCCCACATCCTGAGAAGCCCCGTTTCCGCCTCGTAGCTCGAGATGAGGGATCCTTTCCCTGCTTCTTCGGGAAAGAGTTCCCGGCGTTCCCGTCGCATCTAAAGAGGAGTCCCTCTCAACAGGAACTTCGATAGGAACTCCAGGGTCGTGGCACCATTCCAGTAGTCCCCCAGATGTCTCATTACATTCCAGAGGAACCTCTTTTCCCTTCACCGGCTCGTCTTTCACGCCGAGGATTGACTCCAACAAAGGTGGCACGTGGCACAGCCCTGTGGGTAAGTCTCGTGGGAAAGCCTCGAGGGACAGCCTCGAGGGAAAGCCACAGATCCCTTGATCCACGTTACAGGAAGCGTGACACTACTGCTGTAGCTCGGGAGTAAAGCGCACGTGCATGCCCCCCACTCGAGACGAGGCCTGACTCCCCTAGGGAGACTCAGAATCACCCCAAGATCCATGGCAACACTGGAGAGTAATCCTCAGGTTCCGGCCCCGACTCCACACAAGGTCTTATGCCCTGGCATGTTCGAGAGAGGAATCCCGAGATGCCCCCTAGCAACTCGCATGGGGACTGGCCTTTCCTGAGGCCACCAGAGCGGGTCCCTGAGGTCCCCGTCGTAACTCGAGAAGACCTGCTGCAACTGGAGAAAATCCAGGAGGTTCTCCCTCCAGGCGAGATGAGGCCCATTTCCGCTGAGGCGTCTCGAGGCTGATCACACCTCACCTCTGGAACTTCGCAAGGGTCCTTCACACCCTTGGTGCAAATCAAGAAGTTCCCCGACATACCCGTCTCCACTTGAGAGGAATCACGAGGGTCCCGCCCACATCCAGAGGAGCCCCGTTTCCACCTCGTAGCTCGAGATGAGGGATCCTTTCCCTGCTTCGTCGGGAAAGAGTTCCCGGCGTTCCCATCGCATCTAAAGAGGAGGCCCTCTCAACAGGAACTTCGATAGGAACTCCAGGGTCGTGCCACCATTCCAAGAGTCCCCCAGATGTCTCAGTCCATTCCAGAGGAACCTCTTTTCCCTTCACCGGCTCGTCTTTCATGCCGAGGATCCACTCCAACCAAGGTGGCACGTGGCACAGCCCTGTGGGTAAGCCTCGTGGCAAAGCCTCGAGGGACAGCCTCGAGGGAAAGCCACAGATCCCTTGATCCAAGTGACAGGAAGCGTGACACTATTGCTGCAGCTCGGGAGGAAAGCGCACGTGCATGCCCCCAATCGAGACGAGGCCTGACTCCCCTGGGGAGACTCAGAAGCACCCCAAGATCCATGGCAACACTGGAGAGGAATCCTCAGGTTCCAGCCCCGACTCCACACAAGGACTGAGGCCCCGGCATGGACGGGAGAGGAATCCCGAGAGGTCCCCTAGCAACTCGCATGGGGACTGGCCTTACCTGAGGCCACCAGAGCGGGTCCCTGAGGTCCCCGTCGTAAGTCGAGAAGACCTGCTGCAACTCGAGAAAATCCAGGAGGTTCTCCCCTCCAGGCGAGATGAGGCCCATTTCCGCTGAGGCGTCTCGAGGCTGATCACACCTCACCTCTGGAACTTCGAAAGGGTCCTTCACACCCTTGGTGCAAATCAAGAAGTTCCCCGACATACCCGTCTCCACTCGAGAGGAATCACGAGGGTCCCGCCCACAGCCAGAGGAGCCCCGTTTCCGCCTCGTAGCTCGAGATGTGGGATCCCATCCCTGCTTCGTCGGGAAAGAGTTCCCGGCGTTCCCGTCGCATCTCAAGAGGAGGCCCTCTCAACAAGAATGGCGAGAGGAAGTCCAGGGTCGAGCCACCACTCCAAGAGTCCCCCAGATGTCTCAGTCCATTCCAGAGGAACCTCTTTTCCGTTCACCGGCTCGTCTTTCACGCCGAGGATCGACTCCCACCAAGGTGGCACGTGGCACAGCCCTGTGGGAAAGCCTCGTGGGAAAGCCTCGAGTGACAGCCTCGACGGAAAGCCACAGATCCCTTGATCCAGGTGACAGGAAGCGTGACACGACTGCTGCAGCTCGGGAGGAAAGTGCACGTGTTGCTGCCACTCGAGACGAGGCCTGACTCCCCTGGGGAGACTCAGAAGCACCCCAAGATCCATGGCAACACTGGAGAGGAATCCTCAGGTTCCAGCCCCGACTCCACACAAGGTCTTATGCCCCGGCATGTTCGAGAGAGGAATCCGGAGATGCGCCCTAGCACCTCGCATGGGGACTGGCCTTTCCTGAGGCCACCAGAGCGGGTCCCTGGGGTCCCGGTCGTAACTCGAGAAGACCTGCCGCAACTCGAGAAAATCCAGGAGGTTCTGCCCTCCAGGCGAGATGAGGCCCATTTCCGCTGAGGCGTCTCGAGGCTGATCACACCTCACCTCTGGAACTTCGAAAGGGTCCTTCACACCCTTGGTGCAAATCAAGAAGTTCCCCGACATACACGTCTCCACTCGAGAGGAATCACGAGGGTCCCGCCCACATCCAGAGGAGCCCCGTTTCCACCTCGTAGCTCGAGATGAGGGATCCTTTCCCTGCTTCGTCGGGAAAGAGTTCCTGGCGTTCCCGTCGCATCTCAAGGGGAGGCCCTCTCAACAGGAACGGCGAGAGGAACTCCAGGGTCGTGCCACCATTCCAAGAATCCCCCAGATGTCTCAGTCCATTGCAGAGGAACCTCTTTTCCCTTCACCGGCTCGTCTTTCACGCCGAGGATCGACTCCAACCAAGGTGGCACGTGGCACAGCCCTGTGGGTAAGCCTCGTGGGAAAGCCTCGAGGGACAGCCTCGAGGGAAAGCCACAGATCCCTTGATCCACGTGACAGGAAGCGTGACATTACTGCTGCAGCTCGGGAGGAAAGCGCACGTGCATGCCCCCACTCGAGACGAGGCCTGACTCCCCTGGGGAGCCTCAGAAGCACCCCAAGATCCATGGCAACACTGGAGAGGAATCCTAAGGACACGTCCCCGACTCCACACAAGGTCTTATGCCCTGGCATGTTCGAGAGAGGAATCCCGAGATGCCCCCTAGCAACTCGCATGGGGACTGGCCTTTCCTGAGGCAACCAGAGCGGGTCCCTGGGGTCCCCGTCGTAACTCGAGAAGACCTGCGGCAACTCGAGAAAATCCAGGAGTTTCTCCCCTCCAGGCGAGATGAGGCCCATTTCCGCTGAGGCGTCTCGAGGCTGATCACACCTCACCTCTGGAACTTCGAAAGGGTCCTCACACCCTTGGTGAAAATCAAGAAGTTCCCCAACATAGACGTCTCCACTCGAGAGGAATCACGAGGGTCCCGCCCACATCCAGAGGAGCCCCGTTTCCACCTCGTAGCTCGAGATGAGGGATCCTTTGCCTGCTTCGTCGGGAAAGAGATCCCGGCATTCCCGTCGCATCTAAAGAGGAGGCCCTCTCAACAGGAACTTCGATAGGAACTCCAGGGTCGTGCCACCATTCCAGGAGTCCCCCAGATGTCTCATTCCATTCCAGAGGAACCTCTTTTCCCTTCACCGGCTCGTCTTTCACGCCGAGGATCGACTCCCACCAAGGTGGCACGTGGCACAGCCCTGTGGGAAAGCCTCGTGGGAAAGCCTCGAGTGACAGCCTCGAGGGAAAGCCACAGATCCCTTGATCCAGGTGACAGGAAGCGTGACACTACTGCTGCAGCTACGGAGGAAAGTGCACGTGTTGCCCCCACTCGAGACGAGGCCTGACTCCCCTGGGGAGACTCAGAAGCACCAAAAGATCCATGGCAACACTGGAGAGGAATCCTAAGGACCCGTCCCCGACTCCACACTAGGTCTTATGCCCCGGCATGTTCGAGAGAGGAATCCCGAGATGCCCCCTAGCAACTCGCATGGGGACTGGCCTTTCCTGAGGCCACCAGAGCGGGTCCCTGAGGTCCCCGTCGTAACTCGAGAAGACCTGCTGCAACTGGAGAAAATCCAGGAGGTTCTCCCCTCCAGGCGAGATGAGGCCCATTTCCGCTGAGGCGTCTCGAGGCTGATCACACCTCACCTCTGGAACTTCGCAACGGTCCTTCACACCCTTGGTGCAAATCAAGAAGTTCCACGACATACACGTCTCCACTCGAGAGGAATCACGAGGGTCCCGCCCACATCCAGAGGAGCCCCGTTTCCACTTCGTAGCTCGAGATGAGGGATCCTTTCCCTGCTTCGTCGGGAAAGAGTTCCCGTCGTTCCCGTCGCATCTAAAGAGGAGGCCCTCTCAACAGGAACGGCGAGAGGAACTCCAGGGTCGTGCCACCATTCCAGGAGTCCCCCAGATGTCTCATTCCATTCCAGAGGAACCTCTTTTCCGTTCACCGGCTCGTCTTTCACGCCGAGGATCGACTCACACCAAGGTGGCACGTGGCACAGCCCTGTGGGTAAGCCTCGTGGGAAAGCCTCGAGGGACAGCCTCGAGGGAAAGCCACAGATCCCTTGATCCACGTGACAGGAAGCGTGACACTACTGCTGCAGCTCGGGAGGAAAGCACACGTGCATGCGCCCAATCGAGACGAGGCCTGACTCCCCTGGGGAGACTCAGAAGCATCCCAAGATCCATGGCAACACTGGAGAGGAATCCTCAGGTTCCAGCCCCGACTCCACACAAGGACTGAGGCCCCGGCATGGACGGGAGAGGAATCCCGAGAGGTCCCCTAGCAACTCGAATGGGGACTGGCCTTACCTGAGGCCACCAGAGCGGGTCCCTGAGGTCCCCGTCGTAAGTCGAGAAGACCTGCTGCAACTCGAGAAAATCCAGGAGGTTCTCCCCTCCAGGCGAGATGAGGCCCATTTCCGCTGAGGCGTCTCGAGGCTGATCACACCTCACCTCTGGAACTTCGAAAGGGTCCTTCACACCCTTGGTGCAAATCAAGAAGTTCCCCGACATACCCGTCTCCACTCGAGAGGAATCACGAGGGTCCCGCCCACAGCCAGAGGAGCCCCGTTTCCGCTCGTAGCTCGAGATGTGGGATCCCATCCCTGCTTCGTCGGGAAAGAGTTCCCGGCGTTCCCGTCGCATCTCAAGAGGAGGCCCTCTCAACAAGAATGGCGAGAGGAAGTCCAGGGTCGAGCCACCACTGCAAGAGTCCCCCTGATGTCTCAGTCCATTCCAGAGGAACCTCTTTTCCGTTCACCGGCTCGTCTTTCACGCCGAGGATCGACTCCCACCAAAGTGGCACGTGGCACAGCCCTGTGGGAAAGCCTCGTGGGAAAGCCTCGAGTGACAGCCTCGACGGAAAGCCACAGATCCCTTGATCCAGGTGACAGGAAGCGTGACAGGACTGCTGCAGCTCGGGAGGAAAGTGCACGTGTTGCTGCCACTCGAGACGAGTCCTGACTCCCCTGGGGAGACTCAGAAGCACCCCAAGATCCATGGCAACACTGGAGAGGAATCCTCAGGTTCCAGCCCCGACTCCACCCAAGGAGTGAGGCCCTGGCATGGACTGGAGAGAAATCCCGAGAGGTCCCCTAGCAACTCGCATGGGACTGGCCTTTCCTGAGGCCACCAGAGCGGGTCCCTGAGGTCCCCGTCGTAACTCGAGAAGACCTGCCGCAACTCGAGAAAATCCAGGAGGTTCTCCCCTCCAGGCGAGATGAGGCCCATTTCCGCTGAGGCGTCTCGAGGCTGATCACACCTCACCTCTGGAACTTCGAAAGGGTCCTTCACACCCTTGGTGCAAATCAAGAAGTTCCCCGACATACCCGTCTCCACTCGAGAGGAAACACGAGGGTCCCGCCCACATCCAGAGGAGCCCCGTTTCCGCCTCGTAGCTCGAGATGAGGGATCCTTTCCCTGCTTCGTCGGGAAAGAGTTCCCGGCATTCCCGTCGCATCTCAAAGGGAGGCCCTCTCAAAAGGAACGGCGAGAGGAACTCCAGGGTCGTGCCACCATTCCAAGAGTCCCCCAGATGTCTCAGTCCATTCCAGAGGAACCTCTTTTCCCTTCACCGGCTCGTCTTTCACGCCGAGGATCGACTCACACCAAGGTGGCACGTGGCACAGCCCTGTGGGAAAGCCCCGTGGGAAAGCCTCCAGGGACAGCCTCGAGGGAAAGCCACAGATGCCTTGATCCACGTGACAGGAAGCGTGACACTACTGCTGCAGCTCGGGAGGAAAGCGCACGTGCATGCCCCCACTCGAGACGAGGCCTGACTCCCCTGGGGAGACTCAGAAGCACCCCAAGATCCATGGCAACACTGGAGAGGAATCCTCAGGTTCCAGCCCCAACTCCACACAAGGACTGAGGCTCCGGCATGGACGGGAGAGAAATCCCGAGAGGTCCCCTAGCAACTCGCATGGGGACTGTCCTTTCCTGAGGCCACCAGAGCGGGTCCCTGAGGTCCCCGTCGTAAGTGGAGAAGACCTGCTGCAACTCGAGAAAATCCAGGAGGTTCTCCCCTCCAGGCGAGATGAGGCCCATTTCCGCTGAGGCGTCTCGAGACTGATCACACCTCACCTCTGGAACTTCGAAAGGGTCCTTCACACCCTTGGTGCAAATCAAGAAGTTCCCCGACATACCCGTCTCCACTCGAGAGGAAACACGAGGGTCCCGCCCACATCCAGAGGAGCCCCGTTTCCGCCTCGTAGCTCGAGATGAGGGATCCTTTCCCTGCTTCGTCGGGAAAGCGTTCCCGGCGTTCCGTTCGCATCTCAAGAGGAGGCCCTCTCAACAGGAACGGCGAGAGGAACTCCAGGGTCGTGCCACCATTCCAAGAGTCCCCCAGATGTCTCATTCCATTCCAGAGGAACCTCTTTTCCCTACACCGGCTCGTCTTTCACGCCGAAGATCGACTCACACCAAGGTGGCACGTGGCACAGCCCTGTGGGCAAGCCTCGTGGGAAAGCCTCGAGGGACAGCCTCGAGGGAAAGCCACAAATCCCTTGATCCAGGTGACAGGAAGCGTGACACTACTGCTGCAGCTACGGAGGAAAGGGCACGTGTTGCCCCCACTCGAGACGAGGCCTGACTCCCCTGGGGAGACTCAGAAGCACCCCAAGATCCATGGCAACACTGGAGAGGAATCCTAAGGAACCGTCCCAGACACCACACTAGGTCTTATGCCCCGGCATGTTCGAGAGAGGAATCCCGAGATGCCCCCTAGCAACTCGCATGGGGACTGGCCTTTCCTGAGGCCACCAGAGCGGGTCCCTGAGGTCCCCGTCGTAACTCGAGAAGACCTGCCGCAACTCGAGAAAATCCTGGAGGTTCTCCCCTCCAGGCGAGATGAGGCCCATTTCCGCTGAGGCGTCTCGAGGCTGATCACACCTCACCTCTGGAACTTCGCAAGGGTCCTTCACACCCTTGGTGCAAATCAAGAAGTTCCACGACATACACGTCTCCACTCGAGAGTAATCACGAGGCTCCCGCCCACATCCAGAGGAGCCCCGTTTCCACCTCGTAGCTCGAGATGAGGGATCCTTTCCCTGCTTCGTCGGGAATGAGTTCCCGGCGTTCCCGTCGCATCTTAAGAGGATGCCCTCTCAACAGGAACTTCGATAGGAACTCCAGGGTCGTGCCACCATTCCAGAAGTCCCCCAGATGTTTCATTCCATTCCAGAGGAACCTCTTTTCCCTTCACCGGCTCGTCTTTCAGGCCGAGGATCGACTCCCACCAAGGTGGCACGTGGCACAGCCCTGTGGGTAAGCCTCGTGGGAAAGCCTCGAGGGACAGCCTCGACGGAAAGCCACAGATCCCTTGATCCACGTGACAGGAAGCGTGACACTACTGCTGCAGCTCGGGAGGAAAGCGCACGTGCATGCCCCCAATCGAGACGAGGGCTGACTCCCCTGGGGAGACTCAGAAGCACCCCAAGATCCATGGCAACACTGGAGAGGAATCCTCAGGTTCCGGCCCCGACTCCACCCAAGGAATGAGGCCCTGGCATGGATTGGAGAGAAATCCCGAGAGGTCCCCTAGCAACTGCATGGGACTGACCTTTCCTGAGGCCACCAGAGCGGGTCCCTGAGGTCCCCGTCGTAACTCGAGAAGACCTGCCGCAACTCGAGAAAATCCAGGAGGTTCTCCCCTCCAGGCGAGATGAGGCCCATTTCCGCTGAGGCGTCTCGAGGCTGATCACACCTCACCTCTGGAACTTCGAAAGGGTCCTTCACACCCTTGGTGCAAATCAAGAAGTTCCCCGACATACCCGTCTCCACTCGAGAGGAAACACGAGGGTCCCGCCCACATCCAGAGGAGCCCCGTTTCGGCCTCGTAGCTCGAGATGAGGGATCCTTTCCCTGCTTCGTCGGGAAAGAGTTCCCGGCGTTCCCGTCGCATCTCAAGATGAGGCCCTCTCAACAGGAACGGCGAGAGGAACTCCAGGGTCGTGCCACCATTCCAAGAGTCCCCCAGATGTCTCAGTCCATTCCAGAGGAAACTCTTTTCCCTTCACCGGCTCGTCTTTCACGCCGAGGATCAACTCCCAAAAAGGTGGCACGTGGCACAGCCCTGTGGGTTAGCCTCGTGGGAAAGCCTCGAGGGACAGCCTCGAGGCAAAGCCTCAGATCCCTTGATCCACGTGACAGGAAGCGTGACACTACTGCTGCAGCTCGGGAGGAAAGCGCACGTGCATGCCCCCACTCGAGACGAGGCGTGACTCCCCTGGGGAGACTCAGAAGCACCCCAAGATCCATGGCAACACTGGAGAGGAATCCTAAGAACCCGGCCCCGACTCCACACTAGGTCTTATGCCCCGGCATGTTCGAGAGAGGAATCCCGAGATGCCCCCTAGCAACTCGCATGGGGACTGGCCTTTCCTGAGGCCACCAGAGCGGGTCCCTGAGGTCCCCGTCGTAACTCGAGAAGACCTGCCGCAACTCGAGAAAATCCAGGAGGTTCTCCCCTCCAGGCGAGATGAGGCCCATTTCCGCTGAGGCGTCTCGAGGCTGATCACACCTCACCTCTGGAACTTCGCAAGGGTCCTTCACACCCTTGGTGCAAATCAAGAAGTTCCCCGACATACCCGTCTCCACTTGAGAGGAATCACGAGGGTCCCGCCCACATCCAGAGGAGCCCCGTTTCCGCCTCGTAGCTCGAGATGAGGGATCCTTTCCCTGCTTCTTCGGGAAAGAGTTCCCGGCGTTCCCGTCGCATCTAAAGAGGAGGCCCTCTCAACAGGAACGGCGAGAGGAACTCCAGGGTCGTGCCACCATTCCAGGAGTCCCCCAGATGTCTCATTCCATTCCAGAGGAACCTCTTTTCCGTTCACCGGCTCGTCTTTCACGCCGAGGATCGAATCACACCAAGGTGGCACGTGGCACAGCCCTGTGGGTAAGCCTCGTGGGAAAGCCTCGAGGGACAGCCTCGAGGGAAAGCCACAGATCCCTTGATCCACGTGACAGGAAGCGTGACACTACTGCTGCACCTCGGGAGGAAAGCACACGTGCATGCGCCCAATCGAGACGAGGCCTGACTCCCCTGGGGAGACTCAGAAGCATCCCAAGATCCATGGCAACACTGGAGAGGAATCCTCAGGTTCCAGCCCCGACTCCACACAAGGACTGAGGCCCCGGCATGGACGGGAGAGGAATCCCGAGAGGTCCCCTAGCAACTCGAATGGGGACTGGCCTTACCTGAGGCCACCAGAGCGGGTCCCTGAGGTCCCCGTCGTAAGTCGAGAAGACCTGCTGCAACTCGAGAAAATCCAGGAGGTTCTCCCCTCCAGGCGAGATGAGGCCCATTTCCGCTGAGGCGTCTCGAGGCTGATCACACCTCACCTCTGGAACTTCGAAAGGGTCCTTCACACCCTTGGTGCAAATCAAGAAGTTCCCCGACATACCCGTCTCCACTCGAGAGGAATCACGAGGGTCCCGCCCACAGCCAGAGGAGCCCCGTTTCCGCCTCGTAGCTCGAGATGTGGGATCCCATCCCTGCTTCGTCGGGAAAGAGTTCCCGGCGTTCCCGTCGCATCTCAAGAGGAGGCCCTCTCAACAAGAATGGCGAGAGGAAGTCCAGGGTCGAGCCACCACTGCAAGAGTCCCCCTGATGTCTCAGTCCATTCCAGAGGAACCTCTTTTCCGTTCACCGGCTCGTCTTTCACGCCGAGGATCAACTCCCACCAAAGTGGCACGTGGCACAGCCCTGTGGGAAAGCCTCGTGGGAAAGCCTCGAGTGACAGCCTCGACGGAAAGCCACAGATCCCTTGATCCAGGTGACAGGAAGCGTGACAGGACTGCTGCAGCTCGGGAGGAAAGTGCACGTGTTGCTGCCACCCGAGACGAGGCCTGACTCCCCTGGGGAGACTCAGAAGCACCCCAAGATCCATGGCAACACTGGAGAGGAATCCTCAGGTTCCAGCCCCGACTCCACCCAAGGAGTGAGGCCCTGGCATGGACTGGAGAGAAATCCCGAGAGGTCCCCTAGCAACTCGCATGGGACTGGCCTTTCCTGAGGCCACCAGAGCGGGTCCCTGAGGTCCCCGTCGTAACTCGAGAAGACCTGCCGCAACTCGAGAAAATCCAGGAGGTTCTCCCCTCCAGGCGAGATCAGGCCCATTTCCGCTGAGGCGTCTCGAGGCTGATCACACCTCACCTCTGGAACTTCGAAAGGGTCCTTCACACCCTTGGTGCAAATCAAGAAGTTCCCCGACATACCCGTCTCCACTCGAGAGGAAACACGAGGGTCCCGCCCACATCCAGAGGAGCCCCGTTTCCGCCTCGTAGCTCGAGATGAGGGATCCTTTCCCTGCTTCGTCGGGAAAGAGTTCCCGGCATTCCCGTCGCATCTCAAAGGGAGGCCCTCTCAAAAGGAACGGCGAGAGGAACTCCAGGGTCGTGCCACCATTCCAAGAGTCCCCCAGATGTCTCAGTCCATTCCAGAGGAACCTCTTTTCCCTTCACCGGCTCGTCTTTCACGCCGAGGATCGACTCACACCAAGGTGGCACGTGGCACAGCCCTGTGGGAAAGCCCCGTGGGAAAGCCTCCAGGGACAGCCTCGAGGGAAAGCCACAGATGCCTTGATCCACGTGACAGGAAGCGTGACACTACTGCTGCAGCTCGGGAGGAAAGCGCACGTGCATGCCCCCACTCGAGACGAGGCCTGACTCCCCTGGGGAGACTCAGAAGCACCCCAAGATCCATGGCAACACAGGAGAGGAATCCTCAGGTTCCAGCCCCAACTCCACACAAGGACTGAGGCTCCGGCATGGACGGGAGAGAAATCCCGAGAGGTCCCCTAGCAACTCGCATGGGGACTGTCCTTTCCTGAGGCCACCAGAGCGGGTCCCTGAGGTCCCCGTCGTAAGTGGAGAAGACCTGCTGCAAGTCGAGAAAATCCAGGAGGTTCTCCCCTCCAGGCGAGATGAGGCCCATTTCCGCTGAGGCGTCTCGAGACTGATCACACCTCACCTCTGGAACTTCGAAAGGGTCCTTCACACCCTTGGTGCAAATCAAGAAGTTCCCCGACATACCCGTCTCCACTCGAGAGGAAACACGAGGGTCCCGCCCACATCCAGAGGAGCCCCGTTTCCGCCTCGTAGCTCGAGATGAGGGATCCTTTCCCTGCTTCGTCGGGAAAGCGTTCCCGGCGTTCCGTTCGCATCTCAAGAGGAGGCCCTCTCAACAGGAACGGCGAGAGGAACTCCAGGGTCGTGCTACCATTCCAAGAGTCCCCCAGATGTCTCATTCCATTCCAGAGGAACCTCTTTTCCCTACACCGGCTCGTCTTTCACGCCGAAGATCGACTCACACCAAGGTGGCACGTGGCACAGCCCTGTGGGCAAGCCTCGTGGGAAAGCCTCGAGGGACAGCCTCGAGGGAAAGCCACAAATCCCTTGATCCAGGTGACAGGAAGCGTGACACTACTGCTGCAGCTACGGAGGAAAGGGCACGTGTTGCCCCCACTCGAGACGAGGCCTGACTCCCCTGGGGAGACTCAGAAGCACCCCAAGATCCATGGCAACACTGGAGAGGAATCCTAAGGAACCGTCCCCGACACCACACTAGGTCTTATGCCCCGGCATGTTCGAGAGAGGAATCCCGAGATGCCCCCTAGCAACTCACATGGGGACTGGCCTTTCCTGAGGCCACCAGAGCGGGTCCCTGAGGTCCCCGTCGTAACTCGAGAAGACCTGCCGCAACTCGAGAAAATCCTGGAGGTTCTCCCCTCCAGGCGAGATGAGGCCCATTTCCGCTGAGGCGTCTCGAGGCTGATCACACCAAACCTCTGGAACTTCGCAAGGGTCCTTCACACCCTTGGTGCAAATCAAGAAGTTCCCCGACATACCCGTCTCCACTTGAGAGGAATCACGAGGGTCCCGCCCACATCCAGAGGAGCCCCGTTTCCGCCTCGTAGCTCGAGATGAGGGATCCTTTCCCTGCTTCATCGGGAAAGAGTTCCCGGCTTTCCCGTCGCATCTAAAGAGGAGGCCCTCTCAACAGGAACTTCGATAGGAACTCCAGGGTCGTGCCACCATTCCAAGAGTCCCCCAGATGTCTCATTCCATTCCAGAGGAACCTCTTTTCCCTTCACCGGCTCGTCTTTCACGCCGAGGATTGACTCCAACCAAGGTGGCACGTGGCACAGCCCTGTCGGTAAGCCTCGTGGGAAAGCCTCGAGGGACAGCCTCGACGGAAAGCCACAGATCCCTTGATCCACGTGACAGGAAGCGTGACAGTACTGCTGCAGCTCGGGAGGAAAGCGCAAGTGAATGCTCCCACACGAGACGAGGCCTGACTCCCCTAGGGAGACTCAGAAGCACCCCAAGATCCATGGCAACACTGGAGAGGAATCCTCAGGTTCCGGCCCCGACTCCACACAAGGACTGAGGCCCCAGCATGGACGGGAGTGGAATCCCGAGAGGTCCCCTAGCAACTCGCATGGGGACTGGCCTTTCCTGAGGCCACCAGAGCGGGTCCCTGAGGTCCCCGTCGTAACTCGAGAAGACCTGCTGCAACTGGAGAAAATCCAGGAGGTTCTCCCCTCCAGGCGAGATGAGGCCCATTTCCGCTGAGGCGTCTCGAGGCTGATCACACCTCACCTCTGGAACTTCGCAAGGGTCCTTCACACCCTTGGTGCAAATCAAGAAGTTCCACGACATACACGTCTCCACTCGAGAGTAATCACGAGGCTCCCGCCCACATCCAGAGGAGCCCCGTTTCCACCTCGTAGCTCGAGATGAGGGATCCTTTCCCTGCTTCGTCGGGAATGAGTTCCCGGCGTTCCCGTCGCATCTTAAGAGGATGCCCTCTCAACAGGAACTTCGATAGGAACTCCAGGGTCGTGCCACCATTCCAGAAGTCCCCCAGATGTTTCATTCCATTCCAGAGGAACCTCTTTTCCCTTAACCGGCTCGTCTTTCAGGCCGAGGATCGACTCCCACCAAGGTGGCACGTGGCACAGCCCTGTGGGTAAGCCTCGTGGGAAAGCCTCGAGGGACAGCCTCGACGGAAAGCCACAGATCCCTTGATCCACGTGACAGGAAGCGTGACACTACTGCTGCAGCTCGGGAGGAAAGCGCACGTGCATGCCCCCAATCGAGACGAGGGCTGACTCCCCTGGGGAGACTCAGAAGCACCCCAAGATCCATGGCAACACTGGAGAGGAATCCTCAGGTTCCGGCCCCGACTCCACCCAAGGAATGAGGCCCTGGCATGGATTGGAGAGAAATCCCGAGAGGTCCCCTAGCAACTGCATGGGACTGACCTTTCCTGAGGCCACCAGAGCGGGTCCCTGAGGTCCCCGTCGTAACTCGAGAAGACCTGCCGCAACTCGAGAAAATCCAGGAGGTTCTCCCCTCCAGGCGAGATGAGGCCCATTTCCGCTGAGGCGTCTCGAGGCTGATCACACCTCCCCTCTGGAACTTCGAAAGGGTCCTTCACACCCTTGGTGCAAATCAAGAAGTTCCCCGACATACCCGTCTCCACTCGAGAGGAAACACGAGGGTCCCGCCCACATCCAGAGGAGCCCCGTTTCGGCCTCGTAGCTCGAGATGAGGGATCCTTTCCCTGCTTCGTCGGGAAAGAGTTCCCGGCGTTCCCGTCGCATCTCAAGATGAGGCCCTCTCAACAGGAACGGCGAGAGGAACTCCAGGGTCGTGCCACCATTCCAAGAGTCCCCCAGATGTCTCAGTCCATTCCAGAGGAAACTCTTTTCCCTTCACCGGCTCGTCTTTCACGCCGAGGATCAACTCCCAAAAAGGTGGCACGTGGCACAGCCCTGTGGGTTAGCCTCGTGGGAAAGCCTCGAGGGACAGCCTCGAGGCAAAGCCTCAGATCCCTTGATCCACGTGACAGGAAGCGTGACACTACTGCTGCAGCTCGGGAGGAAAGCGCACGTGCATGCCCCCACTCGAGACGAGGCGTGACTCCCCTGGGGAGACTCAGAAGCACCCCAAGATCCATGGCAACACTGGAGAGGAATCCTAAGAACCCGGCCCCGACTCCACACTAGGTCTTATGCCCCGGCATGTTCGAGAGAGGAATCCCGAGATGCCCCCTAGCAACTCGCATGGGGACTGGCCTTTCCTGAGGCCACCAGAGCGGGTCCCTGAGGTCCCCGTCGTAACTCGAGAAGACCTGCCGCAACTCGAGAAAATCCAGGAGGTTCTCCCCTCCAGGCGAGATGAGGCCCATTTCCGCTGAGGCGTCTCGAGGCTGATCACACCTCACCTCTGGAACTTCGCAAGGGTCCTTCACACCCTTGGTGCAAATCAAGAAGTTCCCCGACATACCCGTCTCCACTTGAGAGGAATCACGAGGGTCCCGCCCACATCCAGAGGAGCCCCGTTTCCTCCTCGTAGCTCGAGATGAGGGATCCTTTCCCTGCTTCTTCGGGAAAGAGTTCCCGGCGTTCCCGTCGCATCTAAAGAGGAGGCCCTCTCAACAGGAACTTCGATAGGAACTCCAGGGTCGTGCCACCATTCCAAGAGTCCCCCAGATGTCTCAGTCCATTCCAGAGGAACCTCTTTTCCCTTCACCGGCTCCTCTTTCACGCCGAGGATTGACTCCAACCAAGGTGGCACGTGGCACAGCCCTGTGGGAAAGCCTCGTGGGAAAGCCTCGAGGGACAGCCTCGACGGAAAGCCACAGATCCCTTGATCCACGTGACAGGAAGCGTGACACTACTGCTGCAGCGCGGGAGGAAAGCGCAAGTGCATGCTCCCACACGAGACGAGGCCTGACTCCCCTAGGGAGACTCAGAAGCACCCCAAGATCCATGGCAACACTGGAGAGGAATCCTCAGGTTCCGGCCCCGACTCCACACAAGGACTGAGGCCTCAGCATGGACGGGAGAGGAATCCCGAGAGGTCCCCTAGCAACTCGCATGGGGACTGGCCTTTCCTGAGGCCACCAGAGCGGGTCCCTGAGGTCCCCGTCGTAAGTCGAGAAGACCTGCTGCAACTCGAGAAAATCCAGGAGGTTCTCCCCTCCAGGCGAGATGAGGCCCATTTCCGCTGAGGCGTCTCCAGACTGATCACACCTCACCTCTGGAACTTCGAAAGGGTCTTTAACACCCTTGGTGCAAATCAAGAAGTTCCCCGACATACCCGTCTCCACTCGAGAGGAAACACGAGGGTCCCGCCCACATCCAGAGGAGCCCCGTTTCCGCCTCGTAGCTCGAGATGAGGGATCCTTTCCCTGCTTCGTCGGGAAAGAGTTCCCGGCGTTCCCGTCGCATCTCAAGAGGAGGCCCTCTCAACAGGAACGGCGAGAGGAACTCCAGGGTCGTGCCACCATTCCAAGAGTCCCCCAGATGTCTCAGTCCATTCCAGAGGAACCTCTTTTCCCTACACCGGCTCGTCTTTCACGCCGAAGATCGACTCCCACCAAGGTGGCACGTGGCACAGCCCTGTGGGAAAGCCTCGTGGGAAAGCCTCGAGGGACAGCCTCGAGGGAAAGCCACAGATCCCTTGATCCAGGTGACAGGAAGCGTGACACTACTGCTGCAGCTACGGAGGAAAGTGCACGTGTTGCCCCCACTCGAGACGAGGCCTGACTCCCCTGGGGAGACTCAGAAGCACCCCAAGATCCATGGCAACACTGGAGAGGAATCCTAAGCACCCGTCCCCGACTCCACACTAGGTCTTATGCCCCGGCATGTTCGAGAGAGGAATCCCGAGATGCCCCCTAGCAACTCGCATGGGGACTGGCTTTTCCTGAGGCCACCAGAGCGGGTCCCTGAGGTCCCCGTCGTAACTCGAGAAGACCTGCCGCAACTCGAGAAAATCCAGGAGGTTCTCCCCTCCAGGCGAGATGAGGCCCATTTCCGCTGAGGCGTCTCGAGGCTGATCACACCTCACCTCTGGAACTTCGCAAGGGTCCTTCACACCCTTGGTGCAAATCAAGAAGTTCCCCGACATACCCGCCTCCACTCGAGAGGAAACAGGAGAGTCCCGCCCACATCCAGAGGAGCCCCGTTTCCGCCTCGTAGCTCGAGATGAGGGATCCTTTCCCTGCTTCGTCGGGAAAGAGTTCCTGGCGTTCCCATCGCATCTCAAGGGGAGGCCCTCTCAACAGGAACGGCGAGAGGAACTCCAGGGTCGTGCCACCATTCCAAGAGTCCCCCAGATGTCTCAGTCCATTCCAGAGGAACCTGTTTTCCCTTCACCGGCTCGTCTTTCATGCCGAGGATCCACTCCAACCAAGGTGGCACGTGGCACAGCCCTGTGGGTAAGCCTCGTGGCAAGCCTTGAGGGACAGCCTCGAGGGAAAGCCACAGATCCCTTGATCCAAGTGACAGGAAGCGTGACACTATTGCTGCAGCTCGGGAGGAAAGCGCACGTGCATGCCCCCAATCGAGACGAGGCCTGACTCCCCTGGGGAGACTCAGAAGCACCCCAAGATCTATGGCAACACTGGAGAGGAATCCTCAGGTTCCAGCCCCGACTCCACACAAGGACTGAGGCCCCGGCATGGAAGGGAGAGGAATCCCGAGAGGTCCCCTAGCAACTTGCATGGGGACTGGCCTTTCCTGAGGCCACCAGAGCGGGTCCCTGAGGTCCCCGTCGTAAGTCGAGAAGACCTGCTGCAACTCGAGAAAATCCAGGAGGTTCTCCCCTCCAGGCGAGATGAGGCCCATTTCCGCTGAGGCGTCTCGAGGCTGATCACACCTCACCTCTGGAACTTCGAAAGGGTCCTTCACACCCTTGGTGCAAATCAAGAAGTTCCCCGACATACCCGTCTCCACTCGAGAGGAATCACGAGGGTTCCGCCCACAGCCAGAGGAGCCCCGTTTCCGCCTCGTAGCTCGAGATGTGGAATCCCATCCCTGCTTCGTCGGGAAAGAGTTCCCGGCGTTCCCGTCGCATCTCAAGAGGAGGCCCTCTCAACAAGAATGGCGAGAGGAAGTCCAGGGTCGAGCCACCACTCCAAGAGTCCCCCAGATGTCTCAGTCCATTCCAGAGGAACCTCTTTTCCGTTCACCGGCTCGTCTTTCACGCCGAGGATCGACTCCCACCAAGGTGGCACGTGGCACAGCCATGTGGGAAAGCCTCGTGGGAAAGCCTCGAGTGACAGCCTCGACGGAAAGCCACAGATCCCTTGATCCAGGTGACAGGAAGCGTGACACGACTGCTGCAGCTCGGGAGGAAAGTGCACGTGTTGCTGCCACTCGAGACGAGGCCTGACTCCCCTGGGGAGACTCAGAAGCACCCCAAGATCCATGGCAACACTGGAGAGGAATCCTCAGGTTCCAGCCCCGACTCCACACAAGGTCTTATGCCCCGGCATGTTCGAGAGAGGAATCCGGAGATGCCCCCTAGCAACTCGCATGGGGACTGGCCTTTCCTGAGGCCACCAGAGCGGGTCCCTGGGGTCCCGGTCGTAACTCGAGAAGACCTGCTGCAACTCGAGAAAATCCAGGAGGTTCTGCCCTCCAGGCGAGATGAGGCCCATTTCCGCTGAGGCGTCTCGAGGCTGATCACACCTCACCTCTGTAACTTCGAAAGGGTCCTTCACACCCTTGGTGCAAATCAAGAAGTTCCCCGACATACACGTCTCCACTCGAGAGGAATCACGAGGGTCCCGCCCACATCCAGAGGAGCCCCGTTTCCACCTCGTAGCTCGAGATGAGGGATCCTTTCCCTGCTTCGTCGGGAAAGAGTTCCCGGCGTTCCCGTCGCATCTCAAGAGGAGGCCCTCTCAACAGGAACGGCGAGAGGAACTCCAGGGTCGTGCCACCATTCCAAGAGTCCCCCAGATGTCTCAGTCCATTCCAGAGGAACCTCTTTTCCCTTCACCGGCTCGTCTTTCACGCCGAGGATCGACTCACACCAAGGTGGCACGTGGCACAGCCCTGTGGGAAAGCCTCGTGGGAAAGCCTCGAGGGACAGCCTCGAGGGACAGCCTCGAGGGAAAGCCACAGATCCCTTGATCCACGTGACAGGAAGCGTGACACTACTGCTGCAGCTCGGGAGGAAAGCGCACGTGCATGCCCCCACTCGAGACGAGGCCTGACTCCCTGGGGAGACTCAGAAGCACCCCAAGATCCATGGCAACACTGGAGAGGAATCCTCAGGTTCCGGCCCCGACTCCACACAAGGACTGAGGCCCCGGCATGGACGGGAGAGGAATCCCGAGAGGTCCCCTAGCAACTCGCATGGGGACTGGCCTTTCCTGAGGCAACCAGAGCGGGGCCCTGAGGTCCCCTTCGTAACTCGAGAAGACCTGCCGCAACTCGAGAAAATCCAGGAGGTTCTCCCCTCCAGGCGAGATGAGGCCCATTTCCGCTGAGGCGTCTCGAGGCTGATCACACCTCCCCTCTGGAACTTCGAAAGGGTCCTTCACACCCTTGGTGCAAATCAAGAAGTTCCCCGACCTAGCCGTCTCCACTCGAGAGGAATCACGAGGGTCCCGCCCACATCCAGAGGAACCCCGTTTCCGCCTCGTAGCTCGAGATGAGGGATCCTTTCCCTGCTTCGTCGGGAAAGAGTTCCCGGCGTTCCCGTCGCATCTCAAGAGGAGGCCCTCTCAACAGGAACGGCGAGAGGAACTCCAGGGTCGTGCCACCATTCCAAAAGTCCCCCAGATGTCTCAGTCCATTCCAGAGGAACCTCTTTTCCCTTCACCGGCTCGTCTTTCACGCCGAGGATCGACTCACACCAAGGTGGCACGTGGCACAGCCCTGTGGGAAAGCCTCGTGGGAAAGCCTCGAGGGACAGCCTCGAGGGAAAGCCACAGATCCCTTGATCCACGTGACAGGAAGCGTGACACTACTGCTGCAGCTCGGGAGGAAAGCGCACGTGCATGCCCCCACTCGAGACGAGGCCTGACTCCCCTGGGGAGACTCAGAAGCACCCCAAGATCCATGGAAACAATGGACAGGAATCGTCAGGTTCCGGCCCCGACTCCACACAAGGACTGAGGCCCCGGCATGGACGGGAGAGGAATCCCGAGAGGTCCCCTAGCAACTCGCATGGGGACTGGCCTTTCCTGAGGCCACCAGATCGGGTCCCTGAGGTCCCCGTCGTAACTCGAGAAGACCTGCCGCAACTCGAGAAAATCCAGGAGGTTCTCCCCTCCAGGCGAGATGAGGCCCATTTCCGCTGAGGCGTCTCGAGGCTGATCACACCTCACCTCTGGAACTTCGAAAGGGTCCTTCACACCCTTGGTGCAAATCAAGAAGTTCCCCGACATACCCGTCTCCACTCGAGAGGAATCACGAGGGTCCCGCCCACATCCAGAGGAACCCCGTTTCCGCCTCGTAGCTCGAGATGAGGGATCCTTTCCCTGCTTCGTCGGGAAAGAGTTCCCGGCGTTCCCGTCGCATCTCAAGAGGAGGCCCTCTCAACAGGACCGGCGAGAGGAACTCCAGGGTCGTGCCACCATTCCAAGAGTCCCCCAGATGTCTCAGTCCATTGCAGAGGAACCTCTTTTCCCTTCACCGGCTCGTCTTTCACGCCGAGGATCGACTCACACCAAGGTGGTACGTGGCACAGCCCTGTGGGAAAGCCTCGTGGGAAAGCCTCGAGGGACAGCCTCGAGGGAAAGCCACAGATCCCTTGATCCACGTGACAGGAAGCGTGACACTACTGCTGCAGCTCGGGAGGAAAGCGCACGTGCATGCCCCCACTCGAGATGAGGCCTGACTCCACTGGGGAGACTCAGAAGCACCCCAAGATCCATGGCAACACTGGAGAGGAATCCTCAGGTTCCGGCCCCGACTCCACACAAGGACTGAGGCCCCGGCATGGACGGGAGAGGAATCCCGAGAGGTCCCCTAGCAACTCGCATGGGGACTGGCCTTTCCTGAGGCCACCAGAGCGGGTCCCTGAGGTCCCCGTCGTAACTCGAGAAGACCTGCCGCAACTCGAGAAAATCCAGGAGGTTCTCCCCTCCAGGCGAGATGAGGCCCATTTCCGCTGAGGCGTCTCGAGGCTGATCACACCTCCCCTCTGGAACTTCGAAAGGGTCCTTCACACCCTTGGTGCAAATCAAGAAGTTCCCCGACATACCCGTCTCCACTCGAGAGGAATCACGAGGGTCCCGCCCACATCCAGAGGAGCCCCGTTTCCTCCTCGTAGCTCGAGATGAGGGATCCTTTCCCTGCTTCGTCAGGAATGAGTTCCCGGCGTTCCTGTCGCATCTCAAGAGGAGGCCCTCTCAACAGGAACGGCGAGAGGAACTCCAGGGTCGTGCACCCATTCCAAGAGTCCCCCAGATGTCTCAGTCCATTCCAGAGGAACCTCTTTTCCCTTCACCGGCTCGTCTTTCACGCCGAGGATCGAATCACACCAAGGTGGAACGTGGCACAGCCCTGTGGGAAAGCCTCGTGGGAAAGCCTCGAGGGACAGCCTGGAGGGAAAGCCACAGATCCCTTGATCCACGTGACAGGAAGCGTGACACTACTGCTGCAGCTCGGGAGGAAAGCGCACGTGCATGCCCCCACTCGAGACGAGGCCTGACTCCCTGGGGAGACTCAGAAGCACCCCAAGATCCATGGCAACACTGGAGAGGAATCCTCAGGTTCCGGCCCCGACTCCACACAAGGACTGAGGCCCCGGCATGGACGGGAGAGGAATCCCGAGAGGTCCCCTAGCAACTCGCATGGGGACTGGCCTTTCCTGAGGCCACCAGAGCGGGGCCCTGAGGTCCCCTTCGTAACTCGAGAAGACCTGCCGCAACTCGAGAAAATCCAGGAGGTTCTCCCCTCCAGGCGAGATGAGGCCCATTTCCGCTGAGGCGTCTCGAGGCTGATCACACCTCCCCTCTGGAACTTCGAAAGGGTCCTTCACACCCTTGGTGCAAATCAAGAAGTTTCCCGACCTAGCCGTCTCCACTCGAGAGGAATCACGAGGGTCCCGCCCACATCCAGAGGAACCCCGTTTCCGCCTCGTAGCTCGAGATGAGGGATCCTTTCCCTGCTTCGTCGGGAAAGAGTTCCCGGCGTTCCCGTCGCATCTCAAGAGGAGGCCCTCTCAACAGGAACGGCGAGAGGAACTCCAGGGTCGTGCCACCATTCCAAGAGTCCCCCAGATGTCTCAGTCCATTCCAGAGGAACCTCTTTTCCCTTCACCGGCTCGTCTTTCACGCCGAGGATCGACTCACACCAAGGTGGCACTTGGCACAGCCCTGTGGGAAAGCCTCGTGGGAAAGCCTCGAGGGACAGCCTCGAGGGAAAGCCACAGATCCCTTGATCCACGTGACAGGAAGTGTGACACTACTGCTGCAGCTCGGGAGGAAAGCGCACGTGCATGTCCCCACTCGAGACGAGGCCTGACTCCCCTGAGGAGACTCAGAAGCACCCCAAGATCCATGGCAACACTGGAGAGGAATCCTCAGGTTCCGGCCCCGACTCCACACAAGGACTGAGGCCCCGGCCTGGACGGGAGAGGAATCCCGAGAGGTCCCCTAGCAACTCGCATGGGGACTGGCCTTTCCTGAGGCCACCAGATCGGGTCCCTGAGGTCCCCGTCGTAACTCGAGAAGACCTGCCGCACTCCGAAAAAATCCAGGAGGTTCTCCCCTCCAGGCGAGATGAGGCCCATTTCCGCTGAGGCGTCTCGAGGCTGATCACACCTCACCTCTGGAACTTCGAAAGGGTCCTTCACACCCTTGGTGCAAATCAAGAAGTTCCCCGACATACCCGTCTCCACTCGAGAGGAATCACGAGGGTCCCGCCCACATCCAGAGGAACCCCGTTTCCGCCTCGTAGCTCGAGATGAGGGATCCTTTCCCTGCTTCGTCGGGAAAGAGTTCCCGGCGTTCCCGTCGCATCTCAAGAGGAGGCCCTCTCAACAGGACCGGCGAGAGGAACTCCAGGGTCGTGCCACCATTCCAAGAGTCCCCCAGATGTCTCAGTCCATTGCAGAGGAACCTCTTTTCCCTTCACCGGCTCGTCTTTCACGCCGAGGATCGACTCACACCAAGGTGGTACGTGGCACAGCCCTGTGGGAAAGCCTCGTGGGAAAGCCTCGAGGGACAGCCTCGAGGGAAAGCCACAGATCCCTTGATCCACGTGACAGGAAGCGTGACACTACTGCTGCAGCTCGGGAGGAAAGCGCACGTGCATGCCCCCACTCGAGATGAGGCCTGACTCCCCTGGGGAGACTCAGAAGCACCCCAAGATCCATGGCAACACTGGAGAGGAATCCTCAGGTTCCGGCCCCGACTCCACACAAGGACTGAGGCCCCGGCATGGACGGGAGAGGAATCCCGAGAGGTCCCCTAGCAACTCGCATGGGGACTGGCCTTTCCTGAGGCCACCAGAGCGGGTCCCTGTGGTCCCCGTCGTAACTCGAGAAGACCTGCCGCAACTCGAGAAAATCCAGGAGGTTCTCCCCTCCAGGCGAGATGAGGCCCATTTCCACTGAGGCGTCTCGAGGCTGATCACACCTCCCCTCTGGAACTTAGAAAGGGTCCTTCACACCCTTGGTGCAAATCAAGAAGTTCCCCGACATACCCGTCTCCACTCGAGAGGAATCACGAGGGTCCCGCCCACATCCAGAGGAGCCCCGGTTCCTCCTCGTAGCTCGAGATGAGGGATCCTTTCCCTGCTTCGTCAGGAATGAGTTCCCGGCGTTCCTGTCGCATCTCAAGAGGAGGCCCTCTCAACAGGAACGGCGAGAGGAACTCCAGGGTCGTGCACCCATTCCAAGAGTCCCCCAGATGTCTCAGTCCATTCCAGAGGAACCTCTTTTGCCTTCACCGGCTCGTCTTTCACGCCGAGGATCGAATCACACCAAGGTGGAACGTGGCACAGCCCTGTGGGAAAGCCTCGTGGGAAAGCCTCGAGGGACAGCCTGGAGGGAAAGCCACAGATCCCTTGATCCACGTGACAGGAAGCGTGACACTACTGCTGCAGCTCGGGAGGAAAGCGCACGTGCATGCCCCAACTCGAGACGAGGCCTGACTCCCTGGGGAGACTCAGAAGCACCCCAAGATCCATGGCAACACTGGAGAGGAATCCTCAGGTTCCGGCCCCGACTCCACACAAGGACTGAGGCCCCGGCATGGACGGGAGAGGAATCCCGAGAGGTCCCCTAGCAACTCGCATGGGGACTGGCCTCTCCTGAGGCCACCAGAGCGGGGCCCTGAGGTCCCCTTCGTAACTCGAGAAGACCTGCCGCAACTCGAGAAAATCCAGGAGGTTCTCCCCTCCAGGCGAGATGAGGCCCATTTCCGCTGAGGCGTCTCGAGGCTGATCACACCTCCCCTCTGGAACTTCGAAAGGGTCCTTCACACCCTTGGTGCAAATCAAGAAGTTCCCCGACATAGCCGTCTACACTCGAGAGGAATCACGAGGGTCCCGCCCACATCCAGAGGAGCCCCGTTTCCGCCTCGTAGCTCGAGATGAGGGATCCTTTCCCTGCTTCGTCGGGAAAGAGTTCCCGGCGTTCCCGGCGCATCTCAAGAGGAGGCCCTCTCAACAGGAACGGCGAGAGGAACTCCAGGGTCGTGCCACCATTCCAAGAGTCCCCCAGATGTCTCAGTCCATTCCAGAGGAACCTCTTTTCCCTTCACCGGCTCGTCTTTCACGCCGAGGATCGACTCACACCAAGGTGGCACGTGGCACAGCCCTGTGGGAAAGCCTCGTGGGAAAGCCTCGAGGGACAGCCTCGAGGGAAAGCCACAGATCCCTTGATCCACGTGACAGGAAGCGTGACACTACTGCTGCAGCTCGGGAGGAAAGCACACGTGCATGCCCCCACTCAAGACGAGGCCTGACTCCCCTGGGGAGACTCAGAAGCACCCCAAGATCCATGGCAACACTGGACAGGAATCCTCAGGTTCCGGCCCCGACTCCACACAAGGACTGAGGCCCCGGCATGGACGGGAGAGGAATCCCGAGAGGTCCCCTAGCAACTCGCATGGGGACTGGCCCTTCCTGAGGCCACCAGAGCGGGTCCCTGAGGTCCCCGTCGTAACTCGAGAAGACCTGCCGCAACTCGAGAAAATCCAGGAGGTTCTCCCCTCCAGGCGAGATGAGGCCCATTTCCGCTGAGGCGTCTCGAGGCTGATCACACCTCACCTCTGGAACTTCGAAAGGGTCCTTCACACCCTTGGTGCAAATCAAGAAGTTCCCCGACATACCCGTCTCCACTCGAGAGGAATCACGAGGGTCCCGCCCACATCCAGAGGAGCCCCATTTCCGCCTCGTAGCTCGAGATGAGGGATCCTTTCCCTGCTTCATCGGGAAAGAGTTCCCGGCGTTCCCGTCGCATCTCAAGAGGAGGCCCTCTCAACAGGAACGGCGAGAGGAACTCCAGGGTCGTGCCACCATTCCAAGAGTCCCCCAGATGTCTCAGTCCATTCCAGAGGAACCTCTTTTCCCTTCACCGGCTCGTCTTTCACGCCGAGGATCGAATCACACCAAGGTGGCACGTGGCACAGCCCTGTGGGAAAGCCTCGTGGGAAAGCCTCGAGGGACAGCCTCGAGGGAAAGCCACAGATCCCTTGATCCACGTGACAGGAAGCGTGACACTACTGCTGCAGCTCGGGAGGAAAACGCACGTGCATGCCCCCACTGGAGACGAGGCCTGACTCCCTGGGGAGACTCAGAAGCACCCCAAGATCCATGGCAACACTGGAGAGGAATCCTCAGGTTCCAGCCCCGACTCCACACAAGGACTGAGGCCCCGGCATGGACGGGAGAGGAATCCCGAGAGGTCCCCTAGCAACTCGCATGGGGACTGGCCTTTCCTGAGGCCACCAGAGCGGGGCCCTGAGGTCCCCTTCGTAACTCGAGAAGACCTGCCGCAACTCGAGAAAATCCAGGAGGTTCTCCCCTCCAGGCGAGATGAGGCCCATTTCCGCTGAGGCGTCTCGAGGCTGATCACACCTCCCCTCTGGAACTTCGAAAGGGTCCTTCACACCCTTGGTGCAAATCAAGAAGTTCCCCGACATACCCGTCTCCACTCGAGAGGAATCACGAGGGTCCCGCCCACATCCAGAGGAGCCCCGTTTCCTCCTCGTAGCTCGAGATGAGGGATCCTTTCCCTGCTTCGTCAGGAATGAGTTCCCGGCGTTCCTGTCGCATCTCAAGAGGAGGCCCTCTCAACAGGAACGGCGAGAGGAACTCCAGGGTCGTGCACCCATTCCAAGAGTCCCCCAGATGTCTCAGTCCATTCCAGAGGAACCTCTTTTCCCTTCACCGGCTCGTCTTTCACGCCGAGGATCGACTCACACCAAGGTGGCACGTGGCACAGCCCTGTGGGAAAGCCTCGTGGGAAAGCCTCGAGGGACAGCCTCGAGGGAAAGCCACAGATCCCTTGATCCACGTGACAGGAAGCGTGACACTACTGCTGCAGCTCGGGAGGAAAACGCACGTGCATGCCCCCACTCGAGACGAGGCCTGACTCCCTGGGGAGACTCAGAAGCACCCCAAGATCCATGGCAACACTGGAGAGGAATCCTCAGGTTCCAGCCCCGACTCCACACAAGGACTGAGGCCCCGGCATGGACGGGAGAGGAATCCCGAGAGGTCCCCTAGCAACTCGCATGGGGACTGGCCTTTCCTGAGGCCACCAGAGCGGGGCCCTGAGGTCCCCTTCGTAACTCGAGAAGACCTGCCGCAACTCGAGAAAATCCAGGAGGTTCTCCCCTCCAGGCGAGATGAGGCCCATTTCCGCTGAGGCGTCTCGAGGCTGATCACACCTCCCCTCTGGAACTTCGAAAGGGTCCTTCACACCCTTGGTGCAAATCAAGAAGTTCCCCGACATACCCGTCTCCACTCGAGAGGAATCACGAGGGTCCCGCCCACATCCAGAGGAGCCCCGTTTCCGCCTCGTAGCTCGAGATGAGGGATCCTTTCCCGGCTTCGTCAGGAATGAGTTCCCGGCGTTCCTGTCGCATCTCAAGAGGAGGCCCTCTCAACAGGAACGGCGAGAGGAACTCCAGGGTCGTGCACCCATTCCAAGAGTCCCCCAGATGTCTCAGTCCATTCCAGAGGAACCTCTTTTCCCTTCACCGGCTCGTCTTTCACGCCGAGGATCGAATCACACCAAGGTGGAACGTGGCACAGCCCTGTGGGAAAGCCTCGTGGGAAAGCCTCGAGGGACAGCCTCGAGGGAAAGCCACAGATCCCTTGATCCACGTGACAGGAAGCGTGACACTACTGCTGCAGCTCGGGAGGAAAGCGCACGTGCATGCCCCCACTCGAGACGAGGCCTGACTCCCTGGGGAGACTCAGAAGCACCCCAAGATCCATGGCAACACTGGAGAGGAATCCTCAGGTTCCGGCCCCGACTCCACACAAGGACTGAGGCCCCGGCATGGACGGGAGAGGAATCCCGAGAGTTCCCCTAGCAACTCGCATGGGGACTGGCCTTTCCTGAGGAAACCAGAGCGGGGCCCTGAGGTCCCCTTCGTAACTCGAGAAGACCTGCCGCAACTCGAGAAAATCCAGGAGGTTCTCCCCTCCAGGCGAGATGAGGCCCATTTCCGCTGAGGCGTCTCGAGGCTGATCACACCTCACCTCTGGAACTTCGAAAGGGTCCTTCACACCCTTGGTGCAAATCAAGAAGTTCCCCGACCTAGCCGTCTCCACTCGAGAGGAATCACGAGGGTCCCGCCCACATCCAGAGGAACCCCGTTTCCGCCTCGTAGCTCGAGATGAGGGATCCTTTCCCTGCTTCGTCGGGAAAGAGTTCCCGGCGTTCCCGTCGCATCTCAAGAGGAGGCCCTCTCAACAGGAACGGCGAGAGGAACTCCAGGGTCGTGCCACCATTCCAAAAGTCCCCCAGATGTCTCAGTCCATTCCAGAGGAACCTCTTTTCCCTTCACCGGCTCGTCTTTCACGCCGAGGATCGACTCACACCAAGGTGGCACGTGGCACAGCCCTGTGGGAAAGCCTCGTGGGAAAGCCTCGAGGGACAGCCTCGAGGGAAAGCCACAGATCCCTTGATCCACGTGACAGGAAGCGTGACACTACTGCTTCAGCTCGGGAGGAAAGCGCACGTGCATGCCCCCACTCGAGACGAGGCCTGACTCCCCTGGGGAGACTCAGAAGCAGCCCAAGATCCATGGCAACACTGGAGAGGAATCCTTAGGTTCCGGCCCCGACTCCACACAAGGACTGAGGCCCCGGCATGGACGGGAGAGGAATCCCGAGAGGTCCCCTAGCAACTCGCATGGGGACTGGCCTTTCCTGAGGCCACCAGAGCGGGTCCCTGAGGTCCCCGTCGTAACTCGAGAAGACCTGCCGCAATTCGAGAAAATCCAGGAGGTTCTCCCCTCCAGGCGAGATGAGGCCCATTTCCGCTGAGGCGTCTCGAGGCTGATCACACCTCCCCTCTGGAACTTCGAAAGGGTCCTTCACACCCTTGGTGCAAATCAAGAAGTTCCCCGACATACCCGTCTCCACTCGAGAGGAATCACGAGGGTCCCGCCCACATCCAGAGGAGCCCCGTTTCCTCCTCGTAGCTCGAGATGAGGGATCCTTTCCCTGCTTCGTCAGGAATGAGTTCCCGGCGTTCCTGTCGCATCTCAAGAGGAGGCCCTCTCAACAGGAACGGCGAGAGGAACTCCAGGGTCGTGCACCCATTCCAAGAGTCCCCCAGATGTCTCAGTCCATTCCAGAGGAACCTCTTTTGCCTTCACCGGCTCGTCTTTCACGCCGAGGATCGAATCACACCAAGGTGGAACGTGGCACAGCCCTGTGGGAAAGCCTCGTGGGAAAGCCTCGAGGGACAGCCTGGAGGGAAAGCCACAGATCCCTTGATCCACGTGACAGGAAGCGTGACACTACTGCTGCAGCTCGGGAGGAAAGCGCACGTGCATGCCCCCACTCGAGACGAGGCCTGACTCCCTGGGGAGACTCAGAAGCACCCCAAGATCCATGGCAACACTGGAGAGGAATCCTCAGGTTCCGGCCCCGACTCCACACAAGGACTGAGGCCCCGGCATGGACGGGAGAGGAATCCCGAGAGGTCCCCTAGCAACTCGCATGGGGACTGGCCTCTCCTGAGGCCACCAGAGCGGGGCCCTGAGGTCCCCTTCGTAACTCGAGAAGACCTGCCGCAACTCGAGAAAATCCAGGAGGTTCTCCCCTCCAGGCGAGATGAGGCCCATTTCCGCTGAGGCGTCTCGAGGCTGATCACACCTCCCCTCTGGAACTTAGAAAGGGTCCTTCACACCCTTGGTGCAAATCAAGAAGTTCCCCGACATAGCCGTCTACACTCGAGAGGAATCACGAGGGTCCCGCCCACATCCAGAGGAGCCCCGTTTCCGCCTCGTAGCTCGAGATGAGGGATCCTTTCCCTGCTTCGTCGGGAAAGAGTTCCCGGCGTTCCCGGCGCATCTCAAGAGGAGGCCCTCTCAACAGGAACGGCGAGAGGAACTCCAGGGTCGTGCCACCATTCCAAGAGTCCCCCAGATGTCTCAGTCCATTCCAGAGGAACCTCTTTTCCCTTCACCGGCTCGTCTTTCTCGCCGAGGATCGACTCACACCAAGGTGGCACGTGGCACAGCCCTGTGGGAAAGCCTCGTGGGAAAGCCTCGAGAGACAGCCTCGAGGGAAAGCCACAGATCCCTTGATCCACGTGACAGGAAGCGTGACACTACTGCTGCAGCTCGGGAGGAAAGCGCACGTGCATGCCCCCACTCGAGACGAGGCCTGACTCCCCTGGGGAGACTCAGAAGCACCCCAAGATCCATGGCAACACTGGAGAGGAATCCTCAGGTTCCGGCCCCGACTCCACACAAGGACTGAGGCCCCGGCATGGACGGGAGAGGAATCCCGAGAGGTCCCCTAGCAACTCGCATGGGGACTGGCCCTTCCTGAGGCCACCAGAGCGGGTCCCTGAGGTCCCCGTCGTAACTCGAGAAGACCTGCCGCAACTCGAGAAAATCCAGGAGGTTCTCCCCTCCAGGCGAGATGAGGCCCATTTCCGCTGAGGCGTCTCGAGGCTGATCACACCTCACCTCTGGAACTTCGAAAGGGTCCTTCACACCCTTGGTGCAAATCAAGAAGTTCCCCGACATACCCGTCTCCACTCGAGAGGAATCACGAGGGTCCCGCCCACATCCAGAGGAGCCCCATTTCCGCCTCGTAGCTCGAGATGAGGGATCCTTTCCCTGCTTCATCGGGAAAGAGTTCCCGGCGTTCCCGTCGCATCTCAAGAGGAGGCCCTCTCAACAGGAACGGCGAGAGGAACTCCAGGGTCGTGCCACCATTCCAAGAGTCCCCCAGATGTCTCAGTCCATTCCAGAGGAACCTCTTTTCCCTTCACCGGCTCGTCTTTCACGCCGAGGATCGAATCACACCAAGGTGGCACGTGGCACAGCCCTGTGGGAAAGCCTCGTGGGAAAGCCTCGAGGGACAGCCTCGAGGGAAAGCCACAGATCCCTTGATCCACGTGACAGGAAGCGTGACACTACTGCTGCAGCTCGGGAGGAAAACGCACGTGCATGCCCCCACTGGAGACGAGGCCTGACTCCCTGGGGAGACTCAGAAGCACCCCAAGATCCATGGCAACACTGGAGAGGAATCCTCAGGTTCCAGCCCCGACTCCACACAAGGACTGAGGCCCCGGCATGGACGGGAGAGGAATCCCGAGAGGTCCCCTAGCAACTCGCATGGGGACTGGCCTTTCCTGAGGCCACCAGAGCGGGGCCCTGAGGTCCCCTTCGTAACTCGAGAAGACCTGCCGCAACTCGAGAAAATCCAGGAGGTTCTCCCCTCCAGGCGAGATGAGGCCCATTTCCGCTGAGGCGTCTCGAGGCTGATCACACCTCCCCTCTGGAACTTCGAAAGGGTCCTTCACACCCTTGGTGCAAATCAAGAAGTTCCCCGACATACCCGTCTCCACTCGAGAGGAATCACGAGGGTCCCGCCCACATCCAGAGGAGCCCCGTTTCCTCCTCGTAGCTCGAGATGAGGGATCCTTTCCCTGCTTCGTCAGGAATGAGTTCCCGGCGTTCCTGTCGCATCTCAAGAGGAGGCCCTCTCAACAGGAACGGCGAGAGGAACTCCAGGGTCGTGCACCCATTCCAAGAGTCCCCCAGATGTCTCAGTCCATTCCAGAGGAACCTCTTTTCCCTTCACCGGCTCGTCTTTCACGCCGAGGATCGAATCACACCAAGGTGGCACGTGGCACAGCCCTGTGGGAAAGCCTCGTGGGAAAGCCTCGAGGGACAGCCTCGAGGGAAAGCCACAGATCCCTTGATCCACGTGACAGGAAGCGTGACACTACTGCTGCAGCTCGGGAGGAAAGCGCACGTGCATGCCCCCACTCGAGACGAGGCCTGACTCCCTGGGGAGACTCAGAAGCACCCCAAGATCCATGGCAACACTGGAGAGGAATCCTCAGGTTCCGGCCCCGACTCCACACAAGGACTGAGGCCCCGGCATGGACGGGAGAGGAATCCCGAGAGTTCCCCTAGCAACTCGCATGGGGACTGGCCTTTCCTGAGGCAACCAGAGCGGTGCCCTGAGGTCCCCTTCGTAACTCGAGAAGACCTGCCGCAACTCGAGAAAATCCAGGAGGTTCTCCCCTCCAGGCGAGATGAGGCCCATTTCCGCTGAGGCGTCTCGAGGCTGATCACACCTCACCTCTGGAACTTCGAAAGGGTCCTTCACACCCTTGGTGCAAATCAAGAAGTTCCCCGACCTAGCCGTCTCCACTCGAGAGGAATCACGAGGGTCCCGCCCACATCCAGAGGAACCCCGTTTCCGCCTCGTAGCTCGAGATGAGGGATCCTTTCCCTGCTTCGTCGGGAAAGAGTTCCCGGCGTTCCCGTCGCATCTCAAGAGGATGCCCTCTCAACAGGAACGGCGAGAGGAACTCCAGGGTCGTGCCACCATTCCAAAAGTCCCCCAGATGTCTCAGTCCATTCCAGAGGAACCTCTTTTCCCTTCACCGGCTCGTCTTTCACGCCGAGGATCGACTCACACCAAGGTGGCACGTGGCACAGCCCTGTGGGAAAGCCTCGTGGGAAAGCCTCGAGGGACAGCCTCGAGGGAAAGCCACAGATCCCTTGATCCACGTGACAGGAAGCGTGACACTACTGCTGCAGCTCGGGAGGAAAGCGCACGTGCATGCCCCCACTCGAGACGAGGCCTGACTCCCCTGGGGAGACTCAGAAGCAGCCCAAGATCCATGGCAACACTGGAGAGGAATCCTTAGGTTCCGGCCCCGACTCCACACAAGGACTGAGGCCCCGGCATGGACGGGAGAGGAATCCCGAGAGGTCCCCTAGCAACTCGCATGGGGACTGGCCTTTCCTGAGGCCACCAGAGCGGGGCCCTGAGGTCCCCGTCGTAACTCGAGAAGACCTGCCGCAATTCGAGAAAATCCAGGAGGTTCTCCCCTCCAGGCGAGATGAGGCCCATTTCCGCTGAGGCGTCTCGAGGCTGATCACACCTCCCCTCTGGAACTTCGAAAGGGTCCTTCACACCCTTGGTGCAAATCAAGAAGTTCCCCGACATACCCGTCTCCACTCGAGAGGAATCACGAGGGTCCCGCCCACATCCAGAGGAGCCCCGTTTCCTCCTCGTAGCTCGAGATGAGGGATCCTTTCCCTGCTTCGTCAGGAATGAGTTCCCGGCGTTCCTGTCGCATCTCAAGAGGAGGCCCTCTCAACAGGAACGACGAGAGGAACTCCAGGGTCGTGCACCCATTCCAAGAGTCCCCCAGATGTCTCAGTCCATTCCAGAGGAAGCTCTTTTCCCTTCACCGGCTCGTCTTTCACGCCGAGGATCGACTCACACCAAGGTGGCACGTGGCACAGCCCTGTGGGAAAGCCTCGTGGGAAAGCCTCGAGGGACAGCCTCGAGGGAAAGCCACAGATCCCTTGATCCACGTGACAGGAAGCGTGACACTACTGCTGCAGCTCGGGAGGAAAGCGCACGTGAATGCCCCCACTCGAGACGAGGCCTGACTCCCCTGGGGAGACTCAGAAGCACCCCAAGATCCATGGAAACACTGGACAGGTATCCTCAGGTTCCGGCCCCGACTCCACACAAGGACTGAGGCCCCGGCATGGACGGGAGAGGAATCCCGAGAGGTCCCCTAGCAACTCGCATGGGGACTGGCCTTTCCTGAGGCCACCAGAGCGGGTCCCTGAGGTCCCCGTCGTAACTCGAGAAGACCTGCCGCAACTCGAGAAAATCCAGGAGGTTTTCCCCTCCAGGCGAGATGAGGCCCATTTCCGCTGAGGCGTCTCGAGGCTGATCACACCTCACGTCTAGAACTTCGAAAGGGTCCTTCACACCCTTGTTGCAAATCAAGAAGTTCCCCGACATACCCGTCTCCACTCGAGAGGAATCAGGAGGGTCCCGCCCACATCCAGAGGAGCCCCGTTTCCGCCTCGTAGCTCTAGATGAGGGATCCTTTCCCTGCTTCGTCGGGAAAGAGTTCCCGGCGTTCCGTTCGCATCTCAAGAGGAGGCACTCTCAACAGGAACGGCGAGAGGATCTCCAGGGTCGTGCCACCATTCCAAGAGTCCCCCAGATGTCTCAGTCCATTCCAGAGGAAACTCTTTTCCCTTCACCGGCTCTTAGTTCACGCCGAGGATCGACTCACACCAAGGTGGCACGTGGCACAGCCCTGTGGGAAAGCCTCGTGGGAAAGCCTCGAGAGACAGCCTCGAGGGAAAGGCACAGATCCCTTGATCCACGTGACAGGAAGCGTGACACTACTGCTGCAGCTCGGGAGGAAAGCGCACGTGCATGCCCCCACACGAGACGAGGCCTGACTCCCCTGGGGAGACTCAGAAGCACCCCAAGATCCATGGCAACACTGGAGAGGAATCCTCAGGTTCCGGCCCCGACTCCACACAAGGACTGAGGCCCCGGCATGGACGGGAGAGGAATCCCGAGAGGTCCCCTAGCAACTCGCATGGGGACTGGCCTTTCCTGAGGCCACCAGATCGGGTCCCTGAGGTCCCCGTCGTAACTCGAGAAGACCTGCCGCAACTCGAGAAAATCCAGGAGGTTCTCCCCTCCAGGCGAGATGAGGCCCATTTCCGCTGAGGCGTCTCGAGGCTGATCACACCTCACCTCTGGAACTTGGAAAGGGTCCTTCACACCCTTGGTGCAAATCAAGAAGTTCCCCGACATACCCGTCTCCACTCGAGAGGAATCACGAGGGTCCCGCCCACATCCAGAGGAGCCCCGTTTCGGCCTCATAGCTCGAGATGAGGGATCCTTTCCCTGCTTCGTCGGGAAAGAGTTCCCGGCGTTCCCGTCGCATCTCAAGAGGAGGCCCTCTCAACAGGACCGGCGAGAGGAACTCCAGGGCCGTGCCACCATTCCAAGAGTCCCCCAGATGTCTCAGTCCATTGCAGAGGAACCTCTTTTACCTTCACCGGCTCGTCTTTCACGCCGGGGATCGACCCACACCAAGGTGGTACGTGGCACAGCCCTGTGGGAAAGCCTCGTGGGAAAGCCTCGAGGGACAGCCTCGAGGGAAAGCCACAGATCCCTTGATCCACGTGACAGGAAGCGTGACACTACTGCTGCAGCTCGGGAGGAAAGCGCACGTGCATGCCCCCACTCGAGACGAGGCCTGACTCCCTGGGGAGACTCAGAAGCACCCCAAGATCCATGGCAACACTGGAGAGGAATCCTCAGGTTCCGGCCCCGACTCCACACAAGGACTGAGGCCCCGGCATGGACGGGAGAGGAATCCCGAGAGGTCCCCTAGCAACTCGCATGGGGACTGGCCTTTCCTGAGGCCACCAGAGCGGGGCCCTGAGGTCCCCTTCGTAACTCGAGAAGACCTGCCGCAACTCGAGAAAATCCAGGAGGTTCTCCCCTCCAGGCGAGATGAGGCCCATTTCCGCTGAGGCGTCTCGAGGCTGATCACACCTCCCCTCTGGAACTTCGAAAGGGTCCTTCACACCCTTGGTGCAAATCAAGAAGTTCCCCGACCTAGCCGTCTCCACTCGAGAGGAATCACGAGGGTCCCGCCCACATCCAGAGGAACCCCGTTTCCGCCTCGTAGCTCGAGATGAGGGATCCTTTCCCTGCTTCGTCGGGAAAGAGTTCCCGGCGTTCCCGTCGCATCTCAAGAGGAGGCCCTCTCAACAGGACCGGCGAGAGGAACTCCAGGGTCGTGCCACCATTCCAAGAGTCCCCCAGATGTCTCAGTCCATTCCAGAGGAACCTCTTTTCCCTTCACCGGCTCGTCTTTCACGCCGAGGATCGACTCACACCAAGGTGGCACGTGGCACAGCCCTGTGGGAAAGCCTCGTGGGAAAGCCTCGAGGGACAGCCTCGAGGGAAAGCCACAGATCCCTTGATCCACGTGACAGGAAGCGTGACACTACTGCTGCAGCTCGGGAGGAAAGCGCACGTGCATGCCCCCACTCGAGACGAGGCCTGACTCCCCTGGGGAGACTCAGAAGCACCCCAAGATCCATGGAAACACTGGACAGGAATCCTCAGGTTCCGGCCCCGACTCCACACAAGGACTGAGGCCCCGGCATGGACGGGAGAGGAATCCCGAGAGGTCCCCTAGCAACTCGCATGGGGACTGGCCCTTCCTGAGGCCACCAGAGCGGGGCCCTGAGGTCCCCGTCGTAACTCGAGAAGACCTGCCGCAACTCGAGAAAATCCAGGAGGTTTTCCCCTCCAGGCGAGATGAGGCCCATTTCCGCTGAGGCGTCTCGAGGCTGATCACACCTCACCTCTGGAACTTCGAAAGGGTCCTTCACACCCTTGGTGCAAATCAAGAAGTTCCCCGACATACCCGTCTCCACTCGAGAGGAATCACGAGGGTCCCGCCCACATCCAGAGGAGCCCCATTTCCGCCTCGTAGCTCGAGATGAGGGATCCTTTCCCTGCTTCATCGGGAAAGAGTTCCCGGCGTTCCCGTCGCATCTCAAGAGGAGGCCCTCTCAACAGGAACGGCGAGAGGAACTCCAGGGTCGTGCCACCATTCCAAGAGTCCCCCAGATGTCTCAGTCCATTCCAGAGGAACCTCTTTTCCCTTCACCGGCTCGTCTTTCACGCCGAGGATCGAATCACACCAAGGTGGCACGTGGCACAGCCCTGTGGGAAAGCCTCGTGGGAAAGCCTCGAGGGACAGCCTCGAGGGAAAGCCACAGATCCCTTGATCCACGTGACAGGAAGCGTGACACTACTGCTGCAGCTCGGGAGGAAAACGCACGTGCATGCCCCCACTCGAGACGAGGCCTGACTCCCTGGGGAGACTCAGAAGCACCCCAAGATCCATGGCAACACTGGAGAGGAATCCTCAGGTTCCAGCCCCGACTCCACACAAGGACTGAGGCCCCGGCATGGACGGGAGAGGAATCCCGAGAGGTCCCCTAGCAACTCGCATGGGGACTGGCCTTTCCTGAGGCCACCAGAGCGGGGCCCTGAGGTCCCCTTCGTAACTCGAGAAGACCTGCCGCAACTCGAGAAAATCCAGGAGGTTCTCCCCTCCAGGCGAGATGAGGCCCATTTCCGCTGAGGCGTCTCGAGGCTGATCACACCTCCCCTCTGGAACTTCGAAAGGGTCCTTCACACCCTTGGTGCAAATCAAGAAGTTCCCCGACCTAGCCGTCTCCACTCGAGAGGAATCACGAGGGTCCCGCCCACATCCAGAGGAACCCCGTTTCCGCCTCGTAGCTCGAGATGAGGGATCCTTTCCCTGCTTCGTCGGGAAAGAGTTCCCGGCGTTCCCGTCGCATCTCAAGAGGAGGCCCTCTCAACAGGAACGGCGAGAGGAACTCCAGGGTCGTGCCACCATTCCAAGAGTCCCCCAGATGTCTCAGTCCATTCCAGAGGAACCTCTTTTCCCTTCACCGGCTCGTCTTTCACGCCGAGAATCGACTCACACCAAGGTGGCACGTGGCACAGCCCTGTGGGAAAGCCTCGTGGGAAAGCCTCGAGGGACAGCCTGGAGGGAAAGCCACAGATCCCTTGATCCACGTGACAGGAAGCGTGACACTACTGCTGCAGCTCGGGAGGAAAGCGCACGTGCATGCCCCCACTCGAGACGAGGCCTGACTCCCCTGGGGAGACTCAGAAACACCCCAAGATCCATGGCAACACTGGAGAGGAATCCTCAGGTTCCGGCCCCGACTCCACACAAGGACTGAGGCCCCGGCATGGACGGGAGAGGAATCCCGAGAGGTCCCCTAGCAACTCGCATGGGGACTGGCCTTTCCTGAGGCCACCAGATCGGGTCCCTGAGGTCCCCGTCGTAACTCGAGAAGACCTGCCGCACTCCGAGAAAATCCAGGAGGTTCTCCCCTCCAGGCGAGATGAGGCCCATTTCCGCTGAGGCGTCTCGAGGCTGATCACACCTCACCTCTGGAACTTCGAAAGGGTCCTTCACACCCTTGGTGCAAATCAAGAAGTTCCCCGACATACCCGTCTCCACTCGAGAGGAATCACGAGGGTCCCGCCCACATCCAGAGGAGCCCCGTTTCGGCCTCATAGCTCGAGATGAGGGATCCTTTCCCTGCTTCGTCGGGAAAGAGTTCCCGGCGTTCCCGTCGCATCTCAAGAGGAGGCCCTCTCAACAGGACCGGCGAGAGGAACTCCAGGGTCGTGCCACCATTCCAAGAGTCCCCCAGATGTCTCAGTCCATTGCAGAGGAACCTCTTTTCCCTTCACCGGCTCGTCTTACACGCCGAGCATCGACTCACACCAAGGTGGTACGTGGCTCAGCCCTGTGGGAAAGCCTCGTGGGAAAGCCTCGAGGGACAGCCTCGAGGGAAAGCCACAGATCCCTTGATCCACGTGACAGGAAGCGTGACACTACTGCTGCAGCTCGGGAGGAAAGCGCACGTGCATGCCCCCACACGAGACGAGGCCTGACTCCCCTGGGGAGACTCAGAAGCACCCCAAGATCCATGGCAACACTGGAGGGGAATCCTCAGGTTCCGGCCCCGACTCCACACAAGGACTGAGGCCCCGGCATGGACGGGAGAGGAATCCCGAGAGGTCCCCTAGCAACTCGCATGGGGACTGGCCTTTCCTGAGGCCACCAGAGCGGGTCCCTGAGGTCCCCGTCGTAACTCGAGAAGACCTGCCGCAACTCGAGAAAATCCAGGAGGTTCTCCCCTCCAGGCGAGATGAGGCCCATTTCCGCTGAGGCGTCTCGAGGCTGATCACACCTCCCCTCTGGAACTTCGAAAGGGTCCTTCACACCCTTGGTGCAAATCAAGAAGTTCCCCGACATACCCGTCTCCACTCGAGAGGAATCACGAGGGTCCCGCCCACATCCAGAGGAGCCCCGTTTCCTCCTCGTAGCTCGAGATGAGGGATAGTTTCCCTGCTTCGTCAGGAATGAGTTCCCGGCGTTCCTGTCGCATCTCAAGAGGAGGCCCTCTCAACAGGAACGGCGAGAGGAACTCCAGGGTCGTGCACCAATTCCAAGAGTCCCCCAGATGTCTCAGTCCATTCCAGAGGAACCTCTTTTCCCTTCACCGGCTCGTCTTTGACGCCGAGGATCGAATCACACCAAGGTGGAACGTGGCACAGCCCTGTGGGAAAGCCTCGTGGGAAAGCCTCGAGGGACAGCCTCGAGGGAAAGCCACAGATCCCTTGATCCACGTGACAGGAAGCGTGACACTACTGCTGCAGCTCGGGAGGAAAGCGCACGTGCATGCCCCCACTCGAGACGAGGCCTGACTCCCTGGGGAGACTCAGAAGCACCCCAAGATCCATGGCAACACTGGAGAGGAATCCTCAGGTTCCGGCCCCGACTCCACACAAGGACTGAGGCCCCGGCATGGACGGGAGAGGAATCCCGAGAGGTCCCCTAGCAACTCGCATGGGGACTGGCCTTTCCTGAGGCCACCAGAGCGGGGCCCTGAGGTCCCCTTCGTAACTCGAGAAGACCTGCCGCAACTCGAGAAAATCCAGGAGGTTCTCCCCTCCAGGCGAGATGAGGCCCATTTCCGCTGAGGCGTCTCGAGGCTGATCACACCTCCCCTCTGGAACTTCGAAAGGGTCCTTCACACCCTTGGTGCAAATCAAGAAGTTCCCCGACCTAGCCGTCTCCACTCGAGAGGAATCACGAGGGTCCCGCCCACATCCAGAGGAACCCCGTTTCCGCCTCGTAGCTCGAGATGAGGGATCCTTTCCCTGCTTCGTCGGGAAAGAGTTCCCGGCGTTCCCGTCGCATCTCAAGAGGAGGCCCTCTCAACAGGACCGGCGAGAGGAACTCCAGGGTCGTGCCACCATTCCAAGAGTCCCCCAGATGTCTCAGTCCATTCCAGAGGAACCTCTTTTCCCTTCACCGGCTCGTCTTTCACGCCGAGGATCGACTCACACCAAGGTGGCACGTGGCACAGCCCTGTGGGAAAGCCTCGTGGGAAAGCCTCGAGGGACAGCCTCGAGGGAAAGCCACAGATCCCTTGATCCACGTGACAGGAAGCGTGACACTACTGCTGCAGCTCGGGAGGAAAGCGCACGTGCATGCCCCCACTCGAGACGAGGCCTGACTCCCCTGGGGAGACTCAGAAGCACCCCAAGATCCATGGAAACACTGGACAGGAATCCTCAGGTTCCGGCCCCGACTCCACACAAGGACTGAGGCCCCGGCATGGACGGGAGAGGAATCCCGAGAGGTCCCCTAGCAACTCGCATGGGGACTGGCCCTTCCTGAGGCCACCAGAGCGGGTCCCTGAGGTCCCCGTCGTAACTCGAGAAGACCTGCTGCAACTCGAGAAAATCCAGGAGGTTTTCCCCTCCAGGCGAGATGAGGCCCATTTCCGCTGAGGCGTCTCGAGGCTGATCACACCTCACCTCTGGAACTTCGAAAGGGTCCTTCACACCCTTGGTGCAAATCAAGAAGTTCCCCGACATACCCGTCTCCACTCGAGAGGAATCACGAGGGTTCCGCCCACATCCAGAGGAGCCCCATTTCCGCCTCGTAGCTCGAGATGAGGGATCCTTTCCCTGCTTCATCGGGAAAGAGTTCCCGGCGTTCCCGTCGCATCTCAAGAGGAGGCCCTCTCAACAGGAACGGCGAGAGGAACTCCAGGGTCGTGCCACCATTCCAAGAGTCCCCCAGATGTCTCAGTCCATTCCAGAGGAACCTCTTTTCCCTTCACCGGCTTGTCTTTCACGCCGAGGATCGAATCACACCAAGGTGGCACGTGGCACAGCCCTGTGGGAAAGCCTCGTGGGAAAGCCTCGAGGGACAGCCTCGAGGGAAAGCCACAGATCCCTTGATCCACGTGACAGGAAGCGTGACACTACTGCTGCAGCTCGGGAGGAAAGCGCACGTGCATGCCCCCACTCGAGACGAGGCCTGACTCCCCTGGGGAGACTCAGAAACACCCCAAGATCCATGGCAACACTGGAGAGGAATCCTCAGGTTCCGGCCCCGACTCCACACAAGGACTGAGGCCCCGGCATGGACGGGAGAGGAATCCCGAGAGGTCCCCTAGCAACTCGCATGGGGACTGGCCTTTCCTGAGGCCACCAGATCGGGTCCCTGAGGTCCCCGTCGTAACTCGAGAAGACCTGCCGCACTCCGAGAAAATCCAGGAGGTTCTCCCCTCCAGGCGAGATGAGGCCCATTTCCGCTGAGGCGTCTCGAGGCTGATCACACCTCACCTCTGGAACTTCGAAAGGGTCCTTCACACCCTTGGTGCAAATCAAGAAGTTCCCCGACATACCAGTCTCCACTCGAGAGGAATCACGAGGGTCCCGCCCACATCCAGAGGAGCCCCATTTCCGCCTCGTAGCTCGAGATGAGGGATCCTTTCCCTGCTTCGTCGGGAAAGAGTTCCCGGCGTTCCCGTCGCATCTCAAGAGGAGGCCCTCTCAACAGGACCGGCGAGAGGAACTCCAGGGTCGTGCCACCATTCCAAGAGTCCCCCAGATGTCTCAGTCCATTGCAGAGGAACCTCTTTTCCCTTCACCGGCTCGTCTTACACGCCGAGCATCGACTCACACCAAGGTGGTACGTGGCACAGCCCTGTGGGAAAGCCTCGTGGGAAAGCCTCGAGGGACAGCCTCGAGGGAAAGCCACAGATCCCTTGATCCACGTGACAGGAAGCGTGACACTACTGCTGCAGCTCGGGAGGAAAGCGCACGTGCATGCCCCCACACGGACGAGGCCTGACTCCCCTGGGGAGACTCAGAAGCACCCCAAGATCCATGGCAACACTGGAGGGGAATCCTCAGGTTCCGGCCCCGACTCCACACAAGGACTGAGGCCCCGGCATGGACGGGAGAGGAATCCCGAGAGGTCCCCTAGCAACTCGCATGGGGACTGGCCTTTCCTGAGGCCACCAGAGCGGGTCCCTGAGGTCCCCGTCGTAACTCGAGAAGACCTGCCGCAACTCGAGAAAATCCAGGAGGTTCTCCCCTCCAGGCGAGATGAGGCCCATTTCCGCTGAGGCGTCTCGAGGCTGATCACACCTCCCCTCTGGAACTTCGAAAGGGTCCTTCACACCCTTGGTGCAAATCAAGAAGTTCCCCGACATACCCGTCTCCACTCGAGAGGAATCACGAGGGTCCCGCCCACATCCAGAGGAGCCCCGTTTCCTCCTCGTAGCTCGAGATGAGGGATAGTTTCCCTGCTTCGTCAGGAATGAGTTCCCGGCTTTCCTGTCGCTTCTCAAGAGGAGGCCCTCTCAACAGGAACGTTGAGAGGAACTCCAGGGTCGTGCACCAATTCCAAGAGTCCCCCAGATGTCTCAGTCCATTCCAGAGGAACCTCTTTTCCCTTCACCGGCTCGTCTTTGACGCCGAGGATCGAATCACACCAAGGTGGAACGTGGCACAGCCCTGTGGGAAAGCCTCGTGGGAAAGCCTCGAGGGACAGCCTCGAGGGAAAGCCACAGATCCCTTGATCCACGTGACAGGAAGCGTGACACTACTGCTGCAGCTCGGGAGGAAAGCGCACGTGCATGCCCCCACTCGAGACGAGGCCTGACTCCCTGGGGAGACTCAGAAGCACCCCAAGATCCATGGTAACACTGGAGAGGAATCCTCAGGTTCCGGCCCCGACTCCACACAAGGACTGAGGCCCCGGCATGGACGGGAGAGGAATCCCGAGAGGTCCCCTAGCAACTCGCATGGGGACTGGCCTTTCCTGAGGCCACCAGAGCGGGGCCCTGAGGTCCCCTTCGTAACTCGAGAAGACCTGCCACAACTCGAGAAAATCCAGGAGGTTCTCCCCTCCAGGCGAGATGAGGCCCATTTCCGCTGAGGCGTCTCGAGGCTGATCACACCTCCCCTCTGGAACTTCGAAAGGGTCCTTCACACCCTTGGTGCAAATCAAGAAGTTCCCCGACCTAGCCGTCTCCACTCGAGAGGAATCACGAGGGTCCCGCCCACATCTAGAGGAACCCCGTTTCCGCCTCGTAGCTCGAGATGAGGGATCCTTTCCCTGCTTCGTCGGGAAAGAGTTCCTGGCGTTCCCGTCGCATCTCAAGAGGAGGCCCTCTCAACAGGAACGGCGAGAGGAACTCCAGGGTCGTGCCACCATTCCAAGAGTCCCCCAGATGTCTCAGTCCATTCCAGAGGAACCTCTTTTCCCTTCACCGGCTCGTCTTTCACGCCGAGGATCGACTCACACCAAGGTGGCATGTGGCACAGCCCTGTGGGAAAGCCTCGTGGGAAAGCCTCGAGGGACAGCCTCGAGGGAAAGCCACAGATCCCTTGATCCACGTGACAGGAAGCGTGACACTACTGCTGCAGCTCGGGAGGAAAGCGCACGTGCATGCCCCCACTCGAGACGAGGCCTGACTCCCCTGGGGAGACTCAGAAGCACCCCAAGATCCATGGCAACACTGGACAGGAATCCTCAGGTTCCGGCCCCGACTCCACACAAGGACTGAGGCCCCGGCATGGACGGGAGAGGAATCCCGAGAGGTCCCCTAGCAACTCGCATGGGGACTGGCCCTTCCTGAGGCCACCAGAGCGGGTCCCTGAGGTCCCCGTCGTAACTCGAGAAGACCTGCCGCAACTCGAGAAAATCCAGGAGGTTCTCCCCTCCAGGCGAGATGAGGCCCATTTCCGCTGAGGCGTCTCGAGGCTGATCACACCTCACCTCTGGAACTTCGAAAGGGTCCTTCACACCCTTGGTGCAAATCAAGAAGTTCCCCGACCTAGCCGTCTCCACTCGAGAGGAATCACGAGGGTCCCGCCCACATCCAGAGTAACCCCGTTTCCGCCTCGTAGCTCGAGATGAGGGATCCTTTCCCTGCTTCTTCGGGAAAGAGTTTCCGGCGTTCCCGTCGCATCTCAAGAGGAGGCCCTCTCAACAGGAACGGCGAGAGGAACTCCAGGGTCGTGCCACCATTCCAAGAGTCCCCCAGATGTCTCAGTCCATTCCAGAGGAACCTCTTTTCCCTTCACCGGCTCGTCTTTCACGCCGAGAATCGACTCACACCAAGGTGGCACGTGGCACAGCCCTGTGGGAAAGCCTCGTGGGAAAGCCTCGAGGGACAGCCTGGAGGGAATGCCACAGATCCCTTGATCCACGTGACAGGAAGCGTGACACTACTGCTGCAGCTCGGGAGGAAAGCGCACGTGCATGCCCCCACTCGAGACGAGGCCTGACTCCCCTGGGGAGACTCAGAAGCACCCCAAGATCCATGGAAACACTGGACAGGAATCCTCAGGTTCCGGCCCCGACTCCACACAAGGACTGAGGCCCCGGCCTGGACGGGAGAGGAATCCCGAGAGGTCCCCTAGCAACTCGCATGGGGACTGGCCTTTCCTGAGGCCACCAGAGCGGGTCCCTGAGGTCCCCGTCGTAACTGGAGAAGACCTGCCGCAACTCGAGAAAATCCAGGAGGTTCTATCCTCCAGGCGAGATGAGGCCCATTTCCGCTGAGGCGTCTCGAGGCTGATCACACCTCCCCTCTGGAACTTCGAAAGGGTCCTTCACACCCTTGGTGCAAATCAAGAAGTTCCCCGACATACCCGTCTCCACTCGAGAGGAATCACGAGGGTCCCGCCCACATCCAGAGGAGACCCGTTTCCTCCTCGTAGCTCGAGATGAGGGATCCTTTCCCTGCTTCGTCAGGAATGAGTTCCCGGCGTTCCTGTCGCATCTCAAGAGGAGGCCCTCTCAACAGGAACGGCGAGAGGAAATCCAGGGTCGTGCACCCATTCCAAGAGTCCCCCAGATGTCTCAGTCCATTCCAGAGGAACCTCTTTTCCCTTCACCGGCTCGTCTTTCACGCCGAGGATCGAATCACACCAAGGTGGAACGTGGCACAGCCCTGTGGGAAAGCCTCGTGGGAAAGCCTCGAGGGACAGCCTGGAGGGAAAGCCACAGATCCCTTGATCCACGTGACAGGAAGCGTGACACTACTGCTGCAGCTCGGGAGGAAAGCGCACGTGCATGCCCCCACTCGAGACGAGGCCTGACTCCCTGGGGAGACTCAGAAGCACCCCAAGATCCATGGCAACACTGGAGAGGAATCCTCAGGTTCCGGCCCCGACTCCACACAAGGACTGAGGCCCCGGCATGGACGGGAGAGGAATCCCGAGAGGTCCCCTAGAAACTCGCATGGGGACTGGCCTTTCCTGAGGCCACCAGAGCGGGGCCCTGAGGTCCCCTTCGTAACTCGAGAAGACCTGCCACAACTCGAGAAAATCCAGGAGGTTCTCCCCTCCAGGCGAGATGAGGCCCATTTCCGCTGAGGCGTCTCGAGGCTGATCACACCTCACCTCTGGAACTTCGAAAGGGTCCTTCACACCCTTGGTGCAAATCAAGAAGTTCCCCGACATACCCGTCTCCACTCGAGAGGAATCACGAGGGTCCCGCCCACATCCAGAGGAGCCCCGTTTCGGCCTCATAGCTCGAGATGAGGGATCCTTTCCCTGCTTCGTCGGGAAAGAGTTCCCGGCGTTCCCGTCGCATCTCAAGAGGAGGCCCTCTCAACAGGAACGGCGAGAGGAACTCCAGGGTCGTGCCACCATTCCAAGAGTCCCCCAGATGTCTCAGTCCATTCCAGAGGAACCTCTTTTCCCTTCACCGGCTCGTCTTTCACGCCGAGGATCGAATCACACCAAGGTGGAACGTGGCACAGCCCTGTGGGAAAGCCTCGTGGGAAAGCCTCGAGGGACAGCCTGGAGGGAAAGCCACAGATCCCTTGATCCACGTGACAGGAAGCGTGACACTACTGCTGCAGCTCGGGAGGAAAGCGCACGTGCATGCCCCCACTCGAGACGAGGCCTGACTCCCTGGGGAGACTCAGAAGCACCCCAAGATCCATGGCAACACTGGAGAGCAATCCTCAGGTTCCGGCCCCGACTCCACACAAGGACTGAGGCCCCGGCATGGACGGGAGAGGAATCCCGAGAGGTCCCCTAGAAACTCGCATGGGGACTGGCCTTTCCTGAGGCCACCAGAGCGGGGCCCTGAGGTCCCCTTCGTAACTCGAGAAGACCTGCCGCAACTCGAGAAAATCCAGGAGGTTCTCCCCTCCAGGCGAGATGAGGCCCATTTCCGCTGAGGCGTCTGGAGGCTGATCACACCTCCCCTCTGGAACTTCGAAAGGGTCCTTCACACCCTTGGTGCAAATCAAGAAGTTCCCCGACCTAGCCGTCTCCAATCGGGAGGAATCACGAGGGTCCCGCCCACATCCAGAGGAACCCCGTTTCCGCCTCGTAGCTCGAGATGAGGGATCCTTTCCCTGCTTCGTCGGGAAAGAGTTCCCGGCGTTCCCGTCGCATCTCAAGAGGAGGCCCTCTCAACAGGAACGGCGAGAGGAACTCCAGGGTCGTGCCACCATTCCAAAAGTCCCCCAGATGTCTCAGTCCATTCCAGAGGAACCTCTTTTCCCTTCACCGGCTCGTCTTTCACGCCGAGGATCGACTCACACCAAGGTGGCACGTGGCACAGCCCTGTGGGAAAGCCTCGTGGGAAAGCCTCGAGGGACAGCCTCGAGGGAAAGCCACAGATCCCTTGATCCACGTGACAGGAAGCGTGACACTACTGCTGCAGCTCGGGAGGAAAGCGCACGTGCATGCCCCCACTCGAGACGAGGCCTGACTCCCCTGGGGAGACTCAGAAGCACCCCAAGATCCATGGAAACACTGGACAGGAATCCTCAGGTTCCGGCCCCGACTCCACACAAGGACTGAGGCCCCGGCATGGACGGGAGAGGAATCCCGAGAGGTCCCCTAGCAACTCGCATGGGGACTGGCCTTTCCTGAGGCCACCAGAGCGGGTCCCTGAGGTCCCCGTCGTAACTCGAGAAGACCTCCCGCAATTCGAGAAAATCCAGGAGGTTCTCCCCTCCAGGCGAGATGAGGCCCATTTCCGCTGAGGCGTCTCGAGGCTGATCACACCTCACCTCTGGAACTTCGAAAGGGTCCTTCACACCCTTGGTGCAAATCAAGAAGTTCCCCGACCTAGCCGTCTCCACTCGAGAGGAATCACGAGGGTCCCGCCCACATCCAGAGGAACCCCGTTTCCGCCTCGTAGCTCGAGATGAGGGATCCTTTCCCTGCTTCGTAGGGAAAGAGTTCCCGGCGTTCCCGTCGCATCTCAAGAGGAGGCCCTCTCAACAGGAACGGCGAGAGGAACTCCAGGGTCGTGCCACCATTCCAAAAGTCCCCCAGATGTCTCAGTCCATTCCAGAGGAACCTCTTTTCCCTTCACCGGCTCGTCTTTCACGCCGAGGATCGACTCACACCAAGGTGGCACGTGGCACAGCCCTGTGGGAAAGCCTCGTGGGAAAGCCTCGAGGGACAGCCTCGAGGGAAAGCCACAGATCCCTTGATCCACGTGACAGGAAGCGTGACACTACTGCTGCAGCTCGGGAGGAAAGCGCACGTGCATGCCCCCACTCGAGACGAGGCCTGACTCCCCTGGGGAGACTCAGAAGCACCCCAAGATCCATGGAAACAATGGACAGGAATCCTCAGGTTCCGGCCCCGACTCCACACAAGGACTGAGGCCCCGGCATGGACGGGAGAGGAATCCCGAGAGGTCCCCTAGCAACTCGCATGGGGACTGGCCTTTCCTGAGGCCACCAGAGCGGGTCCCTGAGGTCCCCGTCGTAACTCGAGAAGACCTGCCGCAACTCGAGAAAATCCAGGAGGTTCTCCCCTCCAGGCGAGATGAGGCCCATTTCCGCTGAGGCGTCTCGAGGCTGATCACACCTCACCTCTGGAACTTCGAAAGGGTCCTTCACACCCTTGGTGCAAATCAAGAAGTTCCCCGACCTAGCCGTCTCCACTCGAGAGGAATCACGAGGGTCCCGCCCACATCCAGAGGAACCCCGTTTCCGCCTCGTAGCTCGAGATGAGGGATCCTTTCCCTGCTTCGTAGGGAAAGAGTTCCCGGCGTTCCCGTCGCATCTCAAGAGGAGGCCCTCTCAACAGGAACGGCGAGAGGAACTCCAGGGTCGTGCCACCATTCCAAAAGTCCCCCAGATGTCTCAGTCCATTCCAGAGGAACCTCTTTTCCCTTCACCGGCTCGTCTTTCACGCCGAGGATCGACTCACACCAAGGTGGCACGTGGCACAGCCCTGTGGGAAAGCCTCGTGGGAAAGCCTCGAGGGACAGCCTCGAGGGAAAGCCACAGATCCCTTGATCCACGTGACAGGAAGCGTGACACTACTGCTGCAGCTCGGGAGGAAAGCGCACGTGCATGCCCCCACTCGAGACGAGGCCTGACTCCCCTGGGGAGACTCAGAAGCACCCCAAGATCCATGGAAACAATGGACAGGAATCCTCAGGTTCCGGCCCCGACTCCACACAAGGACTGAGGCCCCGGCATGGACGGGAGAGGAATCCCGAGAGGTCCCCTAGCAACTCGCATGGGGACTGGCCTTTCCTGAGGCCACCAGAGCGGGTCCCTGAGGTCCCCGTCGTAACTCGAGAAGACCTGCCGCAACTCGAGAAAATCCAGGAGGTTCTCCCCTCCAGGCGAGATGAGGCCCATTTCCGCTGAGGCGTCTCGAGGCTGATCACACCTCCCCTCTGGAACTTCGAAAGGGTCCTTCACACCCTTGGTGCAAATCAAGAAGTTCCCCGACCTAGCCGTCTCCACTCGAGAGGAATCACGAGGGTCCCGCCCACATCCAGAGGAACCCCGTTTCCGCCTCGTAGCTCGAGATGAGGGATCCTTTCCCTGCTTCGTCGGGAAAGAGTTCCCGGCGTTCCCGTCGCATCTCAAGAGGAGGCCCTCTCAACAGGAACGGCGAGAGGAACTCCAGGGTCGTGCCACCATTCCAAGAGTCCCCCAGATGTCTCAGTCCATTCCAGAGGAACCTCTTTTCCCTTCACCGGCTCGTCTTTCACGCCGAGGATCGACTCACACCAAGGTGGCACGTGGCACAGCCCTGTGGGAAAGCCTCGTGGGAAAGCCTCGAGGGACAGCCTCGAGGGAAAGCCACAGATCCCTTGATCCACGTGACAGGAAGCGTGACACTACTGCTGCAGCTCGGGAGGAAAGCGCACGTGCATGCCCCCACTCGAAACGAGGCCTGACTCCCCTGGGGAGACTCAGAAGCACCCCAAGATCCATGGCAACACTGGACAGGAATCCTCAGGTTCCGGCCCCGACTCCACACAAGGACTGAGGCCCCGGCATGGACGGGAGAGGAATCCCGAGAGGTCCCCTAGCAACTCGCATGGGGACTGGCCCTTCCTGAGGCCACCACAGCGGGTCCCTGAGGTCCCCGTCGAAACTCGAGAAGACCTGCCGCAACTCGAGAAAATCCAGGAGGTTCTCCCCTCCAGGCGAGATGAGGCCCATTTCCGCTGAGGCGTCTCGAGGCTGATCACACCTCACCTCTGGATCTTCGAAAGGGTCCTTCACACCCTTGGTGCAAATCAAGAAGTTCCCCGACATAGCCGTCTCCCCTCGAGAGGAATCACGAGGGTCCCGCCCACATCCAGAGGAGCCCCGTTTCCGCCTCGTAGCTCGAGATGAGGGATCCTTTCCCTGCTTCATCGGGAAAGAGTTCCCGGCCTTCCCGTCGCATCTCAAGAGGAGGCCCTCTCAACAGGAACGGCGACAGGAACTCCAGGGTCGTGCCACCATTCCAAGAGTCCCCCAGATGTCTCAGTCCATTCCAGAGGAACCTCTTTTCCCTTCACCGGCTCGTCTTTCACGCCGAGGATCGAATCACACCAAGGTGGCACGTGGCACAGCCCTGTGGGAAAGCCTCGTGGGAAAGCCTCGAGGGACAGGCTCGAGGGAAAGCCACAGATCCCTTGATCCACGTGACAGGAAGCGTGACACTACTGCTGCAGCTCGGGAGGAAAACGCACGTGCATGCCCCCACTCGAGACGAGGCCTGACTCCCTGGGGAGACTCAGAAGCACCCCAAGATCCATGGCAACACTGTAGAGGAATCCTCAGGTTCCAGCCCCGACTCCACACAAGGACTGACGCCCCGGCATGGACGGGAGAGGAATCCCGAGAGGTCCCATAGCAACTCGCATGGGGACTGGCCTTTCCTGAGGCCACCAGAGCGGGGCCCTGAGGTCCCCTTCGTAACTCGAGAAGACCTGCCGCAACTCGAGAAAATCCAGGAGGTTCTCCCCTCCAGGCGAGATGAGGCCCATTTCCGCTGAGGCGTCTCGAGGCTGATCACACCTCCCCTCTGGAACTTCGAAAGGGTCCTTCACACCCTTGGTGCAAATCAAGAAGTTCCCCGACCAGCCGTCTCCACTCGAGAGGAATCACGAGGGTCCCGCCCACATCCAGAGGAACCCCGTTTCCGCCTCGTAGCTCGAGATGAGGGATCCTTTCCCTGCTTCGTCGGGAAAGAGTTCCCAGCGTTCCCGTCGCATCTCAAGAGGAGGCCCTCTCAACAGGAACGGCGAGAGGAACTCCAGGGTCGTGCCACCATTCCAAGAGTCCCCCAGATGTCTCAGTCCATTCCAGAGGAACCTCTTTTCCCTTCACCGGCTCGTCTTTCACGCCGAGGATCGAATCACACCAAGGTGGAACGTGGCACAGCCCTGTGGGAAAGCCTCGTGGGAAAGCCTCGAGGGACAGCCTGGAGGGAAAGCCACAGATCCCTTGATCCACGTGACAGGAAGCGTGACACTACTGCTGCAGCTCGGGAGGAAAGCGCACGTGCATGCCCCCACTCGAGACGAAGCCTGACTCCCTGGGGAGACTCAGAAGCACCCCAAGATCCATGGCAACACTGGAGAGGAATCCTCAGGTTCCGGCCCCGACTCCACACAAGGACTGAGGCCCCGGCATGGACGGGAGAGGAATCCCGAGAGGTCCCCTAGCAACTCGCATGGGGACTGGCCTTTCCTGAGGCCACCAGAGCGGGTCCCTGAGGTCCCCGTCGTAACTCGAGAAGACCTGCCGCAACTCGAGAAAATCCAGGAGGTTCTCCCCTCCAGGCGAGATGAGGCCCATTTCCGCTGAGGCGTCTCGAGGCTGATCACACCTCCCCTCTGGAACTTCGAAAGGGTCCTTCACACCCTTGGTGCAAATCAAGAAGTTCCCCGACCTAGCCGTCTCCACTCGAGAGGAATCACGAGGGTCCCGCCCACATCCAGAGGAACCCCGTTTCCGCCTCGTAGCTCGAGATGAGGGATCCTTTCCCTGCTTCGTCGGGAAAGAGTTCCCGGCGTTCCCGTCGCATCTCAAGAGGAGGCCCTCTCAACAGGAATGGCGAGAGGAACTCCAGGGTCGTGCCACCATTCCAAAAGTCCCCCAGATGTCTCAGTCCATTCCAGAGGAACCTCTTTTCCCTTCACCGGCTCGTCTTTCACGCCGAGGATCGACTCACACCAAGGTGGCACGTGGCACATCCCTGTGGGAAAGCCTCGTGGGAAAGCCTCGAGGGACAGCCTGGAGGGAAAGCCACAGATCCCTTGATCCACGTGACAGGAAGCGTGACATTACTGCTGCAGCTCGGGAGGAAAGCGCACGTGCATGCCCCCACTCGAGACGAGGCCTGACTCCCTGGGGAGACTCAGAAGCACCCCAAGATCCATGGCAACACTGGAGAGGAATCCTCAGGTTCCGGCCCCGACTCCACACAAGGACCGAGGCCCCGGCATGGACGGGAGAGGAATCCCGAGAGGTCCCCTAGCAACTCGCATGGGGACTGGCCTTTCCTGAGGCCACCAGTGCGGGGCCCTGAGGTCCCCTTCGTAACTCGAGAAGACCTGCCACAACTCGAGAAAATCCAGGAGGTTCTCCCCTCCAGGCGAGATGAGGCCCATTTCCGCTGAGGCGTCTCGAGGCTGATCACACCTCCCCTCTGGAACTTCGAAAGGGTCCTTCACACCCTTGGTGCAAATCAAGAAGTTCCCCGACCTAGCCGTCTCCACTCGAGAGGAATCACGAGGGTCCCGCCCACATCCAGAGGAACCCCGTTTCCGCCTCGTAGCTCGAGATGAGGGATCCTTTCCCTGCTTCGTCGGGAAAGAGTTCCCGGCGTTCCCGTCGCATCTCAAGAGGAGGCCCTCTCAACAGGAACGGCGAGAGGAACTCCAGGGTCGTGCCACCATTCCAAGAGTCCCCCAGATGTCTCAGTCCATTCCAGAGGAACCTCTTTTCCCTTCACCGGCTCGTCTTTCACGCCGAGGATCGACTCACACCAAGGTGGCACGTGGCACAGCCCTGTGGGAAAGCCTCGTGGGAAAGCCTCGAGGGACAGCCTCGAGGGAAAGCCACAGATCCCTTGATCCACGTGACAGGAAGCGTGACACTACTGCTGCAGCTCGGGAGGAAAGCGCACGTGCATGCCCCCACTCGAAACGAGGCCTGACTCCCCTGGGGAGACTCAGAAGCACCCCAAGATCCATGGCAACACTGGACAGGAATCCTCAGGTTCCGGCCCCGACTCCACACAAGGACTGAGGCCCCGGCATGGACGGGAGAGGAATCCCGAGAGGTCCCCTAGCAACTCGCATGGGGACTGGCCCTTCCTGAGGCCACCACAGCGGGTCCCTGAGGTCCCCGTCGAAACTCGAGAAGACCTGCCGCAACTCGAGAAAATCCAGGAGGTTCTCCCCTCCAGGCGAGATGAGGCCCATTTCCGCTGAGGCGTCTCGAGGCTGATCACACCTCACCTCTGGATCTTCGAAAGGGTCCTTCACACCCTTGGTGCAAATCAAGAAGTTCCCCGACATAGCCGTCTCCCCTCGAGAGGAATCACGAGGGTCCCGCCCACATCCAGAGGAGCCCCGTTTCCGCCTCGTAGCTCGAGATGAGGGATCCTTTCCCTGCTTCATCGGGAAAGAGTTCCCGGCCTTCCCGTCGCATCTCAAGAGGAGGCCCTCTCAACAGGAACGGCGACAGGAACTCCAGGGTCGTGCCACCATTCCAAGAGTCCCCCAGATGTCTCAGTCCATTCCAGAGGAACCTCTTTTCCCTTCACCGGCTCGTCTTTCACGCCGAGGATCGAATCACACCAAGGTGGCACGTGGCACAGCCCTGTGGGAAAGCCTCGTGGGAAAGCCTCGAGGGACAGGCTCGAGGGAAAGCCACAGATCCCTTGATCCACGTGACAGGAAGCGTGACACTACTGCTGCAGCTCGGGAGGAAAACGCACGTGCATGCCCCCACTCGAGACGAGGCCTGACTCCCTGGGGAGACTCAGAAGCACCCCAAGATCCATGGCAACACTGTAGAGGAATCCTCAGGTTCCAGCCCCGACTCCACACAAGGACTGACGCCCCGGCATGGACGGGAGAGGAATCCCGAGAGGTCCCATAGCAACTCGCATGGGGACTGGCCTTTCCTGAGGCCACCAGAGCGGGGCCCTGAGGTCCCCTTCGTAACTCGAGAAGACCTGCCGCAACTCGAGAAAATCCAGGAGGTTCTCCCCTCCAGGCGAGATGAGGCCCATTTCCGCTTAGGCGTCTCGAGGCTGATCACACCTCCCCTCTGGAACTTCGAAAGGGTCCTTCACACCCTTGGTGCAAATCAAGAAGTTCCCCGACCAGCCGTCTCCACTCGAGAGGAATCACGAGGGTCCCGCCCACATCCAGAGGAACCCCGTTTCCGCCTCGTAGCTCGAGATGAGGGATCCTTTCCCTGCTTCGTCGGGAAAGAGTTCCCAGCGTTCCCGTCGCATCTCAAGAGGAGGCCCTCTCAACAGGAACGGCGAGAGGAACTCCAGGGTCGTGCCACCATTCCAAGAGTCCCCCAGATGTCTCAGTCCATTCCAGAGGAACCTCTTTTCCCTTCACCGGCTCGTCTTTCACGCCGAGAATCGACTCACACCAAGGTGGCACGTGGCACAGCCCTGTGGGAAAGCCTCGTGGGACAGCCTCGAGGGACAGCCTGGAGGGAAAGCCACAGATCCCTTGATCCACGTGACAGGAAGCGTGACACTACTGCTGCAGCTCGGGAGGAAAGCGCACGTGCATGCCCCCACTCGAGACGAGGCCTGACTCCCCTGGGGAGACTCAGAAGCACCCCAAGATCCATGGCAACACTGGAGAGGAATCCTCAGGTTCCGGCCCCGACTCCACACAAGGACTGAGGCCCCGGCATGGACGGGAGAGGAATCCCGAGAGGTCCCCTAGCAACTCGCATGGGGACTGGCCTTTCCTGAGGCCACCAGATCGGGTCCCTGAGGTCCCCGTCGTAACTCGAGAAGACCTGCCGCAACTCGAGAAAATCCAGGAGGTTCTCCCCTCCAGGCGAGATGAGGCCCATTTCCGCTGAGGCGTCTCGAGGCTGATCACACCTCACCTCTGGAACTTCGAAAGGTTCCTTCACACCCTTGGTGCAAATCAAGAAGTTCCCCGACATACCCGTCTCCACTCGAGAGGAATCACGAGGGTCCCGCCCACATCCAGAGGAGCCCCGTTTCGGCCTCATAGCTCGAGATGAGGGATCCTTTCCCTGCTTCGTCGGGAAAGAGTTCCCGGCGTTCCCGTCGCATCTCAAGAGGAGGCCCTCTCAACAGGACCGGCGAGAGGAACTCCAGGGTCGTGCCACCATTCCAAGAGTCCCCCAGATGTCTCAGTCCATTGCAGAGGAACCTCTTTTCCCTTCACCGGCTCGTCTTTCACGCCGAGGATCGACTCACACCAAGGTGGTACGTGGCACAGCCCTGTGGGAAAGCCTCGTGGGAAAGCCTCGAGGGACAGCCTCGAGGGAAAGCCACAGATCCCTTGATCCACGTGACAGGAAGCGTGACACTACTGCTGCAGCTCGGGAGGAAAGCGCACGTGCATGCCCCCACACGAGACGAAGCCTGACTCCCCTGGGGAGACTCAGAAGCACCCCAAGATCCATGGCAACACTGGAGAGGAATCCTCAGGTTCCGGCCCCGACTCCACACAAGGACTGAGGCCCCGGCATGGACGGGAGAGGAATCCCGAGAGGTCCCCTAGCAACTCGCATGGGGACTGGCCTTTCCTGAGGCCACCAGAGCGGGTCCCTGAGGTCCCCGTCGTAACTCGAGAAGACCTGCCGCAACTCGAGAAAATCCAGGAGGTTCTCCCCTCCAGGCGAGATGAGGCCCATTTCCGCTTAGGCGTCTCGAGCCTGATCACACCTCCCCTCTGGAACTTCGAAAGGGTCCTTCACACCCTTGGTGCAAATCATGAAGTTCCCCGACATACCCGTCTCCACTCGAGAGGAATCACGAGGGTCCCGCCCACATCCAGAGGAGCCCCGTTTCCTCCTCGTAGCTCGAGATGAGGGATCCTTTCCCTGCTTCGTCAGGAATGAGTTCCCGGCGTTCCTGTCGCATCTCAAGAGGAGGCCCTCTCAACAGGAACGGCGAGAGGAACTCCAGGGTCGTGCACCCATTCCAAGAGTCCCCCAGATGTCTCAGTCCATTCCAGAGGAACCTCTTTTCCCTTCACCGGCTCGTCTTTCACGCCGAGGATCGAATCACACCAAGGTGGAACGTGGCACAGCCCTGTGGGAAAGCCTCGTGGGAAAGCCTCGAGGGACAGCCTCGAGGGAAAGCCACAGATCCCTTGATCCACGTGACAGGAAGCGTGACACTACTGCTGCAGCTCGGGAGGAAAGCGCACGTGCATGCCCCCACTCGAGACGAGGCCTGACTCCCTGGGGAGACTCAGAAGCACCCCAAGATCCATGGCAACACTGGAGAGGAATCCTCAGGTTCCGGCCCCGACTCCACACAAGGACTGAGGCCCCGGCATGGACGGGAGAGGAATCCCGAGAGGTCCCCTAGCAACTCGCATGGGGACTGGCCCTTCCTGAGGCCACCACAGCGGGTCCCTGAGGTCCCCGTCGTAACTCGAGAAGACCTGCCGCAACTCGAGAAAATCCAGGAGGTTCTCCCCTCCAGGCGAGATGAGGCCCATTTCCGCTGCGGCGTCTCGAGGCTGATCACACCTCACCTCTGGATCTTCGAAAGGGTCCTTCACACCCTTGGTGCAAATCAAGAAGTTCCCCGACATAGCCGTCTCCCCTCGAGAGGAATCACGAGGGTCCCGCCCACATCCAGAGGAGCCCCGTTTCCGCCTCGTAGCTCGAGATGAGGGATCCTTTCCCTGCTTCAGCGGGAAAGAGTTCCCGGCCTTCCCGTCGCATCTCAAGAGGAGGCCCTCTCAACAGGAACGGCGAGAGGAACTCCAGGGTCGTGCCACCATTCCAAGAGTCCCCCAGATGTCTCAGTCCATTCCAGAGGAACCTCTTTTCCCTTCACCGGCTCGTCTTTCACGCAGAGGATCGAATCACACCAAGGTGGCACGTGGCACAGCCCTGTGGGAAAGCCTCGTGGGAAAGCCTCGAGGGACAGGCTCGAGGGAAAGCCACAGATCCCTTGATCCACGTGACAGGAAGCGTGACACTACTGCTGCAGCTCGGGAGGAAAATGCACGTGCATGCCCCCACTTGAGACGAGGCCTGACTCCCTGGGGAGACTCAGAAGCACCCCAAGATCCATGGCAACACTGGAGAGGAATCCTCAGGTTCCAGCCCCGACTCCACACAAGGACTGACGCCCCGGCATGGACGGGAGAGGAATCCCGAGAGGTCCCCTAGCAACTCGCATGGGGACTGGCCTTTCCTGAGGCCACCAGAGCGGGGCCCTGAGGTCCCCTTCGTAACTCGAGAAGACCTGCCGCAACTCGAGAAAATCCAGGAGGTTCTCCCCTCCAGGCGAGATGAGGCCCATTTCCGCTGAGGCGTCTCGAGGCTGATCACACCTCCCCTCTGGAACTTCGAAAGGGTCCTTCACACCCTTGGTGCAAATCAAGAAGTTCCCCGACCAGCCGTCTCCACTCGAGAGGAATCACGAGGGTCCCGCCCACATCCAGAGGAACCCCGTTTCCGCCTCGTAGCTCGAGATGAGGGATCCTTTCCCTGCTTCGTCGGGAAAGAGTTCCCGGCCTTCCCGTCGCATCTCAAGAGGAGGCCCTCTCAACAGGAACGGCGAGAGGAACTCCAGGGTCGTGCCACCATTCCAAGAGTCCCCCAGATGTCTCAGTCCATTCCAGAGGAACCTCTTTTCCCTTCACCGGCTCGTCTTTCACGCCGAGAATCGACTCACACCAAGGTGGCACGTGGCACAGCCCTGTGGGAAAGCCTCGTGGGACAGCCTCGAGGGACAGCCTGGAGGGAAAGCCACAGATCCCTTTATCCACGTGACAGGAAGCGTGACACTACTGCTGCAGCTCGGGAGGAAAGCGCACGTGCATGCCCCCACTCGAGACGAGGCCTGACTCCCCTGGGGAGACTCAGAAGCACCCCAAGATCCATGGCAACACTGGAGAGGAATCCTCAGGTTCCGGCCCCGACTCCACACAAGGACTGAGGCCCCGGCATGGACGGGAGAGGAATCCCGAGAGGTCCCCTAGCAACTCGCATGGGGACTGGCCTTTCCTGAGGCCACCAGATCGGGTCCCTGAGGTCCCCGTCGTAACTCGAGAAGACCTGCCGCAACTCGAGAAAATCCAGGAGGTTCTCCCCTCCAGGCGAGATGAGGCCCATTTCCGCTGAGGCGTCTCGAGGCTTATCACACCTCACCTCTGGAACTTCGAAAGGGTCCTTCACACCCTTGGTGCAAATCAAGAAGTTCCCCGACATACCCGTCTCCACTCGAGAGGAATCACGAGGGTCCCGCCCACATCCAGAGGAGCCCCGTTTCGGCCTCATAGCTCGAGATGAGGGATCCTTTCCCTGCTTCGTCGGGAAAGAGTTCCCGGCGTTCCCGTCGCATCTCAAGAGGAGGCCCTCTCAACAGGACCGGCGAGAGGAACTCCAGGGTCGTGCCACCATTCCAAGAGTCCCCCAGATGTCTCAGTCCATTGCAGAGGAACCTCTTTTCCCTTCACCGGCTCGTCTTTCACGCCGAGGATCGACTCACACCAAGGTGGTACGTGGCACAGCCCTGTGGGAAAGCCTCGTGGGAAAGCCTCGAGGGACAGCCTCGAGGGAAAGCCACAGATCCCTTGATCCACGTGACAGGAAGCGTGACACTACTGCTGCAGCTCGGGAGGAAAGCGCACGTGCATGCCCCCACACGAGACGAAGCCTGACTCACCTGGGGAGACTCAGAAGCACCCCAAGATCCATGGCAACACTGGAGAGGAATCCTCAGGTTCCGGCCCAGACTCCACACAAGGACTGAGGCCCCGGCATGGACGGGAGAGGAATCCCGAGAGGTCCCCTAGCAACTCGCATGGGGACTGGCCTTTCCTGAGGCCACCAGAGCGGGTCCCTGAGGTCCCCGTCGTAACTCGAGAAGACCTGCCGCAACTCGAGAAAATCCAGGAGGTTCTCCCCTCAAGGCGAGATGAGGCCCATTTCCGCTTAGGCGTCTCGAGCCTGATCACACCTCCCCTCTGGAACTTCGAAAGGGTCCTTCACACCCTTGGTGCAAATCAAGAAGTTCCCCGACCTAGCCGTCTCCACTCGGGAGGAATCACGAGGGTCCCGCCCACATCCAGAGGAACCCCGTTTCCGCCTCGTAGCTCGAGATGAGGGATCCTTTCCCTGCTTCGTCGGGAAAGAGTTCCCGGCGTTCCCGTCGCATCTCAAGAGGAGGCCCTCTCAACAGGAACGGCGAGAGGAACTCCAGGGTCGTGCCACCATTCCAAAAGTCCCCCAGATGTCTCAGTCCATTCCAGAGGAACCTCTTTTCCCTTCACCGGCTCGTCTTTCACGCCGAGGATCGACTCACACCAAGGTGGCACGTGGCACAGCCCTGTGGGAAAGCCTCGTGGGAAAGCCTCGAGGGACAGCCTCGAGGGAAAGCCACAGATCCCTTGATCCACGTGACAGGAAGCGTGACACTACTGCTGCAGCTCGGGAGGAAAGCGCACGTGCATGCCCCCACTCGAGACGAGGCCTGACTCCCCTGGGGAGACTCAGAAGCACCCCAAGATCCATGGAAACACTGGACAGGAATCCTCAGGTTCCGGCCCCGACTCCACACAAGGACTGAGGCCCCGGCATGGACGGGAGAGGAATCCCGAGAGGTCCCCTAGCAACTCGCATGGGGACTGGCCTTTCCTGAGGCCACCAGAGCGGGTCCCTGAGGTCCCCGTCGTAACTCGAGAAGACCTCCCGCAATTCGAGAAAATCCAGGAGGTTCTCCCCTCCAGGCGAGATGAGGCCCATTTCCGCTGAGGCGTCTCGAGGCTGATCACACCTCACCTCTGGAACTTCGAAAGGGTCCTTCACACCCTTGGTGCAAATCAAGAAGTTCCCCGACCTAGCCGTCTCCACTCGAGAGGAATCACGAGGGTCCCGCCCACATCCAGAGGAACCCCGTTTCCGCCTCGTAGCTCGAGATGAGGGATCCTTTCCCTGCTTCGTAGGGAAAGAGTTCCCGGCGTTCCCGTCGCATCTCAAGAGGAGGCCCTCTCAACAGGAACGGCGAGAGGAACTCCAGGGTCGTGCCACCATTCCAAAAGTCCCCCAGATGTCTCAGTCCATTCCAGAGGAACCTCTTTTCCCTTCACCGGCTCGTCTTTCACGCCGAGGATCGACTCACACCAAGGTGGCACGTGGCACAGCCCTGTGGGAAAGCCTCGTGGGAAAGCCTCGAGGGACAGCCTCGAGGGAAAGCCACAGATCCCTTGATCCACGTGACAGGAAGCGTGACACTACTGCTGCAGCTCGGGAGGAAAGCGCACGTGCATGCCCCCACTCGAGACGAGGCCTGACTCCCCTGGGGAGACTCAGAAGCACCCCAAGATCCATGGAAACAATGGACAGGAATCCTCAGGTTCCGGCCCCGACTCCACACAAGGACTGAGGCCCCGGCATGGACGGGAGAGGAATCCCGAGAGGTCCCCTAGCAACTCGCATGGGGACTGGCCTTTCCTGAGGCCACCAGAGCGGGTCCCTGAGGTCCCCGTCGTAACTCGAGAAGACCTGCCGCAACTCGAGAAAATCCAGGAGGTTCTCCCCTCCAGGCGAGATGAGGCCCATTTCCGCTGAGGCGTCTCGAGGCTGATCACACCTCCACTCTGGAACTTCGAAAGGGTCCTTCACACCCTTGGTGCAAATCAAGAAGTTCCCCGACCTAGCCGTCTCCACTCGAGAGGAATCACGAGGGTCCCGCCCACATCCAGAGGAACTCCGTTTCCGCCTCGTAGCTCGAGATGAGGGATCCTTTCCCTGCTTCATCGGGAAAGAGTTCCCGGCCTTCCCGTCGCATCTCAAGAGGAGGCCCTCTCAACAGGAACGGCGACAGGAACTCCAGGGTCGTGCCACCATTCCAAGAGTCCCCCAGATGTCTCAGTCCATTCCAGAGGAACCTCTTTTCCCTTCACCGGCTCGTCTTTCACGCCGAGGATCGAATCACACCAAGGTGGCACGTGGCACAGCCCTGTGGGAAAGCCTCGTGGGAAAGCCTCGAGGGACAGGCTCGAGGGAAAGCCACAGATCCCTTGATCCACGTGACAGGAAGCGTGACACTACTGCTGCAGCTCGGGAGGAAAACGCACGTGCATGCCCCCACTCGAGACGAGGCCTGACTCCCTGGGGAGACTCAGAAGCACCCCAAGATCCATGGCAACACTGTAGAGGAATCCTCAGGTTCCAGCCCCGACTCCACACAAGGACTGACGCCCCGGCATGGACGGGAGAGGAATCCCGAGAGGTCCCATAGCAACTCGCATGGGGACTGGCCTTTCCTGAGGCCACCAGAGCGGGGCCCTGAGGTCCCCTTCGTAACTCGAGAAGACCTGCCGCAACTCGAGAAAATCCAGGAGGTTCTCCCCTCCAGGCGAGATGAGGCCCATTTCCGCTGAGGCGTCTCGAGGCTGATCACACCTCCCCTCTGGAACTTCGAAAGGGTCCTTCACACCCTTGGTGCAAATCAAGAAGTTCCCCGACCAGCCGTCTCCACTCGAGAGGAATCACGAGGGTACCGCCCACATCCAGAGGAACCCCGTTTCCGCCTCGTAGCTCGAGATGAGGGATCCTTTCCCTGCTTCGTCGGGAAAGAGTTCCCAGCGTTCCCGTCGCATCTCAAGAGGAGGCCCTCTCAACAGGAACGGCGAGAGGAACTCCAGGGTCGTGCCACCATTCCAAGAGTCCCCCAGATGTCTCAGTCCATTCCAGAGGAACCTCTTTTCCCTTCACCGGCTCGTCTTTCACGCCGAGAATCGACTCACACCAAGGTGGCACGTGGCACAGCCCTGTGGGAAAGCCTCGTGGGACAGCCTCGAGGGACAGCCTGGAGGGAAAGCCACAGATCCCTTGATCCACGTGACAGGAAGCGTGACACTACTGCTGCAGCTCGGGAGGAAAGCGCACGTGCATGCCCCCACTCGAGACGAGGCCTGACTCCCCTGGGGAGACTCAGAAGCACCCCAAGATCCATGGCAACACTGGAGAGGAATCCTCAGGTTCCGGCCCCGACTCCACACAAGGACTGAGGCCCCGGCATGGACGGGAGAGGAATCCCGAGAGGTCCCCTAGCAACTCGCATGGGGACTGGCCTTTCCTGAGGCCACCAGATCGGGTCCCTGAGGTCCCCGTCGTAACTCGAGAAGACCTGCCGCAACTCGAGAAAATCCAGGAGGTTCTCCCCTCCAGGCGAGATGAGGCCCATTTCCGCTGAGGCGTCTCGAGGCTGATCACACCTCACCTCTGGAACTTCGAAAGGGTCCTTCACACCCTTGGTGCAAATCAAGAAGTTCCCCGACATACCCGTCTCCACTCGAGAGGAATCACGAGGGTCCCGCCCACATCCAGAGGAGCCCCGTTTCGGCCTCATAGCTCGAGATGAGGGATCCTTTCCCTGCTTCGTCGGGAAAGAGTTCCCGGCGTTCCCGTCGCATCTCAAGAGGAGGCCCTCTCAACAGGACCGGCGAGAGGAACTCCAGGGTCGTGCCACCATTCCAAGAGTCCCCCAGATGTCTCAGTCCATTGCAGAGGAACCTCTTTTCCCTTCACCGGCTCGTCTTTCACGCCGAGGATCGACTCACACCAAGGTGGTACGTGGCACAGCCCTGTGGGAAAGCCTCGTGGGAAAGCCTCGAGGGACAGCCTCGAGGGAAAGCCACAGATCCCTTGATCCACGTGACAGGAAGCGTGACACTACTGCTGCAGCTCGGGAGGAAAGCGCACGTGCATGCCCCCACACGAGACGAAGCCTGACTCCCCTGGGGAGACTCAGAAGCACCCCAAGATCCATGGCAACACTGGAGAGGAATCCTCAGGTTCCGGCCCCGACTCCACACAAGGACTGAGGCCCCGGCATGGACGGGAGAGGAATCCCGAGAGGTCCCCTAGCAACTCGCATGGGGACTGGCCTTTCCTGAGGCCACCAGAGCGGGTCCCTGAGGTCCCCGTCGTAACTCGAGAAGACCTGCCGCAACTCGAGAAAATCCAGGAGGTTCTCCCCTCCAGGCGAGATGAGGCCCATTTCCGCTTAGGCGTCTCGAGGCTGATCACACCTCCCCTCTGGAACTTCGAAAGGGTCCTTCACACCCTTGGTGCAAATCATGAAGTTCCCCGACATACCCGTCTCCACTCGAGAGGAATCACGAGGGTCCCGCCCACATCCAGAGGAGCCCCGTTTCCTCCTCGTAGCTCGAGATGAGGGATCCTTTCCCTGCTTCGTCAGGAATGAGTTCCCGGCGTTCCTGTCGCATCTCAAGAGGAGGCCCTCTCAACAGGAACGGCGAGAGGAACTCCAGGGTCGTGCACCCATTCCAAGAGTCCCCCAGATGTCTCAGTCCATTCCAGAGGAACCTCTTTTCCCTTCACCGGCTCGTCTTTCACGCCGAGGATCGAATCACACCAAGGTGGAACGTGGCACAGCCCTGTGGGAAAGCCTCGTGGGAAAGCCTCGAGGGACAGCCTCGAGGGAAAGCCACAGATCCCTTGATCCACGTGACAGGAAGCGTGACACTACTGCTGCAGCTCGGGAGGAAAGCGCACGTGCATGCCCCCACTCGAGACGAGGCCTGACTCCCTGGGGAGACTCAGAAGCACCCCAAGATCCATGGCAACACTGGAGAGGAATCCTCAGGTTCCGGCCCCGACTCCACACAAGGACTGAGGCCCCGGCATGGACGGGAGAGGAATCCCGAGAGGTCCCCTAGCAACTCGCATGGGGACTGGCCCTTCCTGAGGCCACCACAGCGGGTCCCTGAGGTCCCCGTCGTAACTCGAGAAGACCTGCCGCAACTCGAGAAAATCCAGGAGGTTCTCCCCTCCAGGCGAGATGAGGCCCATTTCCGCTGCGGCGTCTCGAGGCTGATCACACCTCACCTCTGGATCTTCGAAAGGGTCCTTCACACCCTTGGTGCAAATCAAGAAGTTCCCCGACATAGCCGTCTCCCCTCGAGAGGAATCACGAGGGTCCCGCCCACATCCAGAGGAGCCCCGTTTCCGCCTCGTAGCTCGAGATGAGGGATCCTTTCCCTGCTTCAGCGGGAAAGAGTTCCCGGCCTTCCCGTCGCATCTCAAGAGGAGGCCCTCTCAACAGGAACGGCGAGAGGAACTCCAGGGTCGTGCCACCATTCCAAGAGACCCCCAGATGTCTCAGTCCATTCCAGAGGAACCTCTTTTCCCTTCACCGGCTCGTCTTTCACGCCGAGGATCGAATCACACCAAGGTGGCACGTGGCACAGCCCTGTGGGAAAGCCTCGTGGGAAAGCCTCGAGGGACAGGCTCGAGGGAAAGCCACAGATCCCTTGATCCACGTGACAGGAAGCGTGACACTACTGCTGCAGCTCGGGAGGAAAATGCACGTGCATGCCCCCACTTGAGACGAGGCCTGTCTCCCTGGGGAGACTCAGAAGCACCCCAAGATCCATGGCAACACTGGAGAGGAATCCTCAGGTTCCAGCCCCGACTCCACACAAGGACTGACGCCCCGGCATGGACGGGAGAGGAATCCCGAGAGGTCCCCTAGCAACTCGCATGGGGACTGGCCTTTCCTGAGGCCACCAGAGCGGGGCCCTGAGGTCCCCTTCGTAACTCGAGAAGACCTGCCGCAACTCGAGAAAATCCAGGAGGTTCTCCCCTCCAGGCGAGATGAGGCCCATTTCCGCTGAGGCGTCTCGAGGCTGATCACACCTCCCCTCTGGAACTTCGAAAGGGTCCTTCACACCCTTGGTGCAAATCAAGAAGTTCCCCGACCAGCCGTCTCCACTCGAGAGGAATCACGAGGGTCCCGCCCACATCCAGAGGAACCCCGTTTCCGCCTCGTAGCTCGAGATGAGGGATCCTTTCCCTGCTTCGTCGGGAAAGAGTTCCCGGCCTTCCCGTCGCATCTCAAGAGGAGGCCCTCTCAACAGGAACGGCGAGAGGAACTCCAGGGTCGTGCCACCATTCCAAGAGTCCCCCAGATGTCTCAGTCCATTCCAGAGGAACCTCTTTTCCCTTCACCGGCTCGTCTTTCACGCCGAGAATCGACTCACACCAAGGTGGCACGTGGCACAGCCCTGTGGGAAAGCCTCGTGGGACAGCCTCGAGGGACAGCCTGGAGGGAAAGCCACAGATCCCTTTATCCACGTGACAGGAAGCGTGACACTACTGCTGCAGCTCGGGAGGAAAGCGCACGTGCATGCCCCCACTCGAGACGAGGCCTGACTCCCCTGGGGAGACTCAGAAGCACCCCAAGATCCATGGCAACACTGGAGAGGAATCCTCAGGTTCCGGCCCCGACTCCACACAAGGACTGAGGCCCCGGCATGGACGGGAGAGGAATCCCGAGAGGTCCCCTAGCAACTCGCATGGGGACTGGCCTTTCCTGAGGCCACCAGATCGGGTCCCTGAGGTCCCCGTCGTAACTCGAGAAGACCTGCCGCAACTCGAGAAAATCCAGGAGGTTCTCCCCTCCAGGCGAGATGAGGCCCATTTCCGCTGAGGCGTCTCGAGGCTGATCACACCTCACCTCTGGAACTTCGAAAGGGTCCTTCACACCCTTGGTGCAAATCAAGAAGTTCCCCGACATACCCGTCTCCACTCGAGAGGAATCACGAGGGTCCCGCCCACATCCAGAGGAGCCCCGTTTCGGCCTCATAGCTCGAGATGAGGGATCCTTTCCCTGCTTCGTCGGGAAAGAGTTCCCGGCGTTCCCGTCGCATCTCAAGAGGAGGCCCTCTCAACAGGACCGGCGAGAGGAACTCCAGGGTCGTGCCACCATTCCAAGAGTCCCCCAGATGTCTCAGTCCATTGCAGAGGAACCTCTTTTCCCTTCACCGGCTCGTCTTTCACGCCGAGGATCGACTCACACCAAGGTGGTACGTGGCACAGCCCTGTGGGAAAGCCTCGTGGGAAAGCCTCGAGGGACAGCCTCGAGGGAAAGCCACAGATCCCTTGATCCACGTGACAGGAAGCGTGACACTACTGCTGCAGCTCGGGAGGAAAGCGCACGTGCATGCCCCCACACGAGACGAAGCCTGACTCCCCTGGGGAGACTCAGAAGCACCCCAAGATCCATGGCAACACTGGAGAGGAATCCTCAGGTTCCGGCCCCGACTCCACACAAGGACTGAGGCCCCGGCATGGATGGGAGAGGAATCCCGAGAGGTCCCCTAGCAACTCGCATGGGGACTGGCCTTTCCTGAGGCCACCAGAGCGGGTCCCTGAGGTCCCCGTCGTAACTCGAGAAGACCTGCCGCAACTCGAGAAAATCCAGGAGGTTCTCCCCTCCAGGCGAGATGAGGCCCATTTCCGCTTAGGCGTCTCGAGCCTGATCACACCTCCCCTCTGGAACTTCGAAAGGGTCCTTCACACCCTTGGTGCAAATCATGAAGTTCCCCGACATACCCGTCTCCACTCGAGAGGAATCACGAGGGTCCCGCCCACATCCAGAGGAGCCCCGTTTCCTCCTCGTAGCTCGAGATGAGGGATCCTTTCCCTGCTTCGTCAGGAATGAGTTCCCGGCGTTCCTGTCGCATCTCAAGAGGAGGCCCTCTCAACAGGAACGGCGAGAGGAACTCCAGGGTCGTGCACCCATTCCAAGAGTCCCCCAGATGTCTCAGTCCATTCCAGAGGAACCTCTTTTCCCTTCACCGGCTCGTCTTTCACGCCGAGGATCGAATCACACCAAGGTGGAACGTGGCACAGCCCTGTGGGAAAGCCTCGTGGGAAAGCCTCGAGGGACAGCCTCGAGGGAAAGCCACAGATCCCTTGATCCACGTGACAGGAAGCGTGACACTACTGCTGCAGCTCGGGAGGAAAGCGCACGTGCATGCCCCCACTCGAGACGAGGCCTGACTCCCTGGGGAGACTCAGAAGCACCCCAAGATCCATGGCAACACTGGAGAGGAATCCTCAGGTTCCGGCCCCGACTCCACACAAGGACTGAGGCCCCGGCATGGACGGGAGAGGAATCCCGAGAGGTCCCCTAGCAACTCGCATGGGGACTGGCCCTTCCTGAGGCCACCACAGCGGGTCCCTGAGGTCCCCGTCGTAACTCGAGAAGACCTGCCGCAACTCGAGAAAATCCAGGAGGTTCTCCCCTCCAGGCGAGATGAGGCCCATTTCCGCTGCGGCGTCTCGAGGCTGATCACACCTCACCTCTGGATCTTCGAAAGGGTCCTTCACACCCTTGGTGCAAATCAAGAAGTTCCCCGACATAGCCGTCTCCCCTCGAGAGGAATCACGAGGGTCCCGCCCACATCCAGAGGAGCCCCGTTTCCGCCTCGTAGCTCGAGATGAGGGATCCTTTCCCTGCTTCAGCGGGAAAGAGTTCCCGGCCTTCCCGTCGCATCTCAAGAGGAGGCCCTCTCAACAGGAACGGCGAGAGGAACTCCAGGGTCGTGCCACCATTCCAAGAGTCCCCCAGATGTCTCAGTCCATTCCAGAGGAACCTCTTTTCCCTTCACCGGCTCGTCTTTCACGCCGAGGATCGAATCACACCAAGGTGGCACGTGGCACAGCCCTGTGGGAAAGCCTCGTGGGAAAGCCTCGAGGGACAGGCTCGAGGGAAAGCCACAGATCCCTTGATCCACGTGACAGGAAGCGTGACACTACTGCTGCAGCTCGGGAGGAAAATGCACGTGCATGCCCCCACTTGAGACGAGGCCTGACTCCCTGGGGAGACTCAGAAGCACCCCAAGATCCATGGCAACACTGGAGAGGAATCCTCAGGTTCCAGCCCCGACTCCACACAAGGACTGACGCCCCGGCATGGACGGGAGAGGAATCCCGAGAGGTCCCCTAGCAACTCGCATGGGGACTGGCCTTTCCTGAGGCCACCAGAGCGGGGCCCTGAGGTCCCCTTCGTAACTCGAGAAGACCTGCCGCAACTCGAGAAAATCCAGGAGGTTCTCCCCTCCAGGCGAGATGAGGCCCATTTCCGCTGAGGCGTCTCGAGGCTGATCACACCTCCCCTCTGGAACTTCGAAAGGGTCCTTCACACCCTTGGTGCAAATCAAGAAGTTCCCCGACCAGCCGTCTCCACTCGAGAGGAATCATGAGGGTCCCGCCCACATCCAGAGGAACCCCGTTTCCGCCTCGTAGCTCGAGATGAGGGATCCTTTCCCTGCTTCGTCGGGAAAGAGTTCCCGGCCTTCCCGTCGCATCTCAAGAGGAGGCCCTCTCAACAGGAACGGCGAGAGGAACTCCAGGGTCGTGCCACCATTCCAAGAGTCCCCCAGATGTCTCAGTCCATTCCAGAGGAACCTCTTTTCCCTTCACCGGCTCGTCTTTCACGCCGAGAATCGACTCACACCAAGGTGGCACGTGGCACAGCCCTGTGGGAAAGCCTCGTGGGACAGCCTCGAGGGACAGCCTGGAGGGAAAGCCACAGATCCCTTTATCCACGTGACAGGAAGCGTGACACTACTGCTGCAGCTCGGGAGGAAAGCGCACGTGCATGCCCCCACACGAGACGAAGCCTGACTCCCCTGGGGAGACTCAGAAGCACCCCAAGATCCATGGCAACACTGGAGAGGAATCCTCAGGTTCCGGCCCCGACTCCACACAAGGACTGAGGCCCCGGCATGGATGGGAGAGGAATCCCGAGAGGTCCCCTAGCAACTCGCATGGGGACTGGCCTTTCCTGAGGCCACCAGAGCGGGTCCCTGAGGTCCCCGTCGTAACTCGAGAAGACCTGCCGCAACTCGAGAAAATCCAGGAGGTTCTCCCCTCCAGGCGAGATGAGGCCCATTTCCGCTTAGGCGTCTCGAGCCTGATCACACCTCCCCTCTGGAACTTCGAAAGGGTCCTTCACACCCTTGGTGCAAATCATGAAGTTCCCCGACATACCCGTCTCCACTCGAGAGGAATCACGAGGGTCCCGCCCACATCCAGAGGAGCCCCGTTTCCTCCTCGTAGCTCGAGATGAGGGATCCTTTCCCTGCTTCGTCAGGAATGAGTTCCCGGCGTTCCTGTCGCATCTCAAGAGGAGGCCCTCTCAACAGGAACGGCGAGAGGAACTCCAGGGTCGTGCACCCATTCCAAGAGTCCCCCAGATGTCTCAGTCCATTCCAGAGGAACCTCTTTTCCCTTCACCGCTCGTCTTTCACGCCGAGGATCGAATCACACCAAGGTGGAACGTGGCACAGCCCTGTGGGAAAGCCTCGTGGGAAAGCCTCGAGGGACAGCCTCGAGGGAAAGCCACAGATCCCTTGATCCACGTGACAGGAAGCGTGACACTACTGCTGCAGCTCGGGAGGAAAGCGCACGTGCATGCCCCCACTCGAGACGAGGCCTGACTCCCTGGGGAGACTCAGAAGCACCCCAAGATCCATGGCAACACTGGAGAGGAATCCTCAGGTTCCGGCCCCGACTCCACACAAGGACTGAGGCCCCGGCATGGACGGGAGAGGAATCCCGAGAGGTCCCCTAGCAACTCGCATGGGGACTGGCCCTTCCTGAGGCCACCACAGCGGGTCCCTGAGGTCCCCGTCGTAACTCGAGAAGACCTGCCGCAACTCGAGAAAATCCAGGAGGTTCTCCCCTCCAGGCGAGATGAGGCCCATTTCCGCTGCGGCGTCTCGAGGCTGATCACACCTCACCTCTGGATCTTCGAAAGGGTCCTTCACACCCTTGGTGCAAATCAAGAAGTTCCCCGACATAGCCGTCTCCCCTCGAGAGGAATCACGAGGGTCCCGCCCACATCCAGAGGAGCCCCGTTTCCGCCTCGTAGCTCGAGATGAGGGATCCTTTCCCTGCTTCAGCGGGAAAGAGTTCCCGGCCTTCCCGTCGCATCTCAAGAGGAGGCCCTCTCAACAGGAACGGCGAGAGGAACTCCAGGGTCGTGCCACCATTCCAAGGAGTCCCCCAGATGTCTCAGTCCATTCCAGAGGAACCTCTTTTCCCTTCACCGGCTCGTCTTTCACGCCGAGGATCGAATCACACCAAGGTGGCACGTGGCACAGCCCTGTGGGAAAGCCTCGTGGGAACAGCCTCGAGGGACAGGCTCGAGGGAAAGCCACAGATCCCTTGATCCACGTGACAGGAAGCGTGACACTACTGCTGCAGCTCGGGAGGAAAATGCACGTGCATGCCCCCACTTGAGACGAGGCCTGACTCCCTGGGGAGACTCAGAAGCACCCCAAGATCCATGGCAACACTGGAGAGGAATCCTCAGGTTCCAGCCCCGACTCCACACAAGGACTGACGCCCCGGCATGGACGGGAGAGGAATCCCGAGAGGTCCCCTAGCAACTCGCATGGGGACTGGCCTTTCCTGAGGCCACCAGAGCGGGGCCCTGAGGTCCCCTTCGTAACTCGAGAAGACCTGCCGCAACTCGAGAAAATCCAGGAGGTTCTCCCCTCCAGGCGAGATGAGGCCCATTTCCGCTGAGGCGTCTCGAGGCTGATCACACCTCCCCTCTGGAACTTCGAAAGGGTCCTTCACACCCTTGGTGCAAATCAAGAAGTTCCCCGACCAGCCGTCTCCACTCGAGAGGAATCATGAGGGTCCCGCCCACATCCAGAGGAACCCCGTTTCCGCCCTCGTAGCTCGAGATGAGGGATCCTTTCCCTGCTTCGTCGGGAAAGAGTTCCCGGCCTTCCCGTCGCATCTCAAGAGGAGGCCCTCTCAACAGGAACGGCGAGAGGAACTCCAGGGTCGTGCCACCATTCCAAGAGTCCCCCAGATGTCTCAGTCCATTCCAGAGGAACCTCTTTTCCCTTCACCGGCTCGTCTTTCACGCCGAGAATCGACTCACACCAAGGTGGCACGTGGCACAGCCCTGTGGGAAAGCCTCGTGGGACAGCCTCGAGGGACAGCCTGGAGGGAAAAGCCACAGATCCCTTTATCCACGTGACAGGAAGCGTGACACTACTGCTGCAGCTCGGGAGGAAAGCGCACGTGCATGCCCCCACTCGAGACGAGGCCTGACTCCCCTGGGGAGACTCAGAAGCACCCCAAGATCCATGGCAACACTGGAGAGGAATCCTCAGGTTCCGGCCCCGACTCCACACAAGGACTGAGGCCCCGGCATGGACGGGAGAGGAATCCCGAGAGGTCCCCTAGCAACTCGCATGGGGACTGGCCTTTCCTGAGGCCACCAGATCGGGTCCCTGAGGTCCCCGTCGTAACTCGAGAAGACCTGCCGCAACTCGAGAAAATCCAGGAGGTTCTCCCCTCCAGGCGAGATGAGGCCCATTTCCGCTGAGGCGTCTCGAGGCTTATCACACCTCACCTCTGGAACTTCGAAAGGGTCCTTCACACCCTTGGTGCAAATCAAGAAGTTCCCCGACATACCCGTCTCCACTCGAGAGGAATCACGAGGGTCCCGCCCACATCCAGAGGAGCCCCGTTTCGGCCTCATAGCTCGAGATGAGGGATCCTTTCCCTGCTTCGTCGGGAAAGAGTTCCCGGCGTTCCCGTCGCATCTCAAGAGGAGGCCCTCTCAACAGGAACGGCGAGAGGAACTCCAGGGTCGTGCCACCATTCCAAGAGTCCCCCAGATGTCTCAGTCCATTGCAGAGGAACCTCTTTTCCCTTCACCGGCTCGTCTTTCACGCCGAGGATCGACTCACACCAAGGTGGTACGTGGCACAGCCCTGTGGGAAAGCCTCGTGGGAAAGCCTCGAGGGACAGCCTCGAGGGAAAGCCACAGATCCCTTGATCCACGTGACAGGAAGCGTGACACTACTGCTGCAGCTCGGGAGGAAAGCGCACGTGCATGCCCCCACACGAGACGAAGCCTGACTCACCTGGGGAGACTCAGAAGCACCCCAAGATCCATGGCAACACTGGAGAGGAATCCTCAGGTTCCGGCCCAGACTCCACACAAGGACTGAGGCCCCGGCATGGACGGGAGAGGAATCCCGAGAGGTCCCCTAGCAACTCGCATGGGGACTGGCCTTTCCTGAGGCCACCAGAGCGGGTCCCTGAGGTCCCCGTCGTAACTCGAGAAGACCTGCCGCAACTCGAGAAAATCCAGGAGGTTCTCCCCTCCAGGCGAGATGAGGCCCATTTCCGCTTAGGCGTCTCGAGCCTGATCACACCTCCCCTCTGGAACTTCGAAAGGGTCCTTCACACCCTTGGTGCAAATCATGAAGTTCCCCGACATACCCGTCTCCACTCGAGAGGAATCACGAGGGTCCCGCCCACATCCAGAGGAGCCCCGTTTCCTCCTCGTAGCTCGAGATGAGGGATCCTTTCCCTGCTTCGTCAGGAATGAGTTCCCGGCGTTCCTGTCGCATCTCAAGAGGAGGCCCTCTCAACAGGAACGGCGAGAGGAACTCCAGGGTCGTGCACCCATTCCAAGAGTCCCCCAGATGTCTCAGTCCATTCCAGAGGAACCTCTTTTCCCTTCACCGGCTCGTCTTTCACGCCGAGGATCGAATCACACCAAGGTGGAACGTGGCACAGCCCTGTGGGAAAGCCTCGTGGGAAAGCCTCGAGGGACAGCCTCGAGGGAAAGCCACAGATCCCTTGATCCACGTGACAGGAAGCGTGACACTACTGCTGCAGCTCGGGAGGAAAGCGCACGTGCATGCCCCCACTCGAGACGAGGCCTGACTCCCTGGGGAGACTCAGAAGCACCCCAAGATCCATGGCAACACTGGAGAGGAATCCTCAGGTTCCGGCCCCGACTCCACACAAGGACTGAGGCCCCGGCATGGACGGGAGAGGAATCCCGAGAGGTCCCCTAGCAACTCGCATGGGGACTGGCCTTTCCTGAGGCAACCAGAGCGGGGCCCTGAGGTCCCCTTCGTAACTCGAGAAGACCTGCCGCAACTCGAGAAAATCCAGGAGGTTCTCCCCTCCAGGCGAGATGAGGCCCATTTCCGCTGAGGCGTCTCGAGGCTGATCACACCTCCCCTCTGGAACTTCGAAAGGGTCCTTCACACCCTTGGTGCAAATCAAGAAGTTCCCCGACCTAGCCGTCTCCACTTGAGAGGAATCACGAGGGTCCCGCCCACATCCAGAGGAACCCCGTTTCCGCCTCGTAGCTCGAGATGAGGGATCCTTTCCCTGCTTCGTCGGGAAAGAGTTCCCGGCGTTCCCGTCCCATCTCAAGAGGAGGCCCTCTCAACAGGAACGGCGAGAGGAACTCCAGGGTCGTGCTACCATTCCAAAAGTCCCCCAGATTTCTCAGTCCATTCCAGAGGAACCTCTTTTCCCTTCACCGGCTCGTCTTTCACGCCGAGGATCGACTCACACCAAGGTGGCACGTGGCACAGCCCTGTGGGAAAGCCTCGTGGGAAAGCCTCGAGGGACAGCCTCGAGGGAAAGCCACAGATCCCTTGATCCACGTGACAGGAAGCGTGACACTACTGCTGCAGCTCGGGAGGAAAGCGCACGTGCATGCCCCCACTCGAGACGAGGCCTGACTCCCCTGGGGAGACTCAGAAGCACCCCAAGATCCATGGAAACAATGGACAGGAATCCTCAGGTTCCGGCCCCGACTCCACACAAGGACTGAGGCCCCGGCATGGACGGGAGAGGAATCCCGAGAGGTCCCCTAGCAACTCGCATGGGGACTGGCCTTTCCTGAGGCCACCAGATCGGGTCCCTGAGGTCCCCGTCGTAACTCGAGAAGACCTGCCGCAACTCGAGAAAATCCAGGAGGTTCTCCCCTCCAGGCGAGATGAGGCCCATTTCCGCTGAGGCGTCTCGAGGCTGATCACACCTCACCTCTGGAACTTCGAAAGGGTCCTTCACACCCTTGGTGCAAATCAAGAAGTTCCCCGACATACCCGTCTCCACTCGAGAGGAATCACGAGGGTCCCGCCCACATCCAGAGGAGCCCCGTTTCGGCCTCATAGCTCGAGATGAGGGATCCTTTCCCTGCTTCGTCGGGAAAGAGTTCCTGGCGTTCCCGTCGCATCTCAAGAGGAGGCCCTCTCAACAGGAACGGCGAGAGGAACTCCAGGGTCGTGCCACCATTCCAAGAGTCCCCCAGATGTCTCAGTCCATTGCAGAGGAACCTCTTTTCCCTTCACCGGCTCGTCTTTCACGCCGAGGATCGACTCACACCAAGGTGGTACGTGGCACAGCCCTGTGGGAAAGCCTCGTGGGAAAGCCTCGAGGGACAGCCTCGAGGAAAAGCCACAGATCCCTTGATCCACGTGACAGGAAGCGTGACACTACTGCTGCAGCTCGGGAGGAAAGCGCACGTGCATGCCCCCACCCGAGACGAGGCCTGACTCCCCTGGGGAGACTCAGAAGCACCCCAAGATCCATGGCAACACTGGAGAGGAATCCTCAGGTTCCGGCCCCGACTCCACACAAGGACTGAGGCCCCGGCATGGACGGGAGAGGAATCCCGAGAGGTCCCCTAGCAACTCGCATGGGGACTGGCCTTTCCTGAGGCCACCAGAGCGGGTCCCTGAGGTCCCCGTCGTAACTCGAGAAGACCTGCCGCAACTCGAGAAAATCCAGGAGGTTCTCCCCTCCAGGCGAGATGAGGCCCATTTCCGCTGAGGCGTCACGAGGCTGATCACACCTCCCCTCTGGAACTTCGAAAGGGTCCTTCACACCCTTGGTGCAAATCAAGAAGTTCCCCGACATACCCGTCTCCACTCGAGAGGAATCACGAGGGTCCCGCCCACATCCAGAGGAGCCCCGTTTCCTCCTCGTAGCTCGAGATGAGGGATCCTTTCCCTGCTTCGTCAGGAATGAGTTCCCGGCGTTCCTGTCGCATCTCAGGAGGAGGCCCTCTCAACAGGAACGGCGAGAGGAACTCCAGGGTCGTGCACCCATTCCAAGAGTCCCCCAGATGTCTCAGTCCATTCCAGAGGAACCTCTTTTCCCTTCACCGGCTCGTCTTTCACGCCGAGGATCGAATCACACCAAGGTGGAACGTGGCACAGCCCTGTGGGAAAGCCTCGTGGGAAAGCCTCGAGGTACAGCCTCGAGGGAAAGCCACAGATCCCTTGATCCACGTGACAGGAAGCGTGACACTACTGCTGCAGCTCGGGAGGAAAGCGCACGTGCATGCCCCCACTCGAGACGAGGCCTGACTCCCTGGGGAGACTCATAAGCACCCCAAGATCCATGGCAACACTGGAGAGGAATCCTCAGGTTCCGGCCCCGACTCCACACAAGGACTGAGGCCCCGGCATGGACGGGAGAGGAATCCCGAGAGGTCCCCTAGCAACTCGCATGGGGACTGGCCTTTCCTGAGGCCACCAGAGCGGGTCCCTGAGGTCCCCTTCGTAACTCGAGAAGACCTGCCGCAACTCGAGAAAATCCAGGAGGTTCTCCCCTCCAGGCGAGATGAGGCCCATTTCCGCTGAGGCGTCTCGAGGCTGATCAAACCTCCCCTCTGGAACTTCGAAAGGGTCCTTCACACCCTTGGTGCAAATCAAGAAGTTTCCCGACCTAGCCGTCTCCACTCGAGAGGAATCACGAGGGTCCCGCCCACATCCAGAGGAACCCCGTTTCCGCCTCGTAGCTCGAGATGAGGGATCCTTTCCCTGCTTCGTCGGGAAAGAGTTCCCGGCGTTCCCGTCGCATCTCAAGAGGAGGCCCTCTCAACAGGAACGGCGAGAGGAACTCCAGGGTCGTGCCACCATTCCAAGAGTCCCCCAGATGTCTCAGTCCATTCCAGAGGAACCTCTTTTCCCTTCACCGGCTCGTCTTTCACGCCGAGGATCGACTCACACCAAGGTGGCACGTGGCACAGCCCTGTGGGAAAGCCTCGTGGGAAAGCCTCGAGGGACAGCCTCGAGGGAAAGCCACAGATCCCTTGATCCACGTGACAGGAAGCGTGACACTACTGCTGCAGCTCGGGAGGAAAGCACACGTGCATGCCCCCACTCGAGACGAGGCCTGACTCCCCTGGGGAGACTCAGAAGCACCCCAAGATCCATGGCAACACTGGACAGGAATCCTCAGGTTCCGGCCCCGACTCCACACAAGGACTGAGGCCCCGGCATGGACGGGAGAGGAATCCCGAGAGGTCCCCTAGCAACTCGCATGGGGACTGGCCTTTCCTGAGGCCACCAGAGCGGGGCCCTGAGGTCCCCGTCGTAACTCGAGAAGACCTGCCGCAACTCGAGAAAATCCAGGAGGTTCTCCCCTCCAGGCGAGATGAGGCCCATTTCCGCTGAGGCGTCTCGAGGCTGATCACACCTCACATCTGGAACTTCGAAAGGGTCCTTCACACCCTTGTTGCAAATCAAGAAGTTCCCCGACATACCCGTCTCCACTCGAGAGGAATCAGGAGAGTCCCGCCCACATCCAGAGGAGCCCCGTTTCCGCCTCGTAGCTCGAGATGAGGGATCCTTTCCCTGCTTCGTCGGGAAAGAGTTCCCGGCGTTCCGTTCGCATCTCAAGAGGAGGCCCTCTCAACAGGAACGGCGAGAGGATCTCCAGGGTCGTGCCACCATTCCAAGAGTCCCCCAGATGTCTCAGTCCATTCCAGAGGAAACTCTTTTACCTTCACCGGCTCGTCTTTCACGCCGAGGATCGACTCACACCAAGGTGGCACGTGGCACAGCCCTGTGGGAAAGCCTCGAGGGACAGCCTCGAGGGAAAGCCACAGATCCCTTGATCCACGTGACAGGAAGCGTGACACTACTGCTGCAGCTCAGGAGGAAAGCGCACGTGCACGCCCCCACTCGAGACGAGGCCTGACTCCCCTGGGGAGACTCAGAAGCACCCCAAGATCCATGGCAACACTGGAGAGGTATCCTCAGGTTCTGGCCCCGACTCCACACAAGGACTGAGGCCCCGGCATGGACGGGAGAGGAATCCCGAGAGGTCCCCTAGCAACTCGCATGGGGACTGGCCCTTCCTGAGGCCACCAGAGCGGGTCCCTGAGATCCCCGTCGTAACTCGAGAAGAACTGCCGCAACTCGAGAAAATCCAGGAGGTTCTCCCCTCCAGGCGAGATGAGGCCCATTTCCGCTGAGGCGTCTCGAGGCTGATCACACCTCACCTCTGGAACTTCGAAAGGCTCCTTCACACCCTTGGTGCAAATCAAGAAGTTCCCCGACATACCCGTCTCCACTCGAGAGGAATCACGAGGGTCCCGCCCACATCCAGAGGAGCCCCGTTTCCGCCTCGTAGCTCGAGATGAGGGATCCTTTCCCTGCTTCATCGGGAAAGAGTTCCCGGCGTTCCCGTCGCATCTCAAGAGGAGGCCCTCTCAACAGGAACGGCGAGAGGAACTCCAGGGTCGTGCCACCATTCCAAGAGTCCCCCAGATGTCTCAGTCCATTCCAGAGGAACCTCTTTTCCCTTCACCGGCTCGTCTTTCAAGCCGAGGATCGAATCACACCAAGGTAGAACGTGGCACAGCCCTGTGGGAAAGCCTCGTGGGAAAGCCTCGAGGGACAGCCTCGAGGGAAAGCCACAGATCCCTTGATCCACGTGACAGGAAGCGTGACACTACTGCTGCAGCTCGGGAGGAAAGCGCACGTGCATGCCCCCACTCGAGACGAGGCCTGATTCCCTGGGGAGACTCAGAAGCACCCCAAGATCCATGGCAACACTGGAGAGGAATCCTCAGGTTCCGGCCCCGACTCCACACAAGGACTGAGGCCCCGGCATGGACGGGAGAGGAATCCCGAGAGGTCCCCTAGCAACTCGCATGGGGACTGGCCTTTCCTGAGGCCACCAGAGCGGGGCCCTGAGGTCCCCGTCGTAACTCGAGAAGACCTGCCGCAACTCGAGAAAATCCAGGAGGTTTTCCCCTCCAGGCAAGATGAGGCCCATTTCCGCTGAGGCGTCTCGAGGCTGATCACACCTCACATCTGGAACTTCGAAAGGGTCCTTCACACCCTTGTTGCAAATCAAGAAGTTCCCCGACATACCCGTCTCCACTCGAGAGGAATCAGGAGGGTCCCGCCCACATCCAGAGGAGCCCCGTTTCCGCCTCGTAGCTCGAGATGAGGGATCCTTTCCCTGCTTCGTCGGGAAAGAGTTCCCGGCGTTCCGTTCGCATCTCAAGAGGAGGCCCTCTCAACAGGAACGGCGAGAGGATGTCCAGGGTCGTGCCACCATTCCAAGAGTCCCCCAGATGTCTCAGTCCATTCCAGAGGAAACTCTTTTCCCTTCACCGGCTCGTCTTTCACGCCGAGGATCGACTCACACCAAGGTGGCACGTGGCACAGCCCTGTGGGAAAGCCTCGAGGGACAGCCTCGAGGGAAAGCCACAGATCCCTTGATCCACGTGACAGGAAGCGTGACACTACTGCTGCAGCTCGGGAGGAAAGCGCACGTGCATGCCCCCACTCGAGACGAGGCCTGACTCCCCTGGGGAGACTCAGAAGCACCCCAAGATCCATGGCAACACTGGAGAGGAATCCTCAGGTTCTGGCCCCGACTCCACACAAGGACTGAGGCCCCGGCATGGACGGGAGAGGAATCCCGAGAGGTCCCCTAGCAACTCGCATGGGGACTGGCCCTTCCTGAGGCCACCAGAGCGGGTCCCTGAGGTCCCCGTCGTAACTCGAGAAGACCTGCCGCAACTCGAGAAAATCCAGGAGGTTCTCCCCTCCAGGCGAGATGAGGCCCATTTCCGCTGAGGCGTCTCGAGGCGGATCACACCTCACCTCTGGAACTTCGAAAGGCTCCTTCACACCCTTGGTGCAAATCAAGATGTTCCCCGACATACCCGTCTCCACTCGAGAGGAATCACGAGGGTCCCGCCCACATCCAGAGGAGCCCCGTTTCCGCCTCGTAGCTCGAGATGAGGGATCCTTTCCCTGCTTCGTCGGGAAAGAGTTCCCGGCGTTCCCGTCGCATCTCAAGAGGAGGCCCTCTCAACAGGAACGGCGAGAGGAACTCCAGGGTCGTGCCACCATTCCAAGAGTCCCCCAGATGTCTCAGTCCATTCCAGAGGAACCTCTTTTCCCTTCACCGGCTCGTCTTTCACGCCTAGGATCGAATCACACCAAGGTAGAACTTGGCACAGCACTGTGGGAAAGCCTCGTGGGAAAGCCTCGAGGGACAGCCTCGAGGGAAAGCCACAGATCCCTTGATCCACGTGACAGGAAGCGTGACATTACTGCTGCAGCTCGGGAGGAAAGCGCACGTGCATGCCCCCACTCGAGACGAGGCCTGACTCCCTGGGGAGACTCAGAAGCCCCCCAAGATCCATGGCAACACTGGAGAGGAATCCTCAGGTTCCGGCCCCGACTCCACACAAGGACTGAGGCCCCGGCATGGACGGGAGAGGAATCCCGAGAGGTCCCCTAGCAACTCGCATGGGGACTGGCCTTTCCTGAGGCCACCAGAGCGGGGCCCTGAGCTCCCCTTCGTAACTCGAGAAGACCTGCCGCAACTCGAGAAAATCCAGGAGGTTCTCCCCTCCAGGCGAGATGAGGCCCATTTCCGCTGAGGCGTCTCGAGGCTGATCACACCTCCCCTCTGGAACTTCGAAAGAGTCCTTCACACCCTTGGTGCAAATCAAGAAGTTCCCCGACCTAGCCGTCTCCACTCGAGAGGAATCACGAGGGTCCCGCCCACATCCAGAGGAACCCCGTTTCCGCCTCGTAGCTCGAGATGAGGGATCCTTTCCCTGCTTCGTCGGGAAAGAGTTCCCGGCATTCCCGTCGCATCTCAAGAGGAGGCCCTCTCAACAGGAACGGCGAGAGGAACTCCAGGGTCGTGCCACCATTCCAAGAGTCCCCCAGATGTCTCAGTCCATTCCAGAGGAACCTCTTTTCCCTTCACCGGCTCGTCTTTCACGCCGAGGATCGACTCACACCAAGGTGGCACGTGGCACAGCCCTGTGGGAAAGCCTCGTGGGAAAGCCTCGAGGGACAGCCTCGAGGGAAAGCCACAGATCCCTTGATCCACGTGACAGGAAGCGTGACACTACTGCTGCAGCTCGGGAGGAAAGCGCACGTGCATGCCCCCACTCGAGACGAGGCCTGACTCCCCTGGGGAGACTCAGAAGCACCCCAAGATCCATGGAAACACTGGACAGGAATCCTCAGGTTCCGGCCCCGACTCCACACAAGGACTGAGGCCCCGGCATGGACGGGAGAGGAATCCCGAGAGGTCCCCTAGCAACTCGCATGGGGACTGGCCTTTCCTGAGGCCACCAGAGCGGGTCCCTGAGGTCCCCGTCGTAACTCGAGAAGACCTGCCGCAACTCGAGAAAATCCAGGAGGTTTTCCCCTCCAGGCGAGATGAGGCCCATTTCCGCTGAGGCGTCTCGAGGCTGATCACACCTCACGTCTGGAACTTCGAAAGGGTCCTTCACACCCTTGTTGCAAATCAAGAAGTTCCCCGACATACCCGTCTCCACTCGAGAGGAATCAGGAGGGTCCCGCCCACATCCAGAGGAACCCCGTTTCCGCCTCGTAGCTCGAGATGAGGGATCCTTTCCCTAGTTCGTCGGGAAAGAGTTCCCGGCGTTCCGTTCGCATCTCAAGAGGAGGCCCTCTCAACAGGAACGGCGAGAGGATCTCCAGGGTCGTGCCACCATTCCAAGAGTCCCCCAGATGTCTCAGTCCATTCCAGAGGAAACTCTTTTCCCTTCACCGGCTCGTCTTTTACGCCGAGGATCGACTCACACCAAGGTGGCACGTGGCACAGCCCTGTGGGAAAGCCTCGTGGGAAAGCCTCGAGGGACAGCCTCGAGGGAAAGCCACAGATCCCTTGATCCACGTGACAGGAAGCGTGACACTACTGCTGCAGCTCGGGAGGAAAGCGCACGTGCATGCCCCCACTCGAGACGAGGCCTGATTCCCTGGGGAGACTCAGAAGCACCCCAAGATCCATGGCAACACTGGAGAGGAATCCTCAGGTTCCGGCCCCGACTCCACACAAGGACTGAGGCCCCGGCATGGACGGGAGAGGAATCCCGAGAGGTCCCCTAGCAACTCGCATGGGGACTGGCCTTTCCTGAGGCCACCAGAGCGGGGCCCTGAGGTCCCCGTCGTAACTCGAGAAGACCTGCCGCAACTCGAGAAAATCCAGGAGGTTTTCCCCTCCAGGCAAGATGAGGCCCATTTCCGCTGAGGCGTCTCGAGGCTGATCACACCTCACATCTGGAACTTCGAAAGGGTCCTTCACACCCTTGTTGCAAATCAAGAAGTTCCCCGACATACCCGTCTCCACTCGAGAGGAATCAGGAGGGTCCCGCCCACATCCAGAGGAGCCCCGTTTCCGCCTCGTAGCTCGAGATGAGGGATCCTTTCCCTGCTTCGTCGGGAAAGAGTTCCCGGCGTTCCGTTCGCATCTCAAGAGGAGGCCCTCTCAACAGGAACGGCGAGAGGATGTCCAGGGTCGTGCCACCATTCCAAGAGTCCCCCAGATGTCTCAGTCCATTCCAGAGGAACCTCTTTTCCCTTCACCGGCTCGTCTTTCACGCCGAGGATCGACTCACACCAAGGTGGCACGTGGCACAGCCCTGTGGGAAAGCCTCGAGGGACAGCCTCGAGGGAAAGCCACAGATCCCTTGATCCACGTGACAGGAAGCGTGACACTACTGCTGCAGCTCGGGAGGAAAGCGCACGTGCATGCCCCCACTCGAGACGAGGCCTGACTCCCCTGGGGAGACTCAGAAGCACCCCAAGATCCATGGCAACACTGGAGAGGAATCCTCAGGTTCTGGCCCCGACTCCACACAAGGACTGAGGCCCCGGCATGGACGGGAGAGGAATCCCGAGAGGTCCCCTAGCAACTCGCATGGGGACTGGCCCTTCCTGAGGCCACCAGAGCGGGTCCCTTAGGTCCCCGTCGTAACTCGAGAAGACCTGCCGCAACTCGAGAAAATCCAGGAGGTTCTCCCCTCCAGGCGAGATGAGGCCCATTTCCGCTGAGGCGTCTCGAGGCGGATCACACCTCACCTCTGGAACTTCGAAAGGCTCCTTCACACCCTTGGTGCAAATCAAGATGTTCCCCGACATACCCGTCTCCACTCGAGAGGAATCACGAGGGTCCCGCCCACATCCAGAGGAGCCCCGTTTCCGCCTCGTAGCTCGAGATGAGGGATCCTTTCCCTGCTTCGTCGGGAAAGAGTTCCCGGCGTTCCCGTCGCATCTCAAGAGGAGGCCCTCTCAACAGGAACGGCGAGAGGAACTCCAGGGTCGTGCCACCATTCCAAGAGTCCCCCAGATGTCTCAGTCCATTCCAGAGGAACCTCTTTTCCCTTCACCGGCTCGTCTTTCACGCCTAGGATCGAATCACACCAAGGTAGAACTTGGCACAGCACTGTGGGAAAGCCTCGTGGGAAAGCCTCGAGGGACAGCCTCGAGGGAAAGCCACAGATCCCTTGATCCACGTGACAGGAAGCGTGACACTACTGCTGCAGCTCGGGAGGAAAGCGCACGTGCATGCCCCCACTCGAGACGAGGCCTGACTCCCTGGGGAGACTCAGAAGCACCCCAAGATCCATGGCAACACTGGAGAGGAATCCTCAGGTTCCGGCCCCGACTCCACACAAGGACTGAGGCCCCGGCATGGACGGGAGAGGAATCCCGAGAGGTCCCGTAGCAACTCGCATGGGGACTGGCCTTTCCTGAGGCCACCAGAGCGGGGCCCTGAGCTCCCCTTCGTAACTCGAGAAGACCTGCCGCAACTCGAGAAAATCCAGGAGGTTCTCCCCTCCAGGCGAGATGAGGCCCATTTCCGCTGAGGCGTCTCGAGGCTGATCACACCTCCCCTCTGGAACTTCGAAAGAGTCCTTCACACCCTTGGTGCAAATCAAGAAGTTCCCCGACCTAGCCGTCTCCACTCGAGAGGAATCACGAGGGTCCCGCCCACATCCAGAGGAACCCCGTTTCCGCCTCGTAGCTCGAGATGAGGGATCCTTTCCCTGCTTCGTCGGGAAAGAGTTCCCGGCATTCCCGTCGCATCTCAAGAGGAGGCCCTCTCAACAGGAACGGCGAGAGGAACTCCAGGGTCGTGCCACCATTCCAAGAGTCCCCCAGATGTCTCAGTCCATTCCAGAGGAACCTCTTTTCCCTTCACCGGCTCGTCTTTCACGCCGAGGATCGACTCACACCAAGGTGGCACGTGGCACAGCCCTGTGGGAAAGCCTCGTGGGAAAGCCTCGAGGGACAGCCTCGAGGGAAAGCCACAGATCCCTTGATCCACGTGACAGGAAGCGTGACACTACTGCTGCAGCTCGGGAGGAAAGCGCACGTGCATGCCCCCACTCGAGACGAGGCCTGACTCCCCTGGGGAGACTCAGAAGCACCCCAAGATCCATGGAAACAATGGACAGGAATCCTCAGGTTCCGGCCCCGACTCCACACAAGGACTGAGGCCCCGGCATGGACGGGAGAGGAATCCCGAGAGGTCCCCTAGCAACTCGCATGGGGACTGGCCTTTCCTGAGGCCACCAGAGCGGGTCCCTGAGGTCCCCGTCGTAACTCGAGAAGACCTGCCGCAACTCGAGAAAATCCAGGAGGTTTTCCCCTCCAGGCGAGATGAGGCCCATTTCCGCTGAGGCGTCTCGAGGCTGATCACACCTCACGTCTGGAACTTCGAAAGGGTCCTTCACACCCTTGTTGCAAATCAAGAAGTTCCCCGACATACCCGTCTCCACTCGAGAGGAATCAGGAGGGTCCCGCCCACATCCAGAGGAACCCCGTTTCCGCCTCGTAGCTCGAGATGAGGGATCCTTTCCCTAGTTCGTCGGGAAAGAGTTCCCGGCGTTCCGTTCGCATCTCAAGAGGAGGCCCTCTCAACAGGAACGGCGAGAGGATCTCCAGGGTCGTGCCACCATTCCAAGAGTCCCCCAGATGTCTCAGTCCATTCCAGAGGAAACTCTTTTCCCTTCACCGGCTCGTCTTTTACGCCGAGGATCGACTCACACCAAGGTGGCACGTGGCACAGCCCTGTGGGAAAGCCTCGTGGGAAAGCCTCGAGGGACAGCCTCGAGGGAAAGCCACAGATCCCTTGATCCACGTGACAGGAAGCGTGACACTACTGCTGCAGCTCGGGAGGAAAGCGCACGTGCATGCCCCCACTCGAGACGAGGCCTGACTCCCCTGGGGAGACTCAGAAGCACCCCAAGATCCATGGAAACACTGGAGAGGAATCCTCAGGTTCCGGCCCCGACTCCACACAAGGACTGAGGCCCCGGCATGGACGGGAGAGGAATCCTGAGAGGTCCCCTAGCAACTTGCATGGGGACTGGCCTTTCCTGAGGCCACCAGAGCGGGTCCCTGAGGTCCCCGTCGTAACTCGAGAAGACCTGCCGCAACTCGAGAAAATCCAGGAGGTTCTCCCCTCCAGGCGAGATGAGGCCCATTTCCGCTGAGGCGTCTCGAGGCTGATCACACCTCACGTCTGGAACTTCGAAAGGGTCCTTCACACCCTTGGTGCAAATCAAGAAGTTCCCCGACATACCCGTCTCCACTCGAGAGGAATCAGGAGGGTCCCGCCCACATCCAGAGGAACCCCGTTTCCGCCTCGTAGCTCGAGATGAGGGATCCTTTCCCTAGTTCGTCGGGAAAGAGTTCCCGGCGTTCCGTTCGCATCTCAAGAGGAGGCCCTCTCAACAGGAACGGCGAGAGGATCTCCAGGGTCGTGCCACCATTCCAAGAGTCCCCCAGATGTCTCAGTCCATTCCAGAGGAAACTCTTTTCCCTTCACCGGCTCGTCTTTTACGCCGAGGATCGACTCACACCAAGGTGGCACGTGGCACAGCCCTGTGGGAAAGCCTCGTGGGAAAGCCTCGAGGGACAGCCTCGAGGGAAAGCCACAGATCCCTTGATCCACGTGACAGGAAGCGTGACACTACTGCTGCAGCTCGGGAGGAAAGCGCACGTGCATGCCCCCACTCGAGACGAGGCCTGACTCCCCTGGGGAGACTCAGAAGCACCCCAAGATCCATGGAAACACTGGAGAGGAATCCTCAGGTTCCGGCCCCGACTCCACACAAGGACTGAGGCCCCGGCATGGACGGGAGAGGAATCCTGAGAGGTCCCCTAGCAACTTGCATGGGGACTGGCCTTTCCTGAGGCCACCAGAGCGGGTCCCTGAGGTCCCCGTCGTAACTCGAGAAGACCTGCCGCAACTCGAGAAAATCCAGGAGGTTCTCCCCTCCAGGCGAGATGAGGCCCATTTCCGCTGAGGCGTCTCGAGGCTGATCACACCTCACCTCTGGAACTTCGAAAGGGTCCTTCACACCCTTGGTGAAAATCAAGAAGTTCCCCGACATACCCGTCTCCACTCGAGAGGAATCACGAGGGTCCCGCCCACATCCAGAGGAGCCCCGTTTCCGCCTCGTAGCTCGAGATGAGGGATCCTTTCCCTGCTTCGTCGGGAAAGAGTTCCCGGCGTTCCCGTCGCATCTCAAGAGGAGGCCCTCTCAACAGGAACGGCGAGAGGAACTCCAGGGTCGTGCCACCATTCCTAGAGTCCCCCAGATGTCTCAGTCCATTCCAGAGGAACCTCTTTTCCCTTCACCGGCTCGTGTTTCACGCCGAGGATCGACTCACATCAAGGTGGCACGTGGCACAGCCCTGTGGGAAAGCCTCGTGGGAAAGCCTCGAGGGACAGCCTCGAGGGAAAGCCACAGATCCCTTGATCCACGTGACAGGAAGCGTGACACTACTGCTGCAGCTCGGGAGGAAAGCGCACGTGCATGCCCCCACTCGAGACGAGGCCTGACTCCCCTGGGGAGACTCAGAAGCACCCCAAGATCCATGGCAACACTGGAGAGGAAACCTCAGGTTCCGGCCCCGACTCCACCCAAGGACTGAGGCCCCGGCATGGACGGGAGAGGAATCCCGAGAGGTCCCCTAGCAACTCGCATGGGGACTGGCCTTTCCTGAGGCCACCAGAGCGGGTCCCTGAGGTCCCCGTCGTAACTCGAGAAGACCTGCCGCAACTCGAGAAAATCCAGGAGGTTTTCCCCTCCAGGCGAGATGAGTCGCATTTCCGCTGAGGCGTCTCGAGGCTGATCACACCTCCCCTCTCGAACTTCGAAAGGGTCCTTCACACCCTTGTTGCAAATCAAGAAGTTCCCCGACATACCCGTCTCCACTCGAGAGGAATCACGAGGGTCCCGCCCACATCCAGAGGAGCCCCGTTTCTGCCTCGTAGCTCGAGATGAGGGATCCTTTCCCTGCTTCGTCGGGAAAGAGTTCCCGGCGTTCCCGTCGCATCTCAAGAGGAGGCCCTCTCAACAGGAACGGCGAGAGGATCTCCAGGGTCGTGCCACCATTCCAAGAGTCCCCCGGATGTCTCAGTCCATTCCAGAGGAACGTCTTTTCCCTTCACCGGCTCGTCTTTCACGCCAAGGATCGACTCACACGAAGGTGGCACGTGGCACAGCCCTGTGGGAAAGCCTCGTGGGAAAGCCTCGAGGGACAGCCTCGAGGGAAAGCCACAGATCCCTTGATCCACGTGACAGGAAGCGTGACACTACTGCTGCAGCTCGGGAGGAAAGCGCACGTGCATGCCCCCACTCGAGACGAGGCCTGACTCCCCTGGGGAGACTCAGAAGCACCCCAAGATCCATGGCAACACTGGAGAGGAAACCTCAGGTTCCGGCCCCAACTCCACACAAGGACTGAGGCACCGGTATGGACGGGAGAGGAATCCCGAGAGGTCCCCTAGCAACTCGCATGGGGACTGGCCTTTCCTGAGTCCACCAGAGCGGGTCGCTGAGGTCCCCTTCGTAACTCGAGAAGACCTGCCGCAACTCGAGAAAATCCAGGAGGTTCTCCCCTCCAGGCGAGATGAGTCGCATTTCCGCTGAGGCGTCTCGAGGCTGATCACGCCTCACCTCTGGAACTTCGAAAGGGTCCTTCACACCCTTGGTGCAAATCAAGAAGTTCCCCGACATACCCGTCTCCACTCGAGGGGAATCACGAGGGTCCCGCCCACATCCAGAGGAGCCCCGTTTCCTCCTCGTAGCTCGAGATGAGGGATCCTTTCCCTGCTTCGTCGGGAAAGAGTTCCTGGCGTTCCCGTCGCATCTCAAGAGGAGGCCCTCTCAACAGGAACGGCGAGAGGAACTCCAGGGTCGTGCCACCATACCAAGAGTCCCCCAGATGTCTCAGTCCATTCCAGAGGAACCTCTTTTCCCTTCACCGGCTCGTCTTTCACGCCGAGGAACGACTCACACCAAGGTGGCACGTGGCACAGCTCTGTGGGAAAGCCTCGTGGGAAAGCCTCGAGGGACAGCCTAGAGGGAAAGCCACAGATCCCTTGATCCACGTGACAGGAAGCGTGACACTACTGCTGGAGCTCGGGAGGAAAGCGCACGTGCATGCCCCCACACGAGACGAGGCCTGACTCCCCTGGGGAGACTCAGAAGCACCCCAAGATCCATGGCAACACTGGAGAGGAATCCTCAGGTTCCGGCCCCGACTCCACACAAGGACTGAGGCCCCGGCATGGACGGGAGAGGAATCCCGAGAGGTCCCCTAGCAACTCGCATGGGGACTGGCCTTTCCTGAGGCCACCAGAGCGGGGCCCTGAGGTCCCCGTCGTAACTCGAGAAGACCTGCCGCAACTCGAGAAAATCCAGGAGGTTTTCCCCTCCAGGCGAGATGAGGCCCATTTCCGCTGAGGCGTCTCGAGGCTGATCACACCTCACCTCTGGAACTTCGAAAGGGTCCTTCACACCCTTGGTGCAAATCAAGAAGTTCCCCGACATACCCGTCTCCACTCGAGAGGAATCACGAGGGTCCCGCCCACATCCAGAGGAGCCCCGTTTCCGCCTCGTAGCTCGAGATGAGGGATCCTTTCCCTGCTTCGTCGGGAAAGAGTTCCCGGCGTTCCCGTCGCATCTCAAGAGGAGGCCCTCTCAACAGGAACGGCGAGAGGAACTCCAGGGTCGTGCCACCATTCCAAGAGTCCCCCAGATGTCTCATTCCATTCCAGAGGAACCTCTTTTCCCTTCACCGGCTCGTGTTTCACGCCGAGGATCGACTCACATCAAGGTGGCACGTGGCACAGCCCTGTGGGAAAGCCTCGTGGGAAAGCCTCGAGGGACAGCCTCGAGGGAAAGCCACAGATCCCTTGATCCACGTGACAGGAAGCGTGACACTACTGCTGCAGCTCGGGAGGAAAGCGCACGTGCATGCCCCCACTCGAGACGAGGCCTGACTCCCCTGGTGAGACTCAGAAGCACCCCAAGATCCATGGCAACACTGGAGAGGAATCCTCAGGTTCCGGCCCCGACTCCACACAAGGACTGAGGCCCCGGCATGGACGGGAGAGGAATCCCGAGAGGTCCCCTAGCAACTTGCATGGGGACTGGCCTTTCCTGAGGCCACCAGAGCGGGTCCCTGAGGTCCTCGTCGTAACTCGAGAAGACCTGCCGCAACTCGAGAAAATCCAGGAGGTTCTCCCCTCCAGGAGAGATGAGGACCATATCCGCTGAGGCGTCTCGAGGCTGATCACACCTCACCTCTGGAACTTCGAAAGGGTCCTTCACACCCTTGGTGCAAATCAAGAAGTTCCCCGACATACCCGTCTCCACTCGAGAGGAATCACGAGGGTCCCGCCCACATCCAGAGGAGCCCCGTTTCCGCCTCGTAGCTCGAGATGAGGGATCCTTTCCCTGCTTCGTCGGGAAAGAGTTCCCGGCGTTCCCGTCGCATCTCAAGAGGAGGCCCTCTCAACAGGAACGGCGAGAGGAACTCCAGGGTCGTGCCACCATTCCAAGAGTCCCCCAGATGTCTCAGTCCATTCCAGAGGAACCTCTTTTCCCTTCACCGGCTCGTCTTTCACGCCGAGGATCGACTCACACCAAGGTGGCACGTGGCACAGCCCTGTGGGAAAGCCTCGTGGGAAAGCCACGAGGGACAGCCTCGAGGGAAAGCCACAGATCCCTTGATCCACGTGACAGGAAGCGTGACACTACTGCTGCAGCTCGGGAGGAAAGCGCACGTGCATGCCCCCACTCGAGACGAGGCCTGACTCCCCTGGGGAGACTCAGAAGCACCCCAAGATCCATGGCAACACTGGAGAGGAATCCTCAGGTTCCGGCCCCGACTCCACACAAGGACTGAGGCCCCGGCATGGACGGGAGAGGAATCCCGAGAGGTCCCCTAGCAACTCGCATGGGGACTGACCTTTCCTGAGGCCACCAGAGCGGGTCCCTGAGGTCCCCGTCGTAACTCGAGAAGACCTGCCGCAACTCGAGAAAATCCAGGAGGTTCTCCCCTCCAGGCGAGATGAGGCCCATTTCCGCTGAGGCGTCTCGAGGCTGATCACACCTCACCTCTGGAACTTCGAAAGGGTCCTTCACACCCTTGGTGCAAATCAAGAAGTTCCCCGACATACCCGTCTCCACTCGAGAGGAATTACGAGGGTCCCGCCCACATCCAGAGGAGCCCCGTTTCCGCCTCGTAGCTCGAGATGAGGGATCCTTTCCCTGCTTCGTCGGGAAAGAGTTCCCGGCGTTCCCGTCGCATCTCAAGAGGAGGCCCTCTCAACAGGAACGGCGAGAGGAACTCCAGGGTCGTGCCACCATTCCAAGAGTCCCCCAGATGTCTCAGTCCATTCCAGAGGAACCTCTTTTCCCTTCACCGGCTCGTCTTTCACGCCGAGGATCGACTCACACGAAGGTGGCACGTGGCACAGCCCTGTGGGAAAGCCTCGTGGGAAAGCCTCGAGGGACAGCCTCGAGGGAAAGCCACAGATCCCTTGATCCACGTGACAGGAAACGTGACACTACTGCTGCAGCTCGGGAGGAAACCGCACGTCCATGCCCCCACTTGAGACGAGGCCTGACTCCCCTGGGGAGACTCAGAAGCACCCCAAGATCCATGGCAACACTGGAGAGGAATCCTCAGGTTCCGGCCCCGACTCCACACAAGGACTGAGGCCCCAGCATGGACGGGAGAGGAATCCCGAGAGCTCCCCTAGCAACTCGCATGGGGACTGGCCTTTCCTGAGGCCACCAGAGCGGGTCCCTGAGGTCCCCTTCGTAACTCGAGAAGACCTGCTGCAACTCGACAAAATCCAGGAGGTTCTCCCCTCCAGGCGAGATGAGGCCCATTTCTGCTGAGGCGTCTCGAGGCTGGTCACATCTCACCTCTGGAACTTCGAAAGGCTCCTTCACACCCTTGGTGCAAATCAAGAAGTTCCCCGACATACCCGTCTCCACTCGAGAGGAATCACGAGGGTCCCGCAAACATCCAGAGGAGCCCCGTTTCCGCCTCGTAGCTCGAGATCAGGGATCCTTTCCCTGCTTCTTCGGGAAAGAGTTCCTGGCATTCCCGTCGCATCTCAAGAGGAGGCCCTCTCAACAGGAACGGCGAGAGGAACTCCAGGGTCGTGCCACCATTCCAAGAGTCCCCCAGATGTCTCAGTCCATTCCGGAGGAACCTCTTTTCCCTTCACCGGCTCGTCTTTCACGCCGAGGATCGACTCACACCAAGGTGGCACGTGGCACAGCCCTGTGGGAAAGCCTCGTGGGAAAGCCACAGATCCCTTGATCCACGTGACAGGAAGCTTGACACTACTGCTGCAGCTCGGGAGGAAAGCGCACGTGCATGCCCCCACTCGAGACGAGGCCTGACTCCCCTGGGGAGACTCAGAAGCTCCCCAAGATCCATGGCAACACTGGAGAGGAATCCTCAGGTTTCGGCCCGACACCACACAAGGACTGAGGCCCCGGCATGGACGGGAGAGGAATCCCGAGAGGTCCCCTAGCAACTCGCATGGGGACTGGCCTTTCCTGAGGCCACCAGAGCGGGGCCCTGAGGTCCCCGTCGTAACTCGAGAAGACCTGCCGCAACTCGAGAAAATCCAGGAGGTTCTCCCCTCCAGGCGAGATGAGGCCCATTTCCGCTGAGGCGTCTCGAGGCTGATCACACCTCACCTCTGGAACTTCGAAAGGGTCCTTCACACCCTTGGTGCAAATCAAGAAGTTCCCCGACATACCCGTCTCCACTCGAGAGGAATCACGAGGGTCCCGCCCACATCCAGAGGAGCCCCGTTTCCGCCTCGTAGCTCGAGATGAGGGATCCTTTCCCTGCTTCGTCGGGAAAGAGTTCCCGGCGTTCCCGTCGCATCTCAAGGGGAGGCCCTCTCAACAGGAACGGCGAGAGGAACTCCCGGGTCGTGCCAACATTCCAAGAGTCCCCCAGATGTCTCAGTCCATTCCAGAGGAACCTCTTTTCCCTTCACGGGCTCGTCTTTCATGCCGAGGATCGACTCACACCAGGGTGGCCCCTGGCACAGCCCTGTGGGAAAGCCTCGTGGGAAAGCCTCGAGGGACAGCCTCGAGGGAAAGCCACAGATCCCTTGATCCACGTGACAGGAAGCGTGACACTACTGCTGCAGCTCGGGAGGAAAGCGCACGTGCATGCCCCCACTCGAGACGAGGCCTGACTCCCCTGGGGAGACTCAGAAGCACCCCAAGATCCATGGCAACACTGGAGAGGAAACCTCAGGTTCCGGCCCCGACTCCACACAAGGACTGAGCCCCCGGTATGGACGGGAGAGGAATCCCGAGAGGTCCCCTAGCAACTCGCATGGGGACTGGCCTTTCCTGAGGCCACCAGAGCGGGGCCCTGAGGTCCCCGTCGTAACTCGTGAAGACCTGCCGCAACTGGAGAAAATCCAGGAGGTTCTCCCCTCCAGGCGAGATGAGGCCCATTTCCGCTGAGGCGTCTCGAGGCTGATCACACCTCACCTCTGGAACTTCGAAAGGGTCCTTCACACCCTTGGTGCAAATCAGGAAGTTCCCCGACATACCCGTCTCCACTCGAGAGGAATCACGAGGGTCCCGCCCACATCCAGAGGAGCCCCGTTTCCGCCTTGTAGCTCGAGATGAGGGATCCTTTCCCTGCTTCGTCGGGAAAGAGTTCCCGGCGTTCCCGTCGCGTCTCAAGAGGAGGCCCTCTCAGCAGGAACGGCGAGAGGAACTCCAGGGTCGTGCCACCATTCCAAGAGTCCCCCAGATGTCTCAGTCCATTCCAGAGGAACCTCTTTTCCCTTCACCGGCTCGTCTTTCACGCCGAGGATCGACTCACACCAGGGTGGCCCCTGGCACAGCCCTGTGGGAAAGCCTCGTGGGAAAGCCTCGAGGGACAGCCTCGAGGGAAAGCCACAGATCCCTTGATCCACGTGACAGGAAGCGTGACACTACTGCTGCAGCTCGGGAGGAAATCGCACGTGCATGCCCCCACTCGAGACGAGGCCTGACTCCCCTGGAGAGACTCAGAAGCACCCCAAGATCCATGGCAACACTGGAGAGGAATCCTCAGGTTCCGGCCCCGACTCCACACAAGGACTGAGGCCCCGGCATGGATGGGAGAGGAATCCCGAGTGGTCCCCTAGCAACTCGCATGGGGACTGGCCTTTCCTGAGGCCACCAGAGCGGGTCCCTGAGGTCCCCGTCGTAACTCGAGAAGACCTGCCGCAACTCGAGAAAATCCAGGAGGTTCTCCCCTCCAGGCGAGATGAGGCCCATTTCTGCAGAGGCGTCTCGAGGCTGATCACATCTCACCTCTAGAACTTCGAAAGGCTCCTTCACACCCTTGGTGCAAATCAAGAAGTTCCCCGACATAGCCGTCTCCCCTCGAGAGGAATCACGAGGGTCCCGCCCACATCCAGAGGAGCCCCGTTTCCGCCTCGTAGCTCGAGATGAGGGATCCTTTCCCTGCTTCGTCGGGAAAGAGTTCCCGGCGTTCCCGTCGCATCTCAAGAGGAGGCCCTCTCAACAGGAACGGCGAGAGGAACTCCAGGGTCGTGCCACCATTCCAAGAGTCCCCCAGATGTCTCAGTCCATTCCAGAGGAACCTCTTTTCCCTTCACCGGCTCGTCTTTCACGTCGAGGATCGACTCACACCAAGGTGGCACGTGGCACAGCCCTGTGGGAAAGCCTCGTGGGAAAGCCTCGAGGGACAGCCTCGAGGGAAAGCCACAGATCCCTTGATCCACGTGACAGGAAGCGTGACACTACTGCTGCAGCTCGGGAGGAAAGCGCACGTGCATGCCCCCACTCGAGACGAGGCCTGACTCCCCTGGGGAGACTCAGAAGCACCCCAAGATCCATGGCAACACTGGAGAGGAATCCTCAGGTTCCGGCCCCGACTCCACACAAGGACTGAGGCCCCGGCATGGACGGGAGAGGAATCCCGAGAGGTCCCCTAGCAACTCGCATGGGGACTGGCCTTTCCTGAGGCCACCAGAGCGGGTCCCTGAGGTCCCCGTCGTAACTCGAGAAGACCTGCCGCAACTCGAGAAAATCCAGGAGGTTCTCCCCTCCAGGCGAGATGAGGCCCATTTCCGCTGAGGCGTCTCGAGGCGGATCACACCTCACCTCTGGAACTTCGCAAGGGTCCTTCACACCCTTGGTGCAAATCAAGAAGTTCCCCGACCTAGCCGTCTCCACTCGAGAGGAATCACGAGGGTCCCGCCCACATCCAGAGGAGCCCCGTTTCCGCCTCGTAGCTCGAGATGAGGGATCCTTTCCCTGCTTCGTCGGGAAAGAGTTCCCGGCATTCCCGTCGCATCTCAAGAGGAGGCCCTATCAACAGGAACGGCGAGAAGAACTCCAGGTCATGCCACCATTCCAAGAGTTCCAGATGTCTCAGTCCATTCCAGAGGAACCTCTTTTCCCTTCACCGGCTCGTCTTTCACGCCGAGGATCGACTCACACCAAGGTGGCACGTGGCACAGCCCTGTGGGAAAGCCTCGTGGGAAAGCCTCGAGGGACAGCCTCGAGGGAAAGCCACAGATCCCTTGATCCACGTGACAGGAAGCGTGATACTACTGCTGCAGCTCGGGAGGAAAGCGCACGTGCATGCCCCCACTCGAGACGAGGCCTGACTCCCCTGGGGAGACTCAGAAGCACCCCAAGATCCATGGCAACAATGGAGAGGAATCCTCAGGTTCCGGCCCCGACTCCACACAAGGACTGAGGCCCCGGCATGGACAGGAGAGGAATCCCGAGAGGTCCCCTAGCAACTCGCATGGGGACTGGCCCTTCCTGAGGCCACCAGAGCGGGTCCCTGAGGTCCCCGTCGTAACTCGAGAAGACCTGCCGCAACTCGACAAAATCCAGGAGGTTCTCCACTCCAGGCGAGATGAGGCCCAATTCCGATGAGGCGTCTCGAGGCTGATCACACGTCACCTCTGGAACTTCGAAAGGCTCCTTCACACCCTTGGTGCAAATCAAGAAGTTCCCCGACATACCCGTCTCCACTCGAGGGGAATCACGTGGGTCCCGCCCACATCCAGAGGAGCCCCGTTTCCGCCTCGTAGCTCGAGATGAGGGATCCTTTCCCTGCTTCGTCGGGAAAGAGTTCCTGGCGTTCCCGTCGCCTCTCAAGAGGAGGCCCTCTCAACAGGAACGGCGAGAGGAACTCCAGGGTCGTGCCACCATTCCAAGAGTCCCCCAGATGTCTCAGTCCATTCCAGAGGAACCTCTTTTCCCTTCACCGGCTCGTCTTTCACGCCGAGGATCGACTCACACCAGGGTGGCCCCTGGCACAGCCCTGTGGGAAAGCCTCGTGGGAAAGCCTCGAGGGACAGCCTCGAGGGAAAGCCACAGATCCCTTGATCCACGTGACAGGAAGCGTGACACTACTGCTGCAGCTCGGGAGGAAAGCGCACGTGCATGCCCCCACTCGAGACGAGGCCTGACTCCCCTGGGGAGACTCAGAAGCACCCCAAGATCCATGGAAACACTGGACAGGAATCCTCAGGTTCCGGCCCCGACTCCACACAAGGACTGAGGCCCCGGCATGGACGGGAGAGGAATCCCGAGAGGTCCCCTAGCAACTCGCATGGGGACTGGCCTTTCCTGAGGCCACCAGAGCGGGTCCCTGAGGTCCCCGTCGTAACTCGAGAAGACCAGCCGCAACTCGAGAAAATCCAGGAGGTTCTCCCCTCCAGGCGAGATGAGGCCCATTTCTGCTGAGGCGTCTCGAGGCTGATCACATCTCACCTCTAGAACTTCGAAAGGCTCCTTCACACCCTTGGTGCAAATCAAGAAGTTCCCCGACATAGCCGTCTCCACTCGAGAGGAATCACGAGGGTCCCGCCCACATCCAGAGGAGCCCCGTTTCCGCCTCGTAGCTCGAGATGAGGGATCCTTTCCCTGCTTCGTCGGGAAAGAGTTCCCGGCGTTCCCGTCCCATCTCAAGAGGAGGCCCTCTCAACAGGAACGGCGAGAGGAACTCCAGGGTCGTGCCACCATTCCAAGAGTCCCCCAGATGTCTCAGTCCATTCCAGAGGAACCTCTTTTCCCTTCACCGGCTCGTCTTTCACGTCGAGGATCGACTCACACCAAGGTGGAACGTGGCACAGCCCTGTGGGAAAGCCTCGTGGGAAAGCCTCGAGGGACAGCCTCGAGGGAAAGCCACAGATCCCTTGATCCACGTGACAGGAAGCGTGACACTACTGCTGCAGCTCGGGAGGAAAGCGCACGTGCATGCCCCCACTCGAGACGAGGCCTGACTCCCCTGGGGAGACTCAGAAGCACCCCAAGATCCATGGCAACACTGGAGAGGAATCCTCAGGTTCCGGCCCCGACTCCACACAAGGACTGAGGCCCCGGCATGGAAGGGAGAGGAATCCCGAGAGGTCCCCTAGCAACTCGCATGGGGACTGGCCTTTCCTGAGGCCACCAGAGCGGGTCCCTGAGGTCCCCGTCGTAACTCGAGAAGACCTGCCGCAACTCGAGAAAATCCAGGAGGTTCTCCCCTCCAGGCGAGATGAGGCCCATTTCCGCTGAGGCGTCTCGAGGCGGATCACACCTCACCTCTGGAACTTCGCAAGGGTCCTTCACACCCTTGGTGCAAATCAAGAAGTTCCCCGACCTAGCCGTCTCCACTCGAGAGGAATCACGAGGGTCCCGCCCACATCCAGAGGAGCCCCGTTTCCGCCTCGTAGCTCGAGATGAGGGATCGTTTCCCTGCTTCGTCGGGAAAGAGTTCCCGGCATTCCCGTCGCATCTCAAGAGGAGGCCCTATCAACAGGAACGGCGAGAGGAACTCCAGGGTCATGCCACCATTCCAAGAGTTCCAGATGTCTCAGTCCATTCCAGAGGAACCTCTTTTCCCTTCACCGGCTCGTCTTTCACGCCGAGGATCGACTCACACCAAGGTGGCACGTGGCACAGCCCTGAGGGAAAGCCTCGTGGGAAAGCCTCGAGGGACAGCCTCGAGGGAAAGCCACAGATCCCTTGATCCACGTGACAGGAAGCGTGACACTACTGCTGCAGCTCGGGAGGAAAGCGCACGTGCATGCCCCCACTCGAGACGAGGCCTGACTCCCCTGGGGAGACTCAGAAGCACCCCAAGATCCATGGCAACACTGGAGAGGAATCCTCAGGTTCCGGCCCCGACTCCACACAAGGACTGAGGCCCCGGCATGGACAGGAGAGGAATCCCGAGAGGTCCCCTAGCAACTCGCATGGGGACTGGCCCTTCCTGAGGCCACCAGAGCGGGTCCCTGAGGTCCCGGTCGTAACTCGAGAAGACCTGCCGCAACTCGAGAAAATCCAGGAGGTTCTCCCCTCCAGGCGAGATGAGGCCCATTTCCGATGAGGCGTCTCGAGGCTGATCACACGTCACCTCTGGAACTTCGAAAGGCTCCTTCACACCCTTGGTGCAAATCAAGAAGTTCCCCGACATACCCGTCTCCACTCGAGGGGAATCACGTGGGTCCCGCCCACATCCAGAGGAACCCCGTTTCCGCCTCGTAGCTCGAGATGAGGGATCCTTTCCCTGCTTCGTCGGGAAAGAGTTCCCGGCGTTCCCGTCGCGTCTCAAGAGGAGGCCCTCTCAACAGGAACGGCGAGAGGAACTCCAGGGTCGTGCCACCATTCCAAGAGTCCCCCAGATGTCTCAGTCCATTCCAGAGGAACCTCTTTTCCCTTCACTGGCTCGTCTTTCACGCCGAGGATCGACTCACACCAGGGTGGCCCCTGGCACAGACCTGTGGGAAAGCCTCGTGGGAAAGCCTCGAGGGACAGCCTCGAGGGAAAGCCACAGATCCCTTGATCCACGTGACAGGAAGCGTGACACTACTGCTGCAGCTCGGGAGGAAAGCGCACGTGCATGCCCCCACTCGAGACGAGGCTTGACTCCCCTGGGGAGACTCAGAAGCACCCCAAGATCCATGGCAACACTGGAGAGGAATCCTCAGGTTCCGGCCCCGACTCCACACATGGACTGAGGCCCCGGCATGGACGGGAGAGGAATCCCGAGAGGTCCCCTAGCAACTCGCATGGGGACTGGCCTTTCCTGAGGCCACCAGAGCGGGTCCCTGAGGTCCCCGTCGTAACTCGAGAAGACCTGCCGCAACTCGAGAAAATCCAGGAGGTTCTCCCCTCCAGGCGAGATGAGGCCCATTTCCGCTGAGGCGTCTCGAGGCGGATCACACCTCACCTCTGGAACTTCGCAAGGGTCCTTCACACCCTTGGTGCAAATCAAGAAGTTCCCCGACCTAGCCGTCTCCACTCGAGAGGAATCACGAGGGTCCCGCCCACATCCAGAGGAGCCCCGTTTCCGCCTCGTAGCTCGAGATGAGGGATCGTTTCCCTGCTTCGTCGGGAAAGAGTTCCCGGCATTCCCGTCGCATCTCAAGAGGAGGCCCTATCAACAGGAACGGCGAGAGGAACTCCAGGTCATGCCACCATTCCAAGAGTTCCAGATGTCTCAGTCCATTCCAGAGGAACCTCTTTTCCCTTCACCGGCTCGTCTTTCACGCCGAGGATCGACTCACACCAAGGTGGCACGTGGCACAGCCCTGTGGGAAAGCCTCGTGGGAAAGCCTCGAGGGACAGCCTCGAGGGAAAGCCACAGATCCCTTGATCCACGTGACAGGAAGCGTGACACTACTGCTGCAGCTCGGGAGGAAAGCGCACGTGCATGCCCCCACTCGAGACGAGGCCTGACTCCCCTGGGGAGACTCAGAAGCACCCCAAGATCCATGGCAACAATGGAGAGGAATCCTCAGGTTCCGGCCCCGACTCCACACAAGGAGTGAGGCCCCGGCATGGACAGGAGAGGAATCCCGAGAGGTCCCCTAGCAACTCGCATGGGGACTGGCCCTTCCTGAGGCCACCAGAGCGGGTCCCTGAGGTCTCGGTCGTCACTCGAGAAGACCTGCCGCAACTCGACAAAATCCAGGAGGTTCTCCCCTCCAGGCGAGATGAGGCCCATTTCCGATGAGGCGTCTCGAGGCTGATCACACGTCACCTCTGGAACTTCGAAAGGCTCCTTCACACCCTTGGTGCAAATCAAGAAGTTCCCCGACATACCCGTCTCCACTCGAGGGGAATCACGTGGGTCCCGCCCACATCCAGAGGAACCCCGTTTCCGCCTCGTAGCTCGAGATGAGGGATCCTTTCCCTGCTTCGTCGGGAAAGAGTTCCCGGCGTTCCCGTCGCGTCTCAAGAGGAGGCCCTCTCAACAGGAACGGCGAGAGGAACTCCAGGGTCGTGCCACCATTCCAAGAGTCCCCCAGATGTCTCAGTCCATTCCAGAGGAACCTCTTTTCCCTTCACCGGCTCGTCTTTCACGTCGAGGATCATCTCACACCAAGGTGGCACGTGGAACAGCCCTGTGGGAAAGCCTCGTGGGAAAGCCTCGAGGGACAGCCTCGAGGGAAAGCCACAGATCCCTTGATCCACGTGACAGGAAGCGTGACACTACTGCTGCAACTCGGGAGGAAAGCGCACGTGCATGCCCCCACTCGAGACGCCGCCTGACTCCCCTGGGGAGACTCAGAAGCACCCCAAGATCCATGGCAACACTGGAGAGGAATCCTCAGGTTCCGGCCCCGACTCCACACAAGGACTGAGGCCCCGGCATGGACGGGAGAGGAATCCCGAGAGGTCCCCTAGCAACTCGCATGGGGACTGGCCTTTCCTGAGGCCACCAGAGTGGGTCCCTGAGGTCCCCGTCGTAACTCGAGAAGACCTGCCGCAACTCGAGAAAATCCAGGAGGTTCTCCCCTCCAGGCGAGATGAGGCCCATTTCTGCTGAGGCGTCTCGAGGCTGATCACATCTCACCTCTAGAACTTCGAAAGGCTCCTTCACACCCTTGGTGCAAATCAACAAGTTCCCCGACATAGCCGTCTCCCCTCGAGAGGAATCACGAGGGTCCCGCCCACATCCAGAGGAGCCCCGTTTCCGCCTCGTATCTCGAGATGAGGGATCCTTTCCCTGCTTCTTCGGGAAAGAGTTCCCGGCGTTCCCGTCGCATCTCAAGAGGAGGCCCTCTCAACAGGAACGGGGAGAGGAACTCCAGGGTCGTGCCACCATTCCAAGAGTCCCCCAGATGTCTCAGTCCATTCCAGAGGAACCTCTTTTCCTTCACTGGCTCGTCTTTCACGCCGAGGATCGACTCACACCAAGGTGGCACGTGGCACAGCCCTGTGGGAAAGCCTCGTGGGAAAGCCTCGAGGGAGAGCCTCGAGGGAAAGCCACAGATCCCTTGATCCACGTGACAGGAAGCGTGACACTACTGCTGCAGCTCGGGAGGAAAGCGCACGTTCATGCCCCCACTGGAGACGAGGCCTGACTCGCCTGGGGAGACTCAGAAGCAGCCCAAGATCCATGGCAACACTGGAGAGGAATCCTCAGGTTCCGGACCCGACTCCACACAAGGACTGAGGCCCCGGCATGGACGGGAGAGGAATCCCGAGAGGTCCCCTCGCAACTCGCATGGGGACTGGCCTTTCCTGAGGCCACCAGAGCGGGTCCCTGAAGTCCCCTTCGTAAATCGAGAAGACCTGCCGCAACTCGAGAAAATCCAGGAGGTTCTCCCCTCCAGGCGAGATGAGGCCCATTTCCGCTGAGGCGTCTCGAGGCTGATCACATCTCACCTCTAGAACTTCGAAAGGCTCCTTCACACCCTTGGTGCAAATCAAGAAGTTCCCCGACATAGCCGTCTCCCCTCGAGAGGAATCACGAGGGTCCCGCCCACATCCAGAGGAGCCCCGTTTCCGCCTCGTAGCTCGAGATGAGGGATCCTTTCCCTGCTTCGTCGGGAAAGATTTCCCGGCGTTCCCGTCGCATCTCAAGAGGAGGCCCTCTCAACAGGAACGGCGAGAGGAACTCCAGGGTCGTGCCACCATTCCAAGAATCCCCCAGATGTCTCAGTCCATTCCAGAGGAACCTCTTTTCCTTCACCGGCTCGTCTTTCACGCCGAGGATCGACTCACACCAAGGTGGCACGTGGCACAGCCCTGTGGGAAAGCCTCGTGGGAAAGCCTCGAGGGAGAGCCTCGAGGGAAAGCCACAGATCCCTTGATCCACGTGACAGGAAGCGTGACACTAATGCTGCAGCTCGGGAGGAAAGCACACGTTCATGCCCCAACTCTAGACGAGGCCTGACTCGCCTGGGGAGACTCAGAAGCAGCCCAAGATCCATGGCAACACTGGAGAGGAATCCTCAGGTTCCGGATCCGACTCCACACAAGGACTGAGGTCCCGGCATGGACGGGAGAGGAATCCCGAGAGGTCCCCTCGCAACTCGCATGGGGACTGGCCTTTCCTGAGGCCACCAGAGCGGGTCCCTGAAGTCCCCTTCGTAAATCGAGAAGACCTGCCGCAACTCGAGAAAATCCAGGAGGTTCTCCCCTCCAGGCGAGATGAGGCCCATTTCCGCTGAGGCGTCTCGAGGCTGATCACACCTCACCTCTGGAACTTTGAAAGGGTCCTTCACACCCTTGGTGCAAATCAAGAAGTTCCCCGACATACCCGTCTCCACTCCAGAGGAATCACGAGGGTCCCGCCCACATCCAAAGGAGCCCCGTTTCCGCCTCGTAGCTCGAGATGAGGGATCCTTTCCCTGCTTCGTCGGGAAAGAGTTCCCGGCGTTCCCGTCGCATCTCAAGAGGAGGCCCTCTCAACAGGAACGGCGAGAGGAACTCCAGGGTCGTGCCACCATTCCAAGAGTCCCCCAGATGTCTCAGTCCATTCCAGAGGAACCTCTTTTCCCTTCACCGGCTCGTCTTTCACGCCGAGGATCGACTCACACCAAGGTGGCACGTGGCACAGCCCTGTGGGAAAGCCTCGTGGGAAAGCCTCGAGGGACAGCCTCGAGGGAAAGCCACAGATCCCTTGATCCACGTGACAGGAAGCGTGACACTACTGCTGCAGCTCGGGAGGAAAGCGCACGTGCATGCCCCCACTCGAGACGAGGCCTGACTCCCCTCGGGAGACTCAGAAGCACCCCAAGATCCATGGCAACACTGGAGAGGAATCCTCAGGTTCCGGCTCCGACTCCACACAAGGACTGAGGCCCCGGCATGGACGGGAGAGGAATCCCGAGAGGTCCCCTAGCAACTCGCATGGGGACTGGCCTTTCCTGAGGCCACCAGAGCGGGTCCCTGAGGTCCCCGTCGTAACTCGAGAAGACCTGCCGCAACTCGAGAAAATCCAGGAGGTTCTCCCCTCCAGGCGAGATGAGGCCCATTTCCGCTGAGCCGTCTCGAGGCTGATCACACCTCCCCTCTGGAACTTTGAAAGGGTCCTTCACACCCTTGGTGCAAATCAAGAAGTTCCCCGACCTAGCCGTCTCCACTCGAGAGGAATCACGAGGGTCCCGCCCACATCCAGAGGAGCCCCGTTTCCGCCTCGTAGCTCGAGATGAGGGATCGTTTCCCTGCTTCGTCGGGAAAGAGTTCCCGGCATTCCCGTCGCATCTCAAGAGGAGGCCCTATCAACAGGAACGGCGAGAGGAACTCCAGGGTCATGCCACCATTCCAAGAGTTCCAGATGTCTCAGTCCATTCCAGAGGAACCTCTTTTCCCTTCACCGGCTCGTCTTTCACGCCGAGGATCGACTCACACCAAGGTGGCACGTGGCACAGCCCTGAGGGAAAGCCTCGTGGGAAAGCCTCGAGGGACAGCCTCGAGGGAAAGCCACAGATCCCTTGATCCACGTGACAGGAAGCGTGACACTACTGCTGCAGCTCGGGAGGAAAGCGCACGTGCATGCCCCCACTCGAGACGAGGCCTGACTCCCCTGGGGAGACTCAGAAGCACCCCAAGATCCATGGCAACACTGGAGAGGAATCCTCAGGTTCCGGCCCCGACTCCACACAAGGACTGAGGCCCCGGCATGGACAGGAGAGGAATCCCGAGAGGTCCCCTAGCAACTCGCATGGGGACTGGCCCTTCCTGAGGCCACCAGAGCGGGTCCCTGAGGTCCCCGTCGTAACTCGAGAAGACCTGCCGCAACTCGACAAAATCCAGGAGGTTCTCCCCTCCAGGCGAGATGAGGCCCATTTCCGATGAGGCGTCTCGAGGCTGATCACACGTCACCTCTGGAACTTCGAAAGGCTCCTTCACACCCTTGGTGCAAATCAAGAAGTTCCCCGACATACCCGTCTCCACTCGAGGGGAATCACGTGAGTCCCGCCCACATCCAGAGGAGCCCCGTTTCCGCCTCGTAGCTCGAGATGAGGGATCCTTTCCCTGCTTCGTCGGGAAAGAGTTCCCGGCGTTCCCGTCGCGTCTCAAGAGGAGGCCCTCTCAACAGGAACGGCGAGAGGAACTCCAGGGTCGTGCCACCATTCCAAGAGTCCCCCAGATGTCTCAGTCCATTCCAGAGGAACCTCTTTTCCCTTCACTGGCTCGTCTTTCACGCCGAGGATCGACTCACACCAGGGTGGCCCCTGGCACAGCCCTGTGGGAAAGCCTCGTGGGAAAGCCTCGAGGGACAGCCTCGAGGGAAAGCCACAGATCCCTTGATCCACGTGACAGGAAGCGTGACACTACTGCTGCAGCTCGGGAGGAAATCGCACGTGCATGCCCCCACTCGAGACGAGGCCTGACTCCCCTGGGGAGACTCAGAAGCACCCCAAGATCCATGGCACCACTGGAGAGGAATCCTCAGGTTCCGGCCCCGACTCCACACAAGGACTGAGGCCCCGGCATGGACGGGAGAGGAATCCCGAGTGGTCCCCTAGCAACTCGCATGGGGACTGGCCTTTCCTGAGGCCACCAGAGCGGGTCCCTGAGGTCACCGTCGTAACTCGAGAAGACCTGCCGCAACTCGAGAAAATCCAGGAGGTTCTCCCCTCCAGGCGAGATGAGGCCCATTTCTGCAGAGGCGTCTCGAGGCTGATCACATCTCACCTCTAGAACTTCGAAAGGCTCCTTCACACCCTTGGTGCAAATCAAGAAGTTCCCCGACATAGCCGTCTCCCCTCGAGAGGAATCACGAGGGTCCCGCCCACATCCAGAGGAGCCCCGTTTCCGCCTCGTAGCTCGAGATGAGGGATCCTTTCCCTGCTTCGTCGGGAAAGAGTTCCCGGCGTTCCCGTCGCATCTCAAGAGGAGGCCCTCTCAACAGGAACGGCGAGAGGAACTCCAGGGTCGTGCCACCATTCCAAGAGTCCCCCAGATGTCTCAGTCCATTCCAGAGGAACCTCTTTTCCCTTCACCGGCTCGTCTTTCACGTCGAGGATCGACTCACACCAAGGTGGCACGTGGCACAGCCCTGTGGGAAAGCCTCGTGGGAAAGCCTCGAGGGACAGCCTCGAGGGAAATCCACAGATCCCTTGATCCACGTGACAGGAAGCGTGACACTACTGCTGCAGCTCGGGAGGAAAGCGCACGTGCATGCCCCCACTCGAGACGAGGCCTGACTCCCCTGGGGAGACTCAGAAGCACCCCAAGATCCATGGCAACACTGGAGAGGAATCCTCAGGTTCCGGCCCCGACTCCACACATGGACTGAGGCCCCGGCATGGACGGGAGAGGAATCCCGAGAGGTCCCCTAGCAACTCGCATGGGGACTGGCCTTTCCTGAGGCCACCAGAGCGGGTCCCTGAGGTCCCCGCCGTAACTCGAGAAGACCTGCCGCAACTCGAGAAAATCCAGGAGGTTCTCCCCTCCAGGCGAGATGAGGCCCATTTCCGCTGAGGCGTCTCGAGGCGGATCACACCTCACCTCTGGAACTTCGCAAGGGTCCTTCACACCCTTGGTGCAAATCAAGAAGTTCCCCGACCTAGCCGTCTCCACTCGAGAGGAATCACGAGGGTCCCGCCCACATCCAGAGGAGCCCCGTTTCCGCCTCGTAGCTCGAGATGAGGGATCGTTTCCCTGCTTCGTCGGGAAAGAGTTCCCGGCATTCCCGTCGCATCTCAAGAGGAGGCCCTATCAACAGGAACGGCGAGAGGAACTCCAGGTCATGCCACCATTCCAAGAGTTCCAGATGTCTCAGTCCATTCCAGAGGAACCTCTTTTCCCTTCACCGGCTCGTCTTTCACGCCGAGGATCGACTCACACCAAGGTGGCACGTGGCACAGCCCTGTGGGAAAGCCTCGTGGGAAAGCCTCGAGGGACAGCCTCGAGGGAAAGCCACAGAACCCTTGATCCACGTGACAGGAAGCGTGACACTACTGCTGCAGCTCGGGAGGAAAGCGCACGTGCATGCCCCCACTCGAGACGAGGCCTGACTCCCCTGGGGAGACTCAGAAGCACCCCAAGTTCCATGGCAACAATGGAGAGGAATCCTCAGGTTCCGGCCCCGACTCCACACAAGGACTGAGGCCCCGGCATGGACAGGAGAGGAATCCCGAGAGGTCCCCTAGCAACTCGCATGGGGACTGGCCCTTCCTGAGGCCACCAGAGCGGGTCCCTGAGGTCCCCGTCGTAACTCGAGAAGACCTGCCGCAACTCGACAAAATCCAGGAGGTTCTCCCCTCCAGGCGAGATGAGGCCCATTTCCGATGAGGCGTCTCGAGGCTTATCACACCTCACCTCTGGAACTTCGAAAGGCTCCTTCACACCCTTGGTGCAAATCAAGAAGTTCCCCGACATACCCGTCTCCACTCGAGGGGAATCACGTGGGTCCCGCCCACATCCAGAGGAGCCCCGTTTCCGCCTCGTAGCTCGAGATGAGGGATCCTTTCCCTGCTTCGTCGGGAAAGAGTTCCCGGCGTTCCCGTCGCCTCTCAAGAGGAGGCCCTCTCAACAGGAACGGCGAGAGGAACTCCAGGGTCGTGCCACCATTCCAAGAGTCCCCCAGATGTCTCAGTCCATTCCAGAGGAACCTCTTTTCCCTTCACCGGCTCGTCTTTCACGCCGAGGATCGACTCACACCAGGGTGGACCCTGGCACAGCCCTGTGGGAAAGCCTCGTGGGAAAGCCTGGAGGGACAGCCTCGAGGGAAAGCCACAGATCCCTTGATCCACGTGACAGGAAGCGTGACACTACTGCTGCAGCTCGGGAGGAAATCGCACGTGCATGCCCCCACTCGAGACGAGGCCTGACTCCCCTGGGGAGACTCAGAAGCACCCCAAGATCCATGGCAACACTGGAGAGGAATCCTCAGGTTCCGGCCCCGACTCCACACAAGGACTGAGGCCCCGGCATGGACGGGAGAGGAATCCCGAGTGGTCCCCTAGCAACTCGCATGGGGACTGGCCTTTCCTGAGGCCACCAGAGCGGGTCCCTGAGGTCCCCGTCGTAACTCGAGAAGACCTGCCGCAACTCGAGAAAATCCAGGAGGTTCTCCCCTCCAGGCGAGATGAGGCCCATTTCTGCAGAGGCGTCTCGAGGCTGATCACATCTCACCTCTAGAACTTCGAAAGGCTCCTTCACACCCTTGGTGCAAATCAAGAAGTTCCCCGACATAGCCGTCTCCCCTCGAGAGGAATCACGAGGGTCCCGCCCACATCCAGAGGAGCCCCGTTTCCGCCTCGTATCTCGAGATGAGGGATCCTTTCCCTGCTTCGTCGGGAAAGAGTTCCCGGCGTTCCCGTCGCCTCTCAAGAGGAGGCCCTCTCAACAGGAACGGCGAGAGGAACTCCAGGGTCGTGCCACCATTCCAAGAGTCCCCCAGATGTCTCAGTCCATTCCAGAGGAACCTCTTTTCCCTTCACCGGCTCGTCTTTCACGTCGAGGATCATCTCACACCAAGGTGGCACGTGGCACAGCCCTGTGGGAAAGCCTCGTGGGAAAGCCTCGAGGGACAGCCTCGAGGGAAAGCCACAGATCCCTTGATCCACGTGACAGGAAGCGTGACACTACTGCTGCAACTCGGGAGGAAAGCGCACGTGCATGCCCCCACTCGAGACGCCGCCTGACTCCACTGGGGAGACTCAGAAGCACCCCAAGATCCATGGCAACACTGGAGAGGAATCCTCAGGTTCCGGCCCCGAATCCACACAAGGACTGAGGCCCCGGCATGGACGGGAGAGGAATCCCGAGTGGTCCCCTAGCAACTCGCATGGGGACTGGCCTTTCCTGAGGCCACCAGAGCGGGTCCCTGAGGTCCCCGTCGTAACTCGAGAAGACCTGCCGCAACTCGAGAAAATCCAGGAGGTTCTCCCCTCCAGGCGAGATGAGGCCCATTTCTGCAGAGGCGTCTCGAGGCTGATCACATCTCACCTCTAGAACTTCGAAAGGCTCCTTCACACCCTTGGTGCAAATCAAGAAGTTCCCCGACATAGCCGTCTCCCCTCGAGAGGAATCACGAGGGTCCCGCCCACATCCAGAGGAGCCCCGTTTCCGCCTCGTATCTCGAGATGAGGGATCCTTTCCCTGCTTCGTCGGGAAAGAGTTCCCGGCGTTCCCGTCGCCTCTCAAGAGGAGGCCCTCTCAACAGGAACGGCGAGAGGAACTCCAGGGTCGTGCCACCATTCCAAGAGTCCCCCAGATGTCTCAGTCCATTCCAGAGGAACCTCTTTTCCCTTCACCGGCTCGTCTTTCACGTCGAGGATCATCTCACACCAAGGTGGCACGTGGCACAGCCCTGTGGGAAAGCCTCGTGGGAAAGCCTCGAGGGACAGCCTCGAGGGAAAGCCACAGATCCCTTGATCCACGTGACAGGAAGCGTGACACTACTGCTGCAACTCGGGAGGAAAGCGCACGTGCATGCCCCCACTCGAGACGCCGCCTGACTCCACTGGGGAGACTCAGAAGCACCCCAAGATCCATGGCAACACTGGAGAGGAATCCTCAGGTTCCGGCCCCGAATCCACACAAGGACTGAGGCCCCGGCCTGGACGGGAGAGGAATCCCGAGAGGTCCCCTAGCAACTCGCATGGGGACTGGCCTTTCCTGAGGCCACCAGAGCGGGGCCAGGAGGTCCCCTCGTAACTCGAGAAGACCTGCCGCAACTCGAGAAAATCCAGGAGGTTCACCCCTCCAGGAGAGATGAGGCCCATTTCCGCTGAGGCATCTCGAGGCTGATCACACCTCACCTCTGGAACTTCGAAAGGGTCCTTCACACCCTTGGTGCAAATAAAAAAGTTCCCCGACATACCCGTCTCCACTCGAGAGGAATCACGAGGATCCCGCCCACATCCAGAGGAGCCCCGTTTCCGCCTCGTAGCTCGAGATGAGGGATCCTTTTCCTGCTTCGTCGAGAAAGATTTCCCGGCATTCCCGTCGCATCTCAAGAGGAGGCCCTCTCAACAGGAACGGCGAGAGGAACTCCAGGGTCGTGCCACCATTCCAAGAGTCCCCCAGATTTCTCAGTCTATTCCAGAGGAACCTCTTTTCCTTCACCGGCTCGTCTTTCACGCCGAGGATCGACTCACATCAAGGTGGCACGTGGCACAGCCCTGTGGGAAAGCCTCGTGGGAAAGCCTCGAGGGACAGCCCCGAGGGAAAGCCACAGATCCCTTGATCCACGTGACAGGAAGCGTGACACTACTGCTGCAGCTCGGGAGGAAAGCGCACGTGCATGCCCCAACTCGAGACGAGGCCTGACTCGCCTGGGGAGACTCAGAAGCAGCCCAAGATCCATGGCAACACTGGAGAGGAATCCTCAGGTTCCGGCCCCGACTCCACACAAGGACTGAGGCCCCGGCATGGACGGGAGAGGAATCCCGAAAGGTCCCCTAGCAACTCGCATGGGGACTGGCCTTTCCTGAGGCCACCAGAGCGGGTCCCTGAGGTCCCCGTCGTAACTCGAGAAGACCTGCCGCAACTCGAGAAAATCCAGGAGGTTCTCCCCTCCAGGCGAGATGAGGCCCATTTCCGCTGAGGCGTCTCGAGGCTGATCACACCTCACCTCTGGAACTTCGAAAGGCTCCTTCACACCCTTGGTGCAAATCAAGAAGTTCCCCGACATACCCGTCTCCAATCGAGGGGAATCACGAGGGTCCCGCCCACATCCAGAGGAGCCCCGTTTCCGCCTCGTAGCTCGAGATGAGGGATCCTTTCCCTGCTTCGTCGGGAAAGAGTTCCCGGCGTTCCCGTCGCCTCTCAAGAGGAGGCCCTCTCAACAGGAACGGCGAGAGGAACTCCAGGGTCTTGCCACCATTCCAAGAGTCCCCCAGATGTCTCAGTCCATTCCAGAGGAACCTCTTTTCCCTTCACCGGCTCGTCTTTCACGCCGAGGATCGACTCACACCAGGGTGGTCCCTGGCACAGCCCTGTGGGAAAGCCTCGTGGGAAAGCCTCGAGGGACAGCCTCGAGGGAAAGCCACAGATCCCTTGATGCACGTGACAGGAAGCGTGACACTACTGCTGCAGCTCGGGAGGAAAGCGCACGTGCATGCCCCCACTCGAGACGAGGCCTGACTCCCCTGGGGAGACTCAGAAGCACCCCAAGATCCATGGCAACACTGGAGAGGAATCCTCAGGTTCCGGACCCGACTCCACACAAGGACTGAGGCCCCGGCATGGACGGGAGAGGAATCCCGAGAGGTCCCCTAGCAACTCGCATGGGGACTGGCCTTTCCTGAGGCCACCAGAGCGGGTCCCTGAGGTCCCCGTCGTAACTCGAGAAGACCTGCCGCAACTCGAGAAAATCCAGGAGGTTCTCTCCTCCAGGCGAGATGAGGCCCATTTCTGCTGAGGCGTCTCGAGGCTGATCACATCTCACCTCTAGAACTTCGAAAGGCTCCTTCACACCCTTGGTGCAAATCAAGAAGTTCCCCGACATAGCCGTCTCCCCTCGAGAGGAATCACGAGGGTCCCGCCCACATCCAGAGGAGCCCCGTTTCCGCCTCGTAGCTCGAGATGAGGGATCCTTTCACTGCTTCCTCGGGAAAGAGTTCCCGGCGTTCCCGTCGCATCTCAAGAGGAGGCCCTCTCAACAGGAACGGCGAGAGGAACTCCAGGGTCGTGCCACCATTCCAAGAGTCCCCCAGATGTCTCAGTCCATTCCAGAGGAACCTCTTTTCCCTTCACCGGCTCGTCTTTCACGCCGAGGATCGACTCACACCAAGGTGGCACGTGGCACAGCCCTGTGGGAAAGCCTCGTGGGAAAGCCTCGAGGGACAGCCTCGAGGGAAAGCCACAGATCCCTTGATCCACGTGACAGGAAGCGTGACACTACTGCTGCAGCTCGGGAGGAAAGCGCACGTGCATGCCCCCACTCGAGACGCCGCCTGACTCCCCTGGGGAGACTCAGAAGCAGCCCAAGATCCATGGCAACACTGGAGAGGAATCCTCAGGTTCCGGCCCCGACTCCACACAAGGACTGAGGCCCCGGCATGGACGGGAGAGGAATCCCGAGAGGTCCCCTAGCAACTCGCATGGGGACTGGCCTTTCCTGAGGCCACCAGAGCGGGGCCATGAGGTCCCCGTCGTAACTCGAGAAGACCTGCCGCAACTCGAGAAAATCCAGGAGGTTCTCCCCTCCAGGCGAGATGAGGCCCATTTCCGCTGAGGCGTCTCGAGGCTGATCACACCTCACCTCTGGAACTTCGAAAGGCTCCTTCACACCCTTGGTGCAAATCAAGAATTTCCCCGACATACCCGTCTCCACTCGAGGGGAATCACGAGGGTCCCGCCCACATCCAGGGAGCCCCGTTTCCGCCTCGTAGCTCGAGATGTGGGATCCTTTCCCTGCTTCGTCGGGAAAGAGTTTCTGGCGTTCCCGTCGCCTCTCAAGAGGAGGCCCTCTCAACAAGAACGGCGAGAGGAACTCCAGGGTCGTGCCAACATTCCAAGAGTCCCCCAGATGTCTCAGTCCATTCCAGAGGAACCTCTTTTCCTTCACTGGCTCGTCTTTCACGCCGAGGATCGACTCACACCAAGGTGGCACGTGGCACAGCCCTGTGGGAAAGCCTCGTGGGAAAGCCTCGAGGGAGAGCCTCGAGGGAAAGCCACAGATCCCTTGATCCACTTGACAGGAAGCGTGACACTACTGCTGCAGCTCGGGAGGAAAGCGCACGTTCATGCCCCAACTCGAGACGAGGCCTGACTCGCCTGGGGAGACTCAGAAGCAGCCCAAGATCCATGGCAACACTGGAGAGGAATCCTCAGGTTTCGGACCCGACTCCACACAAGGACTGAGGTCCCGGCATGGACGGGAGAGGAATCCCGAGAGGTCCCCTCGCAACTCGCATGGGGACTGGCCTTTCCTGAGGCCACCAGAGCGGGTCCCTGAAGTCCCCTTCGTAAATCGAGAAGACCTGCCGCAACTCGAGAAAATCCAGGAGGTTCTCCCCTCCAGGCGAGATGAGGCCCATTTCCGCTGAGGCGTCTCGAGGCTGATCACACCTCACCTCTGGAACTTTGAAAGGGTCCTTCACACCCTTGGTGCAAATCAAGAAGTTCCCCGACATACCCGTCTCCACTCCAGAGGAATCACGAGGGTCCCGCCCACATCCAAAGGAGCCCCGTTTCCGCCTCGTAGCTCGAGATGAGGGATCCTTTCCCTGTTTCTTCGGGAAAGATTTCCCGGCGTTCCCGTCGCATCTCAAGAGGAGGCCCTCTCAACAGGAACGGCGAGAGGAACTCCAGGGTCGTGCCACCATTCCAAGAGTCCCCCAGATGTCTCAGTCCATTCCAGAGGAACCTCTTTTCCCTTCACCGGCTCGTCTTTCACGCCGAGGATCGACTCACACCAAGGTGGCACGTGGCACAGCCCTGTGGGAAAGCCTCGTGGGAAAGCCTCGAGGGACAGCCTCGAGGGAAAGCCACAGATCCCTTGATCCACGTGACAGGAAGCGTGACACTACTGCTGCAGCTCGGGAGGAAAGCGCACGTGCATGCCCCCAGTCGAGACGAGGCCTGACTCCCCTGGGGAGACTCAGAAGCACCCCAAGATCCATGGCAAAACTGGAGAGGAATCCTCAGGCTCCGGCCCCGAATCCACACAAGGACTGAGGCCCCGGCATGGACGGGAGAGGAATCCCGAGAGGTCGCCTAGCAACTCGCATGGGGACTGGCCTTTCCTGAGGCCACCAGAGCGGGGCCCTGAGGTCCCCGTCGTAACTCGAGAAGACCTGCCGCAACTCGAGAAAATCCAGGAGGTTCTCCCCTCCAGGCGAGATGAGGCCCATTTCTGCTGAAGCGTCTCGAGGCTGATCACATCTCACCTCTAGAACTTCGAAAGGCTCCTTCACACCCTTGGTGCAAATCAAGAAGTTCCCCGACATAGCCGTCTCCCCTCGAGAGGAATCACGAGGGTCCCGCCCACATCCAGAGGAGCCCCGTTTCCGCCTCGTAGCTCGAGATGAGGGATCCTTTCCCTGCTTCGTCGGGAAAGATTTCCCGGCGTTCCCGTCGCATCTCAAGTGGAGGCCCTCTCAACAGGAACGGCGAGAGGAACTCCAGGGTCGTGCCACCATTCCAAGAATCCCCCAGATGTCTCAGTCCATTCCAGAGGAACCTCTTTTCCTTCACCGGCTCGTCTTTCACGCCGAGGATCGACTCACACCAAGGTGGCACGTGGCACAGCCCTGTGGGAAAGCCTCGTGGGAAAGCCTCGAGGGAGAGCCTCGAGGGAAAGCCACAGATCCCTTGATCCACGTGACAGGAAGCGTGACACTACTGCTGCAGCTCGGGAGGAAAGCGCACGTTCATGCCCCAACTCGAGACGAGGCCTGACTCGCCTGGGGAGACTCAGAAGCAGCCCAAGATCCATGGCAACACTGGAGAGGAATCCTCAGGTTCTGGCCCCGACTCCACACAAGGACTGAGGTCCCGGCATGGACGGGAGAGGAATCCCGAGAGGTCCCCTAGCAACTCGCATGGGGACTGGCCTTTCCTGAGGCCACCAGAGCGTGTCCCTGAAGTCCCCTTCGTAAATTGAGAAGACCTGCCGCAACTCGAGAAAATCCAGGAGGTTCTCCCCTCCAGGCGAGATGAGGCCCATTTCCGCTGAGGCATCTCGAGGCTGATCACACCTCACCTCTGGAACTTTGAAAGGGTCCTTCACACCCTTGGTGCAAATCAAGAAGTTCCCCGACATACCCGTCTCCACTCCAGAGGAATCACGAGGGTCCCGCCCACATCCAAAGGAGCCCCGTTTCCGCCTCGTAGCTCGAGATGAGGGATCCTTTCCCTGCTTCGTCGGGAAAGAGTTTCCGGCGTTCCCGTCGCCTCTCAAGAGGAGGCCCTCTCAACAGGAACGGCGAGAGGAACTCCAGGGTCGTGCCACCATTCCAAGAGTCCCCCAGATGTCTCAGTCCATTCCAGAGGAACCTCTTTTCCCTTCACGGGCTCGTCTTTCACGCCGAGGATCGACTCACAACAAGGTGGCACGTGGCACAGCCCTGTGGGAAAGCCTCGTGGGAAAGCCTCGAGGGACAGCCTCGAGGGAAAGCCACAGATCCCTTGATCCACGTGACAGGAAGCGTGACACTACTGCTGCAACTCGGGAGGAAAGCGCACGTGCATGCCCCCACTCGAGACGCCGCCTGACTCCCCTGGGGAGACTCAGAAGCACCCCAAGATCCATGGCAACACTGGAGAGGAATCCTCAGGTTCCGGCCCCGACTCCACACAAGGACTGAGGCCCCGGCATGGACGGGAGAGGAATCCCGAGAGGTCCCCTAGCAACTCGCATGGGGACTGGCCTTTCCTGAGGCCACCAGAGTGGGTCCCTGAGGTCCCCGTCGTAACTCGAGAAGACCTGCCGCAACTCGAGAAAATCCAGGAGGTTCTCCCCTCCAGGCGAGATGAGGCCCATTTCTGCTGAGGCGTCTCGAGGCTGATCACATCTCACCTCTAGAACTTCGAAAGGCTCCTTCACACCCTTGGTGCAAATCAACAAGTTCCCCGACATAGCCGTCTCCCCTCGAGAGGAATCACGAGGGTCCCGCCCACATCGAGAGGAGCCCCGTTTCCGCCTCGTATCTCGAGATGAGGGATCCTTTCCCTGCTTCTTCGGGAAAGAGTTCCCGGCGTTCCCGTCGCATCTCAAGAGGAGGCCCTCTCAACAGGAACGGCGAGAGGAACTCCAGGGTCGTGCCACCATTCCAAGAGTCCCCCAGATGTCTCAGTCCATTCCAGAGGAACCTCTTTTCCTTCACTGGCTCGTCTTTCACGCCGAGGATCGACTCACACCAAGGTGGCACGTGGCACAGCCCTGTGGGAAAGCCTCGTGGGAAAGCCTCGAGGGAGAGCCTCGAGGGAAAGCCACAGATCCCTTGATCCACGTGACAGGAAGCGTGACACTACTGCTGCAGCTCGGGAGGAAAGCGCACGTTCATGCCCCCACTCGAGACGAGGCCTGACTCGCCTGGGGAGACTCAGAAGCAGCCCAAGATCCATGGCAACACTGGAGAGGAATCCTCAGGTTCCGGACCCGACTCCACACAAGGACTGAGGTCCCGGCATGGACGGGAGAGGAATCCCGAGAGGTCCCCTCGCAACTCGCATGGGGACTGGCCTTTCCTGAGGCCACCAGAGCGGGTCCCTGAAGTCCCCTTCGTAAATCGAGAAGACCTGCCGCAACTCGAGAAAATCCAGGAGGTTCTCCCCTCCAGGCGAGATGAGGCCCATTTCCGCTGAGGCGTCTCGAGGCTGATCACATCTCACCTCTAGAACTTCGAAAGGCTCCTTCACACCCTTGGTGCAAATCAAGAAGTTCCCCGACATAGCCGTCTCCCCTCGAGAGGAATCACGAGGGTCCCGCCCACATCCAGAGGAGCCCCGTTTCCGCCTCGTAGCTCGAGATGAGGGATCCTTTCCCTGCTTCGTCGGGAAAGATTTCCCGGCGTTCCCGTCGCATCTCAAGAGGAGGCCCTCTCAACAGGAACGGCGAGAGGAACTCCAGGGTCGTGCCACCATTCCAAGAATCCCCCAGATGTCTCAGTCCATTCCAGAGGAACCTCTTTTCCTTCACCGGCTCGTCTTTCACGCCGAGGATCGACTCACACCAAGGTGGCACGTGGCACAGCCCTGTGGGAAAGCCTCGTGGGAAAGCCTCGAGGGAGAGCCTCGAGGGAAAGCCACAGATACCTTGATCCACGTGACAGGAAGCGTGACACTAATGCTGCAGCTCGGGAGGAAAGCGCACGTTCATGCCCCAACTCTAGACGAGGCCTGACTCGCCTGGGGAGACTCAGAAGCAGCCCAAGATCCATGGCAACACTGGAGAGGAATCCTCAGGTTCCGGATCCGACTCCACACAAGGACTGAGGTCCCGGCATGGACGGGAGAGGAATCCCGAGAGGTCCCCTCGCAACTCGCATGGGGACTGGCCTTTCCTGAGGCCACCAGAGCGGGTCCCTGAAGTCCCCTTCGTAAATCGAGAAGACCTGCCGCAACTCGAGAAAATCCAGGAGGTTCTCCCCTCCAGGCGAGATGAGGCCCATTTCTGCTGAGGCGTCTCGAGGCTGATCACACCTCACCTCTGGAACTTTGAAAGGGTCCTTCACACCCTTGGTGCAAATCAAGAAGTTCCCCGACATACCCGTCTCCACTCCAGAGGAATCACGAGGGTCCCGCCCACATCCAAAGGAGCCCCGTTTCCGCCTCGTAGCTCGAGATGAGGGATCCTTTCCCTGCTTCGTCGGGAAAGAGTTCCCGGCGTTCCCGTCGCATCTCAAGAGGAGGCCCTCTCAACAGGAACGGCGAGAGGAACTCCAGGGTCGTGCCACCATTCCAAGAGTCCCCCAGATGTCTCAGTCCATTCCAGAGGAACCTCTTTTCCCTTCACCGGCTCGTCTTTCACGCCGAGGATCGACTCACACCAAGGTGGCACGTGGCACAGCCCTGTGGGAAAGCCTCGTGGGAAAGCCTCGAGGGACAGCCTCGAGGGAAAGCCACAGATCCCTTGATCCACGTGACAGGAAGCGTGACACTACTGCTGCAGCTCGGGAGGAAAGCGCACGTGCATGCCCCCACTCGAGACGAGGCCTGACTCCCCTGGGGAGACTCAGAAGCACCCCAAGATCCATGGCAACACTGGAGAGGAATCCTCAGGTTCCGGCCCCGACTCCACACAAGGACTGAGGCCCCGGCATGGACGGGAGAGGAATCCCGAGAGGTCCCCTAGCAACTCGCATGGGGACTGGCCTTTCCTGAGGCCACCAGAGCGGGTCCCTGAGGTCCCCGTCGTAACTCGAGAAGACCTGCCGCAACTCGAGAAAATCCAGGAGGTTCTCCCCTCCAGGCGAGATGAGGCCCATTTCCGCTGAGCCGTCTCGAGGCTGATCACACCTCCCCTCTGGAACTTTGAAAGGGTCCTTCACACCCTTGGTGCAAATCAAGAAGTTCCCCGACCTAGCCGTCTCCACTCGAGAGGAATCACGAGGGTCCCGCCCACATCCAGAGGAGCCCCGTTTCCGCCTCGTAGCTCGAGATGAGGGATCGTTTCCCTGCTTCGTCGGGAAAGAGTTCCCGGCATTCCCGTCGCATCTCAAGAGGAGGCCCTATCAACAGGAACGGCGAGAGGAACTCCAGGGTCATGCCACCATTCCAAGAGTTCCAGATGTCTCAGTCCATTCCAGAGGAACCTCTTTTCCCTTCACCGGCTCGTCTTTCACGCCGAGGATCGACTCACACCAAGGTGGCACGTGGCACAGCCCTGAGGGAAAGCCTCGTGGGAAAGCCTCGAGGGACAGCCTCGAGGGAAAGCCACAGATCCCTTGATCCACGTGACAGGAAGCGTGACACTACTGCTGCAGCTCGGGAGGAAAGCGCACGTGCATGCCCCCACTCGAGACGAGGCCTGACTCCCCTGGGGAGACTCAGAAGCACCCCAAGATCCATGGCAACACTGGAGAGGAATCCTCAGGTTCCGGCCCCGACTCCACACAAGGACTGAGGCCCCGGCATGGACAGGAGAGGAATCCCGAGAGGTCCCCTAGCAACTCGCATGGGGACTGGCCCTTCCTGAGGCCACCAGAGCGGGTCCCTGAGGTCCCCGTCGTAACTCGAGAAGACCTGCCGCAACTCGACAAAATCCAGGAGGTTCTCCCCTCCAGGCGAGATGAGGCCCATTTCCGATGAGGCGTCTCGAGGCTGATCACACGTCACCTCTGGAACTTCGAAAGGCTCCTTCACACCCTTGGTGCAAATCAAGAAGTTCCCCGACATACCCGTCTCCACTCGAGGGGAATCACGTGAGTCCCGCCCACATCCAGAGGAGCCCCGTTTCCGCCTCGTAGCTCGAGATGAGGGATCCTTTCCCTGCTTCGTCGGGAAAGAGTTCCCGGCGTTCCCGTCGCGTCTCAAGAGGAGGCCCTCTCAACAGGAACGGCGAGAGGAACTCCAGGGTCGTGCCACCATTCCAAGAGTCCCCCAGATGTCTCAGTCCATTCCAGAGGAACCTCTTTTCCCTTCACTGGCTCGTCTTTCACGCCGAGGATCGACTCACACCAGGGTGGCCCCTGGCACAGACCTGTGGGAAAGCCTCGTGGGAAAGCCTCGAGGGACAGCCTCGAGGGAAAGCCACAGATCCCTTGATCCACGTGACAGGAAGCGTGACACTACTGCTGCAGCTCGGGAGGAAATCGCACGTGCATGCCCCCACTCGAGACGAGGCCTGACTCCCCTGGGGAGACTCAGAAGCACCCCAAGATCCATGGCAACACTGGAGAGGAATCCTCAGGTTCCGGCCCCGACTCCACACAAGGACTGAGGCCCCGGCATGGACGGGAGAGGAATCCCGAGTGGTCCCCTAGCAACTCGCATGGGGACTGGCCTTTCCTGAGGCCACCAGAGCGGGTCCCTGAGGTCACCGTCGTAACTCGAGAAGACCTGCCGCAACTCGAGAAAATCCAGGAGGTTCTCCCCTCCAGGCGAGATGAGGCCCATTTCTGCAGAGGCGTCTCGAGGCTGATCACATCTCACCTCTAGAACTTCGAAAGGCTCCTTCACACCCTTGGTGCAAATCAAGAAGTTCCCCGACATAGCCGTCTCCCCTCGAGAGGAATCACGAGGGTCCCGCCCACATCCAGAGGAGCCCCGTTTCCGCCTCGTAGCTCGAGATGAGGGATCCTTTCCCTGCTTCGTCGGGAAAGAGTTCCCGGCGTTCCCGTCGCATCTCAAGAGGAGGCCCTCTCAACAGGAACGGCGAGAGGAACTCCAGGGTCGTGCCACCATTCCAAGAGTCCCCCAGATGTCTCAGTCCATTCCAGAGGAACCTCTTTTCCCTTCACCGGCTCGTCTTTCACGTCGAGGATCGACTCACACCAAGGTGGCACGTGGCACAGCCCTGTGGGAAAGCCTCGTGGGAAAGCCTCGAGGGACAGCCTCGAGGGAAATCCACAGATCCCTTGATCCACGTGACAGGAAGCGTGACACTACTGCTGCAGCTCGGGAGGAAAGCGCACGTGCATGCCCCCACTCGAGACGAGGCCTGACTCCCCTGGGGAGACTCAGAAGCACCCCAAGATCCATGGCAACACTGGAGAGGAATCCTCAGGTTCCGGCCCCGACTCCACACATGGACTGAGGCCCCGGCATGGACGGGAGAGGAATCCCGAGAGGTCCCCTAGCAACTCGCATGGGGACTGGCCTTTCCTGAGGCCACCAGAGCGGGTCCCTGAGGTCCCCGCCGTAACTCGAGAAGACCTGCCGCAACTCGAGAAAATCCAGGAGGTTCTCCCCTCCAGGCGAGATGAGGCCCATTTCCGCTGAGGCGTCTCGAGGCGGATCACACCTCACCTCTGGAACTTCGCAAGGGTCCTTCACACCCTTGGTGCAAATCAAGAAGTTCCCCGACCTAGCCGTCTCCACTCGAGAGGAATCACGAGGGTCCCGCCCACATCCAGAGGAGCCCCGTTTCCGCCTCGTAGCTCGAGATGAGGGATCGTTTCCCTGCTTCGTCGGGAAAGAGTTCCCGGCATTCCCGTCGCATCTCAAGAGGAGGCCCTATCAACAGGAACGGCGAGAGGAACTCCAGGTCATGTCACCATTCCAAGAGTTCCAGATGTCTCAGTCCATTCCAGAGGAACCTCTTTTCCCTTCACCGGCTCGTCTTTCACGCCGAGGATCGACTCACACCAAGGTGGCACGTGGCACAGCCCTGTGGGAAAGCCTCGTGGGAAAGCCTCGAGGGACAGCCTCGAGGGAAAGCCACAGATCCCTTGATCCACGTGACAGGAAGCGTGACACTACTGCTGCAGCTCGGGAGGAAAGCGCACGTGCATGCCCCCACTCGAGACGAGGCCTGACTCCCCTGGGGAGACTCAGAAGCACCCCAAGTTCCATGGCAACAATGGAGAGGAATCCTCAGGTTCCGGCCCCGACTCCACACAAGGACTGAGACCCCGGCATGGACAGGAGAGGAATCCCGAGAGGTCCCCTAGCAACTCGCATGGGGACTGGCCCTTCCTGAGGCCACCAGAGCGGGTCCCTGAGGTCCCCATCGTAACTCGAGAAGACCTGCCGCAACTCGACAAAATCCAGGAGGTTCTCCCCTCCAGGCGAGATGAGGCCCATTTCCGATGATGCGTCTCGAGGCTTATCACACCTCACCTCTGGAACTTCGAAAGGCTCCTTCACACCCTTGGTGCAAATCAAGAAGTTCCCCGACATACCCGTCTCCACTCGAGGGGAATCACGTGGGTCCCGCCCACATCCAGCGGAGCCCCGTTTCCGCCTCGTAGCTCGAGATGAGGGATCCTTTCCCTGCTTCGTCGGGAAAGAGTTCCCGGCGTTCCCGTCGCCTCTCAAGAGGAGGCCCTCTCAACAGGAACGGCGAGAGGAACTCCAGGGTCGTGCCACCATTCCAAGAGTCCCCCAGATGTCTCAGTCCATTCCAGAGGAACCTCTTTTCCCTTCACCGGCTCGTCTTTCACGCCGAGGATCGACTCACACCAGGGTGGACCCTGGCACAGCCCTGTGGGAAAGCCTCGTGGGAAAGCCTCGAGGGACAGCCTCGAGGGAAAGCCACAGATCCCTTGATCCACGTGACAGGAAGCGTGACACTACTGCTGCAGCACGGGAGGAAATCGCACGTGCATGCCCCCACTCGAGACGAGGCCTGACTCCCCTGGGGAGACTCAGAAGCACCCCAAGATCCATGGCAACACTGGAGAGGAATCCTCAGGTTCCGGCCCCGACTCCACACAAGGACTGAGGCCCCGGCATGGACGGGAGAGGAATCCCGAGTGGTCCCCTAGCAACTCGCATGGGGACTGGCCTTTCCTGAGGCCACCAGAGCGGGTCCCTGAGGTCCCCGTCGTAACTCGAGAAGACCTGCCGCAACTCGAGAAAATCCAGGAGGTTCTCCCCTCCAGGCGAGATGAGGCCCATTTCTGCAGAGGCGTCTCGAGGCTGATCACATCTCACCTCTAGAACTTCGAAAGGCTCCTTCACACCCTTGGTGCAAATCAAGAAGTTCCCCGACATAGCCGTCTCCCCTCGAGAGGAATCACGAGGGTCCCGCCCACATCCAGAGGAGCCCCGTTTCCGCCTCGTATCTCGAGATGAGGGATCCTTTCCCTGCTTCGTCGGGAAAGAGTTCCCGGCGTTCCCGTCGCCTCTCAAGAGGAGGCCCTCTCAACAGGAACGGCGAGAGGAACTCCAGGGTCGTGCCACCATTCCAAGAGTCCCCCAGATGTCTCAGTCCATTCCAGAGGAACCTCTTTTCCCTTCACCGGCTCGTCTTTCACGTCGAGGATCATCTCACACCAAGGTGGCACGTGGCACAGCCCTGTGGGAAAGCCTCGTGGGAAAGCCTCGAGGGACAGCCTCGAGGGAAAGCCACAGATCCCTTGATCCACGTGACAGGAAGCGTGACACTACTGCTGCAACTCGGGAGGAAAGCGCACGTGCATGCCCCCACTCGAGACGCCGCCTGACTCCACTGGGGAGACTCAGAAGCACCCCAAGATCCATGGCAACACTGGAGAGGAATCCTCAGGTTCCGGCCCCGAATCCACACAAGGACTGAGGCCCCGGCCTGGACGGGAGAGGAATCCCGAGAGGTCCCCTAGCAACTCGCATGGGGACTGGCCTTTCCTGAGGCCACCAGAGCGGGGCCAGGAGGTCCCCTCGTAACTCGAGAAGACCTGCCGCAACTCGAGAAAATCCAGGAGGTTCACCCCTCCAGGAGAGATGAGGCCCATTTCCGCTGAGGCATCTCGAGGCTGATCACACCTCACCTCTGGAACTTCGAAAGGGTCCTTCACACCCTTGGTGCAAATAAAAAAGTTCCCCGACATACCCGTCTCCACTCGAGAGGAATCACGAGGATCCCGCCCACATCCAGAGGAGCCCCGTTTCCGCCTCGTAGCTCGAGATGAGGGATCCTTTTCCTGCTTCGTCGAGAAAGATTTCCCGGCATTCCCGTCGCATCTCAAGAGGAGGCCCTCTCAACAGGAACGGCGAGAGGAACTCCAGGGTCGTGCCACCATTCCAAGAGTCCCCCAGATTTCTCAGTCTATTCCAGAGGAACCTCTTTTCCTTCACCGGCTCGTCTTTCACGCCGAGGATCGACTCACATCAAGGTGGCACGTGGCACAGCCCTGTGGGAAAGCCTCGTGGGAAAGCCTCGAGGGACAGCCTCGAGGGAAAGCCACAGATCCCTTGATCCACGTGACAGGAAGCGTGACACTACTGCTGCAGCTCGGGAGGAAAGCGCACGTGCATGCCCCAACTCGAGACGAGGCCTGACTCGCCTGGGGAGACTCAGAAGCAGCCCAAGATCCATGGCAACACTGGAGAGGAATCCTCAGGTTCCGGCCCCGACTCCACACAAGGACTGAGGCCCCGGCATGGACGGGAGAGGAATCCCGAAAGGTCCCCTAGCAACTCGCATGGGGACTGGCCTTTCCTGAGGCCACCAGAGCGGGGCCATGAGGTCCCCGTCGTAACTCGAGAAGACCTGCCGCAACTCGAGAAAATCCAGGAGGTTCTCCCCTCCAGGCGAGATGAGGCCCATTTCCGCTGAGGCGTCTCGAGGCTGATCACACCTCACCTCTGGAACTTCGAAAGGCTCCTTCACACCCTTGGTGCAAATCAAGAAGTTCCCCGACATACCCGTCTCCAATCGAGGGGAATCACGAGGGTCCCGCCCACATCCAGAGGAGCCCCGTTTCCGCCTCGTAGCTCGAGATGAGGGATCCTTTCCCTGCTTCGTCGGGAAAGAGTTCCCGGCGTTCCCGTCGCCTCTCAAGAGGAGGCCCTCTCAACAGGAACGGCGAGAGGAACTCCAGGGTCGTGCCACCATTCCAAGAGTCCCCCAGATGTCTCAGTCCATTCCAGAGGAACCTCTTTTCCCTTCACCGGCTCGTCTTTCACGCCGAGGATCGACTCACACCAGGGTGGACCCTGGCACAGCCCTGTGGGAAAGCCTCGTGGGAAAGCCTCGAGGGACAGCCTCGAGGGAAAGCCACAGATCCCTTGATGCACGTGACAGGAAGCGTGACACTACTGCTGCAGCTCGGGAGGAAAGCGCACGTGCATGCCCCCACTCGAGACGAGGCCTGACTCCCCTGGGGAGACTCAGAAGCACCCCAAGATCCATGGCAACACTGGAGAGGAATCCTCAGGTTCCGGCCCCGACTCCACACAAGGACTGAGGCCCCGGCATGGACGGGAGAGGAATCCCGAGAGGTCCCCTAGCAACTCGCATGGGGACTGGCCTTTCCTGAGGCCACCAGAGCGGGTCCCTGAGGTCCCCGTCGTAACTCGAGAAGACCTGCCGCAACTCGAGAAAATCCAGGAGGTTCTCCCCTCCAGGCGAGATGAGGCCCATTTCTGCTGAGGCGTCTCGAGGCTGATCACATCTCACCTCTAGAACTTCGAAAGGCTCCTTCACACCCTTGGTGCAAATCAAGAAGTTCCCCGACATAGCCGTCTCCCCTCGAGAGGAATCACGAGGGTCCCGCCCACATCCAGAGGAGCCCCGTTTCCGCCTCGTAGCTCGAGATGAGGGATCCTTTCCCTGCTTCGTCGGGAAAGAGTTCCCGGCGTTCCCGTCGCATCTCAAGAGGAGGCCCTCTCAACAGGAACGGCGAGAGGAACTCCAGGGTCGTGCCACCATTCCAAGAGTCCCCCAGATGTCTCAGTCCATTCCAGAGGAACCTCTTTTCCCTTCACCGGCTCGTCTTTCACGCCGAGGATCGACTCACACCAAGGTGGCACGTGGCACAGCCCTGTGGGAAAGCCTCGTGGGAAAGCCTCGAGGGACAGCCTCGAGGGAAAGCCACAGATCCCTTGATCCACGTGACAGGAAGCGTGACACTACTGCTGCAGCTCGGGAGGAAAGCGCACGTGCATGCCCCCACTCGAGACGCCGCCTGACTCCCCTGGGGAGACTCAGAAGCAGCCCAAGATCCATGGCAACACTGGAGAGGAATCCTCAGGTTCCGGCCCCGACTCCACACAAGGACTGAGGCCCCGGCATGGACGGGAGAGGAATCCCGAGAGGTCCCCTAGCAACTCGCATGGGGACTGGCCTTTCCTGAGGCCACCAGAGCGGGGCCATGAGGTCCCCGTCGTAACTCGAGAAGACCTGCCGCAACTCGAGAAAATCCAGGAGGTTCTCCCCTCCAGGCGAGATGAGGCCCATTTCCGCTGAGGCGTCTCGAGGCTGATCACACCTCACCTCTGGAACTTCGAAAGGCTCCTTCACACCCTTGGTGCAAATCAAGAATTTCCCCGACATACCCGTCTCCACTCGAGGGGAATCACGAGGGTCCCGCCCACATCCATGGAGCCCCGTTTCCGCCTCGTAGCTCGAGATGTGGGATCCTTTCCCTGCTTCGTCGGGAAAGAGTTTCTGGCGTTCCCGTCGCCTCTCAAGAGGAGGCCCTCTCAACAAGAACGGCGAGAGGAACTCCAGGGTCGTGCCACCATTCCAAGAGTCCCCCAGATGTCTCAGTCCATTCCAGAGGAACCTCTTTTCCTTCACTGGCTCGTCTTTCACGCCGAGGATCGACTCACACCAAGGTGGCACGTGGCACAGCCCTGTGGGAAAGCCTCGTGGGAAAGCCTCGAGGGAGAGCCTCGAGGGAAAGCCACAGATCCCTTGATCCACTTGACAGGAAGCGTGACACTACTGCTGCAGCTCGGGAGGAAAGCGCACGTTCATGCCCCAACTCGAGACGAGGCCTGACTCGCCTGGGGAGACTCAGAAGCAGCCCAAGATCCATGGCAACACTGGAGAGGAATCCTCAGGTTTCGGACCCGACTCCACACAAGGACTGAGGTCCCGGCATGGACGGGAGAGGAATCCCGAGAGGTCCCCTCGCAACTCGCATGGGGACTGGCCTTTCCTGAGGCCACCAGAGCGGGTCCCTGAAGTCCCCTTCGTAAATCGAGAAGACCTGCCGCAACTCGAGAAAATCCAGGAGGTTCTCCCCTCCAGGCGAGATGAGGCCCATTTCCGCTGAGGCGTCTCGAGGCTGATCACACCTCACCTCTGGAACTTTGAAAGGGTCCTTCACACCCTTGGTGCAAATCAAGAAGTTCCCCGACATACCCGTCTCCACTCCAGAGGAATCACGAGGGTCCCGCCCACATCCAAAGGAGCCCCGTTTCCGCCTCGTAGCTCGAGATGAGGGATCCTTTCCCTGTTTCTTCGGGAAAGATTTCCCGGCGTTCCCGTCGCATCTCAAGAGGAGGCCCTCTCAACAGGAACGGCGAGAGGAACTCCAGGGTCGTGCCACCATTCCAAGAGTCCCCCAGATGTCTCAGTCCATTCCAGAGGAACCTCTTTTCCCTTCACCGGCTCGTCTTTCACGCCGAGGATCGACTCACACCAAGGTGGCACGTGGCACAGCCCTGTGGGAAAGCCTCGTGGGAAAGCCTCGAGGGACAGCCTCGAGGGAAAGCCACAGATCCCTTGATCCACGTGACAGGAAGCGTGACACTACTGCTGCAGCTCGGGAGGAAAGCGCACGTGCATGCCCCCAGTCGAGACGAGGCCTGACTCCCCTGGGGAGACTCAGAAGCACCCCAAGATCCATGGCAAAACTGGAGAGGAATCCTCAGGCTCCGGCCCCGAATCCACACAAGGACTGAGGCCCCGGCATGGACGGGAGAGGAATCCCGAGAGGTCGCCTAGCAACTCGCATGGGGACTGGCCTTTCCTGAGGCCACCAGAGCGTGTCCCTGAAGTCCCCTTCGTAAATTGAGAAGACCTGCCGCAACTCGAGAAAATCCAGGAGGTTCTCCCCTCCAGGCGAGATGAGGCCCATTTCCGCTGAGGCATCTCGAGGCTGATCACACCTCACCTCTGGAACTTTGAAAGGGTCCTTCACACCCTTGGTGCAAATCAAGAAGTTCCCCGACATACCCGTCTCCACTCCAGAGGAATCACGAGGGTCCCGCCCACATCCAAAGGAGCCCCGTTTCCGCCTCGTAGCTCGAGATGAGGGATCCTTTCCCTGCTTCGTCGGGAAAGAGTTCCCGGCGTTCCCGTCGCCTCTCAAGAGGAGGCCCTCTCAACAGGAACGGCGAGAGGAACTCCAGGGTCGTGCCACCATTCCAAGAGTCCCCCAGATGTCTCAGTCCATTCCAGAGGAACCTCTTTTCCCTTCACGGGCTCGTCTTTCACGCCGAGGATCGACTCACAACAAGGTGGCACGTGGCACAGCCCTGTGGGAAAGCCTCGTGGGAAAGCCTCGAGGGACAGCCTCGAGGGAAAGCCACAGATCCCTTGATCCACGTGACAGGAAGCGTGACACTACTGCTGCAACTCGGGAGGAAAGCGCACGTGCATGCCCCCACTCGAGACGCCGCCTGACTCCCCTGGGGAGACTCAGAAGCACCCCAAGATCCATGGCAACACTGGAGAGGAATCCTCAGGTTCCGGCCCCGACTCCACACAAGGACTGAGGCCCCGGCATGGACGGGAGAGGAATCCCGAGAGGTCCCCTAGCAACTCGCATGGGGACTGGCCTTTCCTGAGGCCACCAGAGTGGGTCCCTGAGGTCCCCGTCGTAACTCGAGAAGACCTGCCGCAACTCGAGAAAATCCAGGAGGTTCTCCCCTCCAGGCGAGATGAGGCCCATTTCTGCTGAGGCGTCTCTAGGCTGATCACATCTCACCTCTAGAACTTCGAAAGGCTCCTTCACACCCTTGGTGCAAATCAACAAGTTCCCCGACATAGCCGTCTCCCCTCGAGAGGAATCACGAGGGTCCCGCCCACATCCAGAGGAGCCCCGTTTCCGCCTCGTATCTCGAGATGAGGGATCCTTTCCCTGCTTCTTCGGGAAAGAGTTCCCGGCGTTCCCGTCGCATCTCAAGAGGAGGCCCTCTCAACAGGAACGGCGAGAGGAACTCCAGGGTCGTGCCACCATTCCAAGAGTCCCCCAGATGTCTCAGTCCATTCCAGAGGAACCTCTTTTCCTTCACTGGCTCGTCTTTCACGCCGAGGATCGACTCACACCAAGGTGGCACGTGGCACAGCCCTGTGGGAAAGCCTCGTGGGAAAGCCTCGAGGGAGAGCCTCGAGGGAAAGCCACAGATCCCTTGATCCACGTGACAGGAAGCGTGACACTACTGCTGCAGCTCGGGAGGAAAGCGCACGTTCATGCCCCCACTCGAGACGAGGCCTGACTCGCCTGGGGAGACTCAGAAGCAGCCCAAGATCCATGGCAACACTGGAGAGGAATCCTCAGGTTCCGGACCCGACTCCACACAAGGACTGAGGTCCCGGCATGGACGGGAGAGGAATCCCGAGAGGTCCCCTCGCAACTCGCATGGGGACTGGCCTTTCCTGAGGCCACCAGAGCGGGTCCCTGAAGTCCCCTTCGTAAATCGAGAAGACCTGCCGCAACTCGAGAAAATCCAGGAGGTTCTCCCCTCCAGGCGAGATGAGGCCCATTTCCGCTGAGGCGTCTCGAGGCTGATCACATCTCACCTCTAGAACTTCGAAAGGCTCCTTCACACCCTTGGTGCAAATCAAGAAGTTCCCCGACATAGCCGTCTCCCCTCGAGAGGAATCACGAGGGTCCCGCCCACATCCAGAGGAGCCCCGTTTCCGCCTCGTAGCTCGAGATGAGGGATCCTTTCCCTGCTTCGTCGGGAAAGATTTCCCGGCGTTCCCGTCGCATCTCAAGAGGAGGCCCTCTCAACAGGAACGGCGAGAGGAACTCCAGGTCATGCCACCATTCCAAGAGTTCCAGATGTCTCAGTCCATTCCAGAGGAACCTTTTTTCCCTTCACCGGCTCGTCTTTCACGCCGAGGATCGACTCACACCAAGGTGGCACGTGGCACAGCCCTGAGGGAAAGCCTCGTGGGAAAGCCTCGAGGGACAGCCTCGAGGGAAAGCCACAGATCCCTTGATCCACGTGACAGGAAGCGTGACACTACTGCTGCAGCTCGGGAGGAAAGCGCACGTGCATGCCCCCACTCGAGACGAGGCCTGACTCCCCTGGGGAGACTCAGAAGCACCCCAAGATCCATGGCAACACTGGAGAGGAATCCTCAGGTTCCGGCCCCGACTCCACACAAGGACTGAGGCCCCGGCATGGACAGGAGAGGAATCCCGAGAGGTCCCCTAGCAACTCGCATGGGGACTGGCCGTTCCTGAGGCCACCAGAGCGGGTCCCTGAGGTCCCCGTCGTAACTCGAGAAGACCTGCCGCAACTCGACAAAATCCAGGAGGTTCTCCCCTCCAGGCGAGATGAGGCCCATTTCCGATGAGGCGTCTCGAGGCTGATCACACGTCACCTCTGGAACTTCGAAAGGCTCCTTCACACCCTTGGTGCAAATCAAGAAGTTCCCCGACATACCCGTCTCCACTCGAGGGGAATCACGTGAGTCCCGCCCACATCCAGAGGAGCCCCGTTTCCGCCTCGTAGCTCGAGATGAGGGATCCTTTCCCTGCTTCGTCGGGAAAGAGTTCCCGGCGTTCCCGTCGCGTCTCAAGAGGAGGCCCTCTCAACAGGAACGGCGAGAGGAACTCCAGGGTCGTGCCACCATTCCAAGAGTCCCCCAGATATCTCAGTCCATTCCAGAGGAACCTCTTTTCCCTTCACTGGCTCGTCTTTCACGCCGAGGATCGACTCACACCAGGGTGGCCCCTGGCACAGACCTGTGGGAAAGCCTCGTGGGAAAGCCTCGAGGGACAGCCTCGAGGGAAAGCCACAGATCCCTTGATCCACGTGACAGGAAGCGTGACACTACTGCTGCAGCTCGGGAGGAAATCGCACGTGCATGCCCCCACTCGAGACGAGGCCTGACTCCCCTGGGGAGACTCAGAAGCACCCCAAGATCCATGGCAACACTGGAGAGGAATCCTCAGGTTCCGGCCCCGACTCCACACAAGGACTGAGGCCCCGGCATGGACGGGAGAGGAATCCCGAGTGGTCCCCTAGCAACTCGCATGGGGACTGGCCTTTCCTGAGGCCACCAGAGCGGGTCCCTGAGGTCACCGTCGTAACTCGAGAAGACCTTGCGCAACTCGAGAAAATCCAGGAGGTTCTCCCCTCCAGGCGAGATGAGGCCCATTTCTGCAGAGGCGTCTCGAGGCTGATCACATCTCACCTCTAGAACTTCGAAAGGCTCCTTCACACCCTTGGTGCAAATCAAGAAGTTCCCCGACATAGCCGTCTCCCCTCGAGAGGAATCACGAGGGTCCCGCCCACATCCAGAGGAGCCCCGTTTCCGCCTCGTAGCTCGAGATGAGGGATCCTTTCCCTGCTTCGTCGGGAAAGAGTTCCCGGCGTTCCCGTCGCATCTCAAGAGGAGGCCCTCTCAACAGGAACGGCGAGAGGAACTCCAGGGTCGTGCCACCATTCCAAGAGTCCCCCAGATGTCTCAGTCCATTCCAGAGGAACCTCTTTTCCCTTCACCGGCTCGTCTTTCACGTCGAGGATCGACTCACACCAAGGTGGCACGTGGCACAGCCCTGTGGGAAAGCCTCGTGGGAAAGCCTCGAGGGACAGCCTCGAGGGAAATCCACAGATCCCTTGATCCACGTGACAGGAAGCGTGACACTACTGCTGCAGCTCGGGAGGAAAGCGGACGTGCATGCCCCCACTCGAGACGAGGCCTGACTCCCCTGGGGAGACTCAGAAGCACCCCAAGATCCATGGCAACACTGGAGAGGAATCCTCAGGTTCCGGCCCCGACTCCACACATGGACTGAGGCCCCGGCATGGACGGGAGAGGAATCCCGAGAGGTCCCCTAGCAACTCGCATGGGGACTGGCCTTTCCTGAGGCCACCAGAGCGGGTCCCTGAGGTCCCCGCCGTAACTCGAGAAGACCTGCCGCAACTCGAGAAAATCCAGGAGGTTCTCCCCTCCAGGCGAGATGAGGCCCATTTCCGCTGAGGCGTCTCGAGGCGGATCACACCTCACCTCTGGAACTTCGCAAGGGTCCTTCACACCCTTGGTGCAAATCAAGAAGTTCCCCGACCTAGCCGTCTCCACTCGAGAGGAATCACGAGGGTCCCGCCCACATCCAGAGGAGCCCCGTTTCCGCCTCGTAGCTCGAGATGAGGGATCGTTTCCCTGCTTCGTCGGGAAAGAGTTCCCGGCATTCCCGTCGCATCTCAAGAGGAGGCCCTATCAACAGGAACGGCGAGAGGAACTCCAGGTCATGCCACCATTCCAAGAGTTCCAGATGTCTCAGTCCATTCCAGAGGAACCTCTTTTCCCTTCACCGGCTCGTCTTTCACGCCGAGGATCGACTCACACCAAGGTGGCACGTGGCACAGCCCTGTGGGAAAGCCTCGTGGGAAAGCCTCGAGGGACAGCCTCGAGGGAAAGCCACAGATCCCTTGATCCACGTGACAGGAAGCGTGACACTACTGCTGCAGCTCGGGAGGAAAGCGCACGTGCATGCCCCCACTCGAGACGAGGCCTGACTCCCCTGGGGAGACTCAGAAGCACCCCAAGTTCCATGGCAACAATGGAGAGGAATCCTCAGGTTCCGGCCCCGACTCCACACAAGGACTGAGGCCCCGGCATGGACAGGAGAGGAATCCCGAGAGGTCCCCTAGCAACTCGCATGGGGACTGGCCCTTCCTGAGGCCACCAGAGCGGGTCCCTGAGGTCCCCATCGTAACTCGAGAAGACCTGCCGCAACTCGACAAAATCCAGGAGGTTCTCCCCTCCAGGCGAGATGAGGCCCATTTCCGATGATGCGTCTCGAGGCTTATCACACCTCACCTCTGGAACTTCGAAAGGCTCCTTCACACCCTTGGTGCAAATCAAGAAGTTCCCCGACATACCCGTCTCCACTCGAGGGGAATCACGTGGGTCCCGCCCACATCCAGAGGAGCCCCGTTTCCGCCTCGTAGCTCGAGATGAGGGATCCTTTCCCTGCTTCGTCGGGAAAGAGTTCCCGGCGTTCCCGTCGCCTCTCAAGAGGAGGCCCTCTCAACAGGAACGGCGAGAGGAACTCCAGGGTCGTGCCACCATTCCAAGAGTCCCCCAGATGTCTCAGTCCATTCCAGAGGAACCTCTTTTCCCTTCACCGGCTCGTCTTTCACGCCGAGGATCGACTCACACCAGGGTGGACCCTGGCACAGCCCTGTGGGAAAGCCTCGTGGGAAAGCCTCGAGGGACAGCCTCGAGGGAAAGCCACAGATCCCTTGATCCACGTGACAGGAAGCGTGACACTACTGCTGCAGCACGGGAGGAAATCGCACGTGCATGCCCCCACTCGAGACGAGGCCTGACTCCCCTGGGGAGACTCAGAAGCACCCCAAGATCCATGGCAACACTGGAGAGGAATCCTCAGGTTCCGGCCCCGACTCCACACAAGGACTGAGGCCCCGGCATGGACGGGAGAGGAATCCCGAGTGGTCCCCTAGCAACTCGCATGGGGACTGGCCTTTCCTGAGGCCACCAGAGCGGGTCCCTGAGGTCCCCGTCGTAACTCGAGAAGACCTGCCGCAACTCGAGAAAATCCAGGAGGTTCTCCCCTCCAGGAGAGATGAGGCCCATTTCTGCAGAGGCGTCTAGAGGCTGATCACATCTCACCTCTAGAACTTCGAAAGGCTCCTTCACACCCTTGGTGCAAATCAAGAAGTTCCCCGACATAGCCGTCTCCCCTCGAGAGGAATCACGAGGGTCCCGCCCACATCCAGAGGAGCCCCGTTTCCGCCTCGTATCTCGAGATGAGGGATCCTTTCCCTGCTTCGTCGGGAAAGAGTTCCCGGCGTTCCCGTCGCCTCTCAAGAGGAGGCCCTCTCAACAGGAACGGCGAGAGGAACTCCAGGGTCGTGCCACCATTCCAAGAGTCCCCCAGATGTCTCAGTCCATTCCAGAGGAACCTCTTTTCCCTTCACCGGCTCGTCTTTCACGTCGAGGATCATCTCACACCAAGGTGGCACGTGGCACAGCCCTGTGGGAAAGCCTCGTGGGAAAGCCTCGAGGGACAGCCTCGAGGGAAAGCCACAGATCCCTTGATCCACGTGACAGGAAGCGTGACACTACTGCTGCAACTCGGGAGGAAAGCGCACGTGCATGCCCCCACTCGAGACGCCGCCTGACTCCACTGGGGAGACTCAGAAGCACCCCAAGATCCATGGCAACACTGGAGAGGAATCCTCAGGTTCCGGCCCCGAATCCACACAAGGACTGAGGCCCCGGCCTGGACGGGAGAGGAATCCCGAGAGGTCCCCTAGCAACTCGCATGGGGACTGGCCTTTCCTGAGGCCACCAGAGCGGGGCCAGGAGGTCCCCTCGTAACTCGAGAAGACCTGCCGCAACTCGAGAAAATCCAGGAGGTTCACCCCTCCAGGAGAGATGAGGCCCATTTCCGCTGAGGCATCTCGAGGCTGATCACACCTCACCTCTGGAACTTCGAAAGGGTCCTTCACACCCTTGGTGCAAATAAAAAAGTTCCCCGACATACCCGTCTCCACTCGAGAGGAATCACGAGGATCCCGCCCACATCCAGAGGAGCCCCGTTTCCGCCTCGTAGCTCGAGATGAGGGATCCTTTTCCTGCTTCGTCGAGAAAGATTTCCCGGCATTCCCGTCGCATCTCAAGAGGAGGCCCTCTCAACAGGAACGGCGAGAGGAACTCCAGGGTCGTGCCACCATTCCAAGAGTCCCCCAGATTTCTCAGTCTATTCCAGAGGAACCTCTTTTCCTTCACCGGCTCGTCTTTCACGCCGAGGATCGACTCACATCAAGGTGGCACGTGGCACAGCCCTGTGGGAAAGCCTCGTGGGAAAGCCTCGAGGGACAGCCCCGAGGGAAAGCCACAGATCCCTTGATCCACGTGACAGGAAGCGTGACACTACTGCTGCAGCTCGGGAGGAAAGCGCACGTGCATGCCCCAACTCGAGACGAGGCCTGACTCGCCTGGGGAGACTCAGAAGCAGCCCAAGATCCATGGCAACACTGGAGAGGAATCCTCAGGTTCCGGCCCCGACTCCACACAAGGACTGAGGCCCCGGCATGGACGGGAGAGGAATCCCGAAAGGTCCCCTAGCAACTCGCATGGGGACTGGCCTTTCCTGAGGCCACCAGAGCGGGTCCCTGAGGTCCCCGTCGTAACTCGAGAAGACCTGCCGCAACTCGAGAAAATCCAGGAGGTTCTCCCCTCCAGGCGAGATGAGGCCCATTTCCGCTGAGGCGTCTCGAGGCTGATCACACCTCACCTCTGGAACTTCGAAAGGCTCCTTCACACCCTTGGTGCAAATCAAGAAGTTCCCCGACATACCCGTCTCCAATCGAGGGGAATCACGAGGGTCCCGCCCACATCCAGAGGAGCCCCGTTTCCGCCTCGTAGCTCGAGATGAGGGATCCTTTCCCTGCTTCGTCGGGAAAGAGTTCCCGGCGTTCCCGTCGCCTCTCAAGAGGAGGCCCTCTCAACAGGAACGGCGAGAGGAACTCCAGGGTCGTGCCACCATTCCAAGAGTCCCCCAGATGTCTCAGTCCATTCCAGAGGAACCTCTTTTCCCTTCACCGGCTCGTCTTTCACGCCGAGGATCGACTCACACCAGGGTGGTCCCTGGCACAGCCCTGTGGGAAAGCCTCGTGGGAAAGCCTCGAGGGACAGCCTCGAGGGAAAGCCACAGATCCCTTGATGCACGTGACAGGAAGCGTGACACTACTGCTGCAGCTCGGGAGGAAAGCGCACGTGCATGCCCCCACTCGAGACGAGGCCTGACTCCCCTGGGGAGACTCAGAAGCACCCCAAGATCCATGGCAACACTGGAGAGGAATCCTCAGGTTCCGGCCCCGACTCCACACAAGGACTGAGGCCCCGGCATGGACGGGAGAGGAATCCCGAGAGGTCCCCTAGCAACTCGCATGGGGACTGGCCTTTCCTGAGGCCACCAGAGCGGTTCCCTGAGGTCCCCGTCGTAACTCGAGAAGACCTGCCGCAACTCGAGAAAATCCAGGAGGTTCTCCCCTCCAGGCGAGATGAGGCCCATTTCTGCTGAGGCGTCTCGAGGCTGATCACATCTCACCTCTAGAACTTCGAAAGGCTCCTTCACACCCTTGGTGCAAATCAAGAAGTTCCCCGACATAGCCGTCTCCCCTCGAGAGGAATCACGAGGGTCCCGCCCACATCCAGAGGAGCCCCGTTTCCGCCTCGTAGCTCGAGATGAGGGATCCTTTCCCTGCTTCGTCGGGAAAGAGTTCCCGGCGTTCCCGTCGCATCTCAAGAGGAGGCCCTCTCAACAGGAACGGCGAGAGGAACTCCAGGGTCGTGCCACCATTCCAAGAGTCCCCCAGATGTCTCAGTCCATTCCAGAGGAACCTCTTTTCCCTTCACCGGCTCGTCTTTCACGCCGAGGATCGACTCACACCAAGGTGGCACGTGGCACAGCCCTGTGGGAAAGCCTCGTGGGAAAGCCTCGAGGGACAGCCTCGAGGGAAAGCCACAGATCCCTTGATCCACGTGACAGGAAGCGTGACACTACTGCTGCAGCTCGGGAGGAAAGCGCACGTGCATGCCCCCACTCGAGACGCCGCCTGACTCCCCTGGGGAGACTCAGAAGCAGCCCAAGATCCATGGCAACACTGGAGAGGAATCCTCAGGTTCCGGCCCCGACTCCACACAAGGACTGAGGCCCCGGCATGGACGGGAGAGGAATCCCGAGAGGTCCCCTAGCAACTCGCATGGGGACTGGCCTTTCCTGAGGCCACCAGAGCGGGGCCATGAGGTCCCCGTCGTAACTCGAGAAGACCTGCCGCAACTCGAGAAAATCCAGGAGGTTCTCCCCTCCAGGCGAGATGAGGCCCATTTCCGCTGAGGCGTCTCGAGGCTGATCACACCTCACCTCTGGAACTTCGAAAGGCTCCTTCACACCCTTGGTGCAAATCAAGAATTTCCCCGACATACCCGTCTCCACTCGAGGGGAATCACGAGGGTCCCGCCCACATCCAGGGAGCCCCGTTTCCGCCTCGTAGCTCGAGATGTGGGATCCTTTCCCTGCTTCGTCGGGAAAGAGTTTCTGGCGTTCCCGTCGCCTCTCAAGAGGAGGCCCTCTCAACAGGAACGGCGAGAGGAACTCCAGGGTCGTGCCACCATTCCAAGAGTCCCCCAGATGTCTCAGTCCATTCCAGAGGAACCTCTTTTCCCTTCACCGGCTCGTCTTTCACGTCGAGGATCGACTCACACCAAGGTGGCACGTGGCACAGCCCTGTGGGAAAGCCTCGTGGGAAAGCCTCGAGGGACAGCCTCGAGGGAAATCCACAGATCCCTTGATCCACGTGACAGGAAGCGTGACACTACTGCTGCAGCTCGGGAGGAAAGCGGACGTGCATGCCCCCACTCGAGACGAGGCCTGACTCCCCTGGGGAGACTCAGAAGCACCCCAAGATCCATGGCAACACTGGAGAGGAATCCTCAGGTTCCGGCCCCGACTCCACACATGGACTGAGGCCCCGGCATGGACGGGAGAGGAATCCCGAGAGGTCCCCTAGCAACTCGCATGGGGACTGGCCTTTCCTGAGGCCACCAGAGCGGGTCCCTGAGGTCCCCGCCGTAACTCGAGAAGACCTGCCGCAACTCGAGAAAATCCAGGAGGTTCTCCCCTCCAGGCGAGATGAGGCCCATTTCCGCTGAGGCGTCTCGAGGCGGATCACACCTCACCTCTGGAACTTCGCAAGGGTCCTTCACACCCTTGGTGCAAATCAAGAAGTTCCCCGACCTAGCCGTCTCCACTCGAGAGGAATCACGAGGGTCCCGCCCACATCCAGAGGAGCCCCGTTTCCGCCTCGTAGCTCGAGATGAGGGATCGTTTCCCTGCTTCGTCGGGAAAGAGTTCCCGGCATTCCCGTCGCATCTCAAGAGGAGGCCCTATCAACAGGAACGGCGAGAGGAACTCCAGGTCATGCCACCATTCCAAGAGTTCCAGATGTCTCAGTCCATTCCAGAGGAACCTCTTTTCCCTTCACCGGCTCGTCTTTCACGCCGAGGATCGACTCACACCAAGGTGGCACGTGGCACAGCCCTGTGGGAAAGCCTCGTGGGAAAGCCTCGAGGGACAGCCTCGAGGGAAAGCCACAGATCCCTTGATCCACGTGACAGGAAGCGTGACACTACTGCTGCAGCTCGGGAGGAAAGCGCACGTGCATGCCCCCACTCGAGACGAGGCCTGACTCCCCTGGGGAGACTCAGAAGCACCCCAAGTTCCATGGCAACAATGGAGAGGAATCCTCAGGTTCCGGCCCCGACTCCACACAAGGACTGAGGCCCCGGCATGGACAGGAGAGGAATCCCGAGAGGTCCCCTAGCAACTCGCATGGGGACTGGCCCTTCCTGAGGCCACCAGAGCGGGTCCCTGAGGTCCCCATCGTAACTCGAGAAGACCTGCCGCAACTCGACAAAATCCAGGAGGTTCTCCCCTCCAGGCGAGATGAGGCCCATTTCCGATGATGCGTCTCGAGGCTTATCACACCTCACCTCTGGAACTTCGAAAGGCTCCTTCACACCCTTGGTGCAAATCAAGAAGTTCCCCGACATACCCGTCTCCACTCGAGGGGAATCACGTGGGTCCCGCCCACATCCAGAGGAGCCCCGTTTCCGCCTCGTAGCTCGAGATGAGGGATCCTTTCCCTGCTTCGTCGGGAAAGAGTTCCCGGCGTTCCCGTCGCCTCTCAAGAGGAGGCCCTCTCAACAGGAACGGCGAGAGGAACTCCAGGGTCGTGCCACCATTCCAAGAGTCCCCCAGATGTCTCAGTCCATTCCAGAGGAACCTCTTTTCCCTTCACCGGCTCGTCTTTCACGCCGAGGATCGACTCACACCAGGGTGGACCCTGGCACAGCCCTGTGGGAAAGCCTCGTGGGAAAGCCTCGAGGGACAGCCTCGAGGGAAAGCCACAGATCCCTTGATCCACGTGACAGGAAGCGTGACACTACTGCTGCAGCACGGGAGGAAATCGCACGTGCATGCCCCCACTCGAGACGAGGCCTGACTCCCCTGGGGAGACTCAGAAGCACCCCAAGATCCATGGCAACACTGGAGAGGAATCCTCAGGTTCCGGCCCCGACTCCACACAAGGACTGAGGCCCCGGCATGGACGGGAGAGGAATCCCGAGTGGTCCCCTAGCAACTCGCATGGGGACTGGCCTTTCCTGAGGCCACCAGAGCGGGTCCCTGAGGTCCCCGTCGTAACTCGAGAAGACCTGCCGCAACTCGAGAAAATCCAGGAGGTTCTCCCCTCCAGGAGAGATGAGGCCCATTTCTGCAGAGGCGTCTAGAGGCTGATCACATCTCACCTCTAGAACTTCGAAAGGCTCCTTCACACCCTTGGTGCAAATCAAGAAGTTCCCCGACATAGCCGTCTCCCCTCGAGAGGAATCACGAGGGTCCCGCCCACATCCAGAGGAGCCCCGTTTCCGCCTCGTATCTCGAGATGAGGGATCCTTTCCCTGCTTCGTCGGGAAAGAGTTCCCGGCGTTCCCGTCGCCTCTCAAGAGGAGGCCCTCTCAACAGGAACGGCGAGAGGAACTCCAGGGTCGTGCCACCATTCCAAGAGTCCCCCAGATGTCTCAGTCCATTCCAGAGGAACCTCTTTTCCCTTCACCGGCTCGTCTTTCACGTCGAGGATCATCTCACACCAAGGTGGCACGTGGCACAGCCCTGTGGGAAAGCCTCGTGGGAAAGCCTCGAGGGACAGCCTCGAGGGAAAGCCACAGATCCCTTGATCCACGTGACAGGAAGCGTGACACTACTGCTGCAACTCGGGAGGAAAGCGCACGTGCATGCCCCCACTCGAGACGCCGCCTGACTCCACTGGGGAGACTCAGAAGCACCCCAAGATCCATGGCAACACTGGAGAGGAATCCTCAGGTTCCGGCCCCGAATCCACACAAGGACTGAGGCCCCGGCCTGGACGGGAGAGGAATCCCGAGAGGTCCCCTAGCAACTCGCATGGGGACTGGCCTTTCCTGAGGCCACCAGAGCGGGGCCAGGAGGTCCCCTCGTAACTCGAGAAGACCTGCCGCAACTCGAGAAAATCCAGGAGGTTCACCCCTCCAGGAGAGATGAGGCCCATTTCCGCTGAGGCATCTCGAGGCTGATCACACCTCACCTCTGGAACTTCGAAAGGGTCCTTCACACCCTTGGTGCAAATAAAAAAGTTCCCCGACATACCCGTCTCCACTCGAGAGGAATCACGAGGATCCCGCCCACATCCAGAGGAGCCCCGTTTCCGCCTCGTAGCTCGAGATGAGGGATCCTTTTCCTGCTTCGTCGAGAAAGATTTCCCGGCATTCCCGTCGCATCTCAAGAGGAGGCCCTCTCAACAGGAACGGCGAGAGGAACTCCAGGGTCGTGCCACCATTCCAAGAGTCCCCCAGATTTCTCAGTCTATTCCAGAGGAACCTCTTTTCCTTCACCGGCTCGTCTTTCACGCCGAGGATCGACTCACATCAAGGTGGCACGTGGCACAGCCCTGTGGGAAAGCCTCGTGGGAAAGCCTCGAGGGACAGCCCCGAGGGAAAGCCACAGATCCCTTGATCCACGTGACAGGAAGCGTGACACTACTGCTGCAGCTCGGGAGGAAAGCGCACGTGCATGCCCCAACTCGAGACGAGGCCTGACTCGCCTGGGGAGACTCAGAAGCAGCCCAAGATCCATGGCAACACTGGAGAGGAATCCTCAGGTTCCGGCCCCGACTCCACACAAGGACTGAGGCCCCGGCATGGACGGGAGAGGAATCCCGAAAGGTCCCCTAGCAACTCGCATGGGGACTGGCCTTTCCTGAGGCCACCAGAGCGGGTCCCTGAGGTCCCCGTCGTAACTCGAGAAGACCTGCCGCAACTCGAGAAAATCCAGGAGGTTCTCCCCTCCAGGCGAGATGAGGCCCATTTCCGCTGAGGCGTCTCGAGGCTGATCACACCTCACCTCTGGAACTTCGAAAGGCTCCTTCACACCCTTGGTGCAAATCAAGAAGTTCCCCGACATACCCGTCTCCAATCGAGGGGAATCACGAGGGTCCCGCCCACATCCAGAGGAGCCCCGTTTCCGCCTCGTAGCTCGAGATGAGGGATCCTTTCCCTGCTTCGTCGGGAAAGAGTTCCCGGCGTTCCCGTCGCCTCTCAAGAGGAGGCCCTCTCAACAGGAACGGCGAGAGGAACTCCAGGGTCGTGCCACCATTCCAAGAGTCCCCCAGATGTCTCAGTCCATTCCAGAGGAACCTCTTTTCCCTTCACCGGCTCGTCTTTCACGCCGAGGATCGACTCACACCAGGGTGGTCCCTGGCACAGCCCTGTGGGAAAGCCTCGTGGGAAAGCCTCGAGGGACAGCCTCGAGGGAAAGCCACAGATCCCTTGATGCACGTGACAGGAAGCGTGACACTACTGCTGCAGCTCGGGAGGAAAGCGCACGTGCATGCCCCCACTCGAGACGAGGCCTGACTCCCCTGGGGAGACTCAGAAGCACCCCAAGATCCATGGCAACACTGGAGAGGAATCCTCAGGTTCCGGCCCCGACTCCACACAAGGACTGAGGCCCCGGCATGGACGGGAGAGGAATCCCGAGAGGTCCCCTAGCAACTCGCATGGGGACTGGCCTTTCCTGAGGCCACCAGAGCGGTTCCCTGAGGTCCCCGTCGTAACTCGAGAAGACCTGCCGCAACTCGAGAAAATCCAGGAGGTTCTCCCCTCCAGGCGAGATGAGGCCCATTTCTGCTGAGGCGTCTCGAGGCTGATCACATCTCACCTCTAGAACTTCGAAAGGCTCCTTCACACCCTTGGTGCAAATCAAGAAGTTCCCCGACATAGCCGTCTCCCCTCGAGAGGAATCACGAGGGTCCCGCCCACATCCAGAGGAGCCCCGTTTCCGCCTCGTAGCTCGAGATGAGGGATCCTTTCCCTGCTTCGTCGGGAAAGAGTTCCCGGCGTTCCCGTCGCATCTCAAGAGGAGGCCCTCTCAACAGGAACGGCGAGAGGAACTCCAGGGTCGTGCCACCATTCCAAGAGTCCCCCAGATGTCTCAGTCCATTCCAGAGGAACCTCTTTTCCCTTCACCGGCTCGTCTTTCACGCCGAGGATCGACTCACACCAAGGTGGCACGTGGCACAGCCCTGTGGGAAAGCCTCGTGGGAAAGCCTCGAGGGACAGCCTCGAGGGAAAGCCACAGATCCCTTGATCCACGTGACAGGAAGCGTGACACTACTGCTGCAGCTCGGGAGGAAAGCGCACGTGCATGCCCCCACTCGAGACGCCGCCTGACTCCCCTGGGGAGACTCAGAAGCAGCCCAAGATCCATGGCAACACTGGAGAGGAATCCTCAGGTTCCGGCCCCGACTCCACACAAGGACTGAGGCCCCGGCATGGACGGGAGAGGAATCCCGAGAGGTCCCCTAGCAACTCGCATGGGGACTGGCCTTTCCTGAGGCCACCAGAGCGGGGCCATGAGGTCCCCGTCGTAACTCGAGAAGACCTGCCGCAACTCGAGAAAATCCAGGAGGTTCTCCCCTCCAGGCGAGATGAGGCCCATTTCCGCTGAGGCGTCTCGAGGCTGATCACACCTCACCTCTGGAACTTCGAAAGGCTCCTTCACACCCTTGGTGCAAATCAAGAATTTCCCCGACATACCCGTCTCCACTCGAGGGGAATCACGAGGGTCCCGCCCACATCCAGGGAGCCCCGTTTCCGCCTCGTAGCTCGAGATGTGGGATCCTTTCCCTGCTTCGTCGGGAAAGAGTTTCTGGCGTTCCCGTCGCCTCTCAAGAGGAGGCCCTCTCAACAAGAACGGCGAGAGGAACTCCAGGGTCGTGCCAACATTCCAAGAGTCCCCCAGATGTCTCAGTCCATTCCAGAGGAACCTCTTTTCCTTCACTGGCTCGTCTTTCACGCCGAGGATCGACTCACACCAAGGTGGCACGTGGCACAGCCCTGTGGGAAAGCCTCGTGGGAAAGCCTCGAGGGAGAGCCTCGAGGGAAAGCCACAGATCCCTTGATCCACTTGACAGGAAGCGTGACACTACTGCTGCAGCTCGGGAGGAAAGCGCACGTTCATGCCCCAACTCGAGACGAGGCCTGACTCGCCTGGGGAGACTCAGAAGCAGCCCAAGATCCATGGCAACACTGGAGAGGAATCCTCAGGTTTCGGACCCGACTCCACACAAGGACTGAGGTCCCGGCATGGACGGGAGAGGAATCCCGAGAGGTCCCCTCGCAACTCGCATGGGGACTGGCCTTTCCTGAGGCCACCAGAGCGGGTCCCTGAAGTCCCCTTCGTAAATCGAGAAGACCTGCCGCAACTCGAGAAAATCCAGGAGGTTCTCCCCTCCAGGCGAGATGAGGCCCATTTCCGCTGAGGCGTCTCGAGGCTGATCACACCTCACCTCTGGAACTTTGAAAGGGTCCTTCACACCCTTGGTGCAAATCAAGAAGTTCCCCGACATACCCGTCTCCACTCCAGAGGAATCACGAGGGTCCCGCCCACATCCAAAGGAGCCCCGTTTCCGCCTCGTAGCTCGAGATGAGGGATCCTTTCCCTGTTTCTTCGGGAAAGATTTCCCGGCGTTCCCGTCGCATCTCAAGAGGAGGCCCTCTCAACAGGAACGGCGAGAGGAACTCCAGGGTCGTGCCACCATTCCAAGAGTCCCCCAGATGTCTCAGTCCATTCCAGAGGAACCTCTTTTCCCTTCACCGGCTCGTCTTTCACGCCGAGGATCGACTCACACCAAGGTGGCACGTGGCACAGCCCTGTGGGAAAGCCTCGTGGGAAAGCCTCGAGGGACAGCCTCGAGGGAAAGCCACAGATCCCTTGATCCACGTGACAGGAAGCGTGACACTACTGCTGCAGCTCGGGAGGAAAGCGCACGTGCATGCCCCCAGTCGAGACGAGGCCTGACTCCCCTGGGGAGACTCAGAAGCACCCCAAGATCCATGGCAAAACTGGAGAGGAATCCTCAGGCTCCGGCCCCGAATCCACACAAGGACTGAGGCCCCGGCATGGACGGGAGAGGAATCCCGAGAGGTCGCCTAGCAACTCGCATGGGGACTGGCCTTTCCTGAGGCCACCAGAGCGGGGCCCTGAGGTCCCCGTCGTAACTCGAGAAGACCTGCCGCAACTCGAGAAAATCCAGGAGGTTCTCCCCTCCAGGCGAGATGAGGCCCATTTCTGCTGAAGCGTCTCGAGGCTGATCACATCTCACCTCTAGAACTTCGAAAGGCTCCTTCACACCCTTGGTGCAAATCAAGAAGTTCCCCGACATAGCCGTCTCCCCTCGAGAGGAATCACGAGGGTCCCGCCCACATCCAGAGGAGCCCCGTTTCCGCCTCGTAGCTCGAGATGAGGGATCCTTTCCCTGCTTCGTCGGGAAAGATTTCCCGGCGTTCCCGTCGCATCTCAAGTGGAGGCCCTCTCAACAGGAACGGCGAGAGGAACTCCAGGGTCGTGCCACCATTCCAAGAATCCCCCAGATGTCTCAGTCCATTCCAGAGGAACCTCTTTTCCTTCACCGGCTCGTCTTTCACGCCGAGGATCGACTCACACCAAGGTGGCACGTGGCACAGCGCTGTGGGAAAGCCTCGTGGGAAAGCCTCGAGGGAGAGCCTCGAGGGAAAGCCACAGATCCCTTGATCCACGTGACAGGAAGCGTGACACTACTGCTGCAGCTCGGGAGGAAAGCGCACGTTCATGCCCCAACTCGAGACGAGGCCTGACTCGCCTGGGGAGACTCAGAAGCAGCCCAAGATCCATGGCAACACTGGAGAGGAATCCTCAGGTTCCGGCCCCGACTCCACACAAGGACTGAGGTCCCGGCATGGACGGGAGAGGAATCCCGAGAGGTCCCCTAGCAACTCGCATGGGGACTGGCCTTTCCTGAGGCCACCAGAGCGGGTCCCTGAAGTCCCCTTCGTAAATTGAGAAGACCTGCCGCAACTCGAGAAAATCCAGGAGGTTCTCCCCTCCAGGCGAGATGAGGCCCATTTCCGCTGAGGCATCTCGAGGCTGATCACACCTCACCTCTGGAACTTTGAAAGGGTCCTTCACACCCTTGGTGCAAATCAAGAAGTTCCCCGACATACCCGTCTCCACTCCAGAGGAATCACGAGGGTCCCGCCCACATCCAAAGTAGCCCCGTTTCCGCCTCGTAGCTCGAGATGAGGGATCCTTTCCCTGCTTCGTCGGGAAAGAGTTCCCGGCGTTCCCGTCGCCTCTCAAGAGGAGGCCCTCTCAACAGGAACGGCGAGAGGAACTCCAGGGTCGTGCCACCATTCCAAGAGTCCCCCAGATGTCTCAGTCCATTCCAGAGGAACCTCTTTTCCCTTCACGGGCTCGTCTTTCACGCCGAGGATCGACTCACAACAAGGTGGCACGTGGCACAGCCCTGTGGGAAAGCCTCGTGGGAAAGCCTCGAGGGACAGCCTCGAGGGAAAGCCACAGATCCCTTGATCCACGTGACAGGAAGCGTGACACTACTGCTGCAGCTCGGGAGGAAAGCGCACGTGCATGCCCCCACTCGAGACGAGGCCTGACTCCCCTGGGGAGACTCAGAAGCACCCCAAGATCCATGGCAACACTGGAGAGGAATCCTCAGGTTCCGGCCCCGACTCCACACAAGGACTGAGGCCCCGGCATGGACGGGAGAGGAATCCCGAGAGGTCCCTTAGCAACTCGCATGGGGACTGGCCTTTCCTGAGGCCACCAGAGCGGGTCCCTGAGGTCCCCGTCGTAACTCGAGAAGACCTGCCGCAACTCGAGAAAATCCAGGAGGTTCTCCCCTCCAGGCGAGATGAGGCCCATTTCTGCTGAAGCGTCTCGAGGCTGATCACATCTCACCTCTAGAACTTCGAAAGGCTCCTTCACACCCTTGGTGCAAATCAAGAAGTTCCCCGACATAGCCGTCTCCCCTCGAGAGGAATCACGAGGGTCCCGCCCACATCCAGAGGAGCCCCGTTTCCGCCTCGTAGCTCGAGATGAGGGATCCTTTCCCTGCTTCGTCGGGAAAGATTTCCCGGCGTTCCCGTCGCATCTCAAGAGGAGGCCCTCTCAACAGGAACGGCGAGAGGAACTCCAGGGTCGTGCCACCATTCCAAGAATCCCCCAGATGTCTCAGTCCATTCCAGAGGAACCTCTTTTAATTCACCGGCTCGTCTTTCACGCCGAGGATCGACTCACACCAAGGTGGCACGTGGCACAGCCCTGTGGGAAAGCCTCGTGGGAAAGCCTCGAGGGAGAGCCTCGAGGGAAAGCCACAGATCCCTTGATCCACGTGACAGGAAGCGTGACACTACTGCTGCAGCTCGGGAGGAAAGCGCACGTTCATGCCCCAACTCGAGACGAGGCCTGACTCGCCTGGGGAGACTCAGAAGCAGCCCAAGATCCATGGCAACACTGGAGAGGAATCCTCAGGTTCCGGCCCCGACTCCACACAAGGACTGAGGTCCCGGCATGGACGGGAGAGGAATCCCGAGAGGTCCCCTAGCAACTCGCATGGGGACTGGCCTTTCCTGAGGCCACCAGAGCGTGTCCCTGAAGTCCCCTTCGTAAATCGAGAAGACCTGCCGCAACTCGAGAAAATCCAGGAGGTTCTCCCCTCCAGGCGAGATGAGGCCCATTTCCGCTGAGGCATCTCGAGGCTGATCACACCTCACCTCTGGAACTTTGAAAGGGTCCTTCACACCCTTGGTGCAAATCAAGAAGTTCCCCGACATACCCGTCTCCACTCCAGAGGAATCACGAGGGTCCCGCCCACATCCAAAGGAGCCCGGTTTCCGCCTCGTAGCTCGAGATGAGGGATCCTTTCCCTGCTTCGTCGGGAAAGAGTTCCCGGCGTTCCCGTCGCCTCTCAAGAGGAGGCCCTCTCAACAGGAACGGCGAGAGGAACTCCAGGGTCGTGCCACCATTCCAAGAGTCCCCCAGATGTCTCAGTCCATTCCAGAGGAACCTCTTTTCCCTTCACCGGCTCGTCTTTCACGCCGAGGATCGACTCACAACAAGGTGGCACGTGGCACAGCCCTGTGGGAAAGCCTCGTGGGAAAGCCTCGAGGGACAGCCTCGAGGGAAAGCCACAGATCCCTTGATCCACGTGACAGGAAGCGTGACACTACTGCTGCAGCTCGGGAGGAAAGCGCACGTGCATGCCCCCAGTCGAGACGAGGCCTGACTCCCCTGGGGAGACTCAGAAGCACCCCAAGATCCATGGCAACACTGGAGAGGAATCCTCAGGCTCCGGCCCCGAATCCACACAAGGACTGAGGCCCCGGCATGGACGGGAGAGGATTTCCGAGAGGTCGCCTAGCAACTCGCATGGGGACTGGCCTTTCCTGAGGCCACCAGAGCGGGGCCCTGAGGTCCCCGTCGTAACTCGAGAAGACCTGCCGCAACTCGAGAAAATCCAGGAGGTTCTCCCCTCCAGGCGAGATGAGGCCCATTTCTGCTGAGGCGTCTCGAGGCTGATCACATCTCACCTCTAGAACTTCGAAAGGCTCCTTCACACCCTTGGTGCAAATCAAGAAGTTCCCCGACATAGCCGTCTCCCCTCGAGAGGAATCACGAGGGTCCCGCCCACATCCAGAGGAGCCCCGTTTCCGCCTCGTAGCTCGAGATGAGGGATCCTTTCCCTGCTTCGTCGGGAAAGATTTCCCGGCGTTCCCGTCGCTTCTCAAGAGGAGGCCCTCTCAACAGGAACGGCGAGAGGAACTCCAGGGTCGTACCACCATTCCAAGAATCCCCCAGATGTCTCAGTCCATTCCAGAGGAACCTCTTTTCCTTCACCGGCTCGTCTTTCACGCCGAGGATCGACTCACACGAAGGTGGCACGTGGCACAGCCCTGTGGGAAAGCCTCGTGGGAAAGCCTCGAGGGAGAGCCTCGAGGGAAAGCCACAGATCCCTTGATCCACGTGACAGGAAGCGTGACACAACTGCTGCAGCTCGGGAGGAAAGCGCACGTGCATGCCCCCACTCGAGACGAGGCCTGACTCCCCAGGGGAGACTCAGAAGCACCCCAAGATCCATGGCAACACTGGAGAGGAATCCTCAGGTTCCGGCCCCGACTCCACACAAGGACTGAGGCCCCGGCATGGACGGGAGAGGAATCCCGAGAGGTCCCCTAGCAACTCGCATGGGGACTGGCCTTTCCTGAGGCCACCAGAGCGGGTCCCTGAGGTCCCCGTCGTAACTCGAGAAGACCTGCCGCAACTCGAGAAAATCCAGGAGGTTCTCCCCTCCAGGCGAGATGAGGCCCATTTCCGCTGAGGCGTCTCGAGGCTGATCACACCTCACCTCTGGAAATTCGAAAGGGTCCTTCACACCCTTGATGCAAATCAAGAAGTTCCCCGACCTAGCCGTCTCCACTCGAGAGGAATCACGAGGGTCCCGCCCACATCCAGAGGAGCCCCGTTTCCGCCTCGTAGCTCGAGATGAGGGATCCTTTCCCTGCTTCGTCAGGAAAGAGTTCCTGGCGTTCCCGTCGCATCTCAAGAGGAGGCCCTCTCAACAGGAACGGCGAGAGGAACTCCAGGGTCGTGCCACCATTCCAAGAGTCCCCCAGATGTCTCAGTCCATTCCAGAGGAACCTCTTTTCCCTTCACCGGCACGTGTTTCACGCAGAGGATCGACTCACATCAAGGTGGCACGTGGCACAGCCCTGTGGGAAAGCCTCGTGGGAAAGCCTCGAGGGACAGTCTCGAGGGAAAGCCACAGATCCCTTGATCCACGTGACAGGAAGCGTGACACTACTGCTGCAGCTCGGGAGGAAAGCGAACGTGCATGCCCCCACTCGAGACGAGGCCTGACTCCCCTGGGGAGACTCAGAAGCACCCCAAGATCCATGGCAACACTGGAGAGGAATCCTCAGGTTCCGGCCCCGACTCCACACAAGGACTGAGGCCCCGGCATGGACGGGAGAGGAATCCCGAGAGCTCCCCTAGCAACTCGCATGGGGACTGGCCTTTCCTGAGGCCACCAGAGCGGGTCCCTGAGGTCCCCGTCGTAACTCGAGAAGACCTGCCGCAACTCGACAAAATCCAGGAGGTTCTCCCCTCCAGGCGAGATGAGGCCCATTTCTGCTGAGGCGTCTCGAGGCTGATCACATCTCACCTCTGGAACTTCGAAAGGCTCCTTCACACCCTTGGTGCAAATCAAGAAGTTCCCCGACATACCCGTCTCCACTCGAGAGGAATCACGTGGGTCCCGCCAACATCCAGAGGAGCCCCGTTTCCGCCTCGTAGCTCGAGATGAGGGATCCTTTCCCTGCTTCTTCGGGAAAGAGTTCCCGGCATTCCCGTCGCATCTCAAGAGGAGGCCCTCTCAACAGGAACGGCGAGAGGAACTCCAGGGTCGTGCCACCATTCCAAGAGTCCCCCAGATGTCTCAGTCCATTCCAGAGGAACCTCTTTTCCCTTCACCGGCTCGTCTTTCACGCCGAGGATCGACTCACACCAAGGTGGTACGTGGCACAGCCCTGTGGGAAAGCCTCGTGGGAGAGCCTCGAGGGACAGCCTCGAGGGAAAGCCACAGATCCCTTGATCCACGTGACAGGAAGCGTGACACTACTGCTGCAGCTCGAGAGGAAAGCGCACGTGCATGCTCCCACTCGAGACGCCGCCTGACTCCCCTGGGGAGACTCAGAAGCTCCCCAAGATCCATGGCAACACTGGAGAGGAATCCTCAGGTTCCGGCCCGACTCCACACAAGGACTGAGGCCCCGGCATGGACGGGAGAGGAATCCCGAGAGGTCCCCTAGCAACTCGCATGGGGACTGGCCTTTCCTGAGGCCACCAGAGCGGGTCCCTGAGGTCCCCGTCGTAACTCGAGAAGACCTGCCGCAACTCGAGAAAATCCAGGAGGTTCTCCCCTCCAGGCGAGATGAGGCCCATTTCCGATGAGGCGTCTCGAGGCTGATCACACCTCACCTCTGGAACCTCGAAAGGGTCCTTCACACCCTTGGTGCAAATCAAGAAGTTCCCCGACATACCCGTCTCCACTCGAGGGGAATCACGAGGGTCCCGCCCAAATCCAGAGGAGCCCCGTTTCCGCCTCGTAGCTCGAGATGAGGGATTCTTTCCCTGCTTCGTCGGGAAAGAGTTCCCGGCGTTCCCGTCGCCTCTCAAGAGGAGGCCCTCTCAACAGGAACGGCGAGAAGAACTCCAGGGTCGTGCCACCATTCCAAGAGTCCCCCAGATGTCTCAGTCCATTCCAGAGGAGCCTCTTTTCCCTTCACCGGCTCGTCTTTCACGCCGAGGATCGACTCACACCAAGGTGGCACGTGGCACAGCCCTGTGGGAAAGCCTCGTGGGAAAGCCTCGAGGGACAGCCTCGAGGGAAAGCCACAGATCCCTTGATCCACGTGACAGGAAGCGTGACACTACTGCTGCAGCTCGGGAGGAAAGCGCACGTGCATGCCCCCACTCGAGACGAGGCCTGACTCCCCTGGGGAGACTCAGAAGCACCCCAAGATCCATGGCAACACTGGAGAGGAATCCTCAGGTTCCGGCCCCGACTCCACACAAGGACTGAGGCCCCGGCATGGACGGGAGAGGAATTCCGAGAGGTCCCCTAGCAACTCGCATGGGGACTGGCCTTTCCTGAGGCCACCAGAGCGAGTCCCTGAGGTCCCCGTCGTAACTCGAGAAGACCTGCCGCAACTCGAGAAAATCCAGGAGGTTCTCCCCTCCAGGCGAGATGAGGCCCATTTCCGCTGAGGCGTCTCGAGGCTGATCACACCTCCCCTCTGGAACTTTGAAAGGGTCCTTCACACCCTTGGTGCAAATCAAGAAGTTCCCCGACATACCCGTCTCCACTCGAGAGGAATCACGAGGGTCACGCCCACATCCAGAGGAGCCCCGTTTCCGCCTCGTAGCTCGAGATGAGGGATCCTTTCCCTGCTTCTTCGGGGAAGATTTCCCGGCGTTCCCGTCGCATCTCAAGAGGAGGCCCTCTCAACAGGAACGGCGAGAGGAACTCCAGGGTCGTGCCACCATTCCAAGAGTCCCCCAGATGTCTCAGTCCATTCCAGAGGAACCTCTTTTCCCTTCACCGGCTCGTCTTTCACGCCGAGGATCGACTCACAACAAGGTGGCATGTGGCACAGCCCTGTGGGAAAGCCTCGTGGGAAAGCCTCGAGGGACAGCCTCGAGGGAAAGCCACAGATTCCTTGATCCACGTGACAGGAAGCGTGACACAACTGCTGCAGCTCGGGAGGAAAGCGCACGTGCATGCCCCCACTCGAGACGAGGCCTGACTCCCCTGGGGAGACTCAGAAGCACCCCAAGATCCATGGCAACACTGGAGAGGAATCCTCAGGTTCCGGCCCCGACTCCACACAAGGACTGAGGCCCCGGCATGGACGGGAGAGGAATCCCGAGAGGTCCCCTAGCAACTCGCATGGGGACTGGCCTTTCCTGAGGCCACCAGAGCGGGTCCCTGAGGTCCCCGTCGTAACTCGAGAAGACCTGCCGCAACTCGAGAAAATCCAGGAGGTTCTCCCCTCCAGGCGAGATGAGGCCCATTTCCGCTGAGGCGTCTCGAGGCTGATCACACCTCACCTCTGGAAATTCGAAAGGGTCCTTCACACCCTTGATGCAAATCAAGAAGTTCCCCGACCTAGCCGTCTCCACTCGAGAGGAATCACGAGGGTCCCGCCCACATCCAGAGGAGCCCCGTTTCCGCCTCGTAGCTCGAGATGAGGGATCCTTTCCCTGCTTCGTCAGGAAAGAGTTCCTGGCGTTCCCGTCGCATCTCAAGAGGAGGCCCTCTCAACAGGAACGGCGAGAGGAACTCCAGGGTCGTGCCACCATTCCAAGAGTCCCCCAGATGTCTCAGTCCATTCCAGAGGAACCTCTTTTCCCTTCACCGGCTCGTGTTTCACGCAGAGGATCGACTCACATCAAGGTGGCCCCTGGCACAGCCCTGTGGGAAAGCCTCGTGGGAAAGCCTCGAGGGACAGCCTCGAGGGAAAGCCACAGATTCCTTGATCCACGTGACAGGAAGCGTGACACAACTGCTGCAGCTCGGGAGGAAAGCGCACGTGCATGCCCCCACTCGAGACGAGGCCTGACTCCCCTGGGGAGACTCAGAAGCACCCCAAGATCCATGGCAACACTGGAGAGGAATCCTCAGGTTCCGGCCCCGACTCCACACAAGGACTGAGGCCCCGGCATGGACGGGAGAGGAATCCCGAGAGGTCCCCTAGCAACTCGCATGGGGACTGGCCTTTCCTGAGGCCACCAGAGCGGGTCCCTGAGGTCCCCGTCGTAACTCGAGAAGACCTGCCGCAACTGGAGAAAATCCAGGAGGTTCTCTCCTCCAGGCGAGATGAGGCCCATTTCCGCTGAGGCGTCTCGAGGCGGATCACACCTCACCTCTGGAACTTCGCAAGGGTCCTTCACACCCTTGGTGCAAATCAAGAAGTTCCCCGACATACCCGTCTCCACTCGAGAGGAATCACGAGGGTCCCGCCCACATCCAGAGGAGCCCCGTTTCCGCCTCGTAGCTCGAGATGAGGGATCGTTTCCCTGCTTCGTCGGGAAAGAGCTCCCGGCGTTCCCGTCGCATCTCAAGAGGAGGCCCTATCAACAGGAACGGCGAGAGGAACTCCAGGGTTGTGCCACCATTCCAAGAGTTCCAGATGTCTCAGTCCATTCCAGAGGAACCTCTTTTCCCTTCACCGGCTCGTCTTTCACGCCGAGGATCGACTCACACCAAGGTGGCACGTGGCACAGCCCTGTGGGAAAGCCTCGTGGGAAAGCCTCGAGGGACAGCCTCGAGGGAAAGCCACAGATCCCTTGATCCACGTGACAGGAAGCGTGACACTACTGCTGCAGCTCGGGAGGAAAGCGCACGTGTATGCCCACACTCGAGACGAGGCCTGACTCCCCTGGGGAGACTCAGAAGCACCCCAAGATCCATGGCAACACTGGAGAGGAATCCTCAGGTTCCGGCCCCGACTCCACACAAGGACTGAGGCCCCGGCATGGACGGGAGAGGAATCCCGAGAGCTCCCCTAGCAACTCGCATGGGGACTGGCCTTTCCTGAGGCCACCAGAGCGGGTCCCTGAGGTCCCCGTCGTAACTCGAGAAGACCTGCCGCAACTCGACAAAATCCAGGAGGTTCTCCCCTCCAGGCGAGATGAGGCCCATTTCTGCTGAGGCGTCTCGAGGCTGATCACATCTCTCCTCTGGAACTTCGAAAGGCTCCTTCACACCCTTGGTGCAAATCAAGAAGTTCCCCGACATACCCGTCTCCACTCGAGAGGAATCACGAGGGTCCCGCCCACATCCAGAGGAGCCCCGTTTCCGCCTCGTAGCTCGAGATGAGGGATCCTTTCCCTGCTTCGTCGGGAAAGAGTTCCCGGCGTTCCCGTCGCATCTCAAGAGGAGGCCCTCTCAACAGGAACGGCGAGAGGAACTCCAGGGTCGTGCCACCATTCCAAGAGTCCCCCAGATGTCTCAGTCCATTCCAGAGGAACCTCTTTTCCCTTCACCGGCTCGTCTTTCACGCCGAGGATCGACTCACACCAGGGTGGCCCCTGGCACAGCCCTGTGGGAAAGCCTCGTGGGAAAGCCTCGAGGGACAGCCTCGAGGGAAAGCCACAGATCCCTTGATCCACGTGACAGGAAGCGTGACACTACTGCTGCAGCTCGGGAGGAAAGCGCACTTGCATGCCCCCACTCGAGACGAGGCCTGACTCCCCTGGGGAGACTCAGAAGCACCCCAAGATCCATGGCAACACTGGAGAGGAATCCTCAGGTTCCGGCCCCGACTCCACCCAAGGACTGAGGCCCCGGCATGGACGGGAGAGGAATAACGAGAGGTCCCCTAGCAACTCGCATGGGGACTGGCCTTTCCTGAGGCCACCAGAGAGGGTCCCTGAGGTCCCCGTCGTAACTCGAGAAGACCTGCCGCAACTCGACAAAATCCAGGAGGTTCTCCCCTCCAGGTGAGATGAGTCCCATTTCTGCTGAGGCGTCTCGAGGCTGATCACATCTCACCTCTGGAACTTCGAAAGGCTCCTTCACACCCTTGGTGCAAATCAAGAAGTTCCCCGACATACCCGTCTCCACTCGAGAGGAATCACGTTGGTCCCGCCAACATCCAGAGGAGACCCGTTTCCGCCTCGTAGCTCGAGATGAGGGATCCTTTCCCTGCTTCTTCGGGAAAGAGTTCCCGGCATTCCCGTCGCATCTCAAGAGGAGGCCCTCTCAACAGGAACGGCGAGAGGAACTCCAGGGTCGTGCCACCATTCCAAGAGTCCCCCAGATGTCTCAGTCCATTCCAGAGGAACCTCTTTTCCCTTCACCGGTTCGTCTTTCACGCCGAGGATCGACTCACACCAAGGTGGCACGTGGCACAGCCCTGTGGGAAAGCCTCGTGGGAGAGCCTCGAGGGACAGCCTCGAGGGAAAGCCACAGATCCCTTGATCCACGTGACAGGAAGCGTGACACTACTGCTGCAGCTCGAGAGGAAATCGCACGTGCATGCCCCCACTCGAGACGCCGCCTGACTCCCCTGGGGAGACTCAGAAGCTCCCCAAGATCCATGTCAACACTGGAGAGGAATCCTCAGGTTCCGGCCCCGACTCCACACAAGGACTGAGGCCCCGGCATGGACGGGAGAGGAATCCCGAGAGGTCCCCTAGCAACTCGCATGGGGACTGGCCTTTCCTGAGGCCACCAGAGCGGGTCCCTGAGGTCCCCGTCGTAACTCGAGAAGACCTGCCGCAACTCGAGAAAATCCAGGAGGTTCTCCCCTCCAGGCGAGATGAGGCCCATTTCCGATGAGGCGTCTCGAGGCTGATCACACCTCACCTCTGGAACCTCGAAAGGGTCCTTCACACCCTTGGTGCAAATCAAGAAGTTCCCCGACATACCCGTCTCCACTCGAGGGGAATCACGAGGGTCCCGCCCACATGCAGAGGAGCGCCGTTTCCGCCTCGTAGCTCGAGATGAGGGATCCTTTCCCTGCTTCGTCGGGAAAGAGTTCCCGGCGTTCCCGTCGCCTCTCAAGAGGAGGCCCTCTCAACAGGAACGGCGAGAGGAACTCCAGGGTCGTGCCACCATTCCAAGAGTCCCCCAGATGTCTCAGTCCATTCCAGAGGAACCTCTTTTCCCTTCACCGGCTCGTCTTTCACGCCGAGGATCGACTCACACCAGGGTGGCCCCTGGCACAGCCCTGTGGGAAAGCCTCGTGGGAAAGCCTCGAGGGACAGCCTCGAGGGAAAGCCACAGATCCCTTGATCCACGTGACAGGAAGCGTGACACTACTGCTGCAGCTCGGGAGGAAAGCGCACGTTCATGCCCCAACTCTAGACGAGGCCTGACTCGCCTGGGGAGACTCAGAAGCAGCCCAAGATCCATGGCAACACTGGAGAGGAATCCTCAGGTTCCGGCCCCGACTCCACACAAGGACTGAGGCCCCGGCATGGACGGGAGAGGAATCCCGAGAGGTCCCCTAGCAACTCGCATGGGGACTGGCCTTTCCTGAGGCCACCAGAGCGGGTCCCTGAGGTCCCCGTCGTAACTCGAGAAGACCTGCCGCAACTCGAGAAAATCCAGGAGGTTCTCCCCTCCAGGCGAGATGAGGCCCATTTCCGCTGAGCCGTCTCGAGGCTGATCACACCTCCCCTCTGGAACTTTGAAAGGGTCCTTCACACCCTTGGTGCAAATCAAGAAGTTCCCCGACATACCCGTCTCCACTCGAGAGGAATCACGAGGGTCCCGCCCACATCCAGAGGAGCCCCGTTTCCGCCTCGTAGCTCGAGATGAGGGATCCTTTCCCTGTTTCTTCGGGAAAGATTTCCCGGCGTTCCCGTCGCATCTCAAGAGGAGGCCCTCTCAACAGGAACGGCGAGAGGAACTCCAGGGTCGTGCCACCATTCCAAGAGTCCCCCAGATGTCTCAGTCCATTCCAGAGGAACCTATTTTCCCTTCACCGGCTCGTCTTTCACGCCGAGGATCGACTCACAACAAGGTGGCATGTGGCACAGCCCTATGGGAAAGCCTCGTGGGAAAGCCTCGAGGGACAGCCTCGAGGGAAAGCCACAGATTCCTTGATCCACGTGACAGGAAGCGTGACACAACTGCTGCAGCTCGGGAGGAAAGCGCACGTGCATGCCCCCACTCGAGACGAGGCCTGACTCCCCAGGGGAGACTCAGAAGCACCCCAAGATCCATGGCAACACTGGAGAGGAATCCTCAGGTTCCGGCCCCGACTCCACACAAGGACTGAGGCCCCGGCATGGACGGGAGAGGAATCCCGAGAGGTCCCCTAGCAACTCGTATGGGGACTGGCCTTTCCTGAGGCCACCAGAGCGGGTCCCTGAGGTCCCCGTCGTAACTCGAGAAGACCTGCCGCAACTCGAGAAAATCCAGGAGGTTCTCCCCTCCAGGCGAGATGAGGCCCATTTCCGCTGAGGCGTCTCGAGGCTGATCACACCTCACCTCTGGAAATTCGAAAGGGTCCTTCACACCCTTGATGCAAATCAAGAAGTTCCCCGACCTAGCCGTCTCCACTCGAGAGGAATCACGAGGGTCCCGCCCACATCCAGAGGAGCCCCGTTTCCGCCTCGTAGCTCGAGATGAGGGATCCTTTCCCTGCTTCGTCAGGAAAGAGTTCCTGGCGTTCCCGTCGCATCTCAAGAGGAGGCCCTCTCAACAGGAACGGCGAGAGGAACTCCAGGGTCGTGCCACCATTCCAAGAGTCCCCCAGATGTCTCAGTCCATTCCAGAGGAACCTCTTTTCCCTTCACCGGCACGTGTTTCACGCAGAGGATCGACTCACATCAAGGTGGCACGTGGCACAGCCCTGTGGGAAAGCCTCGTGGGAAAGCCTCGAGGGACAGTCTCGAGGGAAAGCCACAGATCCCTTGATCCACGTGACAGGAAGCGTGACACTACTGCTGCAGCTCGGGAGGAAAGCGAACGTGCATGCCCCCACTCGAGACGAGGCCTGACTCCCCTGGGGAGACTCAGAAGCACCCCAAGATCCATGGCAACACTGGAGAGGAATCCTCAGGTTCCGGCCCCGACTCCACACAAGGACTGAGGCCCCGGCATGGACGGGAGAGGAATCCCGAGAGCTCCCCTAGCAACTCGCATGGGGACTGGCCTTTCCTGAGGCCACCAGAGCGGGTCCCTGAGGTCCCCGTCGTAACTCGAGAAGACCTGCCGCAACTCGACAAAATCCAGGAGGTTCTCCCCTCCAGGCGAGATGAGGCCCATTTCTGCTGAGGCGTCTCGAGGCTGATCACATCTCACCTCTGGAACTTCGAAAGGCTCCTTCACACCCTTGGTGCAAATCAAGAAGTTCCCCGACATACCCGTCTCCACTCGAGAGGAATCACGAGGGTCCCGCCCTCATCCAGAGGAGCCCCGTTTCCGCCTCGTAGCTCGAGATGAGGGATCCTTTCCCTGCTTCTTCGGGAAAGAGTTCCCGGCATTCCCGTCGCATCTCAAGAGGAGGCCCTCTCAACAGGAACGGCGAGAGGAACTCCAGGGTCGTGCCACCATTCCAAGAGTCCCCCAGATGTCTCAGTCCATTCCAGAGGAACCTCTTTTCCCTTCACCGGCTCGTCTTTCACGCCGAGGATCGACTCACACCAAGGTGGTACGTGGCACAGCCCTGTGGGAAAGCCTCGTGGGAGAGCCTCGAGGGACAGCCTCGAGGGAAAGCCACAGATCCCTTGATCCACGTGACAGGAAGCGTGACACTACTGCTGCAGCTCGAGAGGAAAGCGCACGTGCATGCCCCCACTCGAGACGAGGCCTGACTCCCCTGGGGAGACTCAGAAGCACCCCAAGATCCATGGCAACACTGGAGAGGAATCCTCAGGTTCCGGCCCCGACTCCACACAAGGACTGAGGCCCCGGCATGGACGGGAGAGGAATTCCGAGAGGTCCCCTAGCAACTCGCATGGGGACTGGCCTTTCCTGAGGCCACCAGAGCGAGTCCCTGAGGTCCCCGTCGTAACTCGAGAAGACCTGCCGCAACTCGAGAAAATCCAGGAGGTTCTCCCCTCCAGGCGAGATGAGGCCCATTTCCGCTGAGGCGTCTCGAGGCTGATCACACCTCCCCTCTGGAACTTTGAAAGGGTCCTTCACACCCTTGGTGCAAATCAAGAAGTTCCCCGACATACCCGTCTCCACTCGAGAGGAATCACGAGGGTCACGCCCACATCCAGAGGAGCCCCGTTTCCGCCTCGTAGCTCGAGATGAGGGATCCTTTCCCTGCTTCTTCGGGGAAGATTTCCCGGCGTTCCCGTCGCATCTCAAGAGGAGGCCCTCTCAACAGGAACGGCGAGAGGAACTCCAGGGTCGTGCCACCATTCCAAGAGTCCCCCAGATGTCTCAGTCCATTCCAGAGGAACCTCTTTTCCCTTCACCGGCTCGTCTTTCACGCCGAGGATCGACTCACAACAAGGTGGCATGTGGCACAGCCCTGTGGGAAAGCCTCGTGGGAAAGCCTCGAGGGACAGCCTCGAGGGAAAGCCACAGATTCCTTGATCCACGTGACAGGAAGCGTGACACAACTGCTGCAGCTCGGGAGGAAAGCGCACGTGCATGCCCCCACTCGAGACGAGGCCTGACTCCCCTGGGGAGACTCAGAAGCACCCCAAGATCCATGGCAACACTGGAGAGGAATCCTCAGGTTCCGGCCCCGACTCCACACAAGGACTGAGGCCCCGGCATGGACGGGAGAGGAATCCCGAGAGGTCCCCTAGCAACTCGCATGGGGACTGGCCTTTCCTGAGGCCACCAGAGCGGGTCCCTGAGGTCCCCGTCGTAACTCGAGAAGACCTGCCGCAACTCGAGAAAATCCAGGAGGTTCTCCCCTCCAGGCGAGATGAGGCCCATTTCCGCTGAGGCGTCTCGAGGCTGATCACACCTCACCTCTGGAAATTCGAAAGGGTCCTTCACACCCTTGATGCAAATCAAGAAGTTCCCCGACCTAGCCGTCTCCACTCGAGAGGAATCACGAGGGTCCCGCCCACATCCAGAGGAGCCCCGTTTCCGCCTCGTAGCTCGAGATGAGGGATCCTTTCCCTGCTTCGTCAGGAAAGAGTTCCTGGCGTTCCCGTCGCATCTCAAGAGGAGGCCCTCTCAACAGGAACGGCGAGAGGAACTCCAGGGTCGTGCCACCATTCCAAGAGTCCCCCAGATGTCTCAGTCCATTCCAGAGGAACCTCTTTTCCCTTCACCGGCTCGTGTTTCACGCAGAGGATCGACTCACATCAAGGTGGCCCCTGGCACAGCCCTGTGGGAAAGCCTCGTGGGAAAGCCTCGAGGGACAGCCTCGAGGGAAAGCCACAGATCCCTTGATGCACGTGACAGGAAGCGTGACACTACTGCTGCAGCTCGGGAGGAAAGCGAACGTGCATGCCCCCACTCGAGACGAGGCCTGACTCCCCTGGGGAGACTCAGAAGCACCCCAAGATCCATGGCAACACTGCAGAGGAATCCTCAGGTTCCGGCCCCGACTCCACAGAAGGACTGAGGCCCCCGCATGGACGGGAGAGGAATCCCGAGATGTCCCCTAGCAACTCGCATGGGGACTGGCCTTTCCTGAGGCCACCAGAGCGGGTCCCTGAGGTCCCCGTCGTAACTCGAGAAGACCTGCCGCAACTGGAGAAAATCCAGGAGGTTCTCTCCTCCAGGCGAGATGAGGCCCATTTCCGCTGAGGCGTCTCGAGGCGGATCACACCTCACCTCTGGAACTTCGCAAGGGTCCTTCACACCCTTGGTGCAAATCAAGAAGTTCCCCGACATACCCGTCTCCACTCGAGAGGAATCACGAGGGTCCCGCCCACATCCAGAGGAGCCCCGTTTCCGCCTCGTAGCTCGAGATGAGGGATCGTTTCCCTGCTTCGTCGGGAAAGAGCTCCCGGCGTTCCCGTCGCATCTCAAGAGGAGGCCCTATCAACAGGAACGGCGAGAGGAACTCCAGGGTTGTGCCACCATTCCAAGAGTTCCAGATGTCTCAGTCCATTCCAGAGGAACCTCTTTTCCCTTCACCGGCTCGTCTTTCACGCCGAGGATCGACTCACACCAAGGTGGCACGTGGCACAGCCCTGTGGGAAAGCCTCGTGGGAAAGCCTCGAGGGACAGCCTCGAGGGAAAGCCACAGATCCCTTGATCCACGTGACAGGAAGCGTGACACTACTGCTGCAGCTCGGGAGGAAAGCGCACGTGTATGCCCACACTCGAGACGAGGCCTGACTCCCCTGGGGAGACTCAGAAGCACCCCAAGATCCATGGCAACACTGGAGAGGAATCCTCAGGTTCCGGCCCCGACTCCACACAAGGACTGAGGCCCCGGCATGGACGGGAGAGGAATCCCGAGAGCTCCCCTAGAAACTCGCATGGGGACTGGCCTTTCCTGAGGCCACCAGAGCGGGTCCCTGAGGTCCCCGTCGTAACTCGAGAAGACCTGCCGCAACTCGACAAAATCCAGGAGGTTCTCCCCTCCAGGCGAGATGAGGCCCATTTCTGCTGAGGCGTCTCGAGGCTGATCACATCTCTCCTCTGGAACTTCGAAAGGCTCCTTCACACCCTTGGTGCAAATCAAGAAGTTCCCCGACATACCCGTCTCCACTCGAGAGGAATCACGAGGGTCCCGCCCACATCCAGAGGAGCCCCGTTTCCGCCTCGTAGCTCGAGATGAGGGATCCTTTCCCTGCTTCGTCGGGAAAGAGTTCCCGGCGTTCCCGTCGCATCTCAAGAGGAGGCCCTCTCAACAGGAACGGCGAGAGGAACTCCAGGGTCGTGCCACCATTCCAAGAGTCCCCCAGATGTCTCAGTCCATTCCAGAGGAACCTCTTTTCCCTTCACCGGCTCGTCTTTCACGCCGAGGATCGACTCACACCAGGGTGGCCCCTGGCACAGCCCTGTGGGAAAGCCTCGTGGGAAAGCCTCGAGGGACAGCCTCGAGGGAAAGCCACAGATCCCTTGATCCACGTGACAGGAAGCGTGACACTACTGCTGCAGCTCGGGAGGAAAGCGCACTTGCATGCCCCCACTCGAGACGAGGCCTGACTCCCCTGGGGAGACTCAGAAGCACCCCAAGATCCATGGCAACACTGGAGAGGAATCCTCAGGTTCCGGCCCCGACTCCACCCAAGGACTGAGGCCCCGGCATGGACGGGAGAGGAATAACGAGAGGTCCCCTAGCAACTCGCATGGGGACTGGCCTTTCCTGAGGCCACCAGAGAGGGTCCCTGAGGTCCCCGTCGTAACTCGAGAAGACCTGCCGCAACTCGACAAAATCCAGGAGGTTCTCCCCTCCAGGTGAGATGAGTCCCATTTCTGCTGAGGCGTCTCGAGGCTGATCACATCTCACCTCTGGAACTTCGAAAGGCTCCTTCACACCCTTGGTGCAAATCAAGAAGTTCCCCGACATACCCGTCTCCACTCGAGAGGAATCACGTTGGTCCCGCCAACATCCAGAGGAGACCCGTTTCCGCCTCGTAGCTCGAGATGAGGGATCCTTTCCCTGCTTCTTCGGGAAAGAGTTCCCGGCATTCCCGTCGCATCTCAAGAGGAGGCCCTCTCAACAGGAACGGCGAGAGGAACTCCAGGGTCGTTCCACCATTCCAAGAGTCCCCCAGATGTCTCAGTCCATTCCAGAGGAACCTCTTTTCCCTTCACCGGTTCGTCTTTCACGCCGAGGATCGACTCACACCAAGGTGGCACGTGGCACAGCCCTGTGGGAAAGCCTCGTGGGAGAGCCTCGAGGGACAGCCTCGAGGGAAAGCCACAGATCCCTTGATCCACGTGACAGGAAGCGTGACACTACTGCTGCAGCTCGAGAGGAAATCGCACGTGCATGCCCCCACTCGAGACGCCGCCTGACTCCCCTGGGGAGACTCAGAAGCTCCCCAAGATCCATGTCAACACTGGAGAGGAATCCTCAGGTTCCGGCCCCGACTCCACACAAGGACTGAGGCCCCGGCATGGACGGGAGAGGAATCCCGAGAGGTCCCCTAGCAACTCGCATGGGGACTGGCCTTTCCTGAGGCCACCAGAGCGGGTCCCTGAGGTCCCCGTCGTAACTCGAGAAGACCTGCCGCAACTCGAGAAAATCCAGGAGGTTCTCCCCTCCAGGCGAGATGAGGCCCATTTCCGATGAGGCGTCTCGAGGCTGATCACACCTCACCTCTGGAACCTCGAAAGGGTCCTTCACACCCTTGGTGCAAATCAAGAAGTTCCCCGACATACCCGTCTCCACTCGAGGGGAATCACGAGGGTCCCGCCCACATTCAGAGGAGCGCCGTTTCCGCCTCGTAGCTCGAGATGAGGGATCCTTTCCCTGCTTCGTCGGGAAAGAGTTCCCGGCGTTCCCGTCGCCTCTCAAGAGGAGGCCCTCTCAACAGGAACGGCGAGAGGAACTCCAGGGTCGTGCCACCATTCCAAGAGTCCCCCAGATGTCTCAGTCCATTCCAGAGGAACCTCTTTTCCCTTCACCGGCTCGTCTTTCACGCCGAGGATCGACTCACACCAGGGTGGCCCCTGGCACAGCCCTGTGGGAAAGCCTCGTGGGAAAGCCTCGAGGGACAGCCTCGAGGGAAAGCCACAGATCCCTTGATCCACGTGACAGGAAGCGTGACACTACTGCTGCAGCTCAGGAGGAAAGCGCACGTGCATGCCCCCACTCGAGACGAGGCCTGACTCCCCTGGGGAGACTCAGAAGCACCCCAAGATCCATGGCAACACTGGAGAGGAATCCTCAGGTTCCGGCCCCGACTCCAAACAAGGACTGAGGCCCCGGCATGGACGGGAGAGGAATCCCGAGAGGTCCCCTAGCAACTCGCATGGGGACTGGCCTTTCCTGAGGCCACCAGAGCGGGTCCCTGAGGTCCCCATCGTAACTCGAGAAGACCTGCCGCAACTCGAGAAAATCCAGGAGGTTCTCCCCTCCAGGCGAGATGAGGCCCATTTCTGCTGAGGCGTCTCGAGGCTGATCACATCTCACCTCTAGAACTTCGAAAGGCTCCTTCACACCCTTGGTGCAAATCAAGAAGTTCCCCGACATACCCGTCTCCACTCGAGAGGAATCACGAGGGTCCCGCCCACATCCAGAGGAGCCCCGTTTCCGCCTCGTAGCTCGAGATGAGGGATCCTTTCCCTGCTTCGTCGGGAAAGAGTTCCCGGCGTTCCCGTCGCATCTCAAGAGGAGGCCCTCTCAACAGGAACGGCGAGAGGAACTCCAGGGTCGTGCCACCATTCCAAGAGTCCCCCAGATGTCTCAGTCCATTCCAGAGGAACCTCTTTTCCCTTCACCGGCTCGTCTATCACGTCGAGGATCGACTCACACCAAGGTGGCACGTGGCACAGCCCTGTGGGAAAGCCTCGTGGGAAAGCCTCGAGGGACAGCCTCGAGGGAAAGCCACAGATCCCTTGATCCACGTGACAGGAAGCGTGACACTACTGGTGCAGCTCGGGAGGAAAGCGCACGTGCATGCCCCAACTCGAGACGAGGCCTGACTCCCCTGGGGAGACTCAGAAGCACCCCAAGATCCATGGCAACACTGGAGAGGAATCCTCAGGTTCCGGCCCCGACTCCACACAAGGACTGAGGCCCCGGCATGGACGGGAGAGGAATCCCGAGAGGTCCCCTAGCAACTCGCATGGGGACTGGCCTTTCCTGAGGCCACCAGAGCGGGTCGCTGAGGTCCCCGTCGTAACTCGAGAAGACCTGCCGCAACTCGAGAAAATCCAGGAGGTTCTCCCATCCAGGCGAGATGAGGCCCATTTCTGCTGAGGCGTCTCGAGGCGGATCACACCTCACCTCTGGAAATTCGCAAGGGTCCTTCACACCCTTGGTGCAAATCAAGAAGTTCCCCGACATACCCGCCTCCACTCGAGAGGAATCACGAGGGTCCCGCCCACATCCAGAGGAGCCCCGTTTCCGCCTCGTAGCTCGAGATGAGGGATCCTTTCCCTGTTTCTTCGGGAAAGATTTCCCGGCGTTCCCGTCGCATCTCAAGAGGAGGCCCTCTCAACAGGAACGGCGAGAGGAACTCCAGGGTCGTGCCACCATTCCAAGAGTCCCCCAGATGTCTCAGTCCATTCCAGAGGAACCTCTTTTCCCTTCACGGGCTCGTCTTTCACGCCGAGGATCGACTCACAACAAGGTGGCATGTGGCACAGCCCTGTGGGAAAGCCTCGTGGGAAAGCCTCGAGGGACAGCCTCGAGGGAAAGCCACAGATTCCTTGATCCACGTGACAGGAAGCGTGACACAACTGCTGCAGCTCGGGAGGAAAGCGCACGTGCATGCCCCCACTCGAGACGAGGCCTGACTCCCCTGGGGAGACTCAGAAGCACCCCAAGATCCACGGCAACACTGGAGAGGAATCCTCAGGTTCCGGCCCCGAATCCACACAAGGACTGAGGCCCCGGCATGGACGGGAGAGGAATTCCGAGAGGGCCCCTAGCAACTCGCATGGGGACTGGCCTTTCCTGAGGCCACCAGAGCGGGTCCCTGATGTCCCCGTCGTAACTCGAGAAGACCTGCCGCAACTCGAGAAAATCTAGGAGGTTCTCCCCTCCAGGCGAGATGAGGCCCATTTCCACTGAGGCGTCTCGAGGCTGATCACACCTCACCTCTGGAACTTCGAAAGGGTCCTTCACACCCTTGGTGCAAATCAAGAAGTTCCCCGACCTAGCCGTCTCCAATCGAGAGGAATCACGTGGGTCCCGCCCACATCCAGAGGAGCCCCGTTTCCGCCTCGTAGCTCGAGATGAGGGACCTTTCCCTGCTTCGTCGGGAAAGAGTTCCCGGCATTCCCGTCACATCTCAAGAGGAGGCCCTCTCAACAGGAACGGCGAGAGGAACTCCAGGGTCATGCAACCATTCCAAGAGTCCCCCAGATGTCTCAGTCCATTCCAGAGAAACCTCTTTTCCCTTCACCGGCTCGTCTTTCACGCCGAGGATCGACTCACACCAAGCTGGCACGTGGCACAGCCCTGTGGGAAAGCCTCGTGGGAAAGCCTCGAGGGACAGCCTCGAGGGAAAGCCACAGATCCCTTGATCCACGTGACAGGAAGCGTGACACTACTGCTGCAGCTCGGGAGGAAAGCGCACGTGCATGCCCCCACTCTAGACGAGACCTGACTCCCCTGGGGAGACTCAGAAGCACCCCAAGATCCATGGCAACACTGGAGAGGAATCCTCAGGTTCCGACCCCGACTCCACACAAGGACTGAGGCCCCGGCATGGACGGGAGAGGAATCCCGAGAGGTCCACTAGCAACTCGCATGGGGACTGGCCTTTCTTGAGGCCACCAGAGCGGGTCCCTGAGGTCCTCGTCGTAACTCGAGAAGACCTGCCGCAACTCGAGAAAATCCAGGAGGTTCTCCCCTCCAGGCGAGATGAGGCCCATTTCCGCTGAGGCGTCTCGAGGCTGATCACACCTCACCTCTGGAACTTCGAAAGGGTCCTTCACACCCTTGGTGCAAATCAAGAAGTTCCCCGACCTAGCCGTCTCCACTCGAGAGGAATCACGTGGGTCCCTCCCACATCCAGAGGAGCCCCGTTTCCGCCTCGTAGCTCGAGATGAGGGATCCTTTCCCTGCTTCTTCGGGAAAGAGTTCCCGGCGTTCCCGTCGCATCTCAAGAGGAGGCCCTCTCAACAGGAACGGCGAGAGGAACTCCAGGGTCGTGCCACCATTCCAAGAGTCCCCCAGATGTCTCAGTCCATTCCAGAGGAACCTCTTTTCCCTTCACCGGCTCGTCTTTCACGCCGAGGATCGACTCACACCAAGGTGGCACGTGGCACAGCCCTGTGGGAAAGCCTCGTGGGAAAGCCTCGAGGGACAGCCTCGAGGGAAAGCCACAGATCCCTTGATCCACGTGACAGGAAGCGTGACACTACTGCTGCAGCTCGGGAGGAAAGCGCACGTGCGTGCCGCCACTCGAGACGAGGCCTGACTCCCCTGGGGAGACTCAGAAGCACCCCAAGATCCATGGCAACACTGGAGAGGAATCCTCAGGTTCCGGCCCCGACTCCACACAAGGACTGAGGCCCCGGCATGGACGGGAGAGGAATCCCGAGAGGTCCCCTAGCAACTCGCATGGGGACTGGCCCTTCCTGAGGCCACCAGAGCGGGTCCCTGAGGTCCCCGTCGTAACTCGAGAAGACCTGCCGCAACTCGAGAAAATCTAGGACGTTCTCCCCTCCAGGCGAGATGAGGCCCATTTCCACTGAGGCGTCTCGAGGCTGATCACACCTCACCTCTGGAACTTCGAAAGGGTCCTTCACACCCTTGGTGCAAATCAAGAAGTTCCCCGACATAGCCGTCTCCAATCGAGAGGAATCACGTGGGTCCCGCCCACATCCAGAGGAGCCCCGTTTCCGCCTCGTAGCTCGAGATGAGGGATCCTTTCCCTGCTTCGTCGGGAAAGAGTTCCCGGCATTCCCGTCACATCTCAAGAGGAGGCCCTCTCAACAGGAACGGCGAGAGGAACTCCAGGGTCATGCAACCATTCCAAGAGTCCCCCAGATGTCTCAGTCCATTCCAGAGAAACCTCTTTTCCCTTCACCGGCTCGTCTTTCACGCCGAGGATCGACTCACACCAAGCTGGCACGTGGCACAGCCCTGTGGGAAAGCCTCGTGGGAAAGCCTCGAGGGACAGCCTCGAGGGAAAGCCACAGATCCCTTGATCCACGTGACAGGAAGCGTGACACTACTGCTGCAGCTCGGGAGGAAAGCGCACGTGCATGCCCCCACTCGAGACGAGACCTGACTCCCCTGGGGAGACTCAGAAGCACCCCAAGATCCATGGCAACACTGGAGAGGAATCCTCAGGTTCCGACCCCGACTCCACACAAGGACTGAGGCCCCGGCATGGACGGGAGAGGAATCCCGAGAGGTCCCCTAGCAACTCGCATGGGGACTGGCCTTTCCTGAGGCCACCAGAGCGGTTCCCTGAGGTCCCCGTCGTAACTCGAGAAGACCTGCCGCAACTCGAGGAAATCCAGGAGGTTCTCCCCTCCAGGCGAGATGAGGCCCATTTCCGCTGAGGCGTCTCGAGGCTGATCACACCTCACCTCTGGAACTTCGAAAGGCTCCTTCACACCCTTGGTGCAAATCAAGAAGTTCCCCGACATACCCGTCTCCACTCGAGAGGAATCACGAGGGTCCCGCCCACATCTAGAGGAGCCCCGTTTCCGCCTCGTAGCTCGAGATGAGGGATCCTTTCCCTGCTTCGTCGGGAAAGAGTTCCCGGCGTTCCCGTCGCATCTCAAGAGGAGGCCCTCTCAACAGGAACGGCGAGAGGAACTCCAGGGTCGTGCCACCATTCCAAGAGTCCCCCAGATGACTCAGTCCATTCCAGAGGAACCTCTTTTCCCTTCACCGGCTCGTCTTTCACGCCGAGGATCGACTCACACCAAGCTGGCACGTGGCACAGCCCTGTGGGAAAGCCTCGTGGGAAAGCCTCGAGGGACAGCCTCGAGGGAAAGCCACAGATCCCTTGATCCACGTGACAGGAAGCGTGACACTACTGCTGCAGCTCGGGAGGAAAGCGCACGTGCATGCCCCCAATCGAGACGAGACTGACTCACCTGGGGAGACTCAGAAGCTCCCCAAGATCCATGGCAACACTGGAGAGGAATCCTCAGGTTCCGGCCCCGACTCCACACAAGGACTGAGGCCCCGGCATGGACGGGAGAGGAATCCCGAGAGGTCCCCTAGCAACTCGCATGGGGACTGGCCTTTCCTGAGGCCACCAGAGCGGGTCCCTGATGTCCCCGTCGTAACTCGAGAAGACCTGCCGCAACTCGAGAAAATCTAGGAGGTTCTCCCCTCCAGGCGAGATGAGGCCCATTTCCACTGAGGCGTCTCGAGGCTGATCACACCTCACCACTGGAACTTCGAAAGGGTCCTTCACACCCTTGGTGCAAATCAAGAAGTTCCCCGACCTAGCCGTCTCCAATCGAGAGGAATCACGTGGGTCCCGCCCACATCCAGAGGAGCCCCGTTTCCGCCTCGTAGCTCGAGATGAGGGATCCTTTCCCTGCTTCGTCGGGAAAGAGTTCCCGGCATTCCCGTCACATCTCAAGAGGAGGCCCTCTCAACAGGAACGGCGAGAGGAACTCCAGGGTCATGCAACCATTCCAAGAGTCCCCCAGATGTCTCAGTCCATTCCAGAGAAACCTCTTTTCCCTTCACCGGCTCGTCTTTCACGCCGAGGATCGACTCACACCAAGCTGGCACGTGGCACAGCCCTGTGGGAAAGCCTCGTGGGAAAGCCTCGAGGGACAGCCTCGAGGGAAAGCCACAGATCCCTTGATCCACGTGACAGGAAGCGTGACACTACTGCTGCAGCTCGGGAGGAAAGCGCACGTGCATGCCCCCACTCTAGACGAGACCTGACTCCCCTGGGGAGACTCAGAAGCACCCCAAGATCCATGGCAACACTGGAGAGGAATCCTCAGGTTCCGACCCCGACTCCACACAAGGACTGAGGCCCCGGCATGGACGGGAGAGGAATCCCGAGAGGTCCACTAGCAACTCGCATGGGGACTGGCCTTTCTTGAGGCCACCAGAGCGGGTCCCTGAGGTCCTCGTCGTAACTCGAGAAGACCTGCCGCAACTCGAGAAAATCCAGGAGGTTCTCCCCTCCAGGCGAGATGAGGCCCATTTCCGCTGAGGCGTCTCGAGGCTGATCACACCTCACCTCTGGAACTTCGAAAGGGTCCTTCACACCCTTGGTGCAAATCAAGAAGTTCCCCGACCTAGCCGTCTCCACTCGAGAGGAATCACGTGGGTCCCTCCCACATCCAGAGGAGCCCCGTTTCCGCCTCGTAGCTCGAGATGAGGGATCCTTTCCCTGCTTCTTCGGGAAAGAGTTCCCGGCGTTCCCGTCGCATCTCAAGAGGAGGCCCTCTCAACAGGAACGGCGAGAGGAACTCCAGGGTCGTGCCACCATTCCAAGAGTCCCCCAGATGTCTCAGTCCATTCCAGAGGAACCTCTTTTCCCTTCACCGGCTCGTCTTTCACGCCGAGGATCGACTCACACCAAGGTGGCACGTGGCACAGCCCTGTGGGAAAGCCTCGTGGGAAAGCCTCGAGGGACAGCCTCGAGGGAAAGCCACAGATCCCTTGATCCACGTGACAGGAAGCGTGACACTACTGCTGCAGCTCGGGAGGAAAGCGCACGTGCATGCCGCCACTCGAGACGAGGCCTGACTCCCCTGGGGAGACTCAGAAGCACCCCAAGATCCATGGCAACACTGGAGAGGAATCCTCAGGTTCCGGCCCCGACTCCACACAAGGACTGAGGCCCCGGCATGGACGGGAGAGGAATCCCGAGAGGTCCCCTAGCAACTCGCATGGGGACTGGCCTTTCCTGAGGCCACCAGAGCGGGTCCCTGAGGTCCCCGTCGTAACTCGAGAAGACCTGCCGCAACTCGAGAAAATCTAGGAGGTTCTCCCCTCCAGGCGAGATGAGGCCCATTTCCACTGAGGCGTCTCGAGGCTGATCACACCTCACCTCTGGAACTTCGAAAGGGTCCTTCACACCCTTGGTGCAAATCAAGAAGTTCCCCGACCTAGCCGTCTCCAATCGAGAGGAATCACGTGGGTCCCGCCCACATCCAGAGGAGCCCCGTTTCCGCCTCGTAGCTCGAGATGAGGGATCCTTTCCCTGCTTCGTCGGGAAAGAGTTCCCGGCATTCCCGTCACATCTCAAGAGGAGGCCCTCTCAACAGGAACGGCGAGAGGAACTCCAGGGTCATGCAACCATTCCAAGAGTCCCCCAGATGTCTCAGTCCATTCCAGAGAAACCTCTTTTCCCTTCACCGGCTCGTCTTTCACGCCGAGGATCGACTCACACCAAGCTGGCACGTGGCACAGCCCTGTGGGAAAGCCTCGTGGGAAAGCCTCGAGGGACAGCCTCGAGGGAAAGCCACAGATCCCTTGATCCACGTGACAGGAAGCGTGACACTACTGCTGCAGCTCGGGAGGAAAGCGCACGTGCATGCCCCCACTCGAGACGAGACCTGACTCCCCTGGGGAGACTCAGAAGCACCCCAAGATCCATGGCAACACTGGAGAGGAATCCTCAGGTTCCGACCCCGACTCCACACAAGGACTGAGGCCCCGGCATGGACGGGAGAGGAATCCCGAGAGGTCCCCTAGCAACTCGCATGGGGACTGGCCTTTCCTGAGGCCACCAGAGCGGTTCCCTGAGGTCCCCGTCGTAACTCGAGAAGACCTGCCGCAACTCGAGGAAATCCAGGAGGTTCTCCCCTCCAGGCGAGATGAGGCCCATTTCCGCTGAGGCGTCTCGAGGCTGATCACACCTCACCTCTGGAACTTCGAAAGGCTCCTTCACACCCTTGGTGCAAATCAAGAAGTTCCCCGACATACCCGTCTCCACTCGAGAGGAATCACGAGGGTCCCGCCCACATCTAGAGGAGCCCCGTTTCCGCCTCGTAGCTCGAGATGAGGGATCCTTTCCCTGCTTCGTCGGGAAAGAGTTCCCGGCGTTCCCGTCGCATCTCAAGAGGAGGCCCTCTCAACAGGAACGGCGAGAGGAACTCCAGGGTCGTGCCACCATTCCAAGAGTCCCCCAGATGACTCAGTCCATTCCAGAGGAACCTCTTTTCCCTTCACCGGCTCGTCTTTCACGCCGAGGATCGACTCACACCAAGCTGGCACGTGGCACAGCCCTGTGGGAAAGCCTCGTGGGAAAGCCTCGAGGGACAGCCTCGAGGGAAAGCCACAGATCCCTTGATCCACGTGACAGGAAGCGTGACACTACTGCTGCAGCTCGGGAGGAAAGCGCACGTGCATGCCCCCAATCGAGACGAGACTGACTCACCTGGGGAGACTCAGAAGCTCCCCAAGATCCATGGCAACACTGGAGAGGAATCCTCAGGTTCCGGCCCCGACTCCACACAAGGACTGAGGCCCCGGCATGGACGGGAGAGGAATCCCGAGAGGTCCCCTAGCAACTCGCATGGGGACTGGCCTTTCCTGAGGCCACAAGAGCGGGTCCCTGATGTCCCCGTCGTAACTCGAGAAGACCTGCCGCAACTCGAGAAAATCTAGGAGGTTCTCCCCTCCAGGCGAGATGAGGCCCATTTCCACTGAGGCGTCTCGAGGCTGATCACACCTCACCTCTGGAACTTCGAAAGGGTCCTTCACACCCTTGGTGCAAATCAAGAAGTTCCCCGACCTAGCCGTCTCCAATCGAGAGGAATCACGTGGGTCCCGCCCACATCCAGAGGAGCCCCGTTTCCGCCTCGTAGCTCGAGATGAGGGATCCTTTCCCTGCTTCGTCGGGAAAGAGTTCCCGGCATTCCCGTCACATCTCAAGAGGAGGCCCTCTCAACAGGAACGGCGAGAGGAACTCCAGGGTCATGCAACCATTCCAAGAGTCCCCCAGATGTCTCAGTCCATTCCAGAGAAACCTCTTTTCCCTTCACCGGCTCGTCTTTCACGCCGAGGATCGACTCACACCAAGCTGGCACGTGGCACAGCCCTGTGGGAAAGCCTCGTGGGAAAGCCTCGAGGGACAGCCTCGAGGGAAAGCCACAGATCCCTTGATCCACGTGACAGGAAGCGTGACACTACTGCTGCAGCTCGGGAGGAAAGCGCACGTGCATGCCCCCACTCGAGACGAGACCTGACTCCCCTGGGGAGACTCAGAAGCACCCCAAGATCCATGGCAACACTGGAGAGGTATCCTCAGGTTCCGACCCCGACTCCACACAAGGACTGAGGCCCCGGCATGGACGGGAGAGGAATCCCGAGAGGTCCCCTAGCAACTCGCATGGGGACTGGCCTTTCCTGAGGCCACCAGAGCGGTTCCCTGAGGTCCCCGTCGTAACTCGAGAAGACCTGCCGCAACTCGAGGAAATCCAGGAGGTTCTCCCCTCCAGGCGAGATGAGGCCCATTTCCGCTGAGGCGTCTCGAGGCTGATCACACCTCACCTCTGGAACTTCGAAAGGCTCCTTCACACCCTTGGTGCAAATCAAGAAGTTCCCCGACATACCCGTCTCCACTCGAGAGGAATCACGAGGGTCCCGCCCACATCTAGAGGAGCCCCGTTTCCGCCTCGTAGCTCGAGATGAGGGATCCTTTCCCTGCTTCGTCGGGAAAGAGTTCCCGGCGTTCCCGTCGCATCTCAAGAGGAGGCCCTCTCAACAGGAACGGCGAGAGGAACTCCAGGGTCGTGCCACCATTCCAAGAGTCCCCCAGATGACTCAGTCCATTCCAGAGGAACCTCTTTTCCCTTCACCGGCTCGTCTTTCACGCCGAGGATCGACTCACACCAAGCTGGCACGTGGCACAGCCCTGTGGGAAAGCCTCGTGGGAAAGCCTCGAGGGACAGCCTCGAGGGAAAGCCACAGATCCCTTGATCCACGTGACAGGAAGCGTGACACTACTGCTGCAGCTCGGGAGGAAAGCGCACGTGCATGCCCCCAATCGAGACGAGACTGACTCACCTGGGGAGACTCAGAAGCTCCCCAAGATCCATGGCAACACTGGAGAGGAATCCTCAGGTTCCGGCCCCGACTCCACACAAGGACTGAGGCCCCGGCATGGACGGGAGAGGAATCCCGAGAGGTCCCCTAGCAACTCGCATGGGGACTGGCCTTTCCTGAGGCCACCAGAGCGGGTCCCTGATGTCCCCGTCGTAACTCGAGAAGACCTGCCGCAACTCGAGAAAATCTAGGAGGTTCTCCCCTCCAGGCGAGATGAGGCCCATTTCCACTGAGGCGTCTCGAGGCTGATCACACCTCACCTCTGGAACTTCGAAAGGGTCCTTCACACCCTTGGTGCAAATCAAGAAGTTCCCCGACCTAGCCGTCTCCAATCGAGAGGAATCACGTGGGTCCCGCCCACATCCAGAGGAGCCCCGTTTCCGCCTCGTAGCTCGAGATGAGGGATCCTTTCCCTGCTTCGTCGGGAAAGAGTTCCCGGCATTCCCGTCACATCTCAAGAGGAGGCCCTCTCAACAGGAACGGCGAGAGGAACTCCAGGGTCATGCAACCATTCCAAGAGTCCCCCAGATGTCTCAGTCCATTCCAGAGAAACCTCTTTTCCCTTCACCGGCTCGTCTTTCACGCCGAGGATCGACTCACACCAAGCTGGCACGTGGCACAGCCCTGTGGGAAAGCCTCGTGGGAAAGCCTCGAGGGACAGCCTCGAGGGAAAGCCACAGATCCCTTGATCCACGTGACAGGAAGCGTGACACTACTGCTTCAGCTCGGGAGGAAAGCGCACGTGCATGCCCCCACTCTAGACGAGACCTGACTCCCCTGGGGAGACTCAGAAGCACCCCAAGATCCATGGCAACACTGGAGAGGAATCCTCAGGTTCCGACCCCGACTCCACACAAGGACTGAGGCCCCGGCATGGACGGGAGAGGAATCCCGAGAGGTCCACTAGCAACTCGCATGGGGACTGGCCTTTCTTGAGGCCACCAGAGCGGGTCCCTGAGGTCCTCGTCGTAACTCGAGAAGACCTGCCGCAACTCGAGAAAATCCAGGAGGTTCTCCCCTCCAGGCGAGATGAGGCCCATTTCCGCTGAGGCGTCTCGAGGCTGATCACACCTCACCTCTGGAACTTCGAAAGGGTCCTTCACACCCTTGGTGCAAATCAAGAAGTTCCCCGACCTAGCCGTCTCCACTCGAGAGGAATCACGTGGGTCCCTCCCACATCCAGAGGAGCCCCGTTTCCGCCTCGTAGCTCGAGATGAGGGATCCTTTCCCTGCTTCTTCGGGAAAGAGTTCCCGGCGTTCCCGTCGCATCTCAAGAGGAGGCCCTCTCAACAGGAACGGCGAGAGGAACTCCAGGGTCGTGCCACCATTCCAAGAGTCCCCCAGATGTCTCAGTCCATTCCAGAGGAACCTCTTTTCCCTTCACCGGCTCGTCTTTCACGCCGAGGATCGACTCACACCAAGGTGGCACGTGGCACAGCCCTGTGGGAAAGCCTCGTGGGAAAGCCTCGAGGGACAGCCTCGAGGGAAAGCCACAGATCCCTTGATCCACGTGACAGGAAGCGTGACACTACTGCTGCAGCTCGGGAGGAAAGCGCACGTGCATGCCGCCACTCGAGACGAGGCCTGACTCCCCTGGGGAGACTCAGAAGCACCCCAAGATCCATGGCAACACTGGAGAGGAATCCTCAGGTTCCGGCCCCGACTCCACACAAGGACTGAGGCCCCGGCATGGACGGGAGAGGAATCCCGAGAGGTCCCCTAGCAACTCGCATGGGGACTGGCCTTTCCTGAGGCCACCAGAGCGGGTCCCTGAGGTCCCCGTCGTAACTCGAGAAGACCTGCCGCAACTCGAGAAAATCTAGGACGTTCTCCCCTCCAGGCGAGATGAGGCCCATTTCCACTGAGGCGTCTCGAGGCTGATCACACCTCACCTCTGGAACTTCGAAAGGGTCCTTCACACCCTTGGTGCAAATCAAGAAGTTCCCCGACCTAGCCGTCTCCAATCGAGAGGAATCACGTGGGTCCCGCCCACATCCAGAGGAGCCCCGTTTCCGCCTCATAGCTCGAGATGAGGGATCCTTTCCCTGCTTCGTCGGGAAAGAGTTCCCGGCATTCCCGTCACATCTCAAGAGGAGGCCCTCTCAACAGGAACGGCGAGAGGAACTCCAGGGTCATGCAACCATTCCAAGAGTCCCCCAGATGTCTCAGTCCATTCCAGAGAAACCTCTTTTCCCTTCACCGGCTCGTCTTTCACGCCGAGGATCGACTCACACCAAGCTGGCACGTGGCACAGCCCTGTGGGAAAGCCTCGTGGGAAAGCCTCGAGGGACAGCCTCGAGGGAAAGCCACAGATCCCTTGATCCACGTGACAGGAAGCGTGACACTACTGCTGCAGCTCGGGAGGAAAGCGCACGTGCATGCCCCCACTCGAGACGAGACCTGACTCCCCTGGGGAGACTCAGAATCACCCCAAGATCCATGGCAACACTGGAGAGGAATCCTCAGGTTCCGACCCCGACTCCACACAAGGACTGAGGCCCCGGCATGGACGGGAGAGGAATCCCGAGAGGTCCCCTAGCAACTCGCATGGGGACTGGCCTTTCCTGAGGCCACCAGAGCGGTTCCCTGAGGTCCCCGTCGTAACTCGAGAAGACCTGCCGCAACTCGAGGAAATCCAGGAGGTTCTCCCCTCCAGGCGAGATGAGGCCCATTTCCGCTGAGGCGTCTCGAGGCTGATCACACCTCACCTCTGGAACTTCGAAAGGCTCCTTCACACCCTTGGTGCAAATCAAGAAGTTCCCCGACATACCCGTCTCCACTCGAGAGGAATCACGAGGGTCCCGCCCACATCTAGAGGAGCCCCGTTTCCGCCTCGTAGCTCGAGATGAGGGATCCTTTCCCTGCTTCGTCGGGAAAGAGTTCCCGGCGTTCCCGTCGCATCTCAAGAGGAGGCCCTCTCAACAGGAACGGCGAGAGGAACTCCAGGGTCGTGCCACCATTCCAAGAGTCCCCCAGATGACTCAGTCCATTCCAGAGGAACCTCTTTTCCCTTCACCGGCTCGTCTTTCACGCCGAGGATCGACTCACACCAAGCTGGCACGTGGCACAGCCCTGTGGGAAAGCCTCGTGGGAAAGCCTCGAGGGACAGCCTCGAGGGAAAGCCACAGATCCCTTGATCCACGTGACAGGAAGCGTGACACTACTGCTGCAGCTCGGGAGGAAAGCGCACGTGCATGCCCCCAATCGAGACGAGACTGACTCACCTGGGGAGACTCAGAAGCTCCCCAAGATCCATGGCAACACTGGAGAGGAATCCTCAGGTTCCGGCCCCGACTCCACACAAGGACTGAGGCCCCGGCATGGACGGGAGAGGAATCCCGAGAGGTCCCCTAGCAACTCGCATGGGGACTGGCCTTTCCTGAGGCCACCAGAGCGGGTCCCTGATGTCCCCGTCGTAACTCGAGAAGACCTGCCGCAACTCGAGAAAATCTAGGAGGTTCTCCCCTCCAGGCGAGATGAGGCCCATTTCCACTGAGGCGTCTCGAGGCTGATCACACCTCACCTCTGGAACTTCGAAAGGGTCCTTCACACCCTTGGTGCAAATCAAGAAGTTCCCCGACCTAGCCGTCTCCAATCGAGAGGAATCACGTGGGTCCCGCCCACATCCAGAGGAGCCCCGTTTGCGCCTCGTAGCTCGAGATGAGGGATCCTTTCCCTGCTTCGTCGGGAAAGAGTTCCCGGCATTCCCGTCACATCTCAAGAGGAGGCCCTCTCAACAGGAACGGCGAGAGGAACTCCAGGGTCATGCAACCATTCCAAGAGTCCCCCAGATGTCTCAGTCCATTCCAGAGAAACCTCTTTTCCCTTCACCGGCTCGTCTTTCACGCCGAGGATCGACTCACACCAAGCTGGCACGTGGCACAGCCCTGTGGGAAAGCCTCGTGGGAAAGCCTCGAGGGACAGCCTCGAGGGAAAGCCACAGATCCCTTGATCCACGTGACAGGAAGCGTGACACTACTGCTGCAGCTCGGGAGGAAAGCGCACGTGCATGCCCCCACTCTAGACGAGACCTGACTCCCCTGGGGAGACTCAGAAGCACCCCAAGATCCATGGCAACACTGGAGAGGAATCCTCAGGTTCCGACCCCGACTCCACACAAGGACTGAGGCCCCGGCATGGACGGGAGAGGAATCCCGAGAGGTCCACTAGCAACTCGCATGGGGACTGGCCTTTCTTGAGGCCACCAGAGCGGGTCCCTGAGGTCCTCGTCGTAACTCGAGAAGACCTGCCGCAACTCGAGAAAATCCAGGAGGTTCTCCCCTCCAGGCGAGATGAGGCCCATTTCCGCTGAGGCGTCTCGAGGCTGATCACACCTCACCTCTGGAACTTCGAAAGGGTCCTTCACACCCTTGGTGCAAATCAAGAAGTTCCCCGACCTAGCCGTCTCCACTCGAGAGGAATCACGTGGGTCCCTCCCACATCCAGAGGAGCCCCGTTTCCGCCTCGTAGCTCGAGATGAGGGATCCTTTCCCTGCTTCTTCGGGAAAGAGTTCCCGGCGTTCCCGTCGCATCTCAAGAGGAGGCCCTCTCAACAGGAACGGCGAGAGGAACTCCAGGGTCGTGCCACCATTCCAAGAGTCCCCCAGATGTCTCAGTCCATTCCAGAGGAACCTCTTTTCCCTTCACCGGCTCGTCTTTCACGCCGAGGATCGACTCACACCAAGGTGGCACGTGGCACAGCCCTGTGGGACAGCCTCGAGGGAAAGCCACAGATCCCTTGATCCACGTGACAGGAAGCGTGACACTACTGCTGCAGCTCGGGAGGAAAGCGCACGTGCATGCCGCCACTCGAGACGAGGCCTGACTCCCCTGGGGAGACTCAGAAGCACCCCAAGATCCATGGCAACACTGGAGAGGAATCCTCAGGTTCCGGCCCCGACTCCACACAAGGACTGAGGCCCCGGCATGGATGGGAGAGGAATCCCGAGAGGTCCCCTAGCAACTCGCATGGGGACTGGCCTTTCCTGAGGCCACCAGAGCGGGTCCCTGAGGTCCCCGTCGTAACTCGAGAAGACCTGCCGCAACTCGAGAAAATCTAGGAGGTTCTCCCCTCCAGGCGAGATGAGGCCCATTTCCACTGAGGCGTCTCGAGGCTGATCACACCTCACCTCTGGAACTTCGAAAGGGTCCTTCACACCCTTGGTGCAAATCAAGAAGTTCCCCGACCTAGCCGTCTCCAATCGAGAGGAATCACGTGGGTCCCGCCCACATCCAGAGGAGCCCCGTTTCCGCCTCGTAGCTCGAGATGAGGGATCCTTTCCCTGCTTCGTCGGGAAAGAGTTCCCGGCATTCCCGTCACATCTCAAGAGGAGGCCCTCTCAACAGGAACGGCGAGAGGAACTCCAGGGTCATGCAACCATTCCAAGAGTCCCCCAGATGTCTCAGTCCATTCCAGAGAAACCTCTTTTCCCTTCACCGGCTCGTCTTTCACGCCGAGGATCGACTCACACCAAGCTGGCACGTGGCACAGCCCTGTGGGAAAGCCTCGTGGGAAAGCCTCGAGGGACAGCCTCGAGGGAAAGCCACAGATCCCTTGATCCACGTGACAGGAAGCGTGACACTACTGCTGCAGCTCGGGAGGAAAGCGCACGTGCATGCCCCCACTCTAGACGAGACCTGACTCCCCTGGGGAGACTCAGAAGCACCCCAAGATCCATGGCAACACTGGAGAGGAATCCTCAGGTTCCGACCCCGACTCCACACAAGGACTGAGGCCCCGGCATGGACGGGAGAGGAATCCCGAGAGGTCCCCTAGCAACTCGCATGGGGACTGGCCTTTCCTGAGGCCACCAGAGCGGTTCCCTGAGGTCCCCGTCGTAACTCGAGAAGACCTGCCGCAACTCGAGGAAATCCAGGAGGTTCTCCCCTCCAGGCGAGATGAGGCCCATTTCCGCTGAGGCGTCTCGAGGCTGATCACACCTCACCTCTGGAACTTCGAAAGGCTCCTTCACACCCTTGGTGCAAATCAAGAAGTTCCCCGACATACCCGTCTCCACTCGAGAGGAATCACGAGGGTCCCGCCCACATCTAGAGGAGCCCCGTTTCCGCCTCGTAGCTCGAGATGAGGGATCCTTTCCCTGCTTCGTCGGGAAAGAGTTCCCGGCGTTCCCGTCGCATCTCAAGAGGAGGCCCTCTCAACAGGAACGGCGAGAGGAACTCCAGGGTCGTGCCACCATTCCAAGAGTCCCCCAGATGACTCAGTCCATTCCAGAGGAACCTCTTTTCCCTTCACCGGCTCGTCTTTCACGCCGAGGATCGACTCACACCAAGCTGGCACGTGGCACAGCCCTGTGGGAAAGCCTCGTGGGAAAGCCTCGAGGGACAGCCTCGAGGGAAAGCCACAGATCCCTTGATCCACGTGACAGGAAGCGTGACACTACTGCTGCAGCTCGGGAGGAAAGCGCACGTGCATGCCCCCAATCGAGACGAGACTGACTCACCTGGGGAGACTCAGAAGCTCCCCAAGATCCATGGCAACACTGGAGAGGAATCCTCAGGTTCCGGCCCCGACTCCACACAAGGACTGAGGCCCCGGCATGGACGGGAGAGGAATCCCGAGAGGTCCCCTAGCAACTCGCATGGGGACTGGCCTTTACTGAGGCCACCAGAGCGGGTCCCTGATGTCCCCGTCGTAACTCGAGAAGACCTGCCGCAACTCGAGAAAATCTAGGAGGTTCTCCCCTCCAGGCGAGATGAGGCCCATTTCCACTGAGGCGTCTCGAGGCTGATCACACCTCACCTCTGGAACTTCGAAAGGGTCCTTCACACCCTTGGTGCAAATCAAGAAGTTCCCCGACCTAGCCGTCTCCAATCGAGAGGAATCACGTGGGTCCCGCCCACATCCAGAGGAGCCCCGTTTCCGCCTCGTAGCTCGAGATGAGGGATCCTTTCCCTGCTTCGTCGGGAAAGAGTTCCCGGCATTCCCGTCACATCTCAAGAGGAGGCCCTCTCAACAGGAACGGCGAGAGGAACTCCAGGGTCATGCAACCATTCCAAGAGTCCCCCAGATGTCTCAGTCCATTCCAGAGAAACCTCTTTTCCCTTCACCGGCTCGTCTTTCACGCCGAGGATCGACTCACACCAAGCTGGCACGTGGCACAGCCCTGTGGGAAAGCCTCGTGGGAAAGCCTCGAGGGACAGCCTCGAGGGAAAGCCACAGATCCCTTGATCCACGTGACAGGAAGCGTGACACTACTGCTGCAGCTCGGGAGGAAAGCGCACGTGCATGCCCCCACTCTAGACGAGACCTGACTCCCCTGGGGAGACTCAGAAGCACCCCAAGATCCATGGCAACACTGGAGAGGAATCCTCAGGTTCCGACCCCGACTCCACACAAGGACTGAGGCCCCGGCATGGACGGGAGAGGAATCCCGAGAGGTCCCCTAGCAACTCGCATGGGGACTGGCCTTTCCTGAGGCCACCAGAGCGGTTCCCTGAGGTCCCCGTCGTAACTCGAGAAGACCTGCCGCAACTCGAGGAAATCCAGGAGGTTCTCCCCTCCAGGCGAGATGAGGCCCATTTCCGCTGAGGCGTCTCGAGGCTGATCACACCTCACCTCTGGAACTTCGAAAGGCTCCTTCACACCCTTGGTGCAAATCAAGAAGTTCCCCGACATACCCGTCTCCACTCGAGAGGAATCACGAGGGTCCCGCCCACATCTAGAGGAGCCCCGTTTCCGCCTCGTAGCTCGAGATGAGGGATCCTTTCCCTGCTTCGTCGGGAAAGAGTTCCCGGCGTTCCCGTCGCATCTCAAGAGGAGGCCCTCTCAACAGGAACGGCGAGAGGAACTCCAGGGTCGTGCCACCATTCCAAGAGTCCCCCAGATGACTCAGTCCATTCCAGAGGAACCTCTTTTCCCTTCACCGGCTCGTCTTTCACGCCGAGGATCGACTCACACCAAGCTGGCACGTGGCACAGCCCTGTGGGAAAGCCTCGTGGGAAAGCCTCGAGGGACAGCCTCGAGGGAAAGCCACAGATCCCTTGATCCACGTGACAGGAAGCGTGACACTACTGCTGCAGCTCGGGAGGAAAGCGCACGTGCATGCCCCCAATCGAGACGAGACTGACTCACCTGGGGAGACTCAGAAGCTCCCCAAGATCCATGGCAACACTGGAGAGGAATCCTCAGGTTCCGGCCCCGACTCCACACAAGGACTGAGGCCCCGGCATGGACGGGAGAGGAATCCCGAGAGGTCCCCTAGCAACTCGCATGGGGACTGGCCTTTACTGAGGCCACCAGAGCGGGTCCCTGATGTCCCCGTCGTAACTCGAGAAGACCTGCCGCAACTCGAGAAAATCTAGGAGGTTCTCCCCTCCAGGCGAGATGAGGCCCATTTCCACTGAGGCGTCTCGAGGCTGATCACACCTCACCTCTGGAACTTCGAAAGGGTCCTTCACACCCTTGGTGCAAATCAAGAAGTTCCCCGACCTAGCCGTCTCCAATCGAGAGGAATCACGTGGGTCCCGCCCACATCCAGAGGAGCCCCGTTTCCGCCTCGTAGCTCGAGATGAGGGATCCTTTCCCTGCTTCGTCGGGAAAGAGTTCCCGGCATTCCCGTCACATCTCAAGAGGAGGCCCTCTCAACAGGAACGGCGAGAGGAACTCCAGGGTCATGCAACCATTCCAAGAGTCCCCCAGATGTCTCAGTCCATTCCAGAGAAACCTCTTTTCCCTTCACCGGCTCGTCTTTCACGCCGAGGATCGACTCACACCAAGCTGGCACGTGGCACAGCCCTGTGGGAAAGCCTCGTGGGAAAGCCTCGAGGGACAGCCTCGAGGGAAAGCCACAGATCCCTTGATCCACGTGACAGGAAGCGTGACACTACTGCTGCAGCTCGGGAGGAAAGCGCACGTGCATGCCCCCACTCTAGACGAGACCTGACTCCCCTGGGGAGACTCAGAAGCACCCCCAAGATCCATGGCAACACTGGAGAGGAATCCTCAGGTTCCGACCCCGACTCCACACAAGGACTGAGGCCCCGGCATGGACGGGAGAGGAATCCCGAGAGGTCCACTAGCAACTCGCATGGGGACTGGCCTTTCTTGAGGCCACCAGAGCGGGTCCCTGAGGTCCTCGTCGTAACTCGAGAAGACCTGCCGCAACTCGAGAAAATCCAGGAGGTTCTCCCCTCCAGGCGAGATGAGGCCCATTTCCGCTGAGGCGTCTCGAGGCTGATCACACCTCACCTCTGGAACTTCGAAAGGGTCCTTCACACCCTTGGTGCAAATCAAGAAGTTCCACGACCTAGCCGTCTCCACTCGAGAGGAATCACATGGGTCCCGCCCACATACAGAGGAGCCCCGTTTCCGCCTCGTAGCTCGAGATGAGGGATCCTTTCCCTGCTTCTTCGGGAAAGAGTTCCCGGCGTTCCCGTCGCATCTCAAGAGGAGGCCCTCTCAACAGGAACGGCGAGAGGAACTCCAGGGTCGTGCCACCATTCCAAGAGTCCCCCAGATGTCTCAGTCCATTCCAGAGGAACCTCTTTTCCCTTCACCGGCTCGTCTTTCACGCCGAGGATCGACTCACACCAAGGTGGCACGTGGCACAGCCCTGTGGGAAAGCCTCGTGGGAAAGCCTCGAGGGACAGCCTCGAGGGAAAGCCACAGATCCCTTGATCCACGTGACAGGAAGCGTGACACTACTGCTGCAGCTCGGGAGGAAAGCGCACGTGCATGCCGCCACTCGAGACGAGGCCTGACTCCCCTGGGGAGACTCAGAAGCACCCCAAGATCCATGGCAACACTGGAGAGGAATCCTCAGGTTCCGGCCCCGACTCCACACAAGGACTGAGGCCCCGGCATGGACGGGAGAGGAATCCCGAGAGGTCCCCTAGCAACTCGCATGGGGACTGGCCTTTCCTGAGGCCACCAGAGCGGGTCCCTGAGGTCCCCGTCGTAACTCGAGAAGACCTGCCGCAACTCGAGAAAATCTAGGAGGTTCTCCCCTCCAGGCGAGATGAGGCCCATTTCCACTGAGGCGTCTCGAGGCTGATCACACCTCACCTCTGGAACTTCGAAAGGGTCCTTCACACCCTTGGTGCAAATCAAGAAGTTCCCCGACCTAGCCGTCTCCAATCGAGAGGAATCACGTGGGTCCCGCCCACATCCAGAGGAGCCCCGTTTCCGCCTCGTAGCTCGAGATGAGGGATCCTTTCCCTGCTTCGTCGGGAAAGAGTTCCCGGCATTCCCGTCACATCTCAAGAGGAGGCCCTCTCAACAGGAACGGCGAGAGGAACTCCAGGGTCATGCAACCATTCCAAGAGTCCCCCAGATGTCTCAGTCCATTCCAGAGAAACCTCTTTTCCCTTCACCGGCTCGTCTTTCACGCCGAGGATCGACTCACACCAAGCTGGCACGTGGCACAGCCCTGTGGGAAAGCCTCGTGGGAAAGCCTCGAGGGACAGCCTCGAGGGAAAGCCACAGATCCCTTGATCCACGTGACAGGAAGCGTGACACTACTGCTGCAGCTCGGGAGGAAAGCGCACGTGCATGCCCCCACTCGAGACGAGACCTGACTCCCCTGGGGAGACTCAGAAGCACCCCAAGATCCATGGCAACACTGGAGAGGAATCCTCAGGTTCCGACCCCGACTCCACACAAGGACTGAGGCCCCGGCATGGACGGGAGAGGAATCCCGAGAGGTCCCCTAGCAACTCGCATCGGGACTGGCCTTTCCTGAGGCCACCAGAGCGGTTCCCTGAGGTCCCCGTCGTAACTCGAGAAGACCTGCCGCAACTCGAGGAAATCCAGGAGGTTCTCCCCTCCAGGCGAGATGAGGCCCATTTCCGCTGAGGCGTCTCGAGGCTGATCACACCTCACCTCTGGAACTTCGAAAGGCTCCTTCACACCCTTGGTGCAAATCAAGAAGTTCCCCGACATACCCGTCTCCACTCGAGAGGAATCACGAGGGTCCCGCCCACATCTAGAGGAGCCCCGTTTCCGCCTCGTAGCTCGAGATGAGGGATCCTTTCCCTGCTTCGTCGGGAAAGAGTTCCCGGCGTTCCCGTCGCATCTCAAGAGGAGGCCCTCTCAACAGGAACGGCGAGAGGAACTCCAGGGTCGTGCCACCATTCCAAGAGTCCCCCAGATGACTCAGTCCATTCCAGAGGAACCTCTTTTCCCTTCACCGGCTCGTCTTTCACGCCGAGGATCGACTCACACCAAGCTGGCACGTGGCACAGCCCTGTGGGAAAGCCTCGTGGGAAAGCCTCGAGGGACAGCCTCGAGGGAAAGCCACAGATCCCTTGATCCACGTGACAGGAAGCGTGACACTACTGCTGCAGCTCGGGAGGAAAGCGCACGTGCATGCCCCCAATCGAGACGAGACTGACTCACCTGGGGAGACTCAGAAGCTCCCCAAGATCCATGGCAACACTGGAGAGGAATCCTCAGGTTCCGGCCCCGACTCCACACAAGGACTGAGGCCCCGGCATGGACGGGAGAGGAATCCCGAGAGGTCCCCTAGCAACTCGCATGGGGACTGGCCTTTCCTGAGGCCACCAGAGCGGGTCCCTGATGTCCCCGTCGTAACTCGAGAAGACCTGCCGCAACTCGAGAAAATCTAGGAGGTTCTCCCCTCCAGGCGAGATGAGGCCCATTTCCACTGAGGCGTCTCGAGGCTGATCACACCTCACCTCTGGAACTTCGAAAGGGTCCTTCACACCCTTGGTGCAAATCAAGAAGTTCCCCGACCTAGCCGTCTCCAATCGAGAGGAATCACGTGGGTCCCGCCCACATCCAGAGGAGCCCCGTTTCCGCCTCGTAGCTCGAGATGAGGGATCCTTTCCCTGCTTCGTCGGGAAAGAGTTCCCGGCATTCCCGTCACATCTCAAGAGGAGGCCCTCTCAACAGGAACGGCGAGAGGAACTCCAGGGTCATGCAACCATTCCAAGAGTCCCCCAGATGTCTCAGTCCATTCCAGAGAAACCTCTTTTCCCTTCACCGGCTCGTCTTTCACGCCGAGGATCGACTCACACCAAGCTGGCACGTGGCACAGCCCTGTGGGAAAGCCTCGTGGGAAAGCCTCGAGGGACAGCCTCGAGGGAAAGCCACAGATCCCTTGATCCACGTGACAGGAAGCGTGACACTACTGCTGCAGCTCGGGAGGAAAGCGCACGTGCATGCCCCCACTCTAGACGAGACCTGACTCCCCTGGGGAGACTCAGAAGCACCCCAAGATCCATGGCAACACTGGAGAGGAATCCTCAGGTTCCGACCCCGACTCCACACAAGGACTGAGGCCCCGGCATGGACGGGAGAGGAATCCCGAGAGGTCCACTAGCAACTCGCATGGGGACTGGCCTTTCTTGAGGCCACCAGAGCGGGTCCCTGAGGTCCTCGTCGTAACTCGAGAAGACCTGCCGCAACTCGAGAAAATCCAGGAGGTTCTCCCCTCCAGGCGAGATGAGGCCCATTTCCGCTGAGGCGTCTCGAGGCTGATCACACCTCACCTCTGGAACTTCGAAAGGGTCCTTCACACCCTTGGTGCAAATCAAGAAGTTCCCCGACCTAGCCGTCTCCACTCGAGAGGAATCACGTGGGTCCCTCCCACATCCAGAGGAGCCCCGTTTCCGCCTCGTAGCTCGAGATGAGGGATCCTTTCCCTGCTTCTTCGGGAAAGAGTTCCCGGCGTTCCCGTCGCATCTCAAGAGGAGGCCCTCTCAACAGGAACGGCGAGAGGAACTCCAGGGTCGTGCCACCATTCCAAGAGTCCCCCAGATGTCTCAGTCCATTCCAGAGGAACCTCTTTTCCCTTCACCGGCTCGTCTTTCACGCCGAGGATCGACTCACACCAAGGTGGCACGTGGCACAGCCCTGTGGGAAAGCCTCGTGGGAAAGCCTCGAGGGACAGCCTCGAGGGAAAGCCACAGATCCCTTGATCCACGTGACAGGAAGCGTGACACTACTGCTGCAGCTCGGGAGGAAAGCGCACGTGCATGCCGCCACTCGAGACGAGGCCTGACTCCCCTGGGGAGACTCAGAAGCACCCCAAGATCCATGGCAACACTGGAGAGGAATCCTCAGGTTCCGGCCCCGACTCCACACAAGGACTGAGGCCCCGGCATGGACGGGAGAGGAATCCCGAGAGGTCCCCTAGCAACTCGCATGGGGACTGGCCTTTCCTGAGGCCACCAGAGCGGGTCCCTGATGTCCCCGTCGTAACTCGAGAAGACCTGCCGCAACTCGAGAAAATCTAGGAGGTTCTCCCCTCCAGGCGAGATGAGGCCCATTTCCACTGAGGCGTCTCGAGGCTGATCACACCTCACCTCTGGAACTTCGAAAGGGTCCTTCACACCCTTGGTGCAAATCAAGAAGTTCCCCGACCTAGCCGTCTCCAATCGAGAGGAATCACGTGGGTCCCGCCCACATCCAGAGGAGCCCCGTTTCCGCCTCGTAGCTCGAGATGAGGGATCCTTTCCCTGCTTCGTCGGGAAAGAGTTCCCGGCATTCCCGTCACATCTCAAGAGGAGGCCCTCTCAACAGGAACGGCGAGAGGAACTCCAGGGTCATGCAACCATTCCAAGAGTCCCCCAGATGTCTCAGTCCATTCCAGAGAAACCTCTTTTCCCTTCACCGGCTCGTCTTTCACGCCGAGGATCGACTCACACCAAGCTGGCACGTGGCACAGCCCTGTGGGAAAGCCTCGTGGGAAAGCCTCGAGGGACAGCCTCGAGGGAAAGCCACAGATCCCTTGATCCACGTGACAGGAAGCGTGACACTACTGCTGCAGCTCGGGAGGAAAGCGCACGTGCATGCCCCCACTCTAGACGAGACCTGACTCCCCTGGGGAGACTCAGAAGCACCCCAAGATCCATGGCAACACTGGAGAGGAATCCTCAGGTTCCGACCCCGACTCCACACAAGGACTGAGGCCCCGGCATGGACGGGAGAGGAATCCCGAGAGGTCCACTAGCAACTCGCATGGGGACTGGCCTTTCTTGAGGCCACCAGAGCGGGTCCCTGAGGTCCTCGTCGTAACTCGAGAAGACCTGCCGCAACTCGAGAAAATCCAGGAGGTTCTCCCCTCCAGGCGAGATGAGGCCCATTTCCGCTGAGGCGTCTCGAGGCTGATCACACCTCACCTCTGGAACTTCGAAAGGGTCCTTCACACCCTTGGTGCAAATCAAGAAGTTCCCCGACCTAGCCGTCTCCACTCGAGAGGAATCACGTGGGTCCCTCCCACATCCAGAGGAGCCCCGTTTCCGCCTCGTAGCTCGAGATGAGGGATCCTTTCCCTGCTTCTTCGGGAAAGAGTTCCCGGCGTTCCCGTCGCATCTCAAGAGGAGGCCCTCTCAACAGGAACGGCGAGAGGAACTCCAGGGTCGTGCCACCATTCCAAGAGTCCCCCAGATGTCTCAGTCCATTCCAGAGGAACCTCTTTTCCCTTCACCGGCTCGTCTTTCACGCCGAGGATCGACTCACACCATGGTGGCACGTGGCACAGCCCTGTGGGAAAGCCTCGTGGGAAAGCCTCGAGGGACAGCCTCGAGGGAAAGCCACAGATCCCTTGATCCACGTGACAGGAAGCGTGACACTACTGCTGCAGCTCGGGAGGAAAGCGCACGTGCATGCCGCCACTCGAGACGAGGCCTGACTCCCCTGGGGAGACTCAGAAGCACCCCAAGATCCATGGCAACATTGGAGAGGAATCCTCAGGTTCCGGCCCCGACTCCACACAAGGACTGAGGCCCCGGCATGGACGGGAGAGGAATCCCGAGAGGTCCCCTAGCAACTCGCATGGGGACTGGCCTTTCCTGAGGCCACCAGAGCGGGTCCCTGAGGTCCCCGTCGTAACTCGAGAAGACCTGCCGCAACTCGAGAAAATCTAGGAGGTTCTCCCCTCCAGGCGAGATGAGGCCCATTTCCACTGAGGCGTCTCGAGGCTGATCACACCTCACCTCTGGAACTTCGAAAGGGTCCTTCACACCCTTGGTGCAAATCAAGAAGTTCCCCGACCTAGCCGTCTCCAATCGAGAGGAATCACGTGGGTCCCGCCCACATCCAGAGGAGCCCCGTTTCCGCCTCGTAGCTCGAGATGAGGGATCCTTTCCCTGCTTCGTCGGGAAAGAGTTCCCGGCATTCCCGTCACATCTCAAGAGGAGGCCCTCTCAACAGGAACGGCGAGAGGAACTCCAGGGTCATGCAACCATTCCAAGAGTCCCCCAGATGTCTCAGTCCATTCCAGAGAAACCTCTTTTCCCTTCACCGGCTCGTCTTTCACGCCGAGGATCGACTCACACAAAGCTGGCACGTGGCACAACCCTGTGGGAAAGCCTCGTGGGAAAGCCTCGAGGGACAGCCTCGAGGGAAAGCCACAGATCCCTTGATCCACGTGACAGGAAGCGTGACACTACTGCTGCAGCTCGGGAGGAAAGCGCACGTGCATGCCCCCACTCGAGACGAGGCCTGACTCCCCTGGGGAGACTCAGAAGCACCCCAAGATCCATGGCAACACTGGAGAGGAATCTTCAGGTTCCGGCCCCGACTCCACACAAGGATGAGGCCCTGGCATGGACGGGAGAGGAATCCCGAGAGGTACCCTAGCAACTCGCATGGGGACTGGCCTTTCCTGAGGCCACCAGAGCGGGTCCCTGAGGTCCCCGTCGTAACTCGAGAAGACCTGCCGCAACTCGAGAAAATCCAGGAGGTTCTCCCCTCCAGGCGAGATGAGACCCATTTCCGCTGAGGCGTCTCGAGGCTGATCACACCTCACCTCTGGAACTTCGAAAGGGTCCTTCACACCCTTGGTGCAAATCAAGAAGTTCCCCGACATACCCGTCTCCACTCGAGAGGAATCACGAGGGTCCCGCCCACATCCAGAGGAGCCCCGTTTCCGCCTCGTAGCTCGAGATGAGGGATCCTTTCCCTGCTTCGTCGGGAAAGATTTCCCGGCGTTCCCGTCGCATCTCAAGAGGAGGCCCTCTCAACAGGAACGGCGAGAGGAACTCCAGGGTCGTGCCACCATTCCAAGAGTCCCCCAGATGTCTCAGTCCATTCCAGAGGAACCTCTTTTCCCTTCACCGGCTCGTCTTTCACGCCGAGGATCGACTCACACCAAGGTGGCACGTGGCACAGCCCTGTGGGAAAGCCTCGTGGGAAAGCCTCGAGGGACAGCCTCGAGGGAAAGCCACAGATCCCTTGATCCACGTGACAGGAAGCGTGACACTACTGCTGCAGCTCGGGAGGAAAGCGCACGTGCATGCCCCCACTCGAGACGAGGCCTGACTCCCCTGGGGAGACTCAGAAGCACCCCAAGATCCATGGCAACACTGGAGAGGTATCCTCAGGTTCCGGCCCCGACTCCACACAAGGACTGAGGCCCCGGCATGGACGGGAGAGGAATCCCGAGAGGTCCCCTAGCAACTCGCATGGGGACTGGCCTTTCCTGAGGCCACCAGAGCGGGTCCCTGAGGTCCTCGTCGTAACTCGAGAAGACCTGCCGCAACTCGAGAAAATCCAGGAGGTTCTCCCCTCCAGGCGAGATGAGGCCCATTTCCGCTGAGGCGTCTCGAGGCTGATCACACCTCACCTCTGGAACTTCGAAAGGGTCCTTCACACCCTTGGTGCAAATCAAGAAGTTCCCCGACCTAGCCGTCTCCACTCGAGAGGAATCACGTGGGTCCCTCCCACATCCAGAGGAGCCCCGTTTCCGCCTCGTAGCTCGAGATGAGGGATCCTTTCCCTGCTTCTTCGGGAAAGAGTTCCCGGCGTTCCCGTCGCATCTCAAGAGGAGGCCCTCTCAACAGGAACGGCGAGAGGAACTCCAGGGTCGTGCCACCATTCCAAGAGTCCCCCAGATGTCTCAGTCCATTCCAGAGGAACCTCTTTTCCCTTCACCGGCTCGTCTTTCACGCCGAGGATCGACTCACACCAAGGTGGCACGTGGCACAGCCCTGTGGGAAAGCCTCGTGGGAAAGCCTCGAGGGACAGCCTCGAGGGAAAGCCACAGATCCCTTGATCCACGTGACAGGAAGCGTGACACTACTGCTGCAGCTCGGGAGGAAAGCGCACGTGCATGCCGCCACTCGAGACGAGGCCTGACTCCCCTGGGGAGACTCAGAAGCACCCCAAGATCCATGGCAACACTGGAGAGGAATCCTCAGGTTCCGGCCCCGACTCCACACAAGGACTGAGGCCCCGGCATGGACGGGAGAGGAATCCCGAGAGGTCCCCTAGCAACTCGCATGGGGACTGGCCTTTCCTGAGGCCACCAGAGCGGGTCCCTGAGGTCCCCGTCGTAACTCGAGAAGACCTGCCGCAACTCGAGAAAATCTAGGAGGTTCTCCCCTCCAGGCGAGATGAGGCCCATTTCCACTGAGGCGTCTCGAGGCTGATCACACCTCACCTCTGGAACTTCGAAAGGGTCCTTCACACCCTTGGTGCAAATCAAGAAGTTCCCCGACCTAGCCGTCTCCAATCGAGAGGAATCACGTGGGTCCCGCCCACATCCAGAGGAGCCCCGTTTCCGCCTCGTAGCTCGAGATGAGGGATCCTTTCCCTGCTTCGTCGGGAAAGAGTTCCCGGCATTCCCGTCACATCTCAAGAGGAGGCCCTCTCAACAGGAACGGCGAGAGGAACTCCAGGGTCATGCAACCATTCCAAGAGTCCCCCAGATGTCTCAGTCCATTCCAGAGAAACCTCTTTTCCCTTCACCGGCTCGTCTTTCACGCCGAGGATCGACTCACACAAAGCTGGCACGTGGCACAACCCTGTGGGAAAGCCTCGTGGGAAAGCCTCGAGGGACAGCCTCGAGGGAAAGCCACAGATCCCTTGATCCACGTGACAGGAAGCGTGACACTACTGCTGCAGCTCGGGAGGAAAGCGCACGTGCATGCCCCCAGTCGAGACGAGGCCTGACTCCCCTGGGGAGACTCAGAAGCACCCCAAGATCCATGGCAACACTGGAGAGGAATCTTCAGGTTCCGGCCCCGACTCCACACAAGGATGAGGCCCTGGCATGGACGGGAGAGGAATCCCGAGAGGTACCCTAGCAACTCGCATGGGGACTGGCCTTTCCTGAGGCCACCAGAGCGGGTCCCTGAGGTCCCCGTCGTAACTCGAGAAGACCTGCCGCAACTCGAGAAAATCCAGGAGGTTCTCCCCTCCAGGCGAGATGAGACCCATTTCCGCTGAGGCGTCTCGAGGCTGATCACACCTCACCTCTGGAACTTCGAAAGGGTCCTTCACACCCTTGGTGCAAATCAAGAAGTTCCCCGACATACCCGTCTCCACTCGAGAGGAATCACGAGGGTCCCGCCCACATCCAGAGGAGCCCCGTTTCCGCCTCGTAGCTCGAGATGAGGGATCCTTTCCCTGCTTCGTCGGGAAAGATTTCCCGGCGTTCCCGTCGCATCTCAAGAGGAGGCCCTCTCAACAGGAACGGCGAGAGGAACTCCAGGGTCGTGCCACCATTCCAAGAGTCCCCCAGATGTCTCAGTCCATTCCAGAGAAACCTCTTTTCCCTTCACCGGCTCGTCTTTCACGCCGAGGATCGACTCACACCAAGGTGGCACGTGGCACAGCCCTGTGGGAAAGCCTCGTGGGAAAGCCTCGAGGGACAGCCTCGAGGGAAAGCCACAGATCCCTTGATCCACGTGACAGGAAGCGTGACACTACTGCTGCAGCACGGGAGGAAAGCGCACGTGCATGCCCCCAATCGAGACGAGGCCTGACTCCCCTGGGGAGACTCAGAAGCACCCCAAGATCCATGGCAACACTGGAGAGGAATCCTCAGGTTCCGGCCCCGACTCCACACAAGGACTGAGGCCCCGGCATGGACGGGAGAGGAATCCCGAGAGGTCCCCTAGCAAATCGCATGGGGACTGGCCTTTCCTGAGGCCACCAGAGCGGGTCCCTGAGGTCCCCGTCGTAACTCGAGAAGACCTGCCGAAACTCGAGAAAATCCAGGAGGTTCTCCCCTCCAGGCGAGATGAGGCCCATTTCCGCTGAGGCGTCTCGAGGCTGATCACACCTCACCTCTGGAACTTAGAAAGGGTCCTTCACACCCTTGGTGCAAATCAAGAAGTTCCCCGACCTAGCCGTCTCCACTCGAGAGGAATCACGAGGGTCCCGCCCACATCCAGAGGAGCCCCGTTTCCGCCTCGTAGCTCGAGATGAGGGATCCTTTCCCTGCTTCGTCGGGAAAGAGTTCCCGGCGTTCCCGTCGCATCTCAAGAGGAGGCCCTCTCAACAGGAACGGCGAGAGGAACTCCAGGGTCGTGCCACCATTCCAAGAGTCCCCCAGATGTCTCAGTCCATTCCAGAGGAACCTCTTTTCCCTTCACCGGCTCGTCTTTCACGCCGAGGATCGACTCACACCAAGGTGGCACGTGGCACAGCCCTGTGGGAAAGCCTCGTGGGAAAGCCTCGAGGGACAGCCTCGAGGGAAAGCCACAGATCCCTTGATCCACGTGACAGGAAGCGTGACACTACTGCTGCAGCTCGGGAGGAAAGCGCACGTGCATGCCCCCACTCGAGACGAGGCATGACTCCCCTGGGGAGACTCAGAAGCACCCCAAGATCCATGGCAACACTGGAGAGGAATCCTCAGGTTCCGGCCCCGACTCCACACAAGGACTGAGGCCCCGGCATGGACAGGAGAGGAATCCCGAGAGGTCCCCTAGCAACTCGCATGGGGACGGGCCTTTTCTGAAGCCACCAGAGCGGGTCCCTGAGGTCCCCGTCGTAACTCGAGAAGACCTGCCGCAACTCGAGAAAATCCAGGAGGTTCTCCCCTCCAGGCGAGATGAGGCCCATTTCCGCTGAGGCGTCTCGAGGCTGATCACACCTCACCTCTGGAACTTCGAAAGGGTCCTTCACACTCTTGGTGCAAATCAAGAAGTTCCCCGACATACCCGTCTCCACTCGATAGGAATCACGAGGGTCCCGCCCACATCCAGAGGAGCCCCGTTTCCGCCTCGTAGCTCGAGATGAGGGATCCTTTCCCTTCTTCGTCGGGAAAGAGTTCCCGGCGTTCCCGTCGCATCTCAAGAGGAGGCCCTCTCAACAGGAACGGCGAGAGGAACTCCAGGGTCGTGCCACCATTCCAAGAGTGCCCCAGATGTCTCAGTCCATTCCAGAGGAACCTCTTTTCCCTTCACCGGCTCGTCTTTCACGCCGAGGATCGACTCACACCAAGGTGGCACGTGGCACAGCCCTGTGGGAAAGCCTCGTGGGAAAGCCTCGAGGGACAGCCTCGAGGGAAAGCCACAGATCCCTTGATCCACGTGACAGGAAGCGTGACACTACTGCTGCAGCTCGGGAGGAAAGCGCACGTGCATGCCCCCACTCGAGACGAGGCCTGACTCCCCTGGGGAGACTCAGAAGCACCCCAAGATCCATGGCAACACTGGAGAGGAATCCTCAGGTTCCGGCCCCGACTCCACACAAGGACTGAGGCCCCGGCATAGACGGGAGAGGAATCCCGAGAGGTCCCCTAGCAACTCGCATGGGGACTGGCCTTTCCTGAGGCCACCAGAGCGGGTCCCTGAGGTCCCCGTCGTAACTCGAGAAGACCTGCCGCAACTCGAGAAAATCCAGGAGGTTCTCCCCTCCAGGCGAGATGAGGCCCATTTCCGCTGAGGCGTCTCGAGGCTGATCACACCTCCCCTCTGGAACTTCGAAAGGGTCCTTCACACCCTTGGTGCAAATCAAGAAGTTCCCCGACCTAGCCGTCTCCACTCGAGAGGAATAACGAGGGTCCCGCCCACATCCAGAGGAACCCCGTTTCCGCCTCGTAGCTCGAGATGAGGGATTCTTTCCCTGCTTCGTCGGAAAAGAGTTCCCGGCGTTCCCGTCGCATCTCAAGAGGAGGCCCTCTCAACAGGAACGGCGAGAGGAACTCCAGGGTCGTGCCACCATTCCAAGAGTCCCCCAGATGTCTCAGTCCATTCCAGAGGAACCTCTTTTCCCTTCACCGGCTCGTCTTTCACGCCGAGGATCGACTCACACCAAGGTGGCACGTGGCACAGCCCTGTGGGAAAGCCTCGTGGGAAAGCCTCGAGGGACAGCCTCGAGGGAAAGCCACAGATCCCTTGATGCACGTGACAGGAAGCGTGACACTACTGCTGCAGCTCGGGAGGAAAGCGCACGTGCATGCCCCCACTCGAGACGAGGCCTGACTCCCCTGGGGAGACTCAGAAGCACCCCAAGATCCATGGCAACACTGGAGAGGAATCCTCAGGTTCCGGCCCCGACTCCACACAAGGACTGAGGCCCCGGCATGGACGGGAGAGGAATCCCGAGAGGTCCCCTAGCAACTCGCATGGGGACTGGCCTTTCCTGAGGCCACCAGAGCGGGTCCCTGAGGTCCCCGTCGTAACTCGAGAAGACCTGCCGCAACTCGAGAAAATCCAGGAGGTTCTCCCCTCCAGGCGAGATGAGGCCCATTTCCGCTGAGGCGTCTCGAGGCTGATCACACCTCCCCTCTGGAACTTCGAAAGGGTCCTTCACACCCTTGGTGCAAATCAAGAAGTTCCCCGACCTAGCCGTCTCCACTCGAGAGGAATCACGAGGGTCCCGCCCACATCCAGAGGAGCCCCGTTTCCGCCTCGTAGCTCGAGATGAGGGATCGTTTCCCTGCTTCTTCGGCAAAGAGTTCCCGGCGTTCCCGTCGCATCTCAAGAGGAGGCCCTCTCAACAGGAACGGCGAGAGGAACTCCAGGGTCGTGCCACCATTCCAAGAGTCCCCCAGATGTCTCAGTCCATTCCAGAGGAACCTCTTTTCCTTCACCGGCTCGTCTTTCACGCCGAGGATCGACTCACACCAAGGTGGCACGTGGCACAGCCCTGTGGGAAAGCCTCGTGGGAAAGCCTCGAGGGACAGCCTCGAGGGAAAGCCACAGATCCCTTGATGCACGTGACAGGAAGCGTGACACTACTGCTGCAGCTCGGGAGGAAAGCGCACGTGCATGCCCCCACTCGAGACGAGGCCTGACTCCCCTGGGGAGACTCAGAAGCACCCCAAGATCCATGGCAACACTGGAGAGGAATCCTCAGGTTCCGGCCCCGACTCCACACAAGGACTGAGGCCCCGGCATGGACGGGAGAGGAATCCCGAGAGGTCCCCTAGCAACTCGCATGGGGACGGGCCTTTTCTGAAGCCACCAGAGCGGGTCCCTGAGGTCCCCGTCGTAACTCGAGAAGACCTGCCGCAACTCGAGAAAATCCAGGAGGTTCTCCCCTCCAGGCGAGATGAGGCCCATTTCCGCTGAGGCGTCTCGAGGCTGATCACACCTCACCTCTGGAACTTCGAAAGGGTCCTTCACACTCTTGGTGCAAATCAAGAAGTTCCCCGACATACCCGTCTCCACTCGATAGGAATCACGAGGGTCCCGCCCACATCCAGAGGAGCCCCGTTTCCGCCTCGTAGCTCGAGATGAGGGATCCTTTCCCTTCTTCGTCGGGAAAGAGTTCCCGGCGTTCCCGTCGCATCTCAAGAGGAGGCCCTCTCAACAGGAACGGCGAGAGGAACTCCAGGGTCGTGCCACCATTCCAAGAGTGCCCCAGATGTCTCAGTCCATTCCAGAGGAACCTCTTTTCCCTTCACCGGCTCGTCTTTCACGCCGAGGATCGACTCACACCAAGGTGGCACGTGGCACAGCCCTGTGGGAAAGCCTCGTGGGAAAGCCTCGAGGGACAGCCTCGAGGGAAAGCCACAGATCCCTTGATCCACGTGACAGGAAGCGTGACACTACTGCTGCAGCTCGGGAGGAAAGCGCACGTGCATGCCCCCACTCGAGACGAGGCCTGACTCCCCTGGGGAGACTCAGAAGCACCCCAAGATCCATGGCAACACTGGAGAGGAATCCTCAGGTTCCGGCCCCGACTCCACACAAGGACTGAGGCCCCGGCATAGACGGGAGAGGAATCCCGAGAGGTCCCCTAGCAACTCGCATGGGGACTGGCCTTTCCTGAGGCCACCAGAGCGGGTCCCTGAGGTCCCCGTCGTAACTCGAGAAGACCTGCCGCAACTCGAGAAAATCCAGGAGGTTCTCCCCTCCAGGCGAGATGAGGCCCATTTCCGCTGAGGCGTCTCGAGGCTGATCACACCTCCCCTCTGGAACTTCGAAAGGGTCCTTCACACCCTTGGTGCAAATCAAGAAGTTCCCCGACCTAGCCGTCTCCACTCGAGAGGAATAACGAGGGTCCCGCCCACATCCAGAGGAACCCCGTTTCCGCCTCGTAGCTCGAGATGAGGGATTCTTTCCCTGCTTCGTCGGAAAAGAGTTCCCGGCGTTCCCGTCGCATCTCAAGAGGAGGCCCTCTCAACAGGAACGGCGAGAGGAACTCCAGGGTCGTGCCACCATTCCAAGAGTCCCCCAGATGTCTCAGTCCATTCCAGAGGAACCTCTTTTCCCTTCACCGGCTCGTCTTTCACGCCGAGGATCGACTCACACCAAGGTGGCACGTGGCACAGCCCTGTGGGAAAGCCTCGTGGGAAAGCCTCGAGGGACAGCCTCGAGGGAAAGCCACAGATCCCTTGATGCACGTGACAGGAAGCGTGACACTACTGCTGCAGCTCGGGAGGAAAGCGCACGTGCATGCCCCCACTCGAGACGAGGCCTGACTCCCCTGGGGAGACTCAGAAGCACCCCAAGATCCATGGCAACACTGGAGAGGAATCCTCAGGTTCCGGCCCCGACTCCACACAAGGACTGAGGCCCCGGCATGGACGGGAGAGGAATCCCGAGAGGTCCCCTAGCAACTCGCATGGGGACTGGCCTTTCCTGAGGCCACCAGAGCGGGTCCCTGAGGTCCCCGTCGTAACTCGAGAAGACCTGCCGCAACTCGAGAAAATCCAGGAGGTTCTCCCCTCCAGGCGAGATGAGGCCCATTTCCGCTGAGGCGTCTCGAGGCTGATCACACCTCCCCTCTGGAACTTCGAAAGGGTCCTTCACACCCTTGGTGCAAATCAAGAAGTTCCCCGACCTAGCCGTCTCCACTCGAGAGGAATCACGAGGGTCCCGCCCACATCCAGAGGAGCCCCGTTTCCGCCTCGTAGCTCGAGATGAGGGATCGTTTCCCTGCTTCTTCGGCAAAGAGTTCCCGGCGTTCCCGTCGCATCTCAAGAGGAGGCCCTCTCAACAGGAACGGCGAGAGGAACTCCAGGGTCGTGCCACCATTCCAAGAGTCCCCCAGATGTCTCAGTCCATTCCAGAGGAACCTCTTTTCCTTCACCGGCTCGTCTTTCACGCCGAGGATCGACTCACACCAAGGTGGCACGTGGCACAGCCCTGTGGGAAAGCCTCGTGGGAAAGCCTCGAGGGACAGCCTCGAGGGAAAGCCACAGATCCCTTGATGCACGTGACAGGAAGCGTGACACTACTGCTGCAGCTCGGGAGGAAAGCGCACGTGCATGCCCCCACTCGAGACGAGGCCTGACTCCCCTGGGGAGACTCAGAAGCACCCCAAGATCCATGGCAACACTGGAGAGGAATCCTCAGGTTCCGGCCCCGACTCCACACAAGGACTGAGGCCCCGGCATGGACGGGAGAGGAATCCCGAGAGGTCCCCTAGCAACTCGCATGGGGACTGGCCTTTCCTGAGGCCACCAGAGCGGGTCCCTGAGGTCCCCGTCGTAACTCGAGAAGACCTGCCGCAACTCGAGAAAATCCAGGAGGTTCTCCCCTCCAGGCGAGATGAGGCCCATTTCCGCTGAGGCGTCTCGAGGCTGATCACACCTCCCCTCTGGAACTTCGAAAGGGTCCTTCACACCCTTGGTGCCAATCAAGAAGTTCCCCGACATACCCGTCTCCACTCGAGAGGAATCACGAGGGTCCCGCACACATCCAGAGGAGCCCCGTTTCCGCCTCGTAGCTCGAGATGAGGGATCCTTTCCCTGTTTCGTCGGGAAAGAGTTCCCGGCGTTCCCGACGCATCTCAAGAGGAGGCCCTCTCAACAGGAACGGCGAGAGGAACTCCAGGGTCGTGCCACCATTCCAAGAGTCCCCCAGATGTCTCAGTCCATTCCAGAGGAACCTCTTTTCCCTTCACCGGCTCGTCTTTCACGCCGAGGATCGACTCACACCAAGGTGGCACGTGGCACAGCCCTGTGGGAAAGCCTCGTGGGAAAGCCTCGAGGGACAGCCTCGAGGGAAAGCCACAGATCCCTTGATCCACGTGACAGGAAGCGTGACACTACTGCTGCAGCTCGGGAGGAAAGCGCACGTGCATGCCCCCACTCGAGACGAGGCCTGACTCCCCTGGGGAGACTCAGAAGCACCCCAAGATACATGGCAACACTGGAGAGGAATCCTCAGGTTCCGGCCCCGACACCACACAAGGACTGAGGCCCTGGCATGGACGGGAGAGGAATCCCGAGAGGTCCCCTAGCAACTCGCATGGGGACTGGCCTTTCCTGAGGCCACCAGAGCGGGTCCCTGAGGTCCCCGTCGTAACTCGAGAAGACCTGCCGCAACTCGAGAAAATCCAGGAGGTTCTCCCCTCCAGGCGAGATGAGGTCCATTTCCGCTGAGGCGTCTCGAGGCTGATCACACCTCACCTCTGGAACTTCAAAAGGGTCCTTCACACCCTTGGTGCAAATCAAGAAGTTCCCCGACCTAGCCGTCTCCACTCGAGAGGAATCACGAGGGTCCCGCCCACATCCAGAGGAACCCCGTTTCCGCCTCATAGCTCGAGATGAGGGATCCTTTCCCTGCTTCGTCGGGAAAGAGTTCCCGGCGTTCCCGTCGCATCTCAAGAGGAGGCCCTCTCAACAGGAACGGCGAGAGGAACTCCAGGGTCGTGCCACCATTCCAAGAGTCCCCCAGATGTCTCAGTCCATTCCAGAGGAACCTCTTTTCCCTTCACCGGCTCGCCTTTCACGCTGAGGATCGACTCACACCAAGGTGGCACGTGGCACAGCCCTGTGGGAAAGCCTCGTGGGAAAGCCTCGAGGGACAGCTTCGAGGGAAAGCCACAGATCCCTTGATCCACGTGACAGGAAGCGTGACACTACTGCTGCAGCTCGGGAGGAAAGTGCACGTGCATGCCCCCACTCGAGACGAGGCCTGACTCCCCTGGTTAGACTCAGAAGCACCCCAAGATCCATGGCAACACTGGAGAGGAATCCTCAGGTTCCGGCCCCGACTCCACACAAGGACTGAGGCCCCGGCATGGACGGGAGAGGAATCCCGAGAGGTCCCCTAGCAAATCGCATGGGGACTGGCCTTTCCTGAGGCCACCAGAGCGGGTCCCTGAGGTCCCCGTCCTAACTCGAGAAGACCTGCCGCAACTCGAGAAAATCCAGGAGGTTCTCCCCTCCAGGCTAGATGAGGCCCATTTCCGCTGAGGCGTCTCGAGGCTGATCACACCTCACCTCTGGAACTTCGAAAGGGTCCTTCACACCCTTGGTGCAAATCAAGAAGTTCCCCGACCTAGCCGTCTCCACTCGAGAGGAATCACGAGGGTCCCGCCCACATCCAGAGGAGCCCCGTTTCCGCCTCGTAGCTCGAGATGAGGGATCGTTTCCCTGCTTCTTCGGCAAAGAGTTCCCGGCGTTCCCGTCGCATCTCAAGAGGAGGCCCTCTCAACAGGAACGGCGAGAGGAACTCCAGGGTCGTGCCACCATTCCAAGAGTCCCCCAGATGTCTCAGTCCATTCCAGAGGAACCTCTTTTCCCTTCACCGGCTCGTCTTTCACGCCGAGGATCGACTCACACCAAGGTGGCACGTGGCACAGCCCTGTGGGAAAGCCTCGTGGGAAAGCCTCGAGGGACAGCCTCGAGGGAAAGCCACAGATCCCTTGATCCACGTGACAGGAAGCGTGACACTACTGCTGCAGCTCGGGAGGAAAGCGCACGTGCATGCCCCCACTCGAGACGAGGCCTGACTCCCCTGGGGAGACTCAGAAGCACCCCAAGATCCATGGCAACACTGGAGAGGAATCCTCAGGTTCCGGCCCCGACTCCACACAAGGACTGAGGCCCCGGCATGGACGGGAGAGGAATCCCGAGAGGTCCCCTAGCAACTCGCATGGGGACGGGCCTTTTCTGAAGCCACCAGAGCGGGTCCCTGAGGTCCCCGTCGTAACTCGAGAAGACCTGCCGCAACTCGAGAAAATCCAGGAGGTTCTCCCCTCCAGGCGAGATGAGGCCCATTTCCGCTGAGGCGTCTCGAGGCTGATCACACCTCCCCTCTGGAACTTCGAAAGGGTCCTTCACACCCTTGGTGCAAATCAAGAAGTTCCCCGACATACCCGTCTCCACTCGAGAGGAATCTCGAGGGTCCCGCCCACATCCAGAGGAGCCCCGTTTCCGCCTCGTAGCTCGAGATGAGGGATCCTTTCCCTGCTTCGTCGGGAAAGAGTTCCCGGCGTTCCCGTCGCATCTCAAGAGGAGGCCCTCTCAACAGGAACGGCGAGAGGAACTCCAGGGTCGTGCCACCATTCCAAGAGTCCCCCAGATGTCTCAGTCCATTCCAGAGGAACCTCTTTTCCCTTCACCGGCTCGTCTTTCACGCCGAGGATCGACTCACACCAAGGTGGCACGTGGCACAGCCCTGTGGGAAAGCCTCGTGGGAAAGCCTCGAGGGACAGCCTCGAGGGAAAGCCACAGATCCCTTGATCCACGTGACAGGAAGCGTGACACTACTGCTGCAGCTCGGGAGGAAAGCGCACGTGCATGCCCCCACTCGAGACGAGGCCTGACTCCCCTGGGGAGACTCAGAAGCACCCCAAGATCCATGGCAACACTGGAGAGGAATCCTCAGGTTCCGGCCCCGACACCACACAAGGACTGAGGCCCCGGCATGGACGGGAGAGGAATCCCGAGAGGTCCCCTAGCAACTCGCATGGGGACTGGCCTTTCCTGAGGCCACCAGAGCGGGTCCTTGAGGTCCCCGTCGTAACTCGAGAAGACCTGCCGAAACTCGAGAAAATCCAGGAGGTTCACCCCTCCAGGCGAGATGAGGCCCATTTCCGCTGAGGCGTCTCGAGGCTGATCACACCTCACCTCTGGAACTTCGAAAGGGTCCTTCACACCCTTGGTGCAAATCAAAAGTTCCCCGACATACCCGTCTCCACTCGAGAGGAATCACGAGGGTCCCGCCCACATCCAGAGGAGCCCCGTTTCCGCCTCGTAGCTCGAGATGAGGGATCCTTTCCCTGCTTCGTCGGGAAAGAGTTCCCGGCGTTCCCGTCGCATCTCAAGAGGAGGCCCTCTCAACAGGAACGGCGAGAGGAACTCCAGGGTTGTGCCACCATTCCAAGAGTCCCCCAGATGTCTCAGTCCATTCCAGAGGAACCTCTTTTCCCTTCACCGGCTCGTCTTTCACGCCGAGGATCGACTCACACCAAGGTGGCACGTGGCACAGCCCTGTGGGAAAACCTCGTGGGAAAGCCTCGAGGGACAGCCTCGAGGGAAAGACACAGATCCCTTGATCCACGTGACAGGAAGCGTGACACTACTGCTGCAGCTCGGGAGGAAAGCGCACGTGCATGCCCCCACTCGAGACGAGGCCTGACTCCCCTGGGGAGACTCAGAAACATCCCAAGATCCATGGCAACACTGGAGAGGAATCCTCAGGTTCCGGCCCCGACTCCACACAAGGACTGAGGCCCCGGCATGGACGGGAGAGGAATCCCGAGAGGTCCCCTAGCAACTCGCATGGGGACTGGCCTTTCCTGAGGCCAGCAGAGTGGGTCCCTGAGGTCCCCGTCGTAACTCGAGAAGACCTGCCGAAACTCGAGAAAATCCAGGAGGTTCTCCCCTCCAGGCGAGATGAGGCCCATTTCCGCTGAGGCGTCTGGAGGCTGATCACACCTCACCTCTGGAACTTCGAAAGGGTCCTTCACACCCTTGGTGCAAATCAAGAAGTTCCCCGACATACCCGTCTCCACTCGAGAGGAATCACGAGGGTCCCGCCCACATCCAGAGGAGCCCCGTATCCGCCTCGTAGCTCGAGATGAGGGATCCTTTCCCTGCTTCGTCGGGAAAGAGTTCCCGGCGTTCCCGTCGCATCTCAAGAGGAGGCCCTCTCAACAGGAACGGCGAGAGGAACTCCAGGGTCGTGCCACCATTCCAAGAGTCCCCCAGATGTCTCAGTCCATTCCAGAGGAACCTCTTTTCCCTTCACCGGCTCGTCTTTCACGCCGAGGATCGACTCACACGAAGGTGGCACGTGGCACAGCCCTGTGGGAAAGCCTCGTGGGAAAGCCTCGAGGGACAGCCTCGAGGGAAAGCCACAGATCCCTTGATCCACGTGACAGGAAGCGTGACACTACTGCTGCAGCTCGGGAGGAAAGCGCACGTGCATGCCCCCACTCGAGACGAGGCCTGACTCCCCTGGGGAGACTCAGAAGCACCCCAAGATCCATGGCAACACTGGAGAGGAATCCTCAGGTTCCGGCCCCGACACCACACAAGGACTGAGGCCCCGGCATGGACGGGAGAGGAATCCCGAGAGGTCCCCTAGCAACTCGCATGGGGACTGGCCTTTCCTGAGGCCACCAGAGCGGGTCCCTGAGGTCCCCGTCGTAACTCGAGAAGACCTGCCGAAACTCGAGAAAATCCAGGAGGTTCTCCCCTCCAGGCGAGATGAGGCCCATTTCCGCTGAGGCGTCTCGAGGCTGATCACACCTCCCCTCTGGAAATTCGAAAGGGTCCTTCACACCCTTGGTGCAAATCAAGAAGTTCCCCGACCTAGCTGTCTCCACTCGAGAGGAATAACGAGGGTCCCGCCCACATCCAGAGGAACCCCGTTTCCGCCTCGTAGCTCGAGATGAGGGATCCTTTCCCTGCTTCGTCGGGAAAGAGTTCCCGGCGTTCCCGTCGCATCTCAAGAGGAGGCCCTCTCAACAGGAACGGCGAGAGGAACTCCAGGGTCGTGCCACCATTCCAAGAGTCCCCCAGATGTCTCAGTCCATTCCAGAGGAACCTCTTTTCCCTTCACCGGCTCGTCTTTCACGCCGAGGATCGACTCACACCAAGGTGGCACGTGGCACAGCCCTGTGGGAAAGCCTCGTGGGAAAGCCTCGAGGGACAGCCTCGAGGGAAAGCCACAGATCCCTTGATCCACGTGACAGGAAGCGTGACACTACTGCTGCAGCTCGGGAGGAAAGCGCACGTGCATGCCCCCACTCGAGACGAGGCCTGACTCCCCTGGGGAGACTCAGAAGCACCCCAAGATCCATGGCAACACTGGAGAGGAATCCTCAGGTTCCGGCCCCGACTCCACAGAAGGACTGAGGCCCCGGCATGGACGGGAGAGGAATCCCGAGAGGTCCCCTAGCAACTCGCATGGGGACTGGCCTTTCCTGAGGCCACCAGAGCGGGTCCCTGAGGTCCCCGTCGTAACTCGAGAAGACCTGCCGAAACTCGAGAAAATCCAGGAGGTTCTCCCCTCCAGGCGAGATGAGGCCCATTTCCGCTGAGGCGTCTCGAGGCTGATCACACCTCCCCTCTGGAACTTCGAAAGGGTCCTTCACACCATTGGTGCAAATCAAAAGTTCCCCGACATACCCGTCTCCACTCGAGAGGAATCACGAGGGTCCCGCCCACATCCAGAGGAGCCCCGTTTCCGCCTCGTAGCTCGAGATGAGGGATCCTTTCCCTGCTTCGTCGGGAAAGAGTTCCCGGCGTTCCCGTCGCATCTCAAGAGGAGGCCCTCTCAACAGGAACGGCGAGAGGAACTCCAGGGTCGTGCCACCATTCCAAGAGTCCCCCAGATGTCTCAGTCCATTCCAGAGGAACCTCTTTTCCCTTCACCGGCTCGTCTTTCACGCCGAGGATCGACTCACACAAAGGTGGCACGTGGCACAGCCCTGTGGGAAAGCCTCGTGGGAAAGCCTCGAGGGACAGCCTCGAGGGAAAGCCACAGATCCCTTGATGCACGTGACAGGAAGCGTGACACTACTGCTGCAGCTCGGGAGGAAAGCGCACGTGCATGCCCCCACTCGAGACGAGGCCTGACTCCCCTGGGGAGACTCAGAAGCACCCCAAGATCCATGGCAACACTGGAGAGGAATCCTCAGGTTCCGCCCCGACTCCACACAAGGACTGAGGCCCCGGCATGGACGGGAGAGGAATCCCGAGAGGTCCCCTAGCAACTCGCATGGGGACTGGCCTTTCCTGAGGCCACCAGAGCGGGTCCCTGAGGTCCCCGTCGTAACTCGAGAAGACCTGCCGCAACTCGAGAAAATCCAGGAGGTTCTCCCCTCCAGGCGAGATGAGGCCCATTTCCGCTGAGGCGTCTCGAGGCTGATCACACCTCCCCTCTGGAACTTCGAAAGGGTCCTTCACACCCTTGGTGCAAATCAAGAAGTTCCCCGACATACCCGTCTCCACTCGAGAGGAATCACGAGGGTCCCGCCCACATCCAGAGGAGCCCCGTTTCCGCCTCGTAGCTCGAGATGAGGGATCCTTTCCCTGCTTCGTCGGGAAAGAGTTCCCGGCGTTCCCGTCGCATCTCAAGAGGAGGCCCTCTCAACAGGAACGGAGAGAGGAACTCCAGGGTCGTGCCACCATTCCAAGAGTCCCCCAGATGTCTCAGTCCATTCCAGAGGAACCTCTTTTCCCTTCACCGGCTCGTCTTTCACGCCGAGGATCGACTCACACCAAGGTGGCACGTGGCACAGCCCTGTGGGAAAGCCTCGTGGGAAAGCCTCGAGGGACAGCCTCGAGGGAAAGCCACAGATCCCTTGATCCACGTGACAGGAAGCGTGACACTACTGCTGCAGCTCGGGAGGAAAGCGCACGTGCATGCCCCCACTCGAGACGAGGCCTGACTCCCCTGGGGAGACTCAGAAGCACCCCAAGATCCATGGCAACACTGGAGAGGAATCCTCAGGTTCCGGCCCCGACACCACACAAGGACTGAGGCCCCGGCATGGACGGGAGAGGAATCCCGAGAGGTCCCCTAGCAACTCGCATGGGGACTGGCCTTTCCTGAGGCCACCAGAGCGGGTCCCTGAGGTCCCCGTCGTAACTCGAGAAGACCTGCCGCAACTCGAGAAAATCCAGGAGGTTCTCCCCTCCAGGCGAGATGAGGCCCATTTCCGCTGAGGCGTCTCGAGGCTGATCACACCTCACCTCTGGAACTTCGAAAGGGTCCTTCACACCCTTGGTGCAAATCAAGAAGTTCCCCGACCTAGCCGTCTCCACTCGAGAGGAATCACGAGGGTCCCGCCCACATCCAGAGGAGCCCCGTTTCCGCCTCGTAGCTCGAGATGAGGGATTCTTTCCCTGCTTCGTCGGGAAAGAGTTCCCGGCGTTCCCGTCGCATCTCAAGAGGAGGCCCTCTCAACAGGAACGGCGAGAGGAACTCCAGGGTCGTGCCACCATTCCAAGAGTCCCCCAGATGTCTCAGTCCATTCCGGAGGAACCTCTTTTCCCTTCACCGGCTCGTCTTTCACGCCGAGGATCGACTCACACCAAGGTGGCACGTGGCACAGCCCTGTGGGAAAGCCTCGTGGGAAAGCCTCGAGGGACAGCCTCGAGGGAAAGCCACAGATCCCTTGATGCACGTGACAGGAAGCGTGACACTACTGCTGCAGCTCGGGAGGAAAGCGCACGTGCATGCCCCCACTCGAGACGAGGCCTGACGCCCCTGGGGAGACTCAGAAGCACCCCAAGATCCATGGCAACACTGGAGAGGAAACCTCAGGTTCCGGCCCGACTCCACACAAGGGCTGAGGCCCCGGCATGGACGGGAGAGGAATCCCGAGAGGTCCCCTAGCAACTCGCATGGGGACTGGCCTTTCCTGAGGCCACCAGATCGGGTCCCTGAGGTCCCCGTCGTAACTCGAGAAGACCTGCCGCAACTCGAGAAAATCCAGGAGGTTCTCCCCTCCAGGCGAGATGAGGCCCATTTCCGCTGAGGCGTCTCGAGGCTGATCACACCTCCCCTCTGGAACTTCGAAAGGGTCCTTCACACCCTTGTTGCAAATCAAGAACTTCCCCGACATACCCGTCTCCACTCGAGAGGAATCACGAGGGTCCCGCCCACATCCAGAGGAGCCCCGTATCCGCCTCGTAGCTCGAGATGAGGGATCCTTTGCCTGCTTCGTCGGGAAAGAGTTCCCGGCGTTCCCGTCGCATCTCAAGAGGAGGCCCTCTCAACAGGAACGGCGAGAGGAACTCCAGGGTCGTGCCACCATTCCAAGAGTCCCCCAGATGTCTCAGTCCATTCCAGAGGAACCTCTTTTCCCTTCACCGGCTCGTCTTTCACGCCGAGGATTGACTCACACCAAGGTGGCACGTGGCACAGCCCTGTGGGAAAGCCTCGTGAGAAAGCCTCGAGGGACAGCCTCGAAGGAAAGCCACAGATCCCTTGATGCACGTGACAGGAAGCGTGACACTACTGCTGCAGCTCGGGAGGAAAGCGCACGTGCATGCCCCCACTCGAGACGAGGCCTGACTCCCCTGGGGAGACTCAGAAGCACCCCAAGATCCATGGCAACACTGGAGAGGAATCCTCAGGTTCCGGCCCCGACACCACACAAGGACTGAGGCCCCGGCATGGACGGGAGAGGAATCCCGAGAGGTCCCCTAGAAACTCGCATGGGGACTGGCCTTTCCTGAGGCCACCAGAGCGGGTTCCTGAGGTCCCCGTCGTAACTCGAGAAGACCTGCCGCAACTCGAGAAAATCCAGGAGGTTCTCCCCTCCAGGCGAGATGAGGCCCATTTCCGCTGAGGCGTCTCGAGGCTGATCACACATCACCTCTGGAACTTCGAAAGGGTCCTTCACACCCTTGGTGCAAATTAAGAAGTTCCCCGACATACCCGTCTCCACTCGAGAGGAATCACGAGGGTCCCGCCCACATCCAGAGGAGCCCCGTATCCGCCTCGTAGCTCGAGATGAGGGATCCTTTCCCTGCTTCGTCGGGAAAGAGTTCCCGGCGTTCCCGTCGCATCTCAAGAGGAGGCCCTCTCAACAGGAACGGCGAGAGGAACTCCAGGGTCGTGCCACCATTCCAAGAGTCCCCCAGATGTCTCAGTCCATTCCAGAGGAACCTCTTTTCCCTTCACCGGCTCGCCTTTCACGCCGAGGATCGACTCACACCAAGGTGGCACGTGGCACAGCCCTGTGGGAAAGCCTCGTGGGAAAGCCTCGAGGGACAGCCTCGAGGGAAAGCCACAGATCCCTTGATCCACGTGACAGGAAGTGTGACACTACTGCTGCAGCTCGGGAGGAAAGCGCACGTGCATGCCCCCACTCGAGACGAGGCCTGACTCCCCTGGGGAGACTCAGAAGCACCCCAAGATCCATGGCAACACTGGAGAGGAATCCTCAGGTTCCGGCCCCGACTCCACACAAGGACTGAAGCCCCGGCATGGACGGGAGAGGAATCCCGAGAGGTCCCCTAGCAACTCGCATGGGGACTGGCCTTTCGTTAGGCCACCAGAGCGGGTCCCTGAGGTCCCCGTCGTAACTCGAGAAGACCTGCCGCAACTCGAGAAAATCCAGGAGGTTCTCCCCTCCAGGCGAGATGAGGCCCATTTCCGCTGAGGCGTCTCGAGGCTGATCACACCTCACCTCTGGAACTTCGAAAAGGTCCTTCACACCCTTGGTGCAAATCAAGAAGTTCCCCGACCTAGCCGTCTCCACTCGAGAGGAATCACGAGGGTCACGCCCACATCCAGAGGAACCCCGTTTCCGCCTCGTAGCTCGAGATGAGGGATCCTTTCCCTGCTTCGTCGGGAAAGAGTTCCCGGCGTTCCCGTCGCATCTCAAGAGGAGGCCCTCTCAACAGGAACGGCGAGAGGAACTCCAGGGTCGTGCCACCATTCCAAGAGTCCCCCAGATGTCTCAGTCCATTCCAGAGGAACCTCTTTTCCCTTCACCGGCTCGTCTTTCACGCCGAGGATCGACTCACACAAAGGTGGCACGTGGCACAGCCCTGTGGGAAAGCCTCGTGGGAAAGCCTCGAGGGACAGCCTCGAGGGAAAGCCACAGATCCCTTGATCCACGTGACAGGACGCGTGACACTACTGCTGCAGCTCGGGAGGAAAGCGCACGTGCATGCCCCCACTCGAGACGAGGCCTGACTCCCCTGGGGAGACTCAGAAGCACCCCAAGATCCATGGCAACACTGGAGAGGAATCCTCAGGTTCCGGCCCCGACTCCACACAACGACTGAGGCCCCGGCATGGACGGGAGAGGAATCCCGAGAGGTCCCCTAGCAACTCGCATGGGGACTGGCCTTTCCTGAGGCCACCAGAGCGGGTCCCTGAGGTCCCCGTCGTAACTCGAGAAGACCTGCCGCCACTCGGGAAAATCCAGGAGGTTCTCCCCTCCAGGCGAGATGAGGCCCATTTCCGCTGAGGCGTCTCGAGGCTGATCACACCTCACCTCTGGAACTTCGAAAGGCTCCTTCACACCCTTGGTGCAAATCAAGAAGTTCCCCGACATACCCGTCTCCTCTCGAGAGGAATCACGAGGGTCCCGCCCACATCCAGAGGAGCCCCGTTTCCGCCTCGTAGCTCGAGATGAGGGATTCTTTCCCTGCTTCGTCGGGAAAGAGTTCCCGGCGTTCCCGTCGCATCTCAAGAGGAGGCCCTCTCAACAGGAACGGCGAGAGGAACTCCAGGATCGTGCCACCATTCCAAGAGTCCCCCAGATGTCTCAGTCCATTCCAGAGGAACCTCTTTTCCCTTCACCGGCTCGTCTTTCACGCCGAGGATCGACTCACACCAAGGTGGCACGTGGCACAGCCCTGTGGGAAAGCCTCGTGGGAAAGCCTCGAGGGACAGCCTCGAGGGAAAGCCACAGATCCCTTGATGCACGTGACAGGAAGCGTGACACTACTGCTGCAGCTCGGGAGGAAAGCGCACGTGCATGCCCCCACTCGAGACGAGGCCTGACGCCCCTGGGGAGACTCAGAAGCACCCCAAGATCCATGGCAACACTGGAGAGGAAACCTCAGGTTCCGGCCCGACTCCACACAAGGGCTGAGGCCCCGGCATGGACGGGAGAGGAATCCCGAGAGGTCCCCTAGCAACTCGCATGGGGACTGGCCTTTCCTGAGCCCACCAGATCGGGTCCCTGAGGTCCCCGTCGTAACTCGAGAAGACCTGCCGCAACTCGAGAAAATCCAGGAGGTTCTCCCCTCCAGGCGAGATGAGGCCCATTTCCGCTGAGGCGTCTCGAGGCTGATCACACCTCCCCTCTGGAACTTCGAAAGGGTCCTTCACACCCTTGTTGCAAATCAAGAACTTCCCCGACATACCCGTCTCCACTCGAGAGGAATCACGAGGGTCCCGCCCACATCCAGAGGAGCCCCGTATCCGCCTCGTAGCTCGAGATGAGGGATCCTTTCCCTGCTTCGTCGGGAAAGAGTTCCCGGCGTTCCCGTCGCATCTCAAGAGGAGGCCCTCTCAACAGGAACGGCGAGAGGAACTCCAGGGTCGTGCCACCATTCCAAGAGTCCCCCAGATGTCTCAGTCCATTCCAGAGGAACCTCTTTTCCCTTCACCGGCTCGTCTTTCACGCCGAGGATTGACTCACACCAAGGTGGCACGTGGCACAGCCCTGTGGGAAAGCCTCGTGAGAAAGCCTCGAGGGACAGCCTCGAAGGAAAGCCACAGATCCCTTGATCCACGTGACAGGAAGCGTGACACTACTGCTGCAGCTCGGGAGGAAAGCGCACGTGCATGCCCCCACTCGAGACGAGGCCTGACTCCCCTGGGGAGACTCAGAAGCACCCCAAGATCCATGGCAACACTGGAGAGGAATCCTCAGGTTCCGGCCCCGACACCACACAAGGACTGAGGCCCCGGCATGGACGGGAGAGGAATCCCGAGAGGTCCCCTAGAAACTCGCATGGGGACTGGCCTTTCCTGAGGCCACCAGAGCGGGTCCCTGAGGTCCCCGTCGTAACTCGAGAAGACCTGCCGCAACTCGAGAAAATCCAGGAGGTTCTCCCCTCCAGGCGAGATGAGGCCCATTTCCGCTGAGGCGTCTCGAGGCTGATCACACATCACCTCTGGAACTTCGAAAGGGTCCTTCACACCCTTGGTGCAAATTAAGAAGTTCCCTGACATACCCGTCTCCACTCGAGAGGAATCACGAGGGTCCCGCCCACATCCAGAGGAGCCCCGTATCCGCCTCGTAGCTCGAGATGAGGGATCCTTTCCCTGCTTCGTCGGGAAAGAGTTCCCGGCGTTCCCGTCGCATCTCAAGAGGAGGCCCTCTCAACAGGAACGGCGAGAGGAACTCCAGGGTCGTGCCACCATTCCAAGAGTCCCCCAGATGTCTCAGTCCATTCCAGAGGAACCTCTTTTCCCTTCACCGGCTCGCCTTTCACGCCGAGGATCGACTCACACCAAGGTGGCACGTGGCACAGCCCTGTGGGAAAGCCTCGTGGGAAAGCCTCGAGGGACAGCCTCGAGGGAAAGCCACAGATCCCTTGATCCACGTGACAGGAAGTGTGACACTACTGCTGCAGCTCGGGAGGAAAGCGCACGTGCATGCCCCCACTCGAGACGAGGCCTGACTCCCCTGGGGAGACTCAGAAGCACCCCAAGATCCATGGCAACACTGGAGAGGAATCCTCAGGTTCCGGCCCCGACTCCACACAAGGACTGAAGCCCCGGCATGGACGGGAGAGGAATCCCGAGAGGTCCCCTAGCAACTCGCATGGGGACTGGCCTTTCGTTAGGCCACCAGAGCGGGTCCCTGAGGTCCCCGTCGTAACTCGAGAAGACCTGCCGCAACTCGAGAAAATCCAGGAGGTTCTCCCCTCCAGGCGAGATGAGGCCCATTTCCGCTGAGGCGTCTCGAGGCTGATCACACCTCACCTCTGGAACTTCGAAAAGGTCCTTCACACCCTTGGTGCAAATCAAGAAGTTCCCCGACCTAGCCGTCTCCACTCGAGAGGAATCACGAGGGTCCCGCCCACATCCAGAGGAACCCCGTTTCCGCCTCGTAGCTCGAGATGAGGGATCCTTTCCCTGCTTCGTCGGGAAAGAGTTCCCGGCGTTCCCGTCGCATCTCAAGAGGAGGCCCTCTCAACAGGAACGGCGAGAGGAACTCCAGGGTCGTGCCACCATTCCAAGAGTCCCCCAGATGTCTCAGTCCATTCCAGAGGAACCTCTTTTCCCTTCACCGGCTCGTCTTTCACGCCGAGGATCGACTCACACAAAGGTGGCACGTGGCACAGCCCTGTGGGAAAGCCTCGTGGGAAAGCCTCGAGGGACAGCCTCGAGGGAAAGCCACAGATCCCTTGATCCACGTGACAGGACGCGTGACACTACTGCTGCAGCTCGGGAGGAAAGCGCACGTGCATGCCCCCACTCGAGACGAGGCCTGACTCCCCTGGGGAGACTCAGAAGCACCCCAAGATCCATGGCAACACTGGAGAGGAATCCTCAGGTTCCGGCCCCGACTCCACACAACGACTGAGGCCCCGGCATGGACGGGAGAGGAATCCCGAGAGGTCCCCTAGCAACTCGCATGGGGACTGGCCTTTCCTGAGGCCACCAGAGCGGGTCCCTGAGGTCCCCGTCGTAACTCGAGAAGACCTGCCGAAACTCGAGAAAATCCAGGAGGTTCTCCCCTCCAGGCGAGATGAGGCCCATTTCCGCTGAGGCGTCTCGAGGCTGATCACACCTCCCCTCTGGAACTTCGAAAGGGTCTTTCACACCCTTGGTGCAAATCAAGAAGTTCCCCGACATACCCGTCTCCACTCGAGAGGAATCACGAGGGTCCCGCCCACATCCAGAGGAGCCCCGTTTCCGCCTCGTAGCTCGAGATGAGGGATCCTTTCCCTGCTTCGTCGGGAAAGAGTTCCCGGCGTTCCCGTCGCATCTCAAGAGGAGGCCCTCTCAACAGGAACGGCGAGAGGAACTCCAGGGTCGTGCCACCATTCCAAGAGTCCCCCAGATGTCTCAGTCCATTCCAGAGGAACCTCTTTTCCCTTCACCGGCTCGTCTTTCACGCCGAGGATCGACTCACACCAAGGTGGCACGTGGCACAGCCCTGTGGGAAAGCCTCGTGGGAAAGCCTCGAGGGACAGCCTCGAGGGAAAGCCACAGATCCCTTGATCCACGTGACAGGAAGCGTGACACTACTGCTGCAGCTCGGGAGGAAAGCGCACGTGCATGCCCCCACTCGAGACGAGGCCTGACTCCCCTGGGGAGACTCAGAAGCACCCCAAGATCCATGGCAACACTGGAGAGGAATCCTCAGGTTCCGGCCCCGACACCACACAAGGACTGAGGCCCCGGCATGGACGGGAGAGGAATCCCGAGAGGTCCCCTAGCAACTCGCATGGGGACTGGCCTTTCCTGAGGCCACCAGAGCGGGTCCCTGAGGTCCCCGTCGTAACTCGAGAAGACCTGCCGCAACTCGAGAAAATGCAGGAGGTTCTCCCCTCCAGGCGAGATGAGGCCCATTTCCGCTGAGGCGTCTCGAGGCTGATCACACCTCACCTCTGGAACTTCGAAAGGGTCCTTCACACCCTTGGTGCAAATCAAGAAGTACCCCGACCTAGCCGTCTCCACTCGAGAGGAATCACGAGGGTCCCGCCCACATCCAGAGGAGCCCCGTTTCCGCCTCGTAGCTCGAGATGAGGGATCCTTTCCCTGCTTCGTCGGGAAAGAGTTCCCGGCGTTCCCGTCGCATCTCAAGAGGAGGCCCTCTCAACAGGAACGGCGAGAGGAACTCCAGGGTCGTGCCACCATTCCAAGAGTCCCCCAGATGTCTCAGTCCATTCCAGAGGAACCTCTTTTCCCTTCACCGGCTCGTCTTTCACGCCGAGGATTGACTCACACCAAGGTGGCACGTGGCACAGCCCTGTGGGAAAGCCTCGTGAGAAAGCCTCGAGGGACAGCCTCGAAGGAAAGCCACAGATCCCTTGATCCACGTGACAGGAAGCGTGACACTACTGCTGCAGCTCGGGAGGAAAGCGCACGTGCATGCCCCCACTCGAGACGAGGCCTGACTCCCCTGGGGAGACTCAGAAGCACCCCAAGATCCATGGCAACACTGGAGAGGAATCCTCAGGTTCCGGCCCCGACACCACACAAGGACTGAGGCCCCGGCATGGACGGGAGAGGAATCCCGAGAGGTCCCCTAGAAACTCGCATGGGGACTGGCCTTTCCTGAGGCCACCAGAGCGGGTCCCTGAGGTCCCCGTCGTAACTCGAGAAGACCTGCCGCAACTCGAGAAAATCCAGGAGGTTCTCCCCTCCAGGCGAGATGAGGCCCATTTCCGCTGAGGCGTCTCGAGGCTGATCACACATCACCTCTGGAACTTCGAAAGGGTCCTTCACACCCTTGGTGCAAATTAAGAAGTTCCCTGACATACCCGTCTCCACTCGAGAGGAATCACGAGGGTCCCGCCCACATCCAGAGGAGCCCCGTATCCGCCTCGTAGCTCGAGATGAGGGATCCTTTCCCTGCTTCGTCGGGAAAGAGTTCCCGGCGTTCCCGTCGCATCTCAAGAGGAGGCCCTCTCAACAGGAACGGCGAGAGGAACTCCAGGGTCGTGCCACCATTCCAAGAGTCCCCCAGATGTCTCAGTCCATTCCAGAGGAACCTCTTTTCCCTTCACCGGCTCGCCTTTCACGCCGAGGATCGACTCACACCAAGGTGGCACGTGGCACAGCCCTGTGGGAAAGCCTCGTGGGAAAGCCTCGAGGGACAGCCTCGAGGGAAAGCCACAGATCCCTTGATCCACGTGACAGGAAGTGTGACACTACTGCTGCAGCTCGGGAGGAAAGCGCACGTGCATGCCCCCACTCGAGACGAGGCCTGACTCCCCTGGGGAGACTCAGAAGCACCCCAAGATCCATGGCAACACTGGAGAGGAATCCTCAGGTTCCGGCCCCGACTCCACACAAGGACTGAAGCCCCGGCATGGACGGGAGAGGAATCCCGAGAGGTCCCCTAGCAACTCGCATGGGGACTGGCCTTTCGTTAGGCCACCAGAGCGGGTCCCTGAGGTCCCCGTCGTAACTCGAGAAGACCTGCCGCAACTCGAGAAAATCCAGGAGGTTCTCCCCTCCAGGCGAGATGAGGCCCATTTCCGCTGAGGCGTCTCGAGGCTGATCACACCTCACCTCTGGAACTTCGAAAAGGTCCTTCACACCCTTGGTGCAAATCAAGAAGTTCCCCGACCTAGCCGTCTCCACTCGAGAGGAATCACGAGGGTCCCGCCCACATCCAGAGGAACCCCGTTTCCGCCTCGTAGCTCGAGATGAGGGATCCTTTCCCTGCTTCGTCGGGAAAGAGTTCCCGGCGTTCCCGTCGCATCTCAAGAGGAGGCCCTCTCAACAGGAACGGCGAGAGGAACTCCAGGGTCGTGCCACCATTCCAAGAGTCCCCCAGATGTCTCAGTCCATTCCAGAGGAACCTCTTTTCCCTTCACCGGCTCGTCTTTCACGCCGAGGATCGACTCACACAAAGGTGGCACGTGGCACAGCCCTGTGGGAAAGCCTCGTGGGAAAGCCTCGAGGGACAGCCTCGAGGGAAAGCCACAGATCCCTTGATCCACGTGACAGGACGCGTGACACTACTGCTGCAGCTCGGGAGGAAAGCGCACGTGCATGCCCCCACTCGAGACGAGGCCTGACTCCCCTGGGGAGACTCAGAAGCACCCCAAGATCCATGGCAACACTGGAGAGGAATCCTCAGGTTCCGGCCCCGACTCCACACAACGACTGAGGCCCCGGCATGGACGGGAGAGGAATCCCGAGAGGTCCCCTAGCAACTCGCATGGGGACTGGCCTTTCCTGAGGCCACCAGAGCGGGTCCCTGAGGTCCCCGTCGTAACTCGAGAAGACCTGCCGAAACTCGAGAAAATCCAGGAGGTTCTCCCCTCCAGGCGAGATGAGGCCCATTTCCGCTGAGGCGTCTCGAGGCTGATCACACCTCCCCTCTGGAACTTCGAAAGGGTCTTTCACACCCTTGGTGCAAATCAAGAAGTTCCCCGACATACCCGTCTCCACTCGAGAGGAATCACGAGGGTCCCGCCCACATCCAGAGGAGCCCCGTTTCCGCCTCGTAGCTCGAGATGAGGGATCCTTTCCCTGCTTCGTCGGGAAAGAGTTCCCGGCGTTCCCGTCGCATCTCAAGAGGAGGCCCTCTCAACAGGAACGGCGAGAGGAACTCCAGGGTCGTGCCACCATTCCAAGAGTCCCCCAGATGTCTCAGTCCATTCCAGAGGAACCTCTTTTCCCTTCACCGGCTCGTCTTTCACGCCGAGGATCGACTCACACCAAGGTGGCACGTGGCACAGCCCTGTGGGAAAGCCTCGTGGGAAAGCCTCGAGGGACAGCCTCGAGGGAAAGCCACAGATCCCTTGATCCACGTGACAGGAAGCGTGACACTACTGCTGCAGCTCGGGAGGAAAGCGCACGTGCATGCCCCCACTCGAGACGAGGCCTGACTCCCCTGGGGAGACTCAGAAGCACCCCAAGATCCATGGCAACACTGGAGAGGAATCCTCAGGTTCCGGCCCCGACACCACACAAGGACTGAGGCCCCGGCATGGACGGGAGAGGAATCCCGAGAGGTCCCCTAGCAACTCGCATGGGGACTGGCCTTTCCTGAGGCCACCAGAGCGGGTCCCTGAGGTCCCCGTCGTAACTCGAGAAGACCTGCCGCAACTCGAGAAAATGCAGGAGGTTCTCCCCTCCAGGCGAGATGAGGCCCATTTCCGCTGAGGCGTCTCGAGGCTGATCACACCTCACCTCTGGAACTTCGAAAGGGTCCTTCACACCCTTGGTGCAAATCAAGAAGTACCCCGACCTAGCCGTCTCCACTCGAGAGGAATCACGAGGGTCCCGCCCACATCCAGAGGAGCCCCGTTTCCGCCTCGTAGCTCGAGATGAGGGATCCTTTCCCTGCTTCGTCGGGAAAGAGTTCCCGGCGTTCCCGTCGCATCTCAAGAGGAGGCCCTCTCAACAGGAACGGCGAGAGGAACTCCAGGGTCGTGCCACCATTCCAAGAGTCCCCCAGATGTCTCAGTCCATTCCAGAGGAACCTCTTTTCCCTTCACCGGCTCGTCTTTCACGCCGAGGATCGACTCACACCAAGGTGGCACGTGGCACAGCCCTGTGGGAAAGCCTCGTGGGAAAGCCTCGAGGGACAGCCTCGAGGGAAAGCCACAGATCCCTTGATGCACGTCACAGGAAGCGTGACACTACTGCTGCAGCTCGGGAGGAAAGCGCACGTGCATGCCCCCACTCGAGACGAGGCCTGACGCCCCTGGGGAGACTCAGAAGCACCCCAAGATCCATGGCAACACTGGAGAGGAAACCTCAGGTTCCGGCCCGACTCCACACAAGGGCTGAGGCCCCGGCATGGACGGGAGAGGAATCCCGAGAGGTCCCCTAGCAACTCGCATGGGGACTGGCCTTTCCTGAGGCCACCAGAGCGGGTCCCTGAGGTCCCCGTCGTAACTCGAGAAGACCTGCCGCAAGTCGAGAAAATCCAGGAGGTTCTCCCCTCCAGGCGAGATGAGGCCCATTTCCGCTGAGGCGTCTCGAGGCTGATCACACCTCCCCTCTGGAACTTCGAAAGGGTCCTTCACACCCTTGTTGCAAATCAAGAACTTCCCCGACATACCCGTCTCCACTCGAGAGGAATCACGAGGGTCCCGCCCACATCCAGAGGAGCCCCGTATCCGCCTCGTAGCTCGAGATGAGGGATCCTTTCCCTGCTTCGTCGGGAAAGAGTTCCCGGCGTTCCCGTCGCATCTCAAGAGGAGGCCCTCTCAACAGGAACGGCGAGAGGAACTCCAGGGTCGTGCCACCATTCCAAGAGTCCCCCAGATGTCTCAGTCCATTCCAGAGGAACCTCTTTTCCCTTCACCGGCTCGTCTTTCACGCCGAGGATTGACTCACACCAAGGTGGCATGTGGCACAGCCCTGTGGGAAAGCCTCGTGAGAAAGCCTCGAAGGACAGCCTCGAAGGAAAGCCACAGATCCCTTGATCCACGTGACAGGAAGCGTGACACTACTGCTGCAGCTCGGGAGGAAAGCGCACGTGCATGCCCCCACTCGAGACGAGGCCTGACTCCCCTGGGGAGACTCAGAAGCACCCCAAGATCCATGGCAACACTGGAGAGGAATCCTCAGGTTCCGGCCCCGACACCACACAAGGACTGAGGCCCCGGCATGGACGGGAGAGGAATCCCGAGAGGTCCCCTAGCAACTCGCATGGGGACTGGCCTTTCCTGAGGCCACCAGAGTGGGTCCCTGAGGTCCCCGTCGTAACTCGAGAAGACCTGCCGCAACTCGAGAAAATCCAGGAGGTTCTCCCCTCCAGGCGAGATGAGGCCCATTTCCGCTGAGCCGTCTCGAGGCTGATCACACCTCACCTCTGGAACTTCGAAAGGGTCCTTCACACCCTTGGTGCAAATCAAGAAGTTCCCCGACCTAGCCGTCTCCACTCGAGAGGAATCACGAGGGTCCCGCCCACATCCAGAGGAGCCCCGTTTCCGCCTCGTAGCTCGAGATGAGGGATCCTTTCCCTGCTTCGTCGGGAAAGAGTTCCCGGCGTTCCCGTCGCATCTCAAGAGGAGGCCCTCTCAACAGGAACGGCGAGAGGAACTCCAGGGTCGTGCCACCATTCCAAGAGTCCCCCAGATGTCTCAGTCCATTCCAGAGGAACCTCTTTTCCCTTCACCGGCTCGTCTTTCACGCCGAGGATCGACTCACACCAAGGTGGCACGTGGCACAGCCCTGTGGGAAAGCCTCGTGGGAAAGCCTCGAGGGACAGCCTCGAGGGAAAGCCACAGATCCCTTGATGCACGTGACAGGAAGCGTGACACTACTGCTGCAGCTCGGGAGGAAAGCGCACGTGCATGCCCCCACTCGAGACGAGGCCTGACGCCCCTGGGGAGACTCAGAAGCACCCCAAGATCCATGGCAACACTGGAGAGGAAACCTCAGGTTCCGGCCCGACTCCACACAAGGGCTGAGGCCCCGGCATGGACGGGAGAGGAATCCCGAGAGGTCCCCTAGCAACTCGCATGGGGACTGGCCTTTCCTGAGGCCACCAGATCGGGTCCCTGAGGTCCCCGTCGTAACTCGAGAAGACCTGCCGCAACTCGAGAAAATCCAGGAGGTTCTCCCCTCCAGGCGAGATGAGGCCCATTTCCGCTGAGGCGTCTCGAGGCTGATCACACCTCCCCTCTGGAACTTCGAAAGGGTCCTTCACACCCTTGTTGCAAATCAAGAACTTCCCCGACATACCCGTCTCCACTCGAGAGGAATCACGAGGGTCACGCCCACATCCAGAGGAGCCCCGTATCCGCCTCGTAGCTCGAGATGAGGGATCCTTTCCCTGCTTCGTCGGGAAAGAATTCCCGGCGTTCCCGTCGCATCTCAAGAGGAGGCCCTCTCAACAGGAACGGCGAGAGGAACTCCAGGGTCGTGCCACCATTCCAAGAGTCCCCCAGATGTCTCAGTCCATTCCAGAGGAACCTCTTTTCCCTTCACCGGCTCGTCTTTCACGCCGAGGATTGACTCACACCAAGGTGGCACGTGGCACAGCCCTGTGGGAAAGCCTCGTGAGAAAGCCTCGAGGGACAGCCTCGAGGGAAAGCCACAGATCCCTTGATCCACGTGACAGGAAGCGTGACACTACTGCTGCAGCTCGGGAGGAAAGCGCACGTGCATGCCCCCACTCGAGACGAGGCCTGACTCCCCTGGGGAGACTCAGAAGCACCCCAAGATCCATGGCAACACTGGAGAGGAATCCTCAGGTTCCGGCCCCGACACCACACAAGGACTGAGGCCCCGGCATGGACGGGAGAGGAATCCCGAGAGGTCCCCTAGAAACTCGCATGGGGACTGGCCTTTCCTGAGGCCACCAGAGCGGGTCCCTGAGGTCCCCGTCGTAACTCGAGAAGACCTGCCGCAACTCGAGAAAATCCAGGAGGTTCTCCCCTCCAGGCGAGATGAGGCCCATTTCCGCTGAGGCGTCTCGAGGCTGATCACACATCACCTCTGGAACTTCGAAAGGGTCCTTCACACCCTTGGTGCAAATTAAGAAGTTCCCCGACATACCCGTCTCCACTCGAGAGGAATCACGAGGGTCCCGCCCACATCCAGAGGAGCCCCGTATCCGCCTCGTAGCTCGAGATGAGGGATCCTTTCCCTGCTTCGTCGGGAAAGAGTTCCCGGCATTCCCGTCGCATCTCAAGAGGAGGCCCTCTCAACAGGAACGGCGAGAGGAACTCCAGGGTCGTGCCACCATTCCAAGAGTCCCCCAGATGTCTCAGTCCATTCCAGAGGAAATTCTTTTCCCTTCACCGGCTCGCCTTTCACGCCGAGGATCGACTCACACCAAGGTGGCACGTGGCACAGCCCTGTGGGAAAGCCTCGTGGGAAAGCCTCGAGGGACAGCCTCGAGGGAAAGCCACAGATCCCTTGATCCACGTGACAGGAAGTGTGACACTACTGCTGCAGCTCGGGAGGAAAGCGCACGTGCATGCCCCCACTCGAGAGGAGGCCTGACTCCCCTGGGGAGACTCAGAAGCACCCCAAGATCCATGGCAACACTGGAGAGGAATCCTCAGGTTCCGGCCCCGACTCCACACAAGGACTGAAGCCCCGGCATGGACGGGAGAGGAATCCCGAGAGGTCCCCTAGCAACTCGCATGGGGACTGGCCTTTCGTTAGGCCACCAGAGCGGGTCCCTGAGGTCCCCGTCGTAACTCGAGAAGACCTGCCGCAACTCGAGAAAATCCAGGAGGTTCTCCCCTCCAGGCGAGATGAGGCCCATTTCCGCTGAGGCGTCTCGAGGCTGATCACACCTCACCTCTGGAACTTCGAAAAGGTCCTTCACACCCTTGGTGCAAATCAAGAAGTTCCCCGACCTAGCCGTCTCCACTCGAGAGGAATCACGAGGGTCCCGCCCACATCCAGAGGAACCCCGTTTCCGCATCGTAGCTCGAGATGAGGGATCCTTTCCCTGCTTCGTCGGGAAAGAGTTCCCGGCGTTCCCGTCGCATCTCAAGAGGAAGCCCTCTCAACAGGAACGGCGAGAGGAACTCCAGGGTCGTGCCACCATTCCAAGAGTCCCCCAGATGTCTCAGTCCATTCCAGAGGAACCTCTTTTCCCTTCACCGGCTCGTCTTTCACGCCGAGGATCGACTCACACAAAGGTGGCACGTGGCACAGCCCTGTGGGAAAGCCTCGTGGGAAAGCCTCGAGGGACAGCCTCGAGGGAAAGCCACAGATCCCTTGATCCACGTGACAGGAAGCGTGACACTACTGCTGCAGCTCGGGAGGAAAGCGCACGTGCATGCCCCCACTCGAGACGAGGCCTGACTCCCCTGGGGAGACTCAGAAGCACCCCAAGATCCATGGCAACACTGGAGAGGAATCCTCAGGTTCCGGCCCCGACTCCACACAACGACTGAGGCCCCGGCATGGACGGGAGAGGAATCCCGAGAGGTCCCCTAGCAACTCGCATGGGGACTGGCCTTTCCTGAGGCCACCAGAGCGGGTCCCTGAGGTCCCCGTCGTAACTCGAGAAGACCTGCCGAAACTCGAGAAAATCCAGGAGGTTCTCCCCTCCAGGCGAGATGAGGCCCATTTCCGCTGAGGCGTCTCGAGGCTGATCACACCTCCCCTCTGGAACTTCGAAAGGGTCCTTCACACCCTTGGTGCAAATCAAGAAGTTCCCCGACATACCCGTCTCCACTCGAGAGGAATCACGACGGTCCCGCCCACATCCAGAGGAGCCCCGTTTCCGCCTCGTAGCTCGAGATGAGGGATCCTTTCCCTGCTTCGTCGGGAAAGAGTTCCCGGCGTTCCCGTCGCATCTCAAGAGGAGGCCCTCTCAACAGGAACGGCGAGAGGAACTCCAGGGTCGTGCCACCATTCCAAGAGTCCCCCAGATGTCTCAGTCCATTCCAGAGGAACCTCTTTTCCCTTCACCGGCTCGTCTTTCACGCCGAGGATCGACTCACACCAAGGTGGCACGTGGCACAGCCCTGTGGGAAAGCCTCGTGGGAAAGCCTCGAGGGACAGCCTCGAGGGAAAGCCACAGATCCCTTGATCCACGTGACAGGAAGCGTGACACTACTGCTGCAGCTCGGGAGGAAAGCGCACGTGCATGCCCCCACTCGAGACGAGGCCTGACTCCCCTGGGGAGACTCAGAAGCACCCCAAGATCCATGGCAACACTGGAGAGGAAACCTCAGGTTCCGGCCCCGACACCACACAAGGACTGAGGCCCCGGCATGGACGGGAGAGGAATCCCGAGAGGTCCCCTAGCAACTCGCATGGGGACTGGCCTTTCCTGAGGCCACCAGAGCGGGTCCCTGAGGTCCCCGTCGTAACTCGAGAAGACCTGCCGCAACTCGAGAAAATCCAGGAGGTTCTCCCCTCCAGGCGAGATGAGGCCCATTTCCGCTGAGGCGTCTCGAGGCTGATCACACCTCACCTCTGGAACTTCGAAAGGGTCCTTCACACCCTTGGTGCAAATCAAGAAGTTCCCCGACCTAGCCGTCTCCACTCGAGAGGAATCACGAGGGTCCCGCCCACATCCAGAGGAGCCCCGTTTCCGCCTCGTAGCTCGAGATGAGGGATCCTTTCCCTGCTTCGTCGGGAAAGAGTTCCCGGCGTTCCCGTCGCATCTCAAGAGGAGGCCCTCTCAACAGGAACGGCGAGAGGAACTCCAGGGTCGTGCCACCATTCCAAGAGTCCCCCAGATGTCTCAGTCCATTCCAGAGGAACCTCTTTTCCCTTCACCGGCTCGCCTTTCACGCCAAGGATCGACTCACACCAAGGTGGCACGTGGCACAGCCCTGTGGGAAAGCCTCGTGGGAAAGCCTCGAGGGACAGCCTGGAGGGAAAGCCACAGATCCCTTGATCCACGTGACAGGAAGCGTGACACTACTGCTGCAGCTCGGGAGGAAAGCGCACGTGCATGCCCCCACTCGAGACGAGGCCTGACTCCCCTGGGGAGACTCAGAAGCACCCCAAGATCCATGGCAACACTGGAGAGGAATCCTCAGGTTCCGGCCCCGACTCCACACAAGGACTGAAGCCCCGGCATGGACGGGAGAGGAATCCCGAGAGGTCCCCTAGCAACTCGCATGGGGACTGGCCTTTCGTTAGGCCACCAGAGCGGGTCCCTGAGGTCCCCGTCGTAACTCGAGAAGACCTGCCGCCACTCGGGAAAATCCAGGAGGTTCTCCCCTCCAGGCGAGATGAGGCCCATTTCCGCTGAGGCGTCTCGAGGCTGATCACACCTCCCCTCTGGAACTTCGAAAGGGTCCTTCACACCCTTGTTGCAAATCAAGAAGTTCCCCGACATACCCGTCTCCACTCGAGAGGAATCACGAGGGTCCCGCCCACATCCAGAGGAGCCCCGTATCCGCCTCGTAGCTCGAGATGAGGGATCCTTTCCCTGCTTCGTCGGGAAAGAGTTCCCGGCGTTCCCGTCGCATCTCAAGAGGAGGCCCTCTCAACAGGAACGGCGAGAGGAACTCCAGGGTCGTGCCACCATTCCAAGAGTCCCCCAGATGTCTCAGTCCATTCCAGAGGAACCTCTTTTCCCTTCACCGGCTCGTCTTTCACGCCGAGGATTGACTCACACCAAGGGGGCACGTGGCACAGCCCTGTGGGAAAGCCTCGTGAGAAAGCCTCGAGGGACAGCCTCGAGGGAAAGCCACAGATCCCTTGATCCACGTGACAGGAAGCGTGACACTACTGCTGCAGCTCGGGAGGAAAGCGCACGTGCATGCCCCCACTCGAGACGAGGCCTGACTCCCCTGGGGAGACTCAGAAGCACCCCAAGATCCATGGCAACACTGGAGAGGAATCCTCAGGTTCCGGCCCCGACACCACACAAGGACTGAGGCCCCGGCATGGACGGGAGAGGAATCCCGAGAGGTCCCCTAGAAACTCGCATGGGGACTGGCCTTTCCTGAGGCCACCAGAGCGGGTCCCTGAGGTCCCCGTCGTAACTCGAGAAGACCTGCCGCAACTCGAGAAAATCCAGGAGGTTCTCCCCTCCAGGCGAGATGAGGCCCATTTCCGCTGAGGCGTCTCGAGGCTGATCACACATCACCTCTGGAACTTCGAAAGGGTCCTTCACACCCTTGGTGCAAATTAAGAAGTTCCCCGACATACCCGTCTCCACTCGAGAGGAATCACGAGGGTCCCGCCCACATCCAGAGGAGCCCCGTATCCGCCTCGTAGCTCGAGATGAGGGATCCTTTCCCTGCTTCGTCGGGAAAGAGTTCCCGGCGTTCCCGTCGCATCTCAAGAGGAGGCCCTCTCAACAGGAACGGCGAGAGGAACTCCAGGGTCGTGCCACCATTCCAAGAGTCCCCCAGATGTCTCAGTCCATTCCAGAGGAACCTCTTTTCCCTTCACCGGCTCGCCTTTCACGCCGAGGATCGACTCACACCAAGGTGGCACGTGGCACAGCCCTGTCGGAACGCCTCGTGGGAAAGCCTCGAGGGACAGCCTCGAGGGAAAGCCACAGATCCCTTGATCCACGTGACAGGAAGTGTGACACTACTGCTGCAGCTCGGGAGGAAAGCGCACGTGCATGCCCCCACTCGAGACGAGGCCTGACTCCCCTGGGGAGACTCAGAAGCACCCCAAGATCCATGGCAACACTGGAGAGGAATCCTCAGGTTCCGGCCCCGACTCCACACAAGGACTGAAGCCCCGGCATGGACGGGAGAGGAATCCCGAGAGGTCCCCTAGCAACTCGCATGGGGACTGGCCTTTCGTTAGGCCACCAGAGCGGGTCCCTGAGGTCCCCGTCGTAACTCGAGAAGACCTGCCGCAACTCGAGAAAATCCAGGAGGTTCTCCCCTCCAGGCGAGATGAGGCCCATTTCCGCTGAGGCGTCTCGAGGCTGATCACACCTCACCTCTGGAACTTCGAAAAGGTCCTTCACACCCTTGGTGCAAATCAAGAAGTTCCCCGACCTAGCCGTCTCCACTCGAGAGGAATCACGAGGGTCCCGGCACATCCAGAGGAACCCCGTTTCCGCCTCGTAGCTCGAGATGAGGGATCCTTTCCCTGCTTCGTCGGGAAAGAGTTCCCGGCGTTCCCGTCGCATCTCAAGAGGAGGCCCTCTCAACAGGAACGGCGAGAGGAACTCCAGGGTCGTGCCACCATTCCAAGAGTCCCCCAGATGTCTCAGTCCATTCCAGAGGAACCTCTTTTCCCTTCACCGGCTCGCCTTTCACGCCGAGGATCGACTCACACCAAGGTGGCACGTGGCACAGCCCTGTGGGAAAGCCTCGTGGGAAAGCCTCGAGGGACAGCCTGGAGGGAAAGCCACAGATCCCTTGATCCACGTGACAGGAAGCGTGACACTACTGCTGCAGCTCGGGAGGAAAGCGCACGTGCATGCCCCCACTCGAGACGAGGCCTGACTCCCCTGGGGAGACTCAGAAGCACCCCAAGATCCATGGCAACACTGGAGAGGAATCCTCAGGTTCCTGCCCCGACTCCACACAAGGCCTGAAGCCCCGGCATGGACGGGAGAGGAATCCCGAGAGGTCCCCTAGCAACTCGCATGGGGACTGGCCTTTCGTTAGGCCACCAGAGCGGGTCCCTGAGGTCCCCGTCGTAACTCGAGAAGACCTGCCGCCACTCGAGAAAATCCAGGAGGTTCTCCCCTCCAGGCGAGATGAGGCCCATTTCCGCTGAGGCGTCTCGAGGCTGATCACACCTCACCTCTGGAACTTCGAAAGGGTCCTTCACACCCTTGGTGCAAATCAAGAAGTTCCCCGACCTAGCCGTCTCCACTCGAGAGGAATCACGAGGGTCCCGCCCACATCCAGAGGAACCCCGTTTCCGCCTCGTAGCTCGAGATGATGGATCCTTTCCCTGCTTCGTCGGGAAAGAGTTCCCGGCATTCCCGTCGCATCTCAAGAGGAGGCCCTCTCAACAGGAACGGCGAGAGGAACTCCAGGGTCGTGCCACCATTCCAAGAGTCCCCCAGATGTCTCAGTCCATTCCAGAGGAACCTCTTTTCCCTTCACCGGCTCGTCTTTCACGCCGAGGATCGACTCACACCAAGGTGGCACGTGGCACAGCCCTGTGGGAAAGCCTCGTGGGAAAGCCTCGAGGGACAGCCTGGAGGGAAAGCCACAGATCCCTTGATGCACGTGACAGGAAGCGTGACACTACTGCTGCAGCTCGGGAGGAAAGCGCACGTGCATGCCCCCACTCGAGACGAGGCCTGACTCCCCTGGGGAGACTCAGAAGCACCCCAAGATCCATGGCAACACTGGAGAGGAATCCTCAGGTTCCGGCCCCGACTCCACACAAGGACTGAGGCCCCGGCATGGACGGCAGAGGAATCCCGAGAGGTCCCCTAGCAACTCGCATGGGGACTGGCCTTTCCTGAGGCCACAAGAGTGGGTCCCTGAGGTCCCCGTCGTAACTCGAGAAGACCTGCCGAAACTCGAGAAAATCCAGGAGGTTCTCCCCTCCAGGCGAGATGAGGCCCATTTCCGCAGAGGCGTCTCGAGGCTGATCACACCTCCCCTCTGGAACTTCGAAGGGGTCCTTCACACCCTTGGTGCAAATCAAGAAGTTCCCCGACATACCCGTCTCCACTCGAGAGGAATCACGAGGGTCCCGCCCACATCCAGAGGAGCCCCGTTTCCGCCTCGTAGCTCGAGATGAGGGATCCTTTCCCTGCTTCGTCGGGAAAGAGTTCCCGGCGTTCCCGTCGCATCTCAAGAGGAGGCCCTCTCAACAGGAACGGCGAGAGGAACTCCAGGGTCGTGCCACCATTCCAGGAGTCCCCCAGATGTCTCAGTCCATTCCAGAGGAACCTCTTTTCCCTTCACCGGCTCGTCTTTCACGCCGAGGATCGACTCACACCAAGGTGGCACGTGGCACAGCCCTGTGGGAAAGCCTCGTGGGAAAGCCTCGAGGGACAGCCTCGAGGGAAAGCCACAGATCCCTTGATGCACGTGACAGGAAGCGTGACACTACTGATGCAGCTCGGGAGGAAAGCACACGTGCATGCCCCCACTCGAGACGAGGCCTGACTCCCCTGGGGAGACTCAGAAGCACCCCAAGATCCATGGCAACACTTGAGAGGAATCCTCAGGTTCCGGCCCCGACTCCACACAAGGACTGAGGCCCCGGCATGGACGGGAGAGGAATCCCGAGAGGTCCCCTAGCAACTCGCATGGGGACTGGCCTTTCCTGGGGCCACCAGAGCGGGTCCCTGAGGTCCCCGTCGTAACTCGAGAAGACCTGCCGCAACTCGAGAAAATCCAGGAGGTTCTCCCCTCCAGGCGAGATGAGGCCCATTTCCGCTGAGGCGTCTCGAGGCTGATCACACCTCCCTTCTGGAAATTCAAAAGGGTCCTTCACACCCTTGGTGCAAATCAAGAAGTTCCCCGACATACCCGTCTCCACTCGAGAGGAATCACGAGGGTCCCGCCCACATACAGAGGAGCCCCGTTTCCGCCTCGTAGCTCGAGATGAGGGATCCTTTCCCTGCTTCGTCGGGAAAGAGTTCCCGGCGTTCCCGTCGCATCTCAAGAGGAGGCCCTCTCAACAGGAACGGCGAGAGGAACTCCAGGGTCGTGCCACCATTCCAAGAGTCCCCCAGATGTCTCAGTCCATTCCAGAGGAACCTCTTTTCCCTTCACCGGCTCGTCTTTCACGCCGAGGATCGACTCACACCAAGGTGGCACGTGGCACAGCCCTGTGGGAAAGCCTCGTGGGAAAGCCTCGAGGGACAGCCTCGAGGGAAAGCCACAGATCCCTTGATCCACGTGACAGGAAGCGTGACACTACTGCTGCAGCTCGGGAGGAAAGCGCACGTGCATGCCCCCACACGAGACGAGGCCTGACTCCCCTGGGGAGACTCAGAAGCACCCCAAGATCCATGGCAACACTGGAGAGGAATCCTCAGGTTCCGGCCCCGACTCCACACAAGGACTGAGGCCCCGGCATGGACGGGAGAGGAATCCCGAGAGGTCCCCTAGCAACTCGCATGGGGACTGGCCTTTCCTGAGGCCACCAGAGCGGGTCCCTGAGGTCCCCGTCGTAACTCGAGAAGACCTGCCGCAACTCGAGAAAATCCAGGAGGTTCTCCCCTCCAGGCGAGATGAGGCCCATTTCCGCTGAGGCGTCTCGAGGCTGATCACACCTCACCTCTGGAACTTCGAAAGGGTCCTTCACACCCTTGGTGCAAATCAAGAAGTTCCCCGACCTAGCCGTCTCCACTCGAGAGGAATCACGAGGGTCCCGCCCACATCCAGAGGAACCCCGTTTCCGCCTCATAGCTCGAGATGAGGGATCCTTTCCCTGCTTCGTCGGGAAAGAGTTCCCGGCATTCCCGTCGCATCTCAAGAGGAGGCCCTCTCAACAGGAACGGCGAGAGGAACTCCAGGGTCGTGCCACCATTCCAAGAGTCCCCCAGATGTCTCAGTCCATTCCAGAGGAACCTCTTTTCCCTTCACCGGCTCGCCTTTCACGCCGAGGATCGACTCACACCAAGGTGGCACGTGGCAGAGCCCTGTGGGAAAGCCTCGTGGGAAAGCCTCGAGGGACAGCCTCGAGGGAAAGCCACAGATCCCTTGATCCACGTGACAGGAAGAGTGACACTTCTGCTGCAGCTCGGGAGGAAAGCGCACGTGCATGCCCCCACTCGAGACGAGGCCTGACTCCCGTGGGGAGACTCAGAAGCACCCCAAGATCCATGGCAACACTGGAGAGGAATCCTCAGGTTCCGGCCCCGACTCCACACAAGGACTGAGGCCCCGGCATGGACGGGAGAGGAATCCCGAGAGGTCCCCTAGCAACTCGCATGGGGACTGGCCTTTCCTGAGGCCACCAGAGCGGGTCCCTGAGGTCCCCGTCGTAACTCGAGAAGACCTGCCGCAACTCGAGAAAATCCAGGAGGTTCTCCCCTCCAGGCGAGATGAGGCCCATTTCCGCTGAGGCGTCTCGAGGCTGATCACACCTCCCCTCTGGAACTTCAAAAGGGTCCTTCACACCCTTGGTGCAAATCAAGAAGTTCCCCGACATACCCGTCTCCACTCGAGAGGAATCACGAGGGTCCCGCCCACATACAGAGGAGCCCCGTTTCCGCCTCGTAGCTCGAGATGAGGGATCCTTTCCCTGCTTCGTCGGGAAAGAGTTCCCGGCGTTCCCGTCGCATCTCAAGAGGAGGCCCTCTCAACAGGAACGGCGAGAGGAACTCCAGGGTCGTGCCACCATTCCAAGAGTCCCCCAGATGTCTCAGTCCATTCCAGAGGAACCTCTTTTCCCTTCACCGGCTCGTCTTTCACGCCGAGGATCGACTCACACCAAGGTGGCACGTGGCACAGCCCTGTGGGAAAGCCTCGTGGGAAAGCCTCGAGGGACAGCCTCGAGGGAAAGCCACAGATCCCTTGATCCACGTGACAGGAAGCGTGACACTACTGCTGCAGCTCGGGAGGAAAGCGCACGTGCATGCCCCCACTCGAGACGAGACCTGACTCTCCTGGGGAGACTCAGAAGCACCCCAAGATCCATGGCAACACTGGAGAGGAATCCTCAGGTTCCGGCAACGACACCACACAAGGACTGAGGCCCCGGCATGGACGGGAGAGGAATCCCGAGAGGTCCCCTAGCAACTCGCATGGGGACTGGCCTTTCCTGAGGCCACCAGAGCGGGTCCCTGAGGTCCCCGTCGTAACTCGAGAAGACCTGCCGCAACTCGAGAAAATCCAGGAGGTTCTCCCCTCCAGGCGAGATGAGGCCCATTTCCGCTGAGGCGTCTCGAGGCTGATCACACCTCCCCTCTGGAACTTCGAGAGGGGTCCTTCACACCCTTGGTGCAAATCAAGAAGTTCCCCGACATACCCGTCTCCACTCGAGAGGAATCACGAGGGTCACGCCCACATCCAGAGGAGCCCCGTTTCCGCCTCGTAGCTCGAGATGAGGGATCCTTTCCCTGCTTCGTCGGGAAAGAGTTCCCGGCGTTCCCGTCGCATCTCAAGAGGAGGCCCTCTCAACAGGAACGGCAAGAGGAACTCCAGGGTCGTGCCACCATTCCAAGAGTCCCCCAGATGTCTCAGTCCATTCCAGAGGAACCTCTTTTCCCTTCACCGGCTCGTCTTTCACGCCGAGGATCGACTCACACCAAGGTGGCACATGGCACAGCCCTGTGGGAAAGCCTCGTGGGAAAGCCTCGAGGGACAGCCTCGAGGGAAAGCCACAGATCCCTTGATGCACGTGACAGGAAGCGTGACACTACTGCTGCAGCTCGGGAGGAAAGCGCACGTGCATGCCCCCACTCGAGACGAGGCCTGACTCCCCTGGGGAGACTCAGAAGCACCCCAAGATCCATGGCAACACTGGAGAGGAATCCTCAGGTTCCGGCCCCGACTCCACACAAGGACTGAGGCCCCGGCATGGACGGGAGAGGAATCCCGAGAGGTCCCCTAGCAACTCGCATGGGGACTGGCCTTTCCTGAGGCCACCAGAGCGGGTCCCTGAGGTCCCCGTCGTAACTCGAGAAGACCTGCCGCAACTCGAGAAAATCCAGGAGGTTCTCCCCTCCAGGCGAGATGAGGCCCATTTCCGCTGAGGCGTCTCGAGGCTGATCACACCTCCCCTCTGGAACTTCGAAAGGGTCCTTCACACCCTTGGTGCAAATCAAGAAGTTCCCCGACATACCCGTCTCCACTCGAGAGGAATCACGAGGGTCCCGCCCACATCCAGAGGAGCCCCGTTTCCGCCTCGTAGCTCGAGATGAGGGATCCTTTCCCTGCTTCGTCGGGAAAGAGTTCCCGGCGTTCCCGTCGCATCTCAAGAGGAGGCCCTCTCAACAGGAACGGCGAGAGGAACTCCAGGGTCGTGCCACCATTCCAAGAGTCCCCCAGATGTCTCAGTCCATTCCACAGGAACCTCTTTTCCCTTCACCGGCTCGTCTTTCACGCCGAGGATCGACTCACACCAAGGTGGCACGTGGCACAGCCCTGTGGGAAAGCCTCGTGGGAAAGCCTCGAGGGACAGCCTCGAGGGAAAGCCACAGATCCCTTGATCCACGTGACAGGAAGCGTGACACTACTGCTGCAGCTCGGGAGGAAAGCGCACGTGCATGCCCCCACTCGAGACGAGGCCTGACTCCCCTGGGGAGACTCAGAAGCACCCCAAGATCCATGGCAACACTGGAGAGGAATCCTCAGGTTCTGGACCCGACACCACACAAGGACTGAGGCCCCGGCATGGACGGGAGAGGAATCCCGAGAGGTCCCCTAGCAACTCGCATGGGGACTGGCCTTTCCTGAGGCCACCAGAGCGGGTCCCTGAGGTCCCCGTCGTAACTCGAGAAGACCTGCCGCAACTCGAGAAAATCCAGGAGGTTCTCCCCTCCAGGCGAGATGAGGCCCATTTCCGCTGAGGCGTCTCGAGGCTGATCACACCTCACCTCTGGAACTTCGAAAGGGTCCTTCACACCCTTGGTGCAAATCAAGAAGTTCCCCGACATACCCGTCTCCACTCGAGAGGAATCACGAGGGTCCCGCCCACATCCAGAGGAGCCCCGTATCCGCCTCGTAGCTCGAGATGAGGGATCCTTTCCCTGCTTCGTCGGGAAAGAGTTCACGGCGTTCCCGTCGAATCTCAAGAGGAGGCCCTCTCAACAGGAACGGCGAGAGGAACTCCAGGGTCGTGCCACCATTCCAAGAGTCCCCCAGATGTCTCAGTCCATTCCAGAGGAACCTCTTTTCCCTTCACCGGCTCGTCTTTCACGCCGAGGATCGACTCACACCAAGGTGGCACGTGGAACAGCCCTGTGGGAAAGCCTCGTGGGAAAGCCTCGAGGGACAGTCTCGAGGGAAAGCCACAGATCCCTTGATCCACGTGACAGGAAGCGTGACACTACTGCTGCAGCTCGGGAGGAAAGCGCACGTGCATGCCCCCACTAGAGACGAGGCCTGACTCCCCTGGGGAGACTCAGAAGCACCCCAAGATCCATGGCAACACTGGAGAGGAATCCTCAGGTTCCGGCCCCGACACCACACAAGGACTGAGGCCCCGGCATGGATGGGAGAGGAATCCCGAGAGGTCCCCTAGCAACTCGCATGGGGACTGGCCTTTCCTGAGGCCACCAGAGCGGGTCCCTGAGGTCCCCGTCGTAACTCGAGAAGACCTGCCGCAACTCGAGAAAATCCAGGAGGTTCTCCCCTCCAGGCGAGATGAGGCCCATTTCCGCTGAGGCGTCTCGAGGCTGATCACACCTCACCTCTGGAACTTCGAAAGGGTCCTTCACACCCTTGGTGCAAATCAAGAAGTTCCCCGACATACCCGTCTCCACTCGAGAGGAATCACGAGGGTCCCGCCCACATCCAGAGGAACCCCGTTTCCGCCTTGTAGCTCGAGATGAGGGATCCTTTCCCTGCTTCGTCGGGAAAGAGTTCCCGGCATTCCCGTCGCATCTCAAGAGGAGGCCCTCTCAACAGGAACGGCGAGAGGAACTCCAGGGTCGTGCCACCATTCCAAGAGTCCCCCAGATGTCTCAGTCCATTCCAGAGGAACCTCTTTTCCCTTCACCGGCTCGTCTTTCACGCCGAGGATCGACTCACACCAAGGTGGCACGTGGCACAGCCCTGTGGGAAAGCCTCGTGGGAAAGCCTCGAGGGACAGCCTCGAGGGAAAGCCACAGATCCCTTGATCCACGTGACAGGAAGCGTGACACTACTGCTGCAGCTCGGGAGGAAAGCGCACGTGCATGCCCCCACTCGAGACGAGGCCTGACTCCCCTGGGGAGACTCAGAAGCACCCCAAGATCCATGGCAACACTGGAGAGGAATCCTCAGGTTCCGGCCCCGACACCACACAAGGACTGAGGCCCCGGCATGGACGGGAGAGGAATCCCGAGAGGTCCCCTAGCAACTCGCATGGGGACTGGCCTTTCCTGAGGCCACCAGAGCGGGTCCCTGAGGTCCCCGTCGTAACTCGAGAAGACCTGCCGCAACTCGAGAAAATCCAGGAGGTTCTCCCCTCCAGGCGAGATGAGGCCCATTTCCGCTGAGGCGTCTCGAGGCTGATCACACCTCACCTCTGGAACTTCGAAAAGGTCCTTCACACCCTTGGTGCAAATCAAGAAGTTCCCCGACCTAGCCGTCTCCACTCGAGAGGAATCACGAGGGTCCCGGCACATCCAGAGGAACCCCGTTTCCGCCTCGTAGCTCGAGATGAGGGATCCTTTCCCTGCTTCGTCGGGAAAGAGTTCCCGGCGTTCCCGTCGCATCTCAAGAGGAGGCCCTCTCAACAGGAACGGCGAGAGGAACTCCAGGGTCGTGCCACCATTCCAAGAGTCCCCCAGATGTCTCAGTCCATTCCAGAGGAACCTCTTTTCCCTTCACCGGCTCGCCTTTCACGCCGAGGATCGACTCACACCAAGGTGGCACGTGGCACAGCCCTGTGGGAAAGCCTCGTGGGAAAGCCTCGAGGGACAGCCTGGAGGGAAAGCCACAGATCCCTTGATCCACGTGACAGGAAGCGTGACACTACTGCTGCAGCTCGGGAGGAAAGCGCACGTGCATGCCCCCACTCGAGACGAGGCCTGACTCCCCTGGGGAGACTCAGAAGCACCCCAAGATCCATGGCAACACTGGAGAGGAATCCTCAGGTTCCTGCCCCGACTCCACACAAGGCCTGAAGCCCCGGCATGGACGGGAGAGGAATCCCGAGAGGTCCCCTAGCAACTCGCATGGGGACTGGCCTTTCGTTAGGCCACCAGAGCGGGTCCCTGAGGTCCCCGTCGTAACTCGAGAAGACCTGCCGCCACTCGAGAAAATCCAGGAGGTTCTCCCCTCCAGGCGAGATGAGGCCCATTTCCGCTGAGGCGTCTCGAGGCTGATCACACCTCACCTCTGGAACTTCGAAAGGGTCCTTCACACCCTTGGTGCAAATCAAGAAGTTCCCCGACCTAGCCGTCTCCACTCGAGAGGAATCACGAGGGTCCCGCCCACATCCAGAGGAACCCCGTTTCCGCCTCGTAGCTCGAGATGATGGATCCTTTCCCTGCTTCGTCGGGAAAGAGTTCCCGGCATTCCCGTCGCATCTCAAGAGGAGGCCCTCTCAACAGGAACGGCGAGAGGAACTCCAGGGTCGTGCCACCATTCCAAGAGTCCCCCAGATGTCTCAGTCCATTCCAGAGGAACCTCTTTTCCCTTCACCGGCTCGTCTTTCACGCCGAGGATCGACTCACACCAAGGTGGCACGTGGCACAGCCCTGTGGGAAAGCCTCGTGGGAAAGCCTCGAGGGACAGCCTGGAGGGAAAGCCACAGATCCCTTGATGCACGTGACAGGAAGCGTGACACTACTGCTGCAGCTCGGGAGGAAAGCGCACGTGCATGCCCCCACTCGAGACGAGGCCTGACTCCCCTGGGGAGACTCAGAAGCACCCCAAGATCCATGGCAACACTGGAGAGGAATCCTCAGGTTCCGGCCCCGACTCCACACAAGGACTGAGGCCCCGGCATGGACGGCAGAGGAATCCCGAGAGGTCCCCTAGCAACTCGCATGGGGACTGGCCTTTCCTGAGGCCACAAGAGTGGGTCCCTGAGGTCCCCGTCGTAACTCGAGAAGACCTGCCGAAACTCGAGAAAATCCAGGAGGTTCTCCCCTCCAGGCGAGATGAGGCCCATTTCCGCAGAGGCGTCTCGAGGCTGATCACACCTCCCCTCTGGAACTTCGAAGGGGTCCTTCACACCCTTGGTGCAAATCAAGAAGTTCCCCGACATACCCGTCTCCACTCGAGAGGAATCACGAGGGTCCCGCCCACATCCAGAGGAGCCCCGTTTCCGCCTCGTAGCTCGAGATGAGGGATCCTTTCCCTGCTTCGTCGGGAAAGAGTTCCCGGCGTTCCCGTCGCATCTCAAGAGGAGGCCCTCTCAACAGGAACGGCGAGAGGAACTCCAGGGTCGTGCCACCATTCCAGGAGTCCCCCAGATGTCTCAGTCCATTCCAGAGGAACCTCTTTTCCCTTCACCGGCTCGTCTTTCACGCCGAGGATCGACTCACACCAAGGTGGCACGTGGCACAGCCCTGTGGGAAAGCCTCGTGGGAAAGCCTCGAGGGACAGCCTCGAGGGAAAGCCACAGATCCCTTGATGCACGTGACAGGAAGCGTGACACTACTGATGCAGCTCGGGAGGAAAGCACACGTGCATGCCCCCACTCGAGACGAGGCCTGACTCCCCTGGGGAGACTCAGAAGCACCCCAAGATCCATGGCAACACTGGAGAGGAATCCTCAGGTTCCGGCCCCGACTCCACACAAGGACTGAGGCCCCGGCATGGACGGGAGAGGAATCCCGAGAGGTCCCCTAGCAACTCGCATGGGGACTGGCCTTTCCTGGGGCCACCAGAGCGGGTCCCTGAGGTCCCCGTCGTAACTCGAGAAGACCTGCCGCAACTCGAGAAAATCCAGGAGGTTCTCCCCTCCAGGCGAGATGAGGCCCATTTCCGCTGAGGCGTCTCGAGGCTGATCACACCTCCCTTCTGGAAATTCAAAAGGGTCCTTCACACCCTTGGTGCAAATCAAGAAGTTCCCCGACATACCCGTCTCCACTCGAGAGGAATCACGAGGGTCCCGCCCACATACAGAGGAGCCCCGTTTCCGCCTCGTAGCTCGAGATGAGGGATCCTTTCCCTGCTTCGTCGGGAAAGAGTTCCCGGCGTTCCCGTCGCATCTCAAGAGGAGGCCCTCTCAACAGGAACGGCGAGAGGAACTCCAGGGTCGTGCCACCATTCCAAGAGTCCCCCAGATGTCTCAGTCCATTCCAGAGGAACCTCTTTTCCCTTCACCGGCTCGTCTTTCACGCCGAGGATCGACTCACACCAAGGTGGCACGTGGCACAGCCCTGTGGGAAAGCCTCGTGGGAAAGCCTCGAGGGACAGCCTCGAGGGAAAGCCACAGATCCCTTGATCCACGTGACAGGAAGCGTGACACTACTGCTGCAGCTCGGGAGGAAAGCGCACGTGCATGCCCCCACACGAGACGAGGCCTGACTCCCCTGGGGAGACTCAGAAGCACCCCAAGATCCATGGCAACACTGGAGAGGAATCCTCAGGTTCCGGCCCCGACTCCACACAAGGACTGAGGCCCCGGCATGGACGGGAGAGGAATCCCGAGAGGTCCCCTAGCAACTCGCATGGGGACTGGCCTTTCCTGAGGCCACCAGAGCGGGTCCCTGAGGTCCCCGTCGTAACTCGAGAAGACCTGCCGCAACTCGAGAAAATCCAGGAGGTTCTCCCCTCCAGGCGAGATGAGGCCCATTTCCGCTGAGGCGTCTCGAGGCTGATCACACCTCACCTCTGGAACTTCGAAAGGGTCCTTCACACCCTTGGTGCAAATCAAGAAGTTCCCCGACCTAGCCGTCTCCACTCGAGAGGAATCACGAGGGTCCCGCCCACATCCAGAGGAACCCCGTTTCCGCCTCATAGCTCGAGATGAGGGATCCTTTCCCTGCTTCGTCGGGAAAGAGTTCCCGGCATTCCCGTCGCATCTCAAGAGGAGGCCCTCTCAACAGGAACGGCGAGAGGAACTCCAGGGTCGTGCCACCATTCCAAGAGTCCCCCAGATGTCTCAGTCCATTCCAGAGGAACCTCTTTTCCCTTCACCGGCTCGCCTTTCACGCCGAGGATCGACTCACACCAAGGTGGCACGTGGCAGAGCCCTGTGGGAAAGCCTCGTGGGAAAGCCTCGAGGGACAGCCTCGAGGGAAAGCCACAGATCCCTTGATCCACGTGACAGGAAGAGTGACACTTCTGCTGCAGCTCGGGAGGAAAGCGCACGTGCATGCCCCCACTCGAGACGAGGCCTGACTCCCGTGGGGAGACTCAGAAGCACCCCAAGATCCATGGCAACACTGGAGAGGAATCCTCAGGTTCCGGCCCCGACTCCACACAAGGACTGAGGCCCCGGCATGGACGGGAGAGGAATCCCGAGAGGTCCCCTAGCAACTCGCATGGGGACTGGCCTTTCCTGAGGCCACCAGAGCGGGTCCCTGAGGTCCCCGTCGTAACTCGAGAAGACCTGCCGCAACTCGAGAAAATCCAGGAGGTTCTCCCCTCCAGGCGAGATGAGGCCCATTTCCGCTGAGGCGTCTCGAGGCTGATCACACCTCCCCTCTGGAACTTCAAAAGGGTCCTTCACACCCTTGGTGCAAATCAAGAAGTTCCCCGACATACCCGTCTCCACTCGAGAGGAATCACGAGGGTCCCGCCCACATACAGAGGAGCCCCGTTTCCGCCTCGTAGCTCGAGATGAGGGATCCTTTCCCTGCTTCGTCGGGAAAGAGTTCCCGGCGTTCCCGTCGCATCTCAAGAGGAGGCCCTCTCAACAGGAACGGCGAGAGGAACTCCAGGGTCGTGCCACCATTCCAAGAGTCCCCCAGATGTCTCAGTCCATTCCAGAGGAACCTCTTTTCCCTTCACCGGCTCGTCTTTCACGCCGAGGATCGACTCACACCAAGGTGGCACGTGGCACAGCCCTGTGGGAAAGCCTCGTGGGAAAGCCTCGAGGGACAGCCTCGAGGGAAAGCCACAGATCCCTTGATCCACGTGACAGGAAGCGTGACACTACTGCTGCAGCTCGGGAGGAAAGCGCACGTGCATGCCCCCACTCGAGACGAGACCTGACTCTCCTGGGGAGACTCAGAAGCACCCCAAGATCCATGGCAACACTGGAGAGGAATCCTCAGGTTCCGGCAACGACACCACACAAGGACTGAGGCCCCGGCATGGACGGGAGAGGAATCCCGAGAGGTCCCCTAGCAACTCGCATGGGGACTGGCCTTTCCTGAGGCCACCAGAGCGGGTCCCTGAGGTCCCCGTCGTAACTCGAGAAGACCTGCCGCAACTCGAGAAAATCCAGGAGGTTCTCCCCTCCAGGCGAGATGAGGCCCATTTCCGCTGAGGCGTCTCGAGGCTGATCACACCTCCCCTCTGGAACTTCGAGAGGGGTCCTTCACACCCTTGGTGCAAATCAAGAAGTTCCCCGACATACCCGTCTCCACTCGAGAGGAATCACGAGGGTCACGCCCACATCCAGAGGAGCCCCGTTTCCGCCTCGTAGCTCGAGATGAGGGATCCTTTCCCTGCTTCGTCGGGAAAGAGTTCCCGGCGTTCCCGTCGCATCTCAAGAGGAGGCCCTCTCAACAGGAACGGCAAGAGGAACTCCAGGGTCGTGCCACCATTCCAAGAGTCCCCCAGATGTCTCAGTCCATTCCAGAGGAACCTCTTTTCCCTTCACCGGCTCGTCTTTCACGCCGAGGATCGACTCACACCAAGGTGGCACATGGCACAGCCCTGTGGGAAAGCCTCGTGGGAAAGCCTCGAGGGACAGCCTCGAGGGAAAGCCACAGATCCCTTGATGCACGTGACAGGAAGCGTGACACTACTGCTGCAGCTCGGGAGGAAAGCGCACGTGCATGCCCCCACTCGAGACGAGGCCTGACTCCCCTGGGGAGACTCAGAAGCACCCCAAGATCCATGGCAACACTGGAGAGGAATCCTCAGGTTCCGGCCCCGACTCCACACAAGGACTGAGGCCCCGGCATGGACGGGAGAGGAATCCCGAGAGGTCCCCTAGCAACTCGCATGGGGACTGGCCTTTCCTGAGGCCACCAGAGCGGGTCCCTGAGGTCCCCGTCGTAACTCGAGAAGACCTGCCGCAACTCGAGAAAATCCAGGAGGTTCTCCCCTCCAGGCGAGATGAGGCCCATTTCCGCTGAGGCGTCTCGAGGCTGATCACACCTCCCCTCTGGAACTTCGAAAGGGTCCTTCACACCCTTGGTGCAAATCAAGAAGTTCCCCGACATACCCGTCTCCACTCGAGAGGAATCACGAGGGTCCCGCCCACATCCAGAGGAGCCCCGTTTCCGCCTCGTAGCTCGAGATGAGGGATCCTTTCCCTGCTTCGTCGGGAAAGAGTTCCCGGCGTTCCCGTCGCATCTCAAGAGGAGGCCCTCTCAACAGGAACGGCGAGAGGAACTCCAGGGTCGTGCCACCATTCCAAGAGTCCCCCAGATGTCTCAGTCCATTCCACAGGAACCTCTTTTCCCTTCACCGGCTCGTCTTTCACGCCGAGGATCGACTCACACCAAGGTGGCACGTGGCACAGCCCTGTGGGAAAGCCTCGTGGGAAAGCCTCGAGGGACAGCCTCGAGGGAAAGCCACAGATCCCTTGATCCACGTGACAGGAAGCGTGACACTACTGCTGCAGCTCGGGAGGAAAGCGCACGTGCATGCCCCCACTAGAGACGAGGCCTGACTCCCCTGGGGAGACTCAGAAGCACCCCAAGATCCATGGCAACACTGGAGAGGAATCCTCAGGTTCCGGCCCCGACACCACACAAGGACTGAGGCCCCGGCATGGATGGGAGAGGAATCCCGAGAGGTCCCCTAGCAACTCGCATGGGGACTGGCCTTTCCTGAGGCCACCAGAGCGGGTCCCTGAGGTCCCCGTCGTAACTCGAGAAGACCTGCCGCAACTCGAGAAAATCCAGGAGGTTCTCCCCTCCAGGCGAGATGAGGCCCATTTCCGCTGAGGCGTCTCGAGGCTGATCACACCTCACCTCTGGAACTTCGAAAGGGTCCTTCACACCCTTGGTGCAAATCAAGAAGTTCCCCGACATACCCGTCTCCACTCGAGAGGAATCACGAGGGTCCCGCCCACATCCAGAGGAACCCCGTTTCCGCCTTGTAGCTCGAGATGAGGGATCCTTTCCCTGCTTCGTCGGGAAAGAGTTCCCGGCATTCCCGTCGCATCTCAAGAGGAGGCCCTCTCAACAGGAACGGCGAGAGGAACTCCAGGGTCGTGCCACCATTCCAAGAGTCCCCCAGATGTCTCAGTCCATTCCAGAGGAACCTCTTTTCTCTTCACCGGCTCGACTTTCACGACGAGGATCGACTCACAACAAGGTGGCACGTGGCACAGCCCTGTGCGAAAGCCTCGTGGGAAAGCCTCGAGGGACAGCCTGGAGGGAAAGCCACAGATCCCTTGATCCACGTGACAGGAAGCGTGACACTACTGCTGCAGCTCGGGAGGAAAGCGCACGTGCATGCCCCCACTCGAGACGAGGCCTGACTCCCCTGGGGAGACTCAGAAGCACCCCAAGTTCCATGGCAACACTGGAGAGGAATCCTCAGGTTCCGGCCCCGACTCCACACAAGGACTGAGGCCCCGGCATGGACGGGAGAGGAATCCCGAGAGGTCCCCTAGCAACTCGCATGGGGACTGGCCTTTCCTGAGGCCACCAGAGCGGGTCCCTGAGGTCCCCGTCGTAACTCGAGAAGACCTGCCGAAACTCGAGAAAATCCAGGAGGTTCTCCCCTCCAGGCGAGATGAGGCCCATTTCCGCTGAGGCGTCTCGAGGCTGATCACACCTCCCCTCTGGAACTTCGAAAGGGTCCTTCACACCCTTGGTGCAAATCAAGAAGTTCCCCGACATACCCGTCTCCACTCGAGAGGAATCACGAGGGTCCCGCCCACATCCAGAGGAGCCCCGTTTCCGCCTCGTAGCTCGAGATGAGGGATCCTTTCCCTGCTTCGTCAGGAAAGAGTTCCGGGCGTTCCCGTCGCATCTCAAGAGGAGGCCCTCTCAACAGGAACGGCGAGAGGAACTCCAGGGTCGTGCCACCATTCCAAGAGTCCCCCAGATGTCTCAGTCCATTCCAGAGGAACCTCTTTTCCCTTCACCGGCTCGTCTTTCACGCCGAGGATCGACACACACCAAGGTGGCACGTGGCACAGCCCTGTGGGAAAGCCTCTGGGAAAGACTCGAGGGACAGCCTGGAGGGAAAGCCACAGATCCCTTGATCCACGTGACAGGAAGCGTGACACTACTGCTGCAGCTCGGGAGGAAAGCGCACGTGCATGCCCCCACTCGAGACGAGGCCTGACTCCCCTGGGGAGACTCAGAAGCACCCCAAGATCCATGGCAACACTGGAGAGGAATCCTCAGGTTCCGGCCCCGACTCCACACAAGGACTGATGCCCCGGCATGGACGGGAGAGGAATCCCGAGAGGTCCCCTAGCAACTCGCATGGGGACTGGCCTTTCCTGAGGCCACCAGAGCGGGTCCCTGAGGTCCCCGTCGTAACTCGAGAAGACCTGCCGCAACTCGAGAAAATCCAGGAGGTTCACCCCTCCAGGCGAGATGAGGCCCATTTCCGCTGAGGCGTCTCGAGGCTGATCACACCTCACCTCTGGAACTTCGAAAGGGTCCTTCACACCCTTGGTGCAAATCAAGAAGTTCCCCGACATACCCGTCTCCTCTCGAGAGGAATCACGAGGGTCCCGCCCACATCCAGAGGAGCCCCGTTTCCGCCTCGTAGCTCGAGATGAGGGATTCTTTCCCTGCTTCGTCGGAAAAGAGTTCCCGGCGTTCCCGTCGCATCTCAAGAGGAGGCCCTCTCAACAGGAACGGCGAGAGGAACTCCAGGGTCGTGCCACCATTCCAAGAGTCCCCCAGATGTCTCAGTCCATTCCAGAGGAACCTCTTTTCCCTTCACCGGCTCGTCTTTCACGCCGAGGATCGACTCACACCAAGGTGGCACGTGGCACAGCCCTGTGGGAAAGCCTTGTGGGAAAGCCTCGAGGGACAGCCTCGAGGGAAAGCCTCAGATCCCTTGATCCACGTGACAGGAAGCGTGACACTACTGCTGCAGATCGGGAGGAAAGCGCACGTGCATGCCCCAACACGAGACGAGGCCTGACTACACTGGGGAGACTCAGAAGCACCCCAAGATCCATGGCAACACTGGAGAGGAATCCTCAGGTTCCGGCCCCGACTCCACACAAGGACTGAGGCCCCGGCATGGACGGGAGAGGAATCCCGAGAGGTCCCCTAGCAACTCGCATGGGGACTGGCCTTTTCTGAGGCCACCAGAGCGGGTCCCTGAGGTCCCCGTCGTAACACGAGAAGACCTGCCGAAACTCGAGAAAATCCAGGAGGTTCTCCCCTCCAGGCGAGATGAGGCCCATTTCCGCTGAGGCGTCTCGAGGCTGATCACACCTCACCTCTGGAACTTCGAAAGGGTCCTTCACACCCTTGGTGCAAATCAAGAAGTTCCCCGACATACCCGTCTCCACTCGAGAGGAATCACGAGGGTCCCGCCCACATCCAGAGGAGCCCCGTTTCCGCCTCGTAGCTCGAGATGAGGGATTCTTTCCCTGCTTCGTCGGAAAAGAGTTCCCGGCGTTCCCGTCGCATCTCAAGAGGAGGCCCTCTCAACAGGAACTGCGAGAGGAACTCCAGAGTCGTGCCACCATTCCAACAGTCCCCCAGATGTCTCAGTCCATTCCAGAGGAACCTCTTTTCCCTTCACCGGCTCGCCTTTCCCGCCGAGGATCGACTCACACCAAGGTGGCACGTGGCACAGCCCTGTGGGAAAGCCTCGTGGGAAAGCCTCGAGGGACAGCCTCGAGGGAAAGCCACAGATCCCTTGATCCACGTGACAGGAAGCGTGACACTACTGCTACAGCTCGGGATGAAAGCGCACGTGCATGCCCCCACTCGAGACGAGGCCTGACTCCCCTGGGGAGAGTCAGAAGCTCCCCAAGATCCATGGCAACACTGGAGAGGAATCCTCAGGTTCCGGCCCCGACTCCACACAAGGACTGAGGCCCCGGCATGGACGGGAGAGGAATCCCGAGAGGCCCCCTAGCAACTCGCATGGGGACTGGCCTTTCCTGAGGCCACCAGAGCGGGTCCCTGAGGTCCCCGTCGTAACTCGAGAAGACCTGCCGCAACTCGAGAAAATCCAGGAGCTTCTCCCCTCCAGGCGAGATGAGGCCCATTTCCGCTGAGGTGTCTCGAGGCTGATCACACCTCCCCTCTGGAACTTCGAAAGGGTCCTTCACACCCTTGGTGCAAATCAAGAAGTTCCCCGACATACCCGTCTCCACTCGAGAGGAATCACGAGGGTCCCGCCCACATCCAGAGGAGCCCCGTTTCCGCCTCGTAGCTCGAGATGAGGGATCCTTTCCCTGATTCGTCGGGAAAGAGTTCCCAGCTCTCCCGTCACATCTCAAGAGGAGGCCCTCTCAACAGGAACGGCGAGAGGAACTCCAGGGTCGTGCCACCATTCCAAGAGTCCCCCAGATGTCTCAGTCCATTCCAGAGGAACCTCTTTTCCCTTCACCGGCTCATCTTTCACGCCGAGGATCAACTCACACCAAGGTGGCACGTGGCACAGCCCTGTGGGAAAGCCTCGTGGGAAAGCCTCGAGGGACAGCCTGGAGGGAAAGCCACAGATCCCTTGATCCACGTGACAGGAAGCGTGACACTACTGCTGCAGCTCGGGAGGAAAGCGCACGTGCATGCCCCCACTCGAGACGAGGCCTGACTCCCCTGGGGAGACTCAGAAGCACCCCAAGATCCATGGCAACACTGGAGAGGAATCCTCAGGTTCCGGCCCCGACTCCACACAAGGACTGAGGCCCCGGCATGGACGGGAGATGAATCCCGAGAGGTCCCCTAGCAACTCACATGGGGACTGGCCTTTCCTGAGGCCACCAGAGCGGGTCCCTGAGGTCCCCGTCGTAACTCGAGAAGACCTGCCGAAACTCGAGAAAATCCAGGAGGTTCTCCCCTCCAGGCGAGATGAGGCCCATTTCCGCTGAGGCGTCTCGAGGCTGATCACACCTCCCCTCTGGAACTTCGAAAGGGTCCTTCACACCCTTGGTGCAAATCAAGAAGTTCCCCGACATACCCGTCTCCACTCGAGAGGAATCACGAGGGTCCCGCCCACATCCAGAGGAGCCCCGTTTCCGCCTCGTAGCTCGAGATGAGGGATCCTTTCCCTGCTTCGTCGGGAAAGAGTTCCCGGCCTTCCCGTCGCATCTCAAGAGGAGGCCCTCTCAACAGGAACGGCGAGAGGAACTCCAAGGTCGTGCCACCATTGCAAGAGTCCCACAGATGTCTCAGTCCATTCCAGAGGAACCTCTTTTCCCTTCACCGGCTCGTCTTTCACGCCGAGGATCGACTCACACCAAGGTGGCACGTGGCACAGCCCTGTCGGAAAGCCTCGTGGGAAAGCCTCGAGGGACAGCCTCGAGGGAAAGCCACAGATCCCTTGATCCACGTGACAGGAAGCGTGACACTACTGCTGCACCTCGGGAGGAAAGCGCACGTGCATGCCCCCACTCGAGACGAGGCCTGACTCCCCTGGGGAGACTCAGAAGCACCCCAAGATCCATAGCAACACTGGAGAGGAATCCTCAGGTTCCGGCCCCGACACCACACAAGGACTGAGGCCCCGGCATGGACGGGAGAGTAATCCCGAGAGGTCCCCTAGCAACTCGCATGGGGACTGGCCTTTCCTGAGGCCACCAGAGCGTGTCCCTGAGGTCCCCGTCGTAACTCGAGAAGACCTGCCGCAACTCGAGAAAATCCAGGAGGTTCTCCCCTCCAGGCGAGATGAGGCCCATTTCCGCTGAGGCGTCTCGAGGCTGATCACACCTCCCCTCTGGAACCTTGAAAGGGTCCTTCACACCCTTGGTGCAAATCAAGAAGTTCCCCGACATACCAGTCTCCACTCGAGAGGAATCACGATGGTCCCGCCCACATTCTGAGGAGCCCCGTTTCCGCCTCGTAGCTCGAGATGAGGGATCTTTCCCTGTTTCGTCGGGAAAGAGTTCCCGGCCTTCCCGTCGCATCTCAAGAGGAGGCCCTCTCAACAGGAACGGCGAGAGGAACTCCAGGGTCGTGCCACCATTCCAAGAGTCCCCCAGATGTCTCAGTCCATTCCAGAGGAACCTCCTTTCCCTTCACCGGCTCGTCTTTCACACCGAGGATCGACTCACACCAAGGGGGCACGTGGCACAGCCCTGTGGGAAAGCCCCGTGGGAAAGCCTCGAGGGACAGCCTCGAGGGAAAGCCACAGATCCCTTGATCCACGTGACAGGAAGCGTGACACTACTGCTGCAGCTCGGGAGGAAAGCGCACGTGCATGCCCCCACTCGAGACGAGGCCTGACTCCCCTGGGGAGACTCAGAAGCACCCCAAGATCCATGGCTACACTGGAGAGGAAGCCTCAGGTTCCGGCCCCGACACCACACAAGGACTGAGGCCCCGGCATGGATGGGAGAGGAATCACGAGAGGTCCCCTAGCAACTCGCATGGGGACTGGCCTTTCCTGAGGCCACCAGAGCGGGTCCCTGAGGTCCCCGTCGTAACTCGAGAAGACCTGCCGCAACTCGAGAAAATCCAGGAGGTTCTCCCCTCCAGGCGAGATGAGGCCCATTTCCGCTGAGGCGTCTCGAGGCTGATCACACCTCCCCTCTGGAACTTCGAAAGGGTCCTTCACACCCTTGGTGCAAATCAAGAAGTTCCCCGACATACCCGTCTCCACTCGAGAGGAATCACGAGGGTCCCGCCCACATCCAGAGGAGCCCCGTTTCCGCCTCGTAGCTCGAGATGAGGGATCCTTTCCCTGCTTCGTCAGGAAAGAGTTCCGGGCGTTCCCGTCGCATCTCAAGAGGAGGCCCTCTCAACAGGAACGGCGAGAGGAACTCCAGGGTCGTGCCACCATTCCAAGAGTCCCCCAGATGTCTCAGTCCATTCCAGAGGAACCTCTTTTCCCTTCACCGGCTCGTCTTTCACGCCGAGGATCGACACACACCAAGGTGGCACGTGGCACAGCCCTGTGGGAAAGCCTCTGGGAAAGACTCGAGGGACAGCCTGGAGGGAAAGCCACAGATCCCTTGATCCACGTGACAGGAAGCGTGACACTACTGCTGCAGCTCGGGAGGAAAGCGCACGTGCATGCCCCCACTCGAGACGAGGCCTGACTCCCCTGGGGAGACTCAGAAGCACCCCAAGATCCATGGCAACACTGGAGAGGAATCCTCAGGTTCCGGCCCCGACTCCACACAAGGACTGATGCCCCGGCATGGACGGGAGAGGAATCCCGAGAGGTCCCCTAGCAACTCGCATGGGGACTGGCCTTTCCTGAGGCCACCAGAGCGGGTCCCTGAGGTCCCCGTCGTAACTCGAGAAGACCTGCCGCAACTCGAGAAAATCCAGGAGGTTCACCCCTCCAGGCGAGATGAGGCCCATTTCCGCTGAGGCGTCTCGAGGCTGATCACACCTCACCTCTGGAACTTCGAAAGGGTCCTTCACACCCTTGGTGCAAATCAAGAAGTTCCCCGACATACCCGTCTCCTCTCGAGAGGAATCACGAGGGTCCCGCCCACATCCAGAGGAGCCCCGTTTCCGCCTCGTAGCTCGAGATGAGGGATTCTTTCCCTGCTTCGTCGGAAAAGAGTTCCCGGCGTTCCCGTCGCATCTCAAGAGGAGGCCCTCTCAACAGGAACGGCGAGAGGAACTCCAGGGTCGTGCCACCATTCCAAGAGTCCCCCAGATGTCTCAGTCCATTCCAGAGGAACCTCTTTTCCCTTCACCGGCTCGTCTTTCACGCCGAGGATCGACTCACACCAAGGTGGCACGTGGCACAGCCCTGTGGGAAAGCCTTGTGGGAAAGCCTCGAGGGACAGCCTCGAGGGAAAGCCTCAGATCCCTTGATCCACGTGACAGGAAGCGTGACACTACTGCTGCAGATCGGGAGGAAAGCGCACGTGCATGCCCCAACACGAGACGAGGCCTGACTACACTGGGGAGACTCAGAAGCACCCCAAGATCCATGGCAACACTGGAGAGGAATCCTCAGGTTCCGGCCCCGACTCCACACAAGGACTGAGGCCCCGGCATGGACGGGAGAGGAATCCCGAGAGGTCCCCTAGCAACTCGCACGGGGACTGGCCTTTTCTGAGGCCACCAGAGCGGGTCCCTGAGGTCCCCGTCGTAACACGAGAAGACCTGCCGAAACTCGAGAAAATCCAGGAGGTTCTCCCCTCCAGGCGAGATGAGGCCCATTTCCGCTGAGGCGTCTCGAGGCTGATCACACCTCACCTCTGGAACTTCGAAAGGGTCCTTCACACCCTTGGTGCAAATCAAGAAGTTCCCCGACATACCCGTCTCCACTCGAGAGGAATCACGAGGGTCCCGCCCACATCCAGAGGAGCCCCGTTTCCGCCTCGTAGATCGAGATGAGGGATCCTTTCCCTGCTTCGTCGGGAAAGAGTTCCCGGCGTTCCCGTCGCATCTCAAGAGGAGGCCCTCTCAACAGGAACGGCGAGAGGAACTCCAGAGTCGTGCCACCATTCCAACAGTCCCCCAGATGTCTCAGTCCATTCCAGAGGAACCTCTTTTCCCTTCACCGGCTCGCCTTTCCCGCCGAGGATCGACTCACACCAAGGTGGCACGTGGCACAGCCCTGTGGGAAAGCCTCGTGGGAAAGCCTCGAGGGACAGCCTCGAGGGAAAGCCACAGATCCCTTGATCCACGTGACAGGAAGCGTGACACTACTGCTGCAGCTCGGGATGAAAGCGCACGTGCATGCCCCCACTCGAGACGAGGCCTGACTCCCCTGGGGAGAGTCAGAAGCTCCCCAAGATCCATGGCAACACTGGAGAGGAATCCTCAGGTTCCGGCCCCGACTCCACACAAGGACTGAGGCCCCGGCATGGACGGGAGAGGAATCCCGAGAGGCCCCCTAGCAACTCGCATGGGGACTGGCCTTTCCTGAGGCCACCAGAGCGGGTCCCTGAGGTCCCCGTCGTAACTCGAGAAGACCTGCCGCAACTCGAGAAAATCCAGGAGCTTCTCCCCTCCAGGCGAGATGAGGCCCATTTCCGCTGAGGTGTCTCGAGGCTGATCACACCTCCCCTCTGGAACTTCGAAAGGGTCCTTCACACCCTTGGTGCAAATCAAGAAGTTCCCCGACATACCCGTCTCCACTCGAGAGGAATCACGAGGGTCCCGCCCACATCCAGAGGAGCCCCGTTTCCGCCTCGTAGCTCGAGATGAGGGATCCTTTCCCTGCTTCGTCGGGAAAGAGTTCCCAGCTCTCCCGTCACATCTCAAGAGGAGGCCCTCTCAACAGGAACGGCGAGAGGAACTCCAGGGTCGTGCCACCATTCCAAGAGTCCCCCAGATGTCTCAGTCCATTCCAGAGGAACCTCTTTTCCCTTCACCGGCTCATCTTTCACGCCGAGGATCAACTCACACCAAGGTGGCACGTGGCACAGCCCTGTGGGAAAGCCTCGTGGGAAAGCCTCGAGGGACAGCCTGGAGGGAAAGCCACAGATCCCTTGATCCACGTGACAGGAAGCGTGACACTACTGCTGCAGCTCGGGAGGAAAGCGCACGTGCATGCCCCCACTCGAGACGAGGCCTGACTCCCCTGGGGAGACTCAGAAGCACCCCAAGATCCATGGCAACACTGGAGAGGAATCCTCAGGTTCCGGCCCCGACTCCACACAAGGACTGAGGCCCCGGCATGGACGGGAGATGAATCCCGAGAGGTCCCCTAGCAACTCACATGGGGACTGGCCTTTCCTGAGGCCACCAGAGCGGGTCCCTGAGGTCCCCGTCGTAACTCGAGAAGACCTGCCGAAACTCGAGAAAATCCAGGAGGTTCTCCCCTCCAGGCGAGATGAGGCCCATTTCCGCTGAGGCGTCTCGAGGCTGATCACACCTCCCCTCTGGAACTTCGAAAGGGTCCTTCACACCCTTGGTGCAAATCAAGAAGTTCCCCGACATACCCGTCTCCACTCGAGAGGAATCACGAGGGTCCCGCCCACATCCAGAGGAGCCCCGTTTCCGCCTCGTAGCTCGAGATGAGGGATCCTTTCCCTGCTTCGTCGGGAAAGAGTTCCCGGCCTTCCCGTCGCATCTCAAGAGGAGGCCCTCTCAACAGGAACGGCGAGAGGAACTCCAAGGTCGTGCCACCATTGCAAGAGTCCCACAGATGTCTCAGTCCATTCCAGAGGAACCTCTTTTCCCTTCACCGGCTCGTCTTTCACGCCGAGGATCGACTCACACCAAGGTGGCACGTGGCACAGCCCTGTGGGAAAGCCTCGTGGGAAAGCCTCGAGGGACAGCCTCGAGGGAAAGCCACAGATCCCTTGATCCACGTGACAGGAAGCGTGACACTACTGCTGCACCTCGGGAGGAAAGCGCACGTGCATGCCCCCACTCGAGACGAGGCCTGACTCCCCTGGGGAGACTCAGAAGCACCCCAAGATCCATAGCAACACTGGAGAGGAATCCTCAGGTTCCGGCCCCGACACCACACAAGGACTGAGGCCCCGGCATGGACGGGAGAGTAATCCCGAGAGGTCCCCTAGCAACTCGCATGGGGACTGGCCTTTCCTGAGGCCACCAGAGCGTGTCCCTGAGGTCCCCGTCGTAACTCGAGAAGACCTGCCGCAACTCGAGAAAATCCAGGAGGTTCTCCCCTCCAGGCGAGATGAGGCCCATTTCCGCTGAGGCGTCTCGAGGCTGATCACACCTCCCCTCTGGAACCTTGAAAGGGTCCTTCACACCCTTGGTGCAAATCAAGAAGTTCCCCGACATACCAGTCTCCACTCGAGAGGAATCACGATGGTCCCGCCCACATTCTGAGGAGCCCCGTTTCCGCCTCGTAGCTCGAGATGAGGGATCTTTCCCTGTTTCGTCGGGAAAGAGTTCCCGGCCTTCCCGTCGCATCTCAAGAGGAGGCCCTCTCAACAGGAACGGCGAGAGGAACTCCAGGGTCGTGCCACCATTCCAAGAGTCCCCCAGATGTCTCAGTCCATTCCAGAGGAACCTCCTTTCCCTTCACCGGCTCGTCTTTCACACCGAGGATCGACTCACACCAAGGGGGCACGTGGCACAGCCCTGTGGGAAAGCCCCGTGGGAAAGCCTCGAGGGACAGCCTCGAGGGAAAGCCACAGATCCCTTGATCCACGTGACAGGAAGCGTGACACTACTGCTGCAGCTCGGGAGGAAAGCGCACGTGCATGCCCCCACTCGAGACGAGGCCTGACTCCCCTGGGGAGACTCAGAAGCACCCCAAGATCCATGGCTACACTGGAGAGGAAGCCTCAGGTTCCGGCACCGACTCCACACAAGGACTGAGGCCCCGGCATGGATGGGAGAGGAATCACGAGAGGTCCCCTAGCAACTCGCATGGGGACTGGCCTTTCCTGAGGCCACCAGAGCGGGTCCCTGAGGTCCCCGTCGTAACTCGAGAAGACCTGCCGCAACTCGAGAAAATCCAGGAGGTTCTCCCCTCCACGCGAGATGAGGCCCATTTCCGCTGAGGCGTCTCGAGGCTGATCACACCTCACCTCTGGAACTTCGAAAGGGTCCTTCACACCCTTGGTGCAAATCAAGAAGTTCCCCGACATACCCGTCTCCACTCGAGAGGAATCACGAGGGTCCCGCCCACATCCAGAGGAGCCCCGTTTCCGCCTCGTAGCTCGAGATGAGGGATCCTTTTCCTGCTTCGTCGGGAAAGAGTTCCCGGCGTTCCCGTCGCATCTCAAGAGGAGGCCCTCTCAACAGGAACGGCGAGAGGAACTCCAGGGTCGTGCCACCATTCCAAGAGTCCCCCAGATGTCTCAGTCCATTCCAGAGGAACCTCTTTTCCCTTCACCGGCTCGTCTTTCACGCCGAGGATCGACTCACACCAAGGTGGCACGTGGCACAGCCCTGTGGGAAAGCCTTGTGGGAAAGCCTCGAGGGACAGCCTCGAGGGAAAGCCTCAGATCCCTTGATCCACGTGACAGGAAGCGTGACACTACTGCTGCAGATCGGGAGGAAAGCGCATGTGCATGCCCCAACACGAGACGAGGCCTGACTACACTGGGGAGACTCAGAAGCACCCCAAGATCCATGGCAACACTGGAGAGGAATCCTCAGGTTCCGGCCCCGACTCCACACAAGGACTGAGGCCCCGGCATGGACGGGAGAGGAATCCCGAGAGGTCCCCTAGCAACTCGCATGGGGACTGGCCTTTTCTGAGGCCACCAGAGCGGGTCCCTGAGGTCCCCGTCGTAACACGAGAAGACCTGCCGAAACTCGAGAAAATCCAGGAGGTTCTCCCCTCCAGGCGAGATGAGGCCCATTTCCGCTGAGGCGTCTCGAGGCTGATCACACCTCACCTCTGGAACTTCGAAAGGGTCCTTCACACCCTTGGTGCAAATCAAGAAGTTCCCCGACATACCCGTCTCCACTCGAGAGGAATCACGAGGGTCCCGCCCACATCCAGAGGAGCCCCGTTTCCGCCTCGTAGCTCGAGATGAGGGATCCTTTCCCTGCTTCGTCGGGAAAGAGTTCCCGGCGTTCCCGTCGCATCTCAAGAGGAGGCCCTCTCAACAGGAACGGCGAGAGGAACTCCAGAGTCGTGCCACCATTCCAACAGTCCCCCAGATGTCTCAGTCTATTCCAGAGGAACCTCTTTTCCCTTCAACGGCTCGCCTTTCCCGCCGAGGATCGACTCACACCAAGGTGGCACGTGGCACAGCCCTGTGGGAAAGCCTCGTGGGAAAGCCTCGAGGGACAGCCTCGAGGGAAAGCCACAGATCCCTTGATCCACGTGACAGGAAGCGTGACACTACTGCTGCAGCTCGGGATGAAAGCGCACGTGCATGCCCCCACTCGAGACGAGGCCTGACTCCCCTGGGGAGACTCAGAAGCTCCCCAAGATCCATGGCAACACTGGAGAGGAATCCTCAGGTTCCGGCCCCGACTCCACACAAGGACTGAGGCCCCGGCATGGACGGGAGAGGAATCCCGAGAGGCCCCCTAGCAACTCGCATGGGGACTGGCCTTTCCTGAGGCCACCAGAGCGGGTCCCTGAGGTCCCCGTCGTAACTCGAGAAGACCTGCCGCATCTCGAGAAAATCCAGGAGCTTCTCCCCTCCAGGCGAGATGAGGCCCATTTCCGCTGAGGCGTCTCGAGGCTGATCACACCTCCCCTCTGGAACTTCGAAAGGGTCCTTCACACCCTTGGTGCAAATCAAGAAGTTCCCCGACCTAGCCGTCTCCACTCGAGAGGAATCACGAGGGTCCCGCCCACATCCAGAGGAGCCCCGTTTCCGCCTCGTAGCTCGAGATGAGGGATCCTTTCCCTGCTTCGTCGGGAAAGAGTTCCCAGCTCTCCCGTCACATCTCAAGAGGAGGCCCTCTCAACAGGAACGGCGAGAGGAACTCCAGGGTCGTGCCACCATTCCAAGAGTCCCCCAGATGTCTCAGTCCATTCCAGAGGAACCTCTTTTCCCTTCACCGGCTCGTCTATCACGTCGAGGATCGACTCACACCAAGGTGGCACGTGGCACAGCCCTGTGGGAAAGCCTCGTGGGAAAGCCTCGAGGGACAGCCTCGAGGGAAAGCCACAGATCCCTTGATCCACGTGACAGGAAGCGTGACACTACTGCTGCAGCTCGGGAGGAAAGCGCACGTGCATGCCCCAACTCGAGACGAGGCCTGACTCCCCTGGGGAGACTCAGAAGCACCCCAAGATCCATGGCAACACTGGAGACGAATCCTCAGGTTCCGGCCCCGACTCCACACAAGGACTGAGGCCCCGGCATGGACGGGAGAGGAATCCCGAGAGGTCCCCTAGCAACTCGCATGGGGACTGGCCTTTCCTGAGGCCACCAGAGTGGGTCCCTGAGGTCCCCGTCGTAACTCGAGAAGACCTGCCGCAACTCGAGAAAATCCAGGAGGTTCTCCCCTCCAGGCGAGATGAGGCCCATTTCCGCTGAGGCGTCTCGAGGCGGATCACACCTCCCCTCTGGAACTTCGCAAGGGTCCTTCACAGCCTTGGTGCAAATCAAGAAGTTCCCCGACATACCCGTCTCCACTCGAGAGGAATCACGAGGGTCCCGCCCACATCCAGAGGAGCCCCGTTTCCGCCTCGTAGCTCGAGATGAGGGATCCTTTCCCTGTTTCTTCGGGAAAGATTTCCCGGCGTTCCCGTCGCATCTCAAGAGGAGGCCCTCTCAACAGGAACGGCGAGAGGAACTCCAGGGTCGTGCCACCATTCCAAGAGTCCCCCAGATGTCTCAGTCCATTCCAGAGGAACCTCTTTTCCCTTCACGGGCTCGTCTTTCACGCCGAGGATCGACTCACAACAAGGTGGCATGTGGCACAGCCCTGTGGGAAAGCCTCGTGGGAAAGCCTCGAGGGACAGCCTCGAGGGAAAGCCACAGATCCCTTGATCCACGTGACAGGAAGCGTGACACTACTGCTGCAGCTCGGGAGGAAAGCGCACGTGCATGCCCCCACTCGAGACGAGGCCTGACTCCCCTGGGGAGACTCAGAAGCACCCCAAGATCCATGGCAACACTGGAGAGGAATCCTCAGGTTCCGGCCCCGACTCCACACAAGGACTGAGGCCCCGGCATGGACGGGAGAGGAATCCCGAGAGGTCCCCTAGCAACTCGCATGGGGACTGGCCTTTCCTGAGGCCACCAGAGAGGGTCCCTGAGGTCCCCGTCGTAACTCGAGAAGACCTGCCGCAACTCGAGAAAATCCAGGAGGTTCTCCCCTCCAGGCGAGATGAGGGCCATTTCTGCTGAGGCGTCTCGAGGCTGATCACATCTCACCTCTAGAACTTCGAAAGGCACCTTCACACCCTTGGTGCAAATCAAGAAGGTACCCGACATAGCCGTCTCCCCTCGAGAGGAATCACGAGGGTCCCGCCCACATCCAGAGTAGCCCCGTTTCCGCCTCGTAGCTCGAGATGAGGGATTCTTTCCCTGTTTCGTCGGGAAAGAGTTCCCGGCGTTCCCGTCGCAACTCAAGAGGAGGCCCTCTCAACAGGAACGGCGAAAGGAACTCCAGGGTCGTGCCACCATTCCAAGAGTCCCCCAGATGTCTCAGTCCATTCCAGAGGAACCTCTTTTCCCTTCACCGGCTCGTCTTTCACGCCGAGGATCGACTCACACCAAGGTGGCACGTGGCACAGCCCTGTGGGAAAGCCTCGTGGGAAAGCCTCCAGGGACAGCCTCGAGGGAAAGCCACAGATCCCTTGATCCACGTGACAGGAAGCGTGACACTACTGCTGCAGCTCGGGAGGAAAGTGCACGTGCATGCCCCCACTCGAGACGAGGCCTGACTCCCCTGGGGAGACTCAGAAGCACCCCAAGATCCATGGCAACACTGGAGAGGAATCCTCAGGTTCTGGCCCCGACTCCACACAAGGACTGAGGCCCCGGCATGGACGGGAGAGGAATCCCGAGAGGTCCCCTAGCAACTCGCATGGGGACTGGCCTTTCCTGAGGCCACAAGACCGGGTCCCTGAGGTCCCCGTCGTAACTCGAGAAGACCTGCCACAACTCGAGAAAATCCAGGAGGTTCTCCCCTCCAGGCGAGATGAGGCCCATTTCCGCTGAGGCGTCTCGAGGCTAATCACACCTCACCTCTGGAACTTCGAAAGGGTCCTTCACACCCTTGGTGCAAATCAAGAAGTTCCCCGACATACCCGTCTCCACTCGAGAGGAATCACGAGGGTCCCGCCCACATCCAGAGGAGCCCCGTTTCCGCCTCGTATCTCGAGATGAGGGATCCTTTCCCTGCTTCTTCGGGAAAGATTTCCCGGCTTTCCCGTCGCATCTCAAGAGGAGGCCCTCTCAACAGGAACGGCGAGAGGAACTCCAGGGTCGTGCCACCATTCCAAGAGTCCCCCAGATGTCTCAGTCCATTCCAGAGGAACCTCTTTTCCCTTCACCGGCTCGTCTTTCACGCCGAGGATCGACTAACACCAAGGTGGCACGTGGCACAGCCCTGTGGGAAAGCCTCGTGGGAAAGCCTCGAGGGACAGCCTCGAGGGAAAGCCACAGATCCCTTGATCCACGTGACAGGAAGCGTGACACTACTGCTGCAGCTCGGGAGGAAAGCGCACGTGCATGCCCCCACTCGAGACGAGGCCTGACTCCCCTGGGGAGACTCAGAAGCACCCCAAGATCCATGGCAACACTGGAGAGGAATCCTCAGGTTCCGGCCCCGACTCCACACAAGGACTGAGGCCCCGGCATGGACGGGAGAGGAATCCCGAGAGGTCCCCTAGCAACTCGCATGGGGACTGGCCTTTCCTGAGGCCACCAGAGCGGGTCCCTGAGGTCCCCGTCGTAACTCGAGAAGACCTGCCGCAACTCGAGAAAATCCAGGAGGTTCTCCCCTCCAGGCGAGATGAGGCCCATTTCCGCTGAGGCGTCTCGAGGCTGATCACACCTCACCTCTGGAACTTCGAAAGGGTCCTTCACACCCTTGGTGCAAATCAAGAAGTTCCCCGACATACCCGTCTCCACTCGAGGGGAATCACGAGGGTCCCGCCCACATCCAGAGGAGCCCCGTTTCCGCCTCGTAGCTCGAGATGAGGGATCCTTTCCCTGCATCGTCGGGAAAGAGTTCCCGGCGTTTCCGTCGCATCTCAAGAGGAGGCCCTCTCAACAGGAACGGCGAGAGGAACTCCAGGGTCGTGCCACCATTCCACGAGTCCCCCAGATGTCTCAGTCCATTCCAGAGGAACCTCTTTTCCCTTCACCGGCTCGTCTTTCACGCCGAGGATCGACTCCCACCAAGGTGGAACGTGGCCCAGCCCTATGGGTAAGCCTCGAGGGAAAGCCTCGAGGGACAGCCTCGAGGGAAAGCCACAGATCCCTTGATCCACGTGACAGGAAGCGTGACACTACTGCTGCAGCTCGGGAGGAATGCGCACGTGCATGCCCCCACTCGAGAGGATGCCCGACTCTACTGGGGAGATTCAGAAGCACCCCAAGATCCATGGCAACACCTGAGAGGAATCCTCAGGTTCCGGCCCCGACACCACACAAGGACTGAGGCCCCGGCACGGACGGGAGAGGAATACCGAGAGGTCCCCTAGCCACGCGCATGGGGACTGGCCTTTCCTGAGGCCAAGAGAGCGGGTCCCTGAGGTCCCATTCGTAACTCGGGAAGACCTGCCGCAACTCGAGAAAATCCAGGAGGTTCTCCCCTCCAGGCGAGATGAGGCCCATTTCCGCTGAGGCGTCTCGAGGCTGATCACACCTCACCTCTAGAACTTCGAAAGGGTACTTCACACCCTTGGTGCAAATGAAGAAGTTCCCTGACATACCCGTCTCCACCCGAGAGGAATCACGAGGGTCCCGCCGACATCCAGAGGAGCCCCGTTTCCGCATCATAGCTCGAGATGAGGGATCCTTTCCCTGCTTCGTCGGGAAAGAGTTCCCGGCGTTCCCGTCGTATCTCAAGGGGAGGCCCTCTCAACAGGAACGGCGAGAGGAACTCCAGGGTCGTGCCACCATTCCAAGAGTCCCCCAGATGTCTCAGTCCATTCCAGAGGAACCTCTTTTCCCTTCACCGGCTCGTCTTTCACACCGAGGATCGACTCCCACCAAGGTGGCACGTGGCACAGCCCTGTAGAAAGCCCCGTGGGAAAGCCTCGAGGGACAGCCTCGGGGGAAACCACAGATCCCGTGATCCACGTGACAGGAAGCGTGACACTACTGCTGCAGCTCGGGAGGAAAGCGCACGTGCATGCCCCCACTCGAGACGAGGCCTGACTCCCCTGGGGAGACTCAGAAGCACCCCAAGATCCATGGCAACACTGGAGAGGAATCCTCAGGTTCCGGCCCCGACTCCACACAAGGACTGAGGCCCCGGCATGGACGGGAGAGGAATCCCGAGAGGTCCCCTAGCAACTCGCATGGGGACTGGCCTTTCCTGAGGCCACCAGAGGGGGTCCCTGAGGTCCCCGTCGTAACTCGAGAAGACCTGCCGCAACTCGAGAAAATCCAGGAGGTTCTCCCCTCCAGGCGAGATGAGGCCCATTTCCGCTGAGGCGTCTCGAGTCTGATCACACGTCACCTCTGGAAGTTCGAAAGGGTCCTTCACACCCGTGGTGCAAATCAAGAAGTTCCCCGACATAGCCGGCTCCACTCGAAAGGAAACACGAGGGTCCCGTCCACATCCAGAGGAGCCCCGTTTCCGCCTCGTAGCTCGAGATGAGGGATCCTTTCCCTGCTTCGTCGGGAAAGAGTTCCCGGCGTTCCCGTCGCATCTCAAGGGGAGGCCCTCTCAACAGGAACGGCAAGAGGAACTCCAGGGTCGTGCCACCGTTCCAAGAGTCCCCCAGATGTCTCAGTCCATTCCAGAGGAACCTCTTTTCCGTTCACCGGCTCGTCTTTCACGCCGAGGATCGACTCACACCAAGGTGGCACGTGGCACAGCCCTGTGGGAAAGCCTCGTGGGAAAGCCTCGAGTGACAGCCTCGAGGGAAAGCCACAGATCCCTTGATCCAGATTACAGGAAGCGTGACACTACTGCTGCAGCTCGGGAGGAAAGTGCACGTGTTGCCCCCACTCGAGATGAGGCCTGACTCCCCTGGGGAGACTCAGAAGCACCCCAAGATCCATGGCAACACTGGAGAGGTATCCTAAGGATCCGTACCGACTCCACACAAGGTCTTATGCCCCGGCATGTTCGAGAGAGGAATCCCGAGATGCCCCCTAGCAACTCGCATGGGGACTGGCCTTTCCTGAGGCCACCAGAGCGGGTCCCTGGGGTACCCGTCGTAACTCGAGAAGACCTGCCACAACTCGAGAAAATCCAGGAGGTTCTCCCCTCCAGGCGAGATGAGGCCCATTTCCGCTGAGGCGTCTCGAGGCTGATAACACCTCACCTCTGGAACTTCGAAAGGGTCCTTCACACCCTTGGTGCAAATCCAGAAGTTCCCCGACATACACGTCTCCACTCGAGAGGAATCACGAGGGTCCGGCCCACATCCAGAGGAGCCCCGTTTCCGCCTCGTAGCTCGAGATGAGGGATCCTTTCCCTGCTTCGTCGGGAAAGAGTTCCCGGCGTTCCCGTCGCATCTCAAGAGGAGGCCCTCTCAACAGGAACGGCGAGAGGAACTCCAGGGTCGTGCCACCATTCCAAGAGTCCCCCAGATGTCTCAGTCCATTCCAGAGGAACCTCTTTTCCCTTCACCGGCTCGTCTTTCACGCCGAGGATCGACTCCCAAGAAGGTGGAACGTGGCACAGCCCTGTGGGTTAGCCTCGCGGGAAAGTCTCGGGGGACAGCCTCGAGGGAAAGCCTCAGATCCCTTGATCCACGTGACAGGAAGCGTGACACTACTGCTGCAGCTCGGGAGGAAAGCACACGTGCATGCCCCCAATCGAGACGAGGCCTGACTCCCCTGGGGAGACTCAGAAGCACCCCAAGATCCATGGCAACACTGGAGAGGAATCCTCAGGTTCCGGCCCCGAATCAACACAAGGACTGAGGCCCCGGCATGGACGGGAGAGAAATCCCGAGAGGTCCCCTAGCAACTCGCATGGGGACAGGCTTTTCCTCAGGCTACCAGAGTGGGTCCCTGAGGTCCCCGTCATAACTCGAGAAGACCTGCCGCAACTCGAGAAAATCCAGGAGGTTCTCCCCTCCAGGCGAGATGAGGCCCATTTCCGCTGAGGCGTCTCGAGACTGATCACACCTCACCTCTCAACTTCGAAAGGGTCCTTCACACCCTTGGTGCAAATCAAGAAGTTCCCCGACATACCCGTCTCCACTCGAGAGGAAACACGAGGGTCCCGCCCACATCCAGAGGAGCCCCTTTCCGCCTCGTAGCTCGAGATGAGGGATCCTTTCCCTGCTTCGTCGGGAAAGAGTTCCCGGCGTTCCCGTTGCATCTCAAGAGGAGGCCCTCTCAACAGGAAGGGCGAGAGGAACTCCAGGGTCGTGCCACCATTCCAAGAGTCCCCCAGATGTCTCAGTCCATTGCAGAGGAACCTCTTTTCCCTTCACCGGCTCGTCTTTCACGCCGAGGATCGACTCCCACCAAGGTGGCACGTGGCATAGCCCTGTGGGAAAGCCTCGTGGGAAAGCCTCAAGGGACAGCCTCGAGGGAAAGCCACAGATCCCTTGATCCACGTGACAGGCAGCGTTACACTACTGCTGCAGCTCGGGAGGAAATCGCACGTGCATGCCCCCACTCGAGACGATGCCTGACTCCCCAGGGGAGACTGAGAAGCACCCCAAGATCCATGGCAACACTGGAGAGGAATCCTCAGGTTCCGGCCCCGACTCCACAGAAGGTCTTAAGCCCCGACATGGACGGGAGAGGGATCCCTAGACGGCCCCTAGCAACTCGCATGGGGACTGGCCTTTCCTGAGGCCACCAGAGCGGGTCCCTGAGCTCCCCGTCGTAACTCGAGAAGACCTGCTGGAACTCGAGAAAATCCAGGAGGTTCTCCCCTCCAGGCGAGATGAGGCCCATTTCCTCTGAGGCGTCTCGAGGCTGATCACACCTCACCTCTGGAACTTCGAAAGGGTCCTTCACACCCTTGGTGCAAATCAAGAAGTTCCCCGACATACCCGTCTCCACTCGAGAGGAATCACGAGGGTCCCGCCCACATCCAGAGGAGCCCCGTTTCCGCCTCGTAGCTCGAGATGAGGGATCCTTTCCCTGCTTCGTCGGGAAAGAGTTCCCGGCGTTCCCGTCGCATCTCAAGAGGAGGCCCTCTCAACAGGAACGGCGAGAGGAACTCCAGGGTCGTGCCACCATTCCAAGAGTCCCCCAGATGTCTCAGTCCATTCCAGAGGAACCTCTTTTCCCTTCACCGGCTCGTCTTTCACGCCGAGGATCGACTCACACCAGGGTGGCACGTGGCAGAGCCCTGTGGGAAAGCCTCCTGGTAAAGCCTCGAGGGACAGCCTCGAGGGAAAGCCACAGATCCCTTGATTCACGTGACAGGAAGCGTGACACTACTGCTGCAACTCGGGAGGAAAGCGCACGTGCATGCCCCCACTCGAGACACCGCCTGACTCCCCTGGGGAGACTCAGAAGCTCCCCAAGATCCATGGCAACACTGGAGAGGAATCCTCACGTTTCGGCCCCGATTCCACACAAGGACTGAGGCTCCGGCATGGACGGGAGAGGAATCCCGAGAGGTCCCCTAGCAACTCGCATGGGGACTGGCCTTTCCTGAGGCCACCAGGGTTGGTCCCTGAGGTCCCCGTCGTAACTCGAGAAGATCTGCCGCAACTCGAGAAAATCCAGGAGGTTCTCCCCTCCAGGCGAGATGAGGCCCATTTCCGCTGAGGCGTCTCGAGGCTGATCACACCTCACCTCTGGAACTTCGAAAGGCTCCTTCACACCCTTGGTGCAAATCAAGAAGTTCCCCGACATACCCGTCTCCAGTCGAGGGGAATCACGAGGGTCCCGCCCACATCCAGAGGAGCCCCTTTTCGGCCTCGTAGCTCGAGATGAGGGATCCTTTCCCTGCTTCGTCGGGAAAGAGTTCCCGGCGTTCCCGTCGCATCTCAAGAGGAGGCCCTCTCAACAGGAACGGCGAGAGGAACTCCAGGGTCGTGCCACCATTCCAAGAGTCCCCCAGATGTCTCAGTCCATTCCAGAGGAACCTCTTTTCCCTTCACCGGCTCGTCTTTCACGCCGAGGATCGACTCACACCAAGGTGGCACGTGGCACAGCCCTGTGGGAAAGCCTCGTGGGAAAGCCTCGAGGGACAGCCTCGAGGGAAAGCCACAGATCCCTTGATCCACGTGACAGGAAGCGTGACACTACTGCTGCAGCACGGGAGGAAAGCGCACGTGCATGCCCCCACACGAGACGAGGCCTGACATCCCTGGGGAGACTCAGAAGCACCCCAAGATCCATGGCAACACTGGAGAGGAATCCTCAGGTTCCGGCCCCGACTCCACACAAGGACTGAGGCCCCGGCATGGACGGGAGAGGAATCCCGAGAGGTCCCCTAGCAACTCGCATGGGGACTGGCCTTTCCTGAGGCCACCAGAGCGGGTCCCTGAGGTCCCCGTCGTAACTCGAGAAGACCTGCTGCAACTCGAGAAAATCCAGGAGGTTCTCCCCTCCAGGCGAGATGAGGCCCATTTCCGCTGAGGCGTCTCGAGGCTGATCACACCTCACCTCTGGAACTTCGAAAGGGTCCTTCCCACCCTTGGTGCAAATCAGGAAGTTCCCCGACATACCCGTCTCCACTCGAGAGGAATCACGAGGGTCCCGCCCACATCCAGAGGAGCCCCGTTTCCGCCTCGTAGCTCGAGATGAGGGATCCTTTCCCTGCTTCGTCGGGAAAGAGTTCCCGGCGTTCCCGTCGCATCTCAAGAGGAGGCCCTCTCAACAGGAACGGCGAGAGGAACTCCAGGGTCGTGCCACCATTCCAAGAGTCCCCCATATGTCTCAGTCCATTCCAGAGGAACCTCTTTTCCTTTCACCAGCTCGTCTTTCACGCCGAGGATCGACCCCCACCAAGGTGGCACGTGGCACAGCCCTATGGGGAAGCCTCGTGGGAAAGCCTCGAGGGACAGCCTCGAGGGAATGCCACAGATCCCTTGATCCACGTGACAGGAAGCGTGACACTACTGCTGCAGCTCGGGAGGAAAGCGCACGTGCATGCCCCCACTCGAGACGAGGCCTGACTCGCCTGGGGAGACTCAGAAGCAGCCCAAGATCCATGGCAACACTGGAGAGGAATCCTCAGGTTCCAGCCCCGACTCCACACAAGGACTGAGGCCCCGGCATGGACGGGAGAGAAATCCCGAGAGGTCCCCTAGCAACTCGCATGGGGACTGGCCTTTCCTGAGTCCACCAGAGCGGGTCCCTGAGGTCCCCGTCGTAACTCGAGAAGACCTGCCACAACTCGAGAAAATCCAGGAGGTTCTCCCCTCCAGGCGAGATGAGGCCCATTTCCGCTGAGGCGTCTCGAGACTGATCACACCTCACCTCTGGAACTTCGAAAGGGTCCTTCACACCCTTAGTGCAAATCAAGAAGTTCCCCGACATACCCGTCTCCACTCCAGAGGAAACACGAGGGTCCCGCCCACATCCAGAGGAGCCCCGTTTCCGCCTTGTAGCTCGAGGTGAGGGATCCTTTCCCTGCTTCGCCTGGAAAGAATTCCCGGCGTTCCCGTCGCATCTCAAGAGGAGGCCCTCTCAACAAAAACGGCGAGAGGAACTCCAGGGTCGTGCCACCATTCCAAGAGTCCCCCAGATGTCTCAGTCCATTCCAGAGGAACCTCTTTTCCCTTCACCAGCTGGTCTTTCACGCCGAGGATCGACTCCCACCAAGGTGGCACGTGGCACAGCCCTCTGGGAAAGCCTCGTGGGAAAGCCTCGAGGGACAGCCTCGAGGGAATGCCACAGATCCTTTGATCCACGTGACAGGAAGCGTGACACTACTGCTGCAGCTCAGGAGGAAAGCGCACGTGCATACCCCCACTCGAGACGGAGCCTGACTCCCCTGGGGAGACTCAGAGGCACCCCAAGATCCATGTCAACACTGGAGAGGAATGCTCAGGTTCCGGCCCCGATTCCACACAAGGTCTTAGGCCCCGGCATCGATGGAAGAGGAATCCCGAGATGGCCCCTAGCAACTTGCATGGGGACTGGCCCTTCCTGAGGCCACCAGAGCGGGTCACTGAGGTCCCCATCGTAACTCGAGAAGACCTGCCGCAACTCGAGAATATCCTGGAGGTTCTCCCCTACAGGCGAGATGAGGCCCATTTCCGCAGAGGCTTCTCGGGGCTAATCACACCTCACCTCTGGAACGTCGAAAGGGTCCTTCACACCCTTGGTGCAACTCAAGAAGTTCCCCGACATACCCGTCTCCACTGGAGAGGAAACACGAGGGTCCCGCCCACATCCAGAGGAGACCCGTTTCCGCCTTGTAGCTCGAGGTGAGCGATCCTTTCCCTGCTTCGTCCGGAAAGAATTCCCGGCGTTCCCGTCGCATCTCAAGAGGAGGCCCTCTCAACAAAAACGGCGAGAGGAACTCCAGGGTCCTGCCACCGTTCCAAGAGTCCCCCAGATGCCTCAGTCCATTCCAGAGGAACCTCTTTTCCCTTCACCGGCTCGTCTTTCACGCCGAGGATCGACTCACACCAAGGTGGCACTTGGCACAGCCCTGTGGGAAAGCCTCGTGGGAAAGCCTCGATGGAAAGCCTCGAGGGCAAGCCACACATCCCTTGATCTACGTGACAGGAAGCGTGACCCTACTGCTGCAGCTCGGGAGGGAAGCGCACGTGCATGTCCCCACTCGAGACGAGGCCTGACTCCCCTGGGGAGACTCAGAGGCACCCCAAGACCCATGTCAACACTGGAGAGGAATGCTCAGGTTCCGGCCCCGACTCCACACAAGGTCTTAGGCCCCGGCATCGACGGTAGAGGAATCCCGAGATGGCCCCTAGAACTCGCATGGGGACTGGCCCTTCCTGAGGCCACCAGAGCGGGTCCCTGAGGTCCGCGTCATAACTCGAGAAGACCTGCCGCAACTCGGGAATATCCAGGAGGTTCTCCCCTGCAGGCGAGATGAGGCCCATTTCCGCAGAGGCTTCTCGGGGCTAATCACACCTCACCTCTGGAACGTCGAAAGGGTCCTTCCCACCCTTGGTGCAACTCAAGAATTTCCCCGACATACCCGTCTCCAATCGAGAGGAAACACGAGGGTCCGGCCCCCATCCAGAGGAGCCCCGTTTCCGCCTCGTAGCTCGAGGTGAGGGATCCTTTCCCTGCTTCGTCGGGAAAGAATTCCCGGCGTTCCCGTCGCATCACAAGAGGAGGCCCTCTCAACAGGAACGGCGAGAGGAACTCCAGGGTCGTGCCACCATTCCAAGAGTCCCCCAGGTGTCTCAGTCCATTCCAGAGGAACCTCTTTTCCCTTCACCGGCATGTCTTTCACACCGAGGATCGACTCACACCAAGGTGGCACTTGGCACAGCCCTGTGGGAAAGCCTCGTGGGAAAGCCTCGAGGGAAAGCCTCGAGGGAAAGCCACAGATCCCTTGATCCACGTGACAGGAAGCGTGATCCTAATGCTGCAGCTCGGGAGGGAAGCGCACGTGCATGCCCCCGCTCGAGACGGAGCCTGACTCCCCTGGGGAGACTCAGAGGCACCCCAAGATCCATGTCAACACTGGAGAGGAATGCTCAGGTTCCGGCCCCGATTACACACAAGGTCTCAGGCCCCGGCATCGATGGAAGAGGAATCCCGAGATGGCCCCTAGCAACTTGCATGGGGACTGGCCCTTCCTGAGGCCACCAGAGCGGGTCACTGAGGTCCCCGTCGTAACTCGAGAAGACCTGCCGCAACTCGAGAATATCCAGGAGGTTCTCCCCTACAGGCGAGATGAGGCCCATTTCCGCAGAGGCTTCTCGGGGCTAATCACACCTCACCTCTGGAACGTCGAAAGGGTCCTTCACACCCTTGGTGCAACTCAAGAAGTTCCCCGACATACCCGTCTCCACTGGAGAGGAAACACGAGGGTCCCGCCCACATCCAGAGGAGACCCGTTTCCGCCTTGTAGCTCGAGGTGAGGGATCCTTTCCCTGCTTCGTCCGGAAAGAATTCCCGGCGTTCCCGTCGCATCTCAAGAGGAGGCCCTCTCAACAAAAACGGCGAGAGGAACTCCAGGGTCCTGCCACCTTTCCAAGAGTCCCCCAGATGCCTCAGTCCATTCCAGAGGAACCTCTTTTCCCTTCACCGGCTCGTCTTTCACGCCGAGGATCGACTCACACCAAGGTGGCACTTGGCACAGCCCTGTGGGAAAGCCTCGTGGGAAAGCCTCGATGGAAAGCCTCGAGGGCAAGCCACACATCCCTTGATCTACGTGACAGGAAGCGTGACCCTACTGCTGCAGCTCGGGAGGGAAGCGCACGTGCATGTCCCCACTCGAGACGAGGCCTGACTCCCCTGGGGAGACTCAGAGGCACCCCAAGACCCATGTCAACACTGGAGAGGAATGCTCAGGTTCCGGCCCCGACTCCACACAAGGTCTTAGGCCCCGGCATCGACGGTAGAGCAATCCCGAGATGGCCCCTAGAACTCGCATGGGGACTGGCCCTTCCTGAGGCCACCAGAGCGGGTCCCTGAGGTCCGCGTCATAACTCGAGAAGACCTGCCGCAACTCGGGAATATCCAGGAGGTTCTCCCCTGCAGGCGAGATGAGGCCCATTTCCGCAGAGGCTTCTCGGGGCTAATCACACCTCACCTCTGGAACGTCGAAAGGGTCCTTCCCACCCTTGGTGCAACTCAAGAATTTCCCCGACATACCCGTCTCCACTCGAGAGGAAACACGAGGGTCCGGCCCCCATCCAGAGGAGCCCCGTTTCCGCCTCGTAGCTCGAGGTGAGGGATCCTTTCCCTGCTTCGTCGGGAAAGAATTCCCGGCGTTCCCGTCGCATCACAAGAGGAGGCCCTCTCAACAGGAACGGTGAGAGGAACTCCAGGGTCGTGCCACCATTCCAAGAGTCCCCCAGGTGTCTCAGTCCATTCCAGAGGAACCTCTTTTCCCTTCACCGGCATGTCTTTCACACCGAGGATCGACTCACACCAAGGTGGCACTTGGCACAGCCCTGTGGGAAAGCCTCGTGGGAAAGCCTCGAGGGAAAGCCTCGAGGGAAAGCCACAGATCCCTTGATCCACGTGACAGGAAGCGTGACCCTAATGCTGCAGCTCGGGAGGGAAGCGCACGTGCATGCCCCCGCTCGAGACGGAGCCTGACTCCCCTGGGGAGACTCAGAGGCACCCCAAGATCCATGTCAACACTGGAGAGGAATCCTCAGATTCCGGCCCCGACTCCACACAAGGTCTTAGGCCCCGGCATCGACGGGAGAGGAATCCCGAGATGGCCCCTAGCAACTCGCATGGGGACTGGCCCTTCCTGAGGCCACCAGAGCGGGTCCCTGAGGTCCCCGTCGTAACTCGAGAAGACCTGCCGCAACTCGAGAAAATCCAGGAGGTTCTCCCCTCCAGGCGAGATGAGGCCCATTTCCGCTGAGGTGTCTCGAGGCTGATCACACCTCACCTCTGGAACTTCGAAAGGGTCCTTCCCACCCTTGGTGCAAATCAGGAAGTTCCCCGACATACCCGTCTCCACTCGAGAGGAATCACGAGGGTCCCGCCCACATCCAGAGGAGCCCCGTTTCCGCCTCGTAGCTCGAGATGAGGGATCCTTTCCCTACTTCGTCGGGAAAGAGTTCCCGGCGTTCCCGTCGCATCTCAAGAGGAGGCCCTCTCAACAGGAACGGCGAGAGGAACTCCAGGGTCGTGCCACCATTCCAAGAGTCCCCCATATGTCTCAGTCCATTCCAGAGGAACCTCTTTTCCTTTCACCAGCTCGTCTTTCACGCCGAGGATCGACCCCCACCAAGGTGGCACGTGGCACAGCCCTATGGGGAAGCCTCGTGGGAAAGCCTCGAGGGACAGCCTCGAGGGAATGCCACAGATCCCTTGATCCACGTGACAGGAAGCGTGACACTACTGCTGCAGCTCGGGAGGAAAGCGCACGTGCATGCCCCCACTCGAGACGAGGCCTGACTCGCCTGGGGAGACTCAGAAGCAGCCCAAGATCCATGGCAACACTGGAGAGGAATCCTCAGGTTCCAGCCCCGACTCCACACAAGGACTGAGGCCCCGGCATGGACGGGAGAGAAATCCCGAGAGGTCCCCTAGCAACTCGCATGGGGACTGGCCTTTTCTGAGTCCACCAGAGCGGGTCCCTGAGGTCCCCGTCGTAACTCGAGAAGACCTGCCACAACTCGAGAAAATCCAGGAGGTTCTCCCCTCCAGGCGAGATGAGGCCCATTTCCGCTGAGGCGTCTCGAGACTGATCACACCTCACCTCTGGAACTTCGAAAGGGTCCTTCACACCCTTAGTGCAAATCAAGAAGTTCCCCGACATACCCGTCTCCACTCCAGAGGAAACACGAGGGTCCCGCCCACATCCAGAGGAGCCCCGTTTCCGCCTTGTAGCTCGAGGTGAGGGATCCTTTCCCTGCTTCGTCTGGAAAGAATTCCCGGCGTTCCCGTCGCATCTCAAGAGGAGGCCCTCTCAACAAAAACGGCGAGAGGAACTCCAGGGTCCTGCCACCGTTCCAAGAGTCCCCCAGATGTCTCAGTCCATTCCAGAGGAACCTCTTTTCCCTTCACCAGCTGGTCTTTCACGCCGAGGATCGACTCCCACCAAGGTGGCACGTGGCACAGCCCTCTGGGAAAGCCTCGTGGGAAAGCCTCGAGGGACAGCCTCGAGGGAATGCCACAGATCCTTTGATCCACGTGACAGGAAGCGTGACACTACTGCTGCAGCTCAGGAGGAAAGCGCACGTGCATACCCCCACTCGAGACGGAGCCTGACTCCCCTGGGGAGACTCAGAGGCACCCCAAGATCCATGTCAACACTGGAGAGGAATGCTCAGGTTCCGGCCCCGATTCCACACAAGGTCTTAGGCCCCGGCATCGATGGAAGAGGAATCCCGAGATGGCCCCTAGCAACTTGCATGGGGACTGGCCCTTCCTGAGGCCACCAGAGCGGGTCACTGAGGTCCCCATCGTAACTCGAGAAGACCTGCCGCAACTCGAGAATATCCTGGAGGTTCTCCCCTACAGGCGAGATGAGGCCCATTTCCGCAGAGGCTTCTCGGGGCTAATCACACCTCACCTCTGGAACGTCGAAAGGGTCCTTCACACCCTTGGTGCAACTCAAGAAGTTCCCCGACATACCCGTCTCCACTGGAGAGGAAACACGAGGGTCCCGCCCACATCCAGAGGAGACCCGTTTCCGCCTTGTAGCTCGAGGTGAGCGATCCTTTCCCTGCTTCGTCCGGAAAGAATTCCCGGCGTTCCCGTCGCATCTCAAGAGGAGGCCCTCTCAACAAAAACGGCGAGAGGAACTCCAGGGTCCTGCCACCGTTCCAAGAGTCCCCCAGATGCCTCAGTCCATTCCAGAGGAACCTCTTTTCCCTTCAACGGCTCGTCTTTCACGCCGAGGATCGACTCACACCAAGGTGGCACTTGGCACAGCCCTGTGGGAAAGCCTCGTGGGAAAGCCTCGAGGGACAGCCTCGAGGGCAAGCCACACATCCCTTGATCTACGTGACAGGAAGCGTGACCCTACTGCTGCAGCTCGGGAGGGAAGCGCACGTGCATGTCCCCACTCGAGACGAGGCCTGACTCCCCTGGGGAGACTCAGAGGCACCCCAAGACCCATGTCAACACTGGAGAGGAATGCTCAGGTTCCGGCCCCGACTCCACACAAGGTCTTAGGCCCCGGCATGGACGGGAGAGGAATCCCGAGATGGCCCCTAGCAACTCGCATGGGGACTGGCCCTTCCTGAGGCCACCAGAGCGGGTCCCTGAGGTCCCCGTCGTAACTCGAGAAGACCTGCCGCAACTCGAGAAAATCCAGGAGGTTCTCCCCTCCAGGCGAGATGAGGCCCATTTCCGCTGAGGCGTCTCGAGGCTGATCACACCTCACCTCTGGAACTTCGAAAGGGTCCTTCACACCCTTGGTGCAAATCAAGAAGTTCCCCGACATACCCGTCTCCACTCGAGAGGAATCACGAGGGTCCCGCCCACATCCAGAGCAGCCCCGTTTCCGCCTCGTAGCTCGAGATGAGGGATCCTTTCCCTGCTTCGTCGGGAAAGAGTTCCCGGCGTTCCCGTCGCATCTCAAGAGGAGGCCCTCTCAACAGGAACGGCGAGAGGAACTCCAGGGTAGTGCCACCATTCCAAGAGTCCCCCAGATGTCTCAGTCCATTCCAGAGGAAACTCTTTTCCCTTCACCAGCTCGTCTTTCACGCCGAGTATCGATTCCCAAAAAGGTGGCACGTGGCACAGCCCTGTGGGTTAGCCTCGTGGGAAAGCCTCGAGGGACAGCCTCGAGGGAAAGCCTCAGATCCCTTGATCCACGTGACAGGAAGCGTGACACTACTGCTGCAGCTCGGGAGGAAAGCGCACGTGCGTGCCCCCACTCGAGACGAGGCCTGACTCCCCTGGGGAGACTCAGAAGCACCCCAAGATCCATGGCAACACTGGAGAGGAATCCTCAGGTTCCGGCCCCGAATCCACACAAGGACTGAGGCCCCAGCATGGACGGGAGAGGAATCCCGAGAGGTCCCCTAGCAACTCGCATGGGGACTGGCCTTTCCTGAGGCTACCAGAGTGGGTCCCTGAGGTCCCCATCATATCTCGAGAAGACCTGCCGCAACTCGAGAAAATCCAGGAGGTTCTCCCCTCCAGGCGAGATGAGGCCCATTTCCGCTGAGGCGTCTCGAGACTGATCACACCTCACCTCTCAACTTCGAAAGGGTCCTTCACACCCTTGGTGCAAATCAAGAAGTTCCCCGACATACCCGTCTCCACTCGAAAGGAAACACGAGGGTCCCGCCCACATCCAGAGGAGCCCCGTTTCCGCCTCGTAGCTCGAGATGAGGGATCCTTTCCCTGCTTCGTCGGGAAAGAGTTCCCGGCGTTCCCGTCGCATCTCAAGAGGAGGCCCTCTCAACAGGAACGGCGAGAGGAACTCCAGGGTCGTGCCACCATTCCAAGAGTCCCCCAGATGTCTCAGTCCATTCCAGAGGAACCTCTTTTCCCTTCACCGGCTCGTCTTTCACGCCGAGGATCGACTCACACCAAGGTGGCACGTGGCACAGCCCTGTGGGAAAGCCTCGTGGGAAAGCCTCGAGGGACAGCCTCGAGGGAAAGCCACAGATCCCTTGATCCACGTGACAGGAAGCGTGACACTACTGCTGCAGCTCGGGAGGGACGCGCACGTGCATGCCCCCACTCGAGACGAGGCCTGACTACCCTGGGGAGACTGAGAGTCACCCCAAGATCCATGTCAACACTGGAGAGGAATCCTCAAGTTCCGGCCCCGACTCCACACAAGGTCTTAGGCCCCGGCATCGATGGAATAGGAATCCCGAGATGGCCCCTAGCAACTCGCATGGGGACTGGCACTTCCTGAGGCCACCAGAGCGGGTCCCTGAGGTCCCCGTCGTAACTCGAGAAGACCTGCCGCAACTCGAGAATATCCAGGAGGTTCTCCCCTGCAGGCGAGATGAGGCCCATTTCCGCAGAGGCTTCTCGGGGCTAATCACACCTCACCTCTGGAACGTAGAAGGGGCCTTCACACCCTCGGTGCAACTCAAGAAGTTCCCCGACATACCCGTCTCCACTCGAGAGGAAACACGAGGGTCCCGCCCACATCCAGAGGAGCCCCGTTTCCGCCTCGTAGCTCGAGGTGAGGGATTCTTTCCCTGCTTCGTCCGGAAAGAATTCACGGCGTTTCGTCGCATTTCAAGAGGAGGCCCTCTCAACAAAAACGGCGAGAGGAACTCCAGGGTGCTGCCACCGTTCCAAGAGTCCCCCAGATGCCTCAGTCCATTCCAGAGGAACCTCTTTTCCCTTCACCGGCTCGTCTTTCACGCCGAGGATCGACTCACACCAAGGTGGCACTTGGCACCGCCCTGTGGGAAAGCCTCGTGGGAAAGCCTCGAGTGAAAGCCTCGAGGGAAAGCCACAGATCCCTTGATCCACGTGACAGGAAGCGTGACCCTACTGCTGCAGCTCGGGAGGAAAGCGCACGTGCATACCCCCACTCCAGACGAGGCCTGACTCCCCTGGGGAGACTCAGAAGCACCGCAAGATCCATGGCAACACTGGAGAGGAATCCTCAGGTTGCGGCCCCGACTCCACACAAGGACTGAGGCCCCGGCATGGACGGGAGAGGAAACCCGAGAGGTCCCCTAGCAACTCGCATGGGGACTGGCCTTTCCTGAGGCTACCAGAGTGGGTCCCTGAGGTCCCCATCATATCTCGAGAAGACCTGCCGCAACTCGAGAAAATCCAGGAGGTTCTCCCCTCCAGGCGAGATGAGGCCCATTTCCGCTGAGGCGTCTCGAGACTGATCACACCTCACCTCTCAACTTCGAAAGGGTCCTTCACACCCTTGGTGCAAATCAAGAAGTTCCCCGACATACCCGTCTCCACTCGAAAGGAAACACGAGGGTCCCGCCCACATCCAGAGGAGCCCCGTTTCCGCCTCGTAGCTCGAGATGAGGGATCCTTTCCCTGCTTCGTCGGGAAAGAGTTCCCGGCGTTCCCGTCGCATCTCAAGAGGAGGCCCTCTCAACAGGAACGGCGAGAGGAACTCCAGGGTCGTGCCACCATTCCAAGAGACCCCAGATGTCTCAGTCCATTCCAGAGGAACCTCTTTTCCCTTCACCGGCTCGTCTTTCACGCCGAGGATCGACTCACACCAAGGTGGCACGTGGCACAGCCCTGTGGGAAAGCCTCGTGGGAAAGCCTCGAGGGACAGCCTCGAGGGAAAGCCACAGATCCCTTGATCCACGTGACAGGAAGCGTGACACTACTGCTGCAGCTCGGGAGGGACGCGCACGTGCATGCCCCCACTCGAGACGAGGCCTGACTACCCTGGGGAGACTGAGAGTCACCCCAAGATCCATGTCAACACTGGAGAGGAATCCTCAAGTTCCGGCCCCGACTCCACACAAGGTCTTAGGCCCCGGCATCGATGGAATAGGAATCCCGAGATGGCCCCTAGCAACTCGCATGGGGACTGGCCCTTCCTGAGGCCACCAGAGCGGGTCCCTGAGGTCCCCGTCGTAACTCGAGAAGACCTGCCGCAACTCGAGAATATCCAGGAGGTTCTCCCCTGCAGGCGAGATGAGGCCCATTTCCGCAGAGGCTTCTCGGGGCTAATCACACCTCACCTCTGGAACGTAGAAGGGGCCTTCACACCCTCGGTGCAACTCAAGAAGTTCCCCGACATACCCGTCTCCACTCGAGAGGAAACACGAGGGTCCCGCCCACATCCAGAGGAGCCCCGTTTCCGCCTCGTAGCTCGAGGTGAGGGATTCTTTCCCAGCTTCGTCCGGAAAGAATTCACGGCGTTTCGTCGCATTTCAAGAGGAGGCCCTCTCAACAAAAACGGCGAGAGGAACTCCAGGGTGCTGCCACCGTTCCAAGAGTCCCCCAGATGCCTCAGTCCATTCCAGAGGAACCTCTTTTCCCTTCACCGGCTCGTCTTTCACGCCGAGGATCGACTCACACCAAGGTGGCACTTGGCACCGCCCTGTGGGAAAGCCTCGTGGGAAAGCCTCGAGTGAAAGCCTCGAGGGAAAGCCACAGATCCCTTGATCCACGTGACAGGAAGCGTGACCCTACTGCTGCAGCTCGGGAGGAAAGCGCACGTGCATACCCCCACTCCAGACGAGGCCTGACTCCCCTGGGGAGACTCAGAAGCACCGCAAGATCCATGGCAACACTGGAGAGGAATCCTCAGGTTGCGGCCCCGACTCCACACAAGGACTGAGGCCCCGGCATGGACGGGAGAGGAAACCCGAGAGGTCCCCTAGCAACTCGCATGGGGACTGGCCTTTCCTGACGCCAACAGAGCGGGTCCCTGTGGTCCCCGTCGTAACTCGAGAAGACGTGCCGCAACTCGAGAAAATCCAGGAGGTTCTCCCCTCCAGGCGAGATGAGGCCCATTTCCGCTGAGGCGTCTCGAGGCTGATCACACCTCACCTCTGGAACTTCGAAAGGCTCCTTCAAACCCTTGGTGCAAATCAAGAAGTTCCGCGACCTAACCGTCTCCACTCGAGAGGAATCAAGAGGGTCCCCCCCACATCCAGAGGAGCCCCATTTCCGCCTCGTAGCTCGAGATGAGGGATCCTTTCCCTGCTTCGTCGGGAAAGAGTTCCCGGCGTTCCCGTCACATCTCAAGAGGAGGCCCTCTCAACAGGAACGGCGAGAGGAACTCCAGGGTCGTGCCACCATTCCAAGAGTCCCCCAGATGTCTCAGTCCATTCCAGAGGAACCTCTTTTCCCTTCACCGGCTCGTTTTTCACGCCGAGGATCGACTCACACCAAGGTGGCACGTGGCACAGCCCTGTGGGAAAGCCTCGTGGGAAAGCCTCGAGGGACAGCCTCGAGGGAAAGCCACAGATCCCTTGATCCACGTGACAGGAAGCGTGACACTACTGCTGCAGCTCGGGAGGAAAGCGCACGTGCATGCCCCCACTCGAGACGAGGCCTGACTCCCCTGGGGAGACTCAGAAGCACCCCAAGATCCATGGCAACACTGGAGAGGAATCCTCAGGTTCCGGCCCCGACTCCACACAAGGACTGAGGCCCCGGCATGGACGGGAGAGGAATCCCGAGAGGTCCCCTAGCAACTCCAATGGGGACTGGCCTTTCCTGAGGCCACCAGAGCGGATCCCTGAGGTCCCCGTCGTAACTCGAGAAGACCTGCCGCAACTCGAGAAAATCCAGGAGGTTCTCCCCTCCAGGCGAGATGAGGCCCATTTCCGCTGAGGCGTCTCGAGGCTGATCACACCTCACCTCTGGAACTTCGAAAGGGTCCTTCACACCCTTGTTGCAAATCAAGAAGTTCCCCGACATACCCGTCTCCACTCGAGAGGAATCACGAGGGTCCCGCCCACATCCAGAGGAGCCCCGTTTCTGCCTCGTAGCTCGAGATGAGGGATCCTTTCCCTGCTTCTTCGGGAAAGAGTTTCCGGCGTTCCCGTCGCATCTCAAGAGGAGGCCCTCTCAACAGGAATGGCGAGAGGAACTCCAGGGTCGTGCCACCATTCCAAGAGTCCCCCAGATGTCTCAGTCCATTACAGAGGAACCTCTTTTCCCTTCACCGACTCGTCTTTCACGCAGAGGATCGACTCACAGCAAGCTGGCACGGGGCACAGCCCTGTGGGAAAGCCTCGTGGGAAAGCCTCGAGGGACAGCCTCGAGGGAAAGCCACAGATCCCTTGATCCACGTGACAGGAAGCGTGACCCTACTGCTGCAGCTCGGGAGGAAAGCGCACGTGCATTCCCCCACTCGAGACGAAGCCTGACTCCCCTGGGGAGACTCAGAAGCACCCCAAGATCCATGGCAACACTGGAGAGGAATGCTCAGGTTCCGGCCCCGACTCCACACAATGTCTTAGGCCCCGGCATCGATGGAAGAGGAATCCCGAGATGGCCCCTAGCAACTCGCATGGGGACTGGCCCTTCCTGAGGCCACCAGAGCGGGTCCCTGATGTCCCCGTCGTAACTCGAGAAGACCTGCCGCAACTCGAGAATATCCAGGAGGTTCTCCCCTGCAGGCGAGATGAGGCCCATTTCCGCAGAGGCATCTCGGGGCTAATCACACCTCACCTCCGGAACGTAGAAAGGGTCCTTCACACCCTCGGTGCAACTCAAGAAGTTCCCCGACATACCCGTCTCCACTCGAGAGGAAACACGAGGGTCCCGCCCACATCCAGAGGAGCCCCGTTTCCGCCTCGTAGCTCGAGGTGAGGGATTCTTTCCCTGCTTCGTCCGGAAAGAATTCACGGCGTTTCGTCGCATTTCAAGAGGAGGCCCTCTCAACAAAAACGGCGAGAGGAACTCCAGGGTCCTGCCACCGTTCCAAGAGTCCCCCAGATGCCTCAGTCCATTCCAGAGGAAACTCTTTTCCCTTCACCGGCTCGTCTTTCACTCCGAGGATCGACTCACACCAAGGTGGCACTTGGCACAGCCCTGTGGGAAAGCCTCGTGGGAAAGCCTTGAGGGAAAGCCTCGAGAGAAAGACACAGATCCCTTGATCCACGTGACAGGAAGCGTGACCCTACTGCTGCAGCTCGGGAGGGAAGCGCACGTGCATGCCCCCACTCGAGACGAGGCCTGACTACCCTGGGGAGACTCAGAGGAACCCCAAGATCCCTGGCAACACTGGAGAGGAATCCTCAGGTTCCGGCCCCGACTCCACACAAGGACTGAGGCCCCGGCATGGACGGGAGAGGAATTCCGAGAGGTCCCCTAGCAACTCGCATGGGGACTGGCCTTTCCTGAGGCCACCAGAGCGGGTCCCTGATGTCCCCGTCGTGACTCGAGAAGACCTGCCGCAACTCGAGAAAATCCAGGAGGTTCTCCCCTACCGGCGAGATGAGGCCCATTTCCGCTGAGGCGTCTCGAGGCTGACAACACCTCACCTCTGGAACTTCGAAAGGGTCCTTCACACCCTTGTTGCAAATTAAGAAGTTCCCCGACATACCCGTCTCCACTCGAGAGGAATCACGAGGGTCCCGCCCACATCCAAAGGAGCCCCTTTCCGCCTCGTAGCTCGAATGAGGGATCCTTTCCCTGCTTCGTCGGGAAAGAGTTTCCGGCGTTCCCGTCGCATCTCAAGAGGAGGCCCTCTCAACAGGAACGGCGAGAGGAACTCCAGGGTCGTGCCACCATTCCAAGAGTCCCCCAGATGTCTCAGTCCATTCCAGAGGAACCACTTTTCCCTTCACCGGCTCGTCTTTCACGCCGAGGATCGACTCCCACCAAGGTGGCACGTGGCACAGCCCTGTGGGAAAGCCTCGTGGGAAAGTCTCGAGGGACAGCCTCGAGGGAAAGCCACAGATCCCGTGATCGACGTGACAGGAAGCGGGACACTACTGCTGCAGCTCGGGAGGAAAGCGCACGTGCATGCCCCCACTCGAGAGGAGGCCTGACTCCCCTGGGGAGACTCAGAAGCACCCCAAGATCCATGGCAACCCTGGAGAGGAATCCTCAGGTGCCGGCCCCGACTCCACACAAGGACTGAGGCCCCGGCATGGACGGGAGAGGAATCCCGAGAGGTCCCCTAGCAACTCGCATGGGGACTGGCCCTTCCTGAGGCCACCAGAGCGGGTCCCTGAGGTCCCCGTCGTAACTCGAGAAGACCTGCCGCAACTCGAGAAAATCCAGGAGGTTCTCCCCTCCAGGCGAGATGAGGCCCATTTCCGCTGAGGCGTCTCGAGGCTGATCACACCTCACCTCTAGAACTTCGAAAGGGTACTTCACACCCTTGGTGCAAATCAAGAAGTTCCCCGAATACCCGTCTCCACTCGAGAGGAATCACGAGGGTCCCGCCCACATCCAGAGGAGCCCCGTTTGCGCCTCGTAGCTCGAGATGAGGGATCCTTTCCCTGCTTCGTCGGGAAAGAGTTCCCGGCGTTCCCGTCACATCTCAAGAGGAGGCCCTCTCAACAGGAACGGCGAGAGGAACTCCAGGGTCGTGCCACCATTCCAAGAGTCCCCCAGATGTCTCAGTCCATTCCAGAGGAACCTCTTTTCCCTTCACCGGCTCATCTTTCACGCCGAGGATCGACTCACACCAAGGTGGCACGTGGCACAGCCCTGTGGGAAAGCCACGTGGGAAAGCCTCGAGGGACAGCCTGGAGGGAAAGCCACAGATCCCTTGATCCACGTGACAGGAAGCGTGACACTACTGCTGCAGCTCGGGAGGAAAGCGCACGTGCATGTCCCCACTCGAGACGAGGCCTGACTCCCCTGGGGAGACTCAGAAGCACCCCAAGATCCATGGCAACACTGGAGAGGAATCCTCAGGTTCCGGCCCCGACTCCACACAAGGACTGAGGCCCCGGCATGGACGGGAGAGGAATCCCGAGAGGTCCCCTAGCAACTCGCATGGGGACTGGCCTTTCCTGTGGCCACCAGAGCGGGTCCCTGAGGTCCCCGTCGTAACTCGAGAAGACCTGCCGCAACTGGAGAAAATCCAGGAGGTTCTCCCCTCCAGGCGAGATGAGGCCCATTTCCGCTGAGGCGTCTCGAGGCTGATCACACCTCCCCTCTGGAACTTTGAAAGGGTCCTTCACACACTTGGTGCAAATCAAGAAGTTCCCCGACATACCCGTCTCCACTCGAGAGGAATCACGAGGGTCCCGCCCACATCCAGAGGAGCCCCGTTTCCGCCTCATAGCTCGAGATGAGGGATCCTTTCCCTGCTTCGTCGGGAAAGAGTTCCCGGCGTTCCCGTCGCATCTCAAGAGGAGGCCCTCTCAACAGGAACGGCGAGAGGAACTCCAGGGTCGTGCCACCATTCCAAGAGTCCCCCAGATGTCTCAGTCCATTCCAGAGGAACCTCTTTTCCCTTCACCGGCTCGTCTTTCACGCCGAGGATCGACTCACACCAAGGTGGCACGAGGCACAGCCCTGTGGGAAAGACTCGTGGGAAAGCCTCGAGGGACAGCCTCGAGGGAAAGCCACAGATCCCTTGATCCACGTGACAGGAAGCGTGACACTACTGCTGCAGCTCGGGAGGAAAGCGCACGTGCATGCCCCCACTCGAGACGAGGCCTGACTCCCCTGGGGAGACTCAGAAGCACCCCAAGATCCATGGCAACACTGGAGAGGAATCCTCAGGTTCCGGCCCCGACTCCACACAAGGACTGAGGCCCCGGCATGGACGGGAGAGGAATCCCGAGAGGTCCCCTAGCAACTCGCATGGGGACTGGCCTTTCCTGAGGCCACCAGAGCGGGTCCCTGATGTCCCCGTCGTGACTCGAGAAGACCTGCCGCAACTCGAGAAAATCCAGGAGGTTCTCCCCTACCGGCGAGATGAGGCCCATTTCCGCTGAGGCGTCTCGAGGCTGACAACACCTCACCTCTGGAACTTCGAAAGGGTCCTTCACACCCTTGTTGCAAATCAAGAAGTTCCCCGACATACCCGTCTCCACTCGAGAGGAATCACGAGGGTCCCGCCCACATCCAAAGGAGCCCCTTTCCGCCTCGTAGCTCGAGATGAGGGATCCTTTCCCTGCTTCGTCGGGAAAGAGTTCCCGGCGTTCCCGTCGCATCTCAAGAGGAGGCCCTCTCAACAGGAACGGCGAGAGGAACTCCAGGGTCGTGCCACCATTCCAAGAGTCCCCCAGATGTCTCAGTCCATTCCAGAGGAACCTCTTTTCCCTTCACCGGCTCGTCTTTCACGCCGAGGATCGACTCACACCAAGGTGGCACGTGGCACAGCCCTGTGGGAAAGCCTCGTGGGAAAGCCTCGAGGGACAGCCACAGATCCCGTGATCGACGTGACAGGAAGCGGGACACTACTGCTGCAGCGCGGGAGGAAAGCGCACGTGCATGCCCCCACTCGAGAGGAGGCCTGACTCCCCTGGGGAGACTCAGAAGCACCCCAAGATCCATGGCAACACTGGAGAGGAATCCTCAGGTTCCGGCCCCGACTCCACACAAGGACTGAGGCCCCGGCATGGACGGGAGAGGAATCCCGAGAGGTCCCCTAGCAACTCCAATGGGGACTGGCCTTTCCTGAGGCCACCAGAGCGGATCCCTGAGGTCCCCGTCGTAACTCGAGAAGACCTGCCGCAACTCGAGAAAATCCAGGAGGTTCTCCCCTCCAGGCGAGATGAGGCCCATTTCCGCTGAGGCGTCTCGAGGCTGATCACACCTCACCTCTGGAACTTCGAAAGGGTCCTTCACACCCTTGTTGCAAATCAAGAAGTTCCCCGACATACCCGTCTCCACTCGAGAGGAATCACGAGGGTCCCGCCCACATCCAGAGGAGCCCCGTTTCTGCCTCGTAGCTCGAGATGAGGGATCCTTTCCCTGCTTCTTCGGGAAAGAGTTTCCGGCGTTCCCGTCGCATCTCAAGAGGAGGCCCTCTCAACAGGAATGGCGAGAGGAACTCCAGGGTCGTGCCACCATTCCAAGAGTCCCCCAGATGTCTCAGTCCATTACAGAGGAACCTCTTTTCCCTTCACCGACTCGTCTTTCACGCAGAGGATCGACTCACAGCAAGCTGGCACGGGGCACAGCCCTGTGGGAAAGCCTCGTGGGAAAGCCTCGAGGGACAGCCTCGAGGGAAAGCCACAGATCCCTTGATCCACGTGACAGGAAGCGTGACCCTACTGCTGCAGCTCGGGAGGAAAGCGCACGTGCATTCCCCCACTCGAGACGAAGCCTGACTCCCCTGGGGAGACTCAGAAGCACCCCAAGATCCATGGCAACACTGGAGAGGAATGCTCAGGTTCCGGCCCCGACTCCACACAATGTCTTAGGCCCCGGCATCGATGGAAGAGGAATCCCGAGATGGCCCCTAGCAACTCGCATGGGGACTGGCCCTTCCTGAGGCCACCAGAGCGGGTCCCTGATGTCCCCGTCGTAACTCGAGAAGACCTGCCGCAACTCGAGAATATCCAGGAGGTTCTCCCCTGCAGGCGAGATGAGGCCCATTTCCGCAGAGGCATCTCGGGGCTAATCACACCTCACCTCCGGAACGTAGAAAGGGTCCTTCACACCCTCGGTGCAACTCAAGAAGTTCCCCGACATACCCGTCTCCACTCGAGAGGAAACACGAGGGTCCCGCCCACATCCAGAGGAGCCCCGTTTCCGCCTCGTAGCTCGAGGTGAGGGATTCTTTCCCTGCTTCGTCCGGAAAGAATTCACGGCGTTTCGTCGCATTTCAAGAGGAGGCCCTCTCAACAAAAACGGCGAGAGGAACTCCAGGGTCCTGCCACCGTTCCAAGAGTCCCCCAGATGCCTCAGTCCATTCCAGAGGAAACTCTTTTCCCTTCACCGGCTCGTCTTTCACTCCGAGGATCGACTCACACCAAGGTGGCACTTGGCACAGCCCTGTGGGAAAGCCTCGTGGGAAAGCCTTGAGGGAAAGCCTCGAGAGAAAGACACAGATCCCTTGATCCACGTGACAGGAAGCGTGACCCTACTGCTGCAGCTCGGGAGGGAAGCGCACGTGCATGCCCCCACTCGAGACGAGGCCTGACTACCCTGGGGAGACTCAGAGGAACCCCAAGATCCCTGGCAACACTGGAGAGGAATCCTCAGGTTCCGGCCCCGACTCCACACAAGGACTGAGGCCCCGGCATGGACGGGAGAGGAATTCCGAGAGGTCCCCTAGCAACTCGCATGGGGACTGGCCTTTCCTGAGGCCACCAGAGCGGGTCCCTGATGTCCCCGTCGTGACTCGAGAAGACCTGCCGCAACTCGAGAAAATCCAGGAGGTTCTCCCCTACCGGCGAGATGAGGCCCATTTCCGCTGAGGCGTCTCGAGGCTGACAACACCTCACCTCTGGAACTTCGAAAGGGTCCTTCACACCCTTGTTGCAAATTAAGAAGTTCCCCGACATACCCGTCTCCACTCGAGAGGAATCACGAGGGTCCCGCCCACATCCAAAGGAGCCCCTTTCCGCCTCGTAGCTCGAATGAGGGATCCTTTCCCTGCTTCGTCGGGAAAGAGTTTCCGGCGTTCCCGTCGCATCTCAAGAGGAGGCCCTCTCAACAGGAACGGCGAGAGGAACTCCAGGGTCGTGCCACCATTCCAAGAGTCCCCCAGATGTCTCAGTCCATTCCAGAGGAACCACTTTTCCCTTCACCGGCTCGTCTTTCACGCCGAGGATCGACTCCCACCAAGGTGGCACGTGGCACAGCCCTGTGGGAAAGCCTCGTGGGAAAGTCTCGAGGGACAGCCTCGAGGGAAAGCCACAGATCCCGTGATCGACGTGACAGGAAGCGGGACACTACTGCTGCAGCTCGGGAGGAAAGCGCACGTGCATGCCCCCACTCGAGAGGAGGCCTGACTCCCCTGGGGAGACTCAGAAGCACCCCAAGATCCATGGCAACCCTGGAGAGGAATCCTCAGGTGCCGGCCCCGACTCCACACAAGGACTGAGGCCCCGGCATGGACGGGAGAGGAATCCCGAGAGGTCCCCTAGCAACTCGCATGGGGACTGGCCCTTCCTGAGGCCACCAGAGCGGGTCCCTGAGGTCCCCGTCGTAACTCGAGAAGACCTGCCGCAACTCGAGAAAATCCAGGAGGTTCTCCCCTCCAGGCGAGATGAGGCCCATTTCCGCTGAGGCGTCTCGAGGCTGATCACACCTCACCTCTAGAACTTCGAAAGGGTACTTCACACCCTTGGTGCAAATCAAGAAGTTCCCCGAATACCCGTCTCCACTCGAGAGGAATCACGAGGGTCCCGCCCACATCCAGAGGAGCCCCGTTTGCGCCTCGTAGCTCGAGATGAGGGATCCTTTCCCTGCTTCGTCGGGAAAGAGTTCCCGGCGTTCCCGTCACATCTCAAGAGGAGGCCCTCTCAACAGGAACGGCGAGAGGAACTCCAGGGTCGTGCCACCATTCCAAGAGTCCCCCAGATGTCTCAGTCCATTCCAGAGGAACCTCTTTTCCCTTCACCGGCTCATCTTTCACGCCGAGGATCGACTCACACCAAGGTGGCACGTGGCACAGCCCTGTGGGAAAGCCACGTGGGAAAGCCTCGAGGGACAGCCTGGAGGGAAAGCCACAGATCCCTTGATCCACGTGACAGGAAGCGTGACACTACTGCTGCAGCTCGGGAGGAAAGCGCACGTGCATGTCCCCACTCGAGACGAGGCCTGACTCCCCTGGGGAGACTCAGAAGCACCCCAAGATCCATGGCAACACTGGAGAGGAATCCTCAGGTTCCGGCCCCGACTCCACACAAGGACTGAGGCCCCGGCATGGACGGGAGAGGAATCCCGAGAGGTCCCCTAGCAACTCGCATGGGGACTGGCCTTTCCTGTGGCCACCAGAGCGGGTCCCTGAGGTCCCCGTCGTAACTCGAGAAGACCTGCCGCAACTGGAGAAAATCCAGGAGGTTCTCCCCTCCAGGCGAGATGAGGCCCATTTCCGCTGAGGCGTCTCAAAGCTGATCACACCTCCCCTCTGGAACTTTGAAAGGGTCCTTCACACACTTGGTGCAAATCAAGAAGTTCCCCGACATACCCGTCTCCACTCGAGAGGAATCACGAGGGTCCCGCCCACATCCAGAGGAGCCCCGTTTCCGCCTCATAGCTCGAGATGAGGGATCCTTTCCCTGCTTCGTCGGGAAAGAGTTCCCGGCGTTCCCGTCGCATCTCAAGAGGAGGCCCTCTCAACAGGAACGGCGAGAGGAACTCCAGGGTCGTGCCACCATTCCAAGAGTCCCCCAGATGTCTCAGTCCATTCCAGAGGAACCTCTTTTCCCTTCACCGGCTCGTCTTTCACGCCGAGGATCGACTCACACCAAGGTGGCACGAGGCACAGCCCTGTGGGAAAGACTCGTGGGAAAGCCTCGAGGGACAGCCTCGAGGGAAAGCCACAGATCCCTTGATCCACGTGACAGGAAGCGTGACACTACTGCTGCAGCTCGGGAGGAAAGCGCACGTGCATGCCCCCACTCGAGACGAGGCCTGACTCCCCTGGGGAGACTCAGAAGCACCCCAAGATCCATGGCAACACTGGAGAGGAATCCTCAGGTTCCGGCCCCGACTCCACACAAGGACTGAGGCCCCGGCATGGACGGGAGAGGAATCCCGAGAGGTCCCCTAGCAACTCGCATGGGGACTGGCCTTTCCTGAGGCCACCAGAGCGGGTCCCTGATGTCCCCGTCGTGACTCGAGAAGACCTGCCGCAACTCGAGAAAATCCAGGAGGTTCTCCCCTACCGGCGAGATGAGGCCCATTTCCGCTGAGGCGTCTCGAGGCTGACAACACCTCACCTCTGGAACTTCGAAAGGGTCCTTCACACCCTTGTTGCAAATCAAGAAGTTCCCCGACATACCCGTCTCCACTCGAGAGGAATCACGAGGGTCCCGCCCACATCCAAAGGAGCCCCTTTCCGCCTCGTAGCTCGAGATGAGGGATCCTTTCCCTGCTTCGTCGGGAAAGAGTTCCCGGCGTTCCCGTCGCATCTCAAGAGGAGGCCCTCTCAACAGGAACGGCGAGAGGAACTCCAGGGTCGTGCCACCATTCCAAGAGTCCCCCAGATGTCTCAGTCCATTCCAGAGGAACCTCTTTTCCCTTCACCGGCTCGTCTTTCACGCCGAGGATCGACTCACACCAAGGTGGCACGTGGCACAGCCCTGTGGGAAAGCCTCGTGGGAAAGCCTCGAGGGACAGCCACAGATCCCGTGATCGACGTGACAGGAAGCGGGACACTACTGCTGCAGCGCGGGAGGAAAGCGCACGTGCATGCCCCCACTCGAGAGGAGGCCTGACTCCCCTGGGGAGACTCAGAAGCACCCCAAGATCCATGGCAACCCTGGAGAGGAATCCTCAGGTGCCGGCCCCGACTCCACACAAGGACTGAGGCCTCGGCATGGACGGGAGAGGAATCCCGAGAGGTCCCCTAGCAACTCGCATGGGGACTGGCCCTTCCTGAGGCCACCAGAGCGGGTCCCTGAGGTCCCCGTCGTAACTCGAGAAGACCTGCCGCAACTCGAGAAAATCCAGGAGGTTCTCCCCTCCAGGCGAGATGAGGCCCATTTCCGCTGAGGCGTCTCGAGGTTGATCACACCTCACCTCTAGAACTTCGAAAGGGTCCTTCACACCCTTGGTGCAAATCAAGAAGTTCCCCGACATACCCGTCTCCACTCGAGAGGAATCACGAGGGTCCCGCCCATATCCAGAGGAGCCCCATTTGCGCCTCGTAGCTCGAGATGAGGGATCCTTTCCCTGCTTCGTCGGGAAAGAGTTCCCGGCGTTCCCGTCACATCTCAAGAGGAGGCCCTCTCAACAGGAACGGCGAGAGGAACTCCAGGGTCGTGCCACCAATCCAAGAGTCCCCCAGATGTCTCAGTCCATTCCAGAGGAACCTCTTTTCCCTTCACCGGCTCGTCTTTCACGCCGAGGATCGACTCACACCAAGGTGGCACGTGGCACAGCCCTGTGGGAAAGCCTCGTGGGAAAGCCTCGAGGGACAGCCTCGAGGGAAAGCCACAGATCCCTTGATCCACGTGACAGGAAGCGTGACACTACTGCTGCAGCTCGGGAGGAAAGCGCACGTGCATGCCCCCACTCGAGACGAGGCCTGACTCCCCTGGGGAGACTCAGAAGCACCCCAAGATCCATGGCAACACTGGAGAGGAATCCTCAGGTTCCGGCCCCGACTCCACACAAGGACTGAGGCCCCGGCATGGACGGGAGAGGAATCCCGAGAGGTCCCCTAGCAACTCGCATGGGGACTGGCCTTTCCTGAGGCCACCAGAGCGGATCCCTGAGGTCCCCGTCGAAACTCGAGAAGACCTGCCGCAACTCGAGAAAATCCAGGAGGTTCTCCCCTACCGGCGAGATGAGGCCCATTTCCGCTGAGGCGTCTCGAGGCTGATCACACCTCACCTCTGGAACTTCGAAAGGGTCCTTCACACCCTTGTTGCAAATCAAGAAGTTCCCCGACATACCCGTCTCCACTCGAGAGGAATCACGAGGGTCCCGCCCACATCCAGAGGAGCCCCGTTTCCGCCTCGTAGCTCGAGATGAGGGATCCTTTCCCTGCTTCGTCGGGAAAGAGTTTCCGGCGTTCCCGTCGCATCTCAAGAGGAGGCCCTCTCAACAGGAACGGCGAGAGGAACTCCAGGGTCGTGCCACCATTCCAAGAGTCCCCCAGATGTCTCAGTCCATTCCAGAGGAACCTCTTTTCCCTTCACCGGCTCGTCTTTCACGCCGAGGATCGACTCACACCAAGGTGGCACGTGGCACAGCCCTGTGGGAAAGCCTCGTGGGAAAGCCTCGAGGGACAGCCTCGAGGGAAAGCCACAGATTCCGTGATCGACGTGACAGGAAGCGTGACACTTCTGCTGCAGCGCGGGAGGAAAGCGCACGTGCATGCCCCCACTCGAGAGGAGGCCTGACTCCCCTGAGGAGACTCAGAAGCACCCCAAGATCCATGGCAACACTGGAGAGGAATCCTCAGGTTCCGGCCCCGACTCCACACAAGGACTGAGGCCCCGGCATGGACGGGAGAGGAATCCCGAGAGGTCCCCTAGCAACTCGCATGGGGACTGGCCCTTCCTGAGGCCACCAGAGCGGGTCCCTGAGGTCCCCGTCGTAACTCGAGAAGACCTGCCGCAACTCGAGAAAATCCAGGAGGTTCTGCCCTCCAGGCGAGATGAGGCCCATTTCCGCTGAGGCGTCTCGAGGCTGATCACACTTCACCTCTGGAACTTCGAAAGGGTCCTTCACACCCTTGGTGCAAATCAAGAAGTTCCCCGACATACCCGTCTCCACTCGAGAGGAATCACGAGGGTCCCGCCCACATCCAGAGGAGCCCCGTTTCCGCCTCGTAGCTCGAGATGAGGGATCCTTTCCCTGCTTCGTCGGGAAAGAGTTTCCGGCGTTCCCGTCGCATCTCAAGAGGAGGCCCTCTCAACAGGAACGGCGAGAGGAACTCCAGGGTCGTGCCACCATTCCAAGAGTCCCCCAGATGTCTCAGTCCATTCCAGAGGAACCTCTTTTCCCTTCACCGGCTCGTCTTTCACGCCGAGGATCGACTCACACCAAGGTGGCACGTGGTACAGCCCTGTGGGAAAGCCTCGTTTGAAAGCCTCGAGGGACAGCCTCGAGGGAAAGCCACAGATCCCGTGATCGACGTGACAGGAGGCGTGACACTACTGCTGCAGCGCGGGAGGAAAGCGCACGTGCATGCCCCCACTCGAGAGGAGGCCTGACTCCCCTGGGGAGACTCAGAAGCACCCCAAGATCCATGGCAACACTGGAGAGGAATCCTCAGGTTCCGGCCCCGACTCCACACAAGGACTGAGGCCCCGGCATGGACGGGAGAGGAATCCCGAGAGGTCCCCTAGCAACTCGCATGGGGACTGGCCCTTCCTGAGGCCACCAGAGCGGGTCCCTGAGGTCCCCGTCGTAACTCGAGAAGACCTGCCGCAACTCGAGAAAATCCAGGAGGTTCTCCCCTCCAGGCGAGATGAGGCCCATTTCTGCTGAGGCGTCTCGAGGCTGATCACACCTCACCTCTGGAACTTCGAAAGGGTCCTTCACACCCTTGGTGCAAATCAAGAAGTTCCCCGACATACCCGTCTCCACTCGAGAGGAATCACGAGGGTCCCGCCCACATCCAGAGGAGCCCCGTTTGCGCCTCGTAGCTCGAGATGAGGGACCCTTTCCCTGCTTATTGGGAAAGAGTTCCCGGCGTTCCCGTCACATCTCAAGAGGAGGCCCTCTCAACAGGAACGGCGAGAGGAACTCCAGGGTCGTGCCACCATTCCAAGAGTCCCTCAGATGTCTCAGTCCATTCCAGAGGAACCTCTTTTCCCTTCACCGGCTCGTCTTTCACGCCGAGGATCGACTCACACCAAGGTGGCACGTGGCACAGCCCTGTGGGAAAGCCTCGTGGGAAAGCCTCGAGGGACAGCCTCGAGGGAAAGCCACAGATCCCTTGATCCACGTGACAGGACGCGTGACAGTACTGCTGCAGCTCGGGAGGAAAGCGCACGTGCATGCCCCCACTCGAGACGAGGCCTGACTCCCATGGGGAGACTCAGAAGCACCCCAAGATCCATGGCAACACTGGAGAGGAATCCTCAGGTTCCGGCCCCGACTCCACACAAGGACTGAGGCCCCGGCATGGACGGGAGAGGAATCCCGAGAGGTCCCCTAGCAACTCGCATGGGGACTGGCCTTTCCTGAGGCCACCAGAGCGGGTCCCTGAGGTCCCCGTCGTGACTCGAGAAGACCTGCCGCAACTCGAGAAAATCCAGGAGGTTCTCCCCTACCGGCGAGATGAGGCCCATTTCCGCTGAGGCGTCTCGAGGCTGATCACACCTCACCTCTAGAACTTCGAAAGGGTCCTTCACACCCTTGGTGCAAATCAAGAAGTTCCCCGACATACCCGTCTCCACTTGAGAGGAATCACGAGGGTCCCGCCCACATCCAGAGGAGCCCCGTTTGCGCCTCGTAGCTCGAGATGAGGGATCCTTTCCCTGCTTCGTCGGGAAAGAGTTCCCGGCGTTCCCGTCACATCTCAAGAGGAGGCCCTCTCAACAGGAACGGCGAGAGGAACACCAGGGTCGTGCCACCATTCCAAGAGTCCCCCAGATTTCTCAGTCCATTCCAGAGGAACCTCTTTTCCCTTCACCGGCTCGTCTTTCACGCCGAGGATCGACTCACACCAAGGTGGCACGTGGCACAGCCCTGTGGGAAAGCCTCGTGGGAAAGCCTCGAGGGACAGCCTCGAGGGAAAGCCACAGATCCCTTGATCCACGTGACAGGAAGCGTGACACTACTGCTGCAGCTCGGGAGGAAAGCGCACGTGCATGCCCCCACTCGAGACGAGGCCTGACTCCCATGGGGAGACTCAGAAGCACCCCAAGATCCATGGCAACACTGGAGAGGAATCCTCAGGTTCCGGCCCCGACTCCACACAAGGACTGAGGCCCCGGCATGGACGGGAGAGGAATCCCGAGAGGTCCCCTAGCAACTCGCATGGGGACTGGCCTTTCCTGAGGCCACCAGAGCGGATCCCTGAGGTCCCCGTCGTAACTCGAGAAGACCTGCCGCAACTCGAGAAAATCCAGGAGGTTCTCCCCTACCGGCGAGATGAGGCCCATTTCCGCTGAGGCGTCTCGAGGCTGATCACACCTCACCTCTGGAACTTCGAAAGGGTCCTTCACACCCTTCTTGCAAATCAAGAAGTTCCCCGACATACCTGTCTCCACTCGAGAGGAATCACGAGGGTCCCGCCCACATCCAGAGAAGCCCCGTTTCCGCCTCGTAGCTCGAGATGAGGGATCCTTTCCCTGCTTCGTCGGGAAAGAGTTTCCGGCGTTCCCGTCGCATCTCAAGAGGAGGCCCTCTCAACAGGAACGGCGAGAGGAACTCCAGGGTCGTGCCACCATTCCAAGAGTCCCCCAGATGTCTCAGTCCATTACAGAGGAACCTCTTTTCCCTTCACCGGCTCGTCTTTCACGCCGAGGATCGACTCACACCAAGGTGGCACGTGGCACAGCCCTGTGGGAAAGCCTCGTGGGAAAGCCTCGAGGGACAGCCTCGAGGGAAAGCCACAGATCCCGTGATCGACGTGACAGGAAGCGTGACATTACTGCTGCAGCGCGGGAGGAAAGCGCACGTGCATGCCCCCACTCGAGAGGAGGCCTGACTCCCCTGGGGAGACTCAGAAGCACCCCAAGATCCATGGCAACACTGGAGAGGAATCCTCAGGTTCCGGCCCCGACTCCACACAAGGACTGAGGCCCCGGCATGGACGGGAGAGGAATCCTTAGATGGCCCCTAGAACTCGCATGGGGACTGGCCCTTCCTGAGGCCACCAGAGCGGGTCCCTGAGGTCCCCGTCGTAACTCGAGAAGACCTGCCGCAACTCGAGAATATCCAGGAGGTTCTCCCCTCCAGGCGAGATGAGGCCCATTTCCGCAGAGGCTTCTCGGGGCTAATCACACCTCACCTCTGGAACGTCGAAATGGTCCTTCCCACCCTTGGTGCAACTCAAGAATTTCCCCGACATACCCGTCTCCACTCGAGAGGAAACACGAGGGTCCGGCCCACATCCAGAGGAGCCCCGTTTCCGCCTCGTAGCTCGAGGTGAGGGATCCTTTCCCTGCTTCGTCGGGAAAGAGTTCCCGGCGTTCCCGTCGCATCTCAAGAGGAGGCCCTCTCAACAGGAACGGCGAGAGGAACTCCAGGGTCGTGCCACCATTCCAAGAGTCCCCCAGATGTCTCAGTCCATTCCAGAGGAAACTCTTTTCCCTTCACCGGCACGTCTTTCACGCCGAGGATCGACTCCCAAGAAGGTGGAACGTGGCACAGCCCTGTGGGTTAGCCTCGCGGGAAAGTCTCGGGGGACAGCCTCGAGGGAAAGCCTCAGATCCCTTGATCCACGTGACAGGAAGCGTGACACTACTGCTGCAGCTCGGGAGGAAACCACACGTGCATGCCCCCAATCGAGACGAGGCCTGACTCCCCTGGGGAGACTCAGAAGCACCCCAAGATCCATGGCAACACTGGAGAGGAATCCTCAGGTTCCGGCCCCGAATCAACACAAGGACTGAGGCCTCGGCATGGACGGGAGAGAAATCCCGAGAGGTCCCCTAGCAACTCGCATGGGGACTGGCTTTTCCTCACGCTACCAGAGTGGGTCCCTGAGGTCCCCGTCATAACTCGAGAAGACCTGCCGCAACTCGAGAAAATCCAGGAGGTTCTCCCCTCCAGGCGAGATGAGGCCCATTTCCGCTGAGGCGTCACGAGACTGATCACAGCTCACCTCTCAACTTCGAAAGGGTCATTCACACCCTTGGTGCAAATCAAGAAGTTCCCCGACATACCCGTCTCCACTCCAGAGGAAACACGAGGGTCCCGCCCACATCCAGAGGAGCCCCGTTTCAACCTTGTAGCTCGAGATGAGGGATCCTTTCCCTGCTTCGTCGGGAAAGAGTTCCCGGCGTTCCCGTTGCATCTCAAGAGGAGGCCCTCTCAACAGGAAGGGCGAGAGGAACTCCAGGGTCGTGCCACCATTCCAAGAGTCCCCCAGATGTCTCAGTCCATTGCAGAGGAACCTCTTTTCCCTTCACCGACTCGTCTTTCACGCCGAGGATCGACTCCCACCAAGGTGTCACGTGGCATAGCCCTGTGGGAAAGCCTCGTGGGAAAGCCTCGAGGGACAGCCTCGAGGGAAAGCCACAGATCCCTTGATCCACGTGACAGGCAGCGTTACACTACTGCTGCAGCTCGGGAGCAAAGCGCACGTGCATGCCCCCACTCGAGACGATGCCTGACTCCCCAGGGGAGACTGAGAAGCACCCCAAGATCCATGGCAACACTGGAGAGGAATCCTCAGGTTCCGGCCCCGACTCCACAGAAGGTCTTAAGCCCCGACATGGACGGGAGAGGGATCCCGAGATGGCCCCTAGCAACTCGCATGGGGACTGGCCTTTCCTGAGGCCACCAGAGCGGGTCCCTGAGCTCCCCGTCGTAACTCGAGAAGACCTGCTGCAACTCGAGAAAATCCAGGAGGTTCTCCCCTCCAGGCGAGATGAGGCCCATTTCCGCTGAGGCGTCTCGAGGCTGATCACACCTCCCCTCTGGAACTTCGAAAGGGTCCTTCACACCCTTGGTGCAAATCAAGAAGTTCCCCGACATACCCGTCTCCACTCGAGAGGAATCACGAGGGTCCCGCCCACATCCAGAGGAGCCCCGTTTCCGCCTCGTAGCTCGAGATGAGGGATCCTTTCCCTGCTTCGTCGGGAAAGAGTTCCCGGCGTTCCCGTCGCATCTCAAGAGGAGGCCCTCTCAACAGGAACGGCGAGAGGAACTCCAGGGTAGTGCCACCATTCCAAGAGTCCCCCAGATGTCTCAGTCCATTCCAGAGGAACCTCTTTTCCCTTCACCGGCTCGTCTTTCACGCCGAGGATCGACTCACACCAGGGTGGCACCTGGCAGAGCCCTGTGGGAAAGCCTCCTGGGAAAGCCTCGAGGGACAGCCTCGAGGGAAAGCCACAGATCCCTTGATTCACGTGACAGGAAGCGTGACACTACTGCTACAACTCGGGAGGAAAGCGCACGTGCATGCCCCCACTCGAGACACCGCCTGACTCCCCTGGGGAGACTCAGAAGCTCCCCAAGATCCATGGCAACACTGGAGAGGAATCCTCAGGTTTCGGCAGCGATTCCACACAAGGACTGAGGCTCCGGCATGGACGGGAGAGGAATCCCGAGAGGTCCCCTAGCAACTCGCATGGGGACTGGCCTTTCCTGAGGCCACCAGGGTGGGTCCCTGAGGTCCCCGTCATAACTCGAGAAGACCTGCCGCAACTCGAGAAAATCCAGGAGGTTCTCCCCTCCAGGCGAGATGAGGCCCATTTCCGCTGAGGCGTCTCGAGGCTGATCACACCTCACCTCTGGAACTTCGAAAGGCTCCTTCACACCCTTGGTGCAAATCAAGAAGTTCCCCGACATACCCGTCTCCAGTCGAGGGGAATCACGAGGGTCCCGCCCACATCCAGAGGAGCCCCTTTTCGGCCTCGTAGCTCGAGATGAGGGATCCTTTCCCTGCTTCGTCGGGAAAGAGTTCCCGGCGTTCCCGTCGCATCTCAAGAGGAGGCCCTCTCAACAGGAACGGCGAGAGGAACTCCAGGGTCGTGCCACCATTCCAAGAGTCCCCCAGATGTCTCAGTCCATTCCAGAGGAACCTCTTTTCCCTTCACCGGCTCGTCTTTCACGCCGAGGATCGACTCACACCAAGGTGGCACGTGGCACAGCCCTGTGGGAAAGCCTCGTGGGAAAGCCTCGAGGGACAGCCTCGAGGGAAAGCCACAGATCCCTTGATCCACGTGACAGGAAGCGTGACACTACTGCTGCAGCACGGGAGGAAAGCGCACGTGCATGCCCCCACACGAGACGAGGCCTGACATCCCTGGGGAGACTCAGAAGCACCCCAAGATCCATGGCAACACTGGAGAGGAATCCTCAGGTTCCGGCCCCGACTCCACACAAGGACTGAGGCCCCGGCATGGACGGGAGAGGAATCCCGAGAGGTCCCCTAGCAACTCGCATGGGGACTGGCCTTTCCTGAGGCCACCAGAGCGGGTCCCTGAGGTCCCCGTCGTAACTCGAGAAGACCTGCTGCAACTCGAGAAAATCCAGGAGGTTCTCCCCTCCAGGCGAGATGAGGCCCATTTCCGCTGAGGCGTCTCGAGGCTGATCACACCTCACCTCTGGAACTTCGAAAGGGTCCTTCCCACCCTTGGTGCAAATCAGGAAGTTCCCCGACATACCCGTCTCCACTCGAGAGGAATCACGAGGGTCCCGCCCACATCCAGAGGAGCCCCGTTTCCGCCTCGTAGCTCGAGATGAGGGATCCTTTCCCTGCTTCGTCGGGAAAGAGTTCCCGGCGTTCCCGTCGCATCTCAAGAGGAGGCCCTCTCAACAGGAACGGCGAGAGGAACTCCAGGGTCGTGCCACCATTCCAAGAGTCCCCCATATGTCTCAGTCCATTCCAGAGGAACCTCTTTTCCTTTCACCAGCTCGTCTTTCACGCCGAGGATCGACCCCCACCAAGGTGGCACGTGGCACAGCCCTATGGGGAAGCCTCGTGGGAAAGCCTCGAGGGACAGCCTCGAGGGAATGCCACAGATCCCTTGATCCACGTGACAGGAAGCGTGACACTACTGCTGCAGCTCGGGAGGAAAGCGCACGTGCATGCCCCCACTCGAGACGAGGCCTGACTCGCCTGGGGAGACTCAGAAGCAGCCCAAGATCCATGGCAACACTGGAGAGGAATCCTCAGGTTCCAGCCCCGACTCCACACAAGGACTGAGGCCCCGGCATGGACGGGAGAGAAATCCCGAGAGGTCCCCTAGCAACTCGCATGGGGACTGGCCTTTCCTGAGTCCACCAGAGCGGGTCCCTGAGGTCCCCGTCGTAACTCGAGAAGACCTGCCACAACTCGAGAAAATCCAGGAGGTTCTCCCCTCCAGGCGAGATGAGGCCCATTTCCGCTGAGGCGTCTCGAGACTGATCACACCTCACCTCTGGAACTTCGAAAGGGTCCTTCACACCCTTAGTGCAAATCAAGAAGTTCCCCGACATACCCGTCTCCACTCCAGAGGAAACACGAGGGTCCCGCCCACATCCAGAGGAGCCCAGTTTCCGCCTTGTAGCTCGAGGTGAGGGATCCTTTCCCTGCTTCGTCTGGAAAGAATTCCCGGCGTTCCCGTCGCATCTCAAGAGGAGGCCCTCTCAACAAAAACGGCGAGAGGAACTCCAGGGTCCTGCCACCGTTCCAAGAGTCCCCCAGATGCCTCAGTCCATTCCAGAGGAACCTCTTTTCTCTTCACCAGCTGGTCTTTCACGCCGAGGATCGACTCCCACCAAGGTGGCACGTGGCACAGCCCTGTGGGAAAGCCTCGTGGGAAAGCCTCGAGGGACAGCCTCGAGGGAAAGCCACAGATCCTTTGATCCACGTGACAGGAAGCGTGACACTACTGCTGCAGCTCGGGAGGAAAGCGCACATGCATACCCCCACTCGAGACGGAGCCTGACTCCCCTGGGGAGACTCAGAGGCACCCCAAGATCCATGTCAACACTGGAGAGGAATGCTCAGGTTCCGGCCCCGATTCCACACAAGGTCTTAGGCCCCGGCATCGATGGAAGAGGAATCCCGAGATGGCCCCTAGCAACTTGCATGGGGACTGGCCCTTCCTGAGGCCACCAGAGCGGGTCTCTGAGGTCCCCGTCGTAACTCGAGAAGACCTGCCGCAACTCGAGAATATCCAGGAGGTTCTCCCCTACAGGCGAGATGAGGCCCATTTCCGCAGAGGCTTCTCGGGGCTAATCACACCTCACCTCTGGAACGTCGAAAGGGTCCTTCACACCCTTGGTGCAACTCAAGAAGTTCCCCGACATACCCGTCTCCACTGGAGAGGAAACACGAGGGTCCCGCCCACATCCAGAGGAGACCCGTTTCCGCCTTGTAGCTCGAGGTGAGGGATCCTTTCCCTGCTTCGTCCGGAAAGAATTCCCGGCGTTCCCGTCGCATCTCAAGAGGAGGCCCTCTCAACAAAAACGGCGAGAGGAACTCCAGGGTCCTGCCACCGTTCCAAGAGTCCCCCAGATGCCTCAGTCCATTCCAGAGGAACCTCTTTTCCCTTCAACGGCTCGTCTTTCACGCCGAGGATCGACTCACACCAAGGTGGCACTTGGCACAGCCCTGTGGGAAAGCCTCGTGGGAAAGCCTCGATGGAAAGCCTCGAGGGCAAGCCACACATCCCTTGATCTACGTGACAGGAAGCGTGACCCTACTGCTGCAGCTCGGGAGGGAAGCGCACGTGCATGTCCCCACTCGAGACGAGGCCTGACTCCCCTGGGGAGACTCAGAGGCACCCCAAGACCCATGTCAACACTGGAGAGAAATGCTCAGGTTCCGGCCCCGACTCCACACAAGGTCTTAGGCCCCGGCATCGACGGTAGAGGAATCCCGAGATGGCCCCTAGAACTCGCATGGGGACTGGCCCTTCCTGAGGCCACCAGAGCGGGTCCCTGAGGTCCGCGTCATAACTCGAGAAGACCTGCCGCATCTCGGGAATATCCAGGAGGTTCTCCCCTGCAGGCGAGATGAGGCCCATTTCCGCAGAGGCTTCTCGGGGCTAATCACACCTCACCTCTGGAACGTCGAAAGGGTCCTTCCCACCCTTGGTGCAACTCAAGAATTTCCCCGACATACCCGTCTCCACTCGAGAGGAAACACGAGGGTCCGGCCCCCATCCAGAGGAGCCCCGTTTCCGCCTCGTAGCTCGAGGTGAGGGATCCTTTCCCTGCTTCGTCGGGAAAGAATTCCCGGCGTTCCCGTCGCATCACAAGAGGAGGCCCTCTCAATAGGAACGGCGAGAGGAACTCCAGGGTCGTGCCACCGTTCCAAGAGTCCCCCAGGTGTCTCAGTCCATTCCAGAGGAACCTCTTTTCCCTTCACCGGCATGTCTTTCACACCGAGGATCGACTCACACCAAGGTGGCACTTGGCACAGCCCTGTGGGAAAGCCTCGTGGGAAAGCCTCGAGGGAAAGCCTCGAGGGAAAGCCACAGATCCCTTGATCCACGTGACAGGAAGCGTGACCCTAATGCTGCAGCTCGGGAGGGAAGCGCACGTGCATGCCCCCGCTCGAGACGGAGCCTGACTCCCCTGGGGAGACTCAGAGGCACCCCAAGATCCATGTCAACACTGGAGAGGAATCCTCAGATTCCGGCCCCGACTCCACACAAGGTCTTAGGCCCCGGCATCGACGGGAGAGGAATCCCGAGATGGCCCCTAGCAACTCGCATGGGCACTGGCCCTTCCTGAGGCCACCAGAGCGGGTCCCTGAGGTCCCCGTCGTAACTCGAGAAGACCTGCCGCAACTCGAGAAAATCCAGGAGGTTCTCCCCTCCAGGCGAGATGAGGCCCATTTCCGCTGAGGCGTCTCGAGGCTGATCACACCTCACCTCTGGAACTTCGAAAGGGTCCTTCACACCCTTGGTGCAAATCAAGAAGTTCCCCGACATACCCGTCTCCACTCGAGAGGAATCACGAGGGTCCCGCCCACATCCAGAGCAGCCCCGTTTCCGCCTCGTAGCTCGAGATGAGGGATCCTTTCCCTGCTTCGTCGGGAAAGAGTTCCCGGCGTTCCCGTCGCATCTCAAGAGGAGGCCCTCTCAACAGGAACGGCGAGAGGAACTCCAGGGTAGTGCCACCATTCCAAGAGTCCCCCAGATGTCTCAGTCCATTCCAGAGGAACCTCTTTTCCCTTCACCAGCTCGTCTTTCACGCCGAGGATCGACTCCCAAAAAGGTGGCACGTGGCACAGCCCTGTGGGTTAGCCTCGTGGGAAAGCCTCGAGGGACAGCCTCGAGGGAAAGCCTCAGATCCCTTGATCCACGTGACAGGAAGCGTGACACTACTGCTGCAGCTCGGGAGGAAAGCGCTCGTGCGTGCCCCCACTCGAGACGAGGCCTGACTCCCCTGGGGAGACTCAGAAGCACCCCAAGATCCATGGCAACACTGGAGAGGAATCCTCAGGTTCCGGCCCCGACTCCACACAAGGACTGAGGCCCCGGCATGGACGGAAGAGGAATCCCGAGAGGTACCCTAGCAACTCGCATGGGGACTGGCCTTTCCTGAGGCCACCAGAGCGGGTCCCTGAGATCCCCGTCGTAACTCGAGAAGACCTGCCGCAACTCGAGAAAATCCAGGAGGTTCTCCCCTCCAGGCGAGATGAGGCCCATTTCCGCTGAGGCGTCTCGAGGCTGATCACACCTCCCCTCTGGAACTTCGAAAGGGTCCTTCACACCCTTGGTGCAAATCAAGAAGTTCCCCGACCTAGCCGTCTCCACTCAAGAGGAATAACGAGGGTCCCGCCCACATCCAGAGGAACCCCGTTTCCGCCTCGTAGCTCGAGATGAGGGATTCTTTCCCTGCTTCGTCGGAAAAGAGTTCCCGGCGTTCCCGTCGCATCTCAAGAGGAGGCCCTCTCAACAGGAACGGCGAGAGGAACTCCAGGGTCGTGCCACCATTCCAAGAGTCCCCCATATGTCTCAGTCCATTCCAGAGGAACCTCTTTTCCTTCACCGGCTCGTCTTTCACGCCGAGGATCGACTCACACCAAGGTGGCACGTGGCACAGCCCTGTGGGAAAGCCTCGTGGGAAAGCCTCGAGGGACAGCCTCGAGGGAAAGCCACAGATCCCTTGATGCACGTGACAGGAAGCGTGACACTACTGCTGCAGCTCGGGAGGAAAGCGCACGTGCATGCCCCCACTCGAGACGAGGCCTGACTCCCCTGGGGAGACTCAGAAGCACCCCAAGATCCATGGCAACACTGGAGAGGAATCCTCAGGTTCCGGCCCCGACTCCACACAAGGACTGAGGCCCCGGCATGGACGGGAGAGGAATCCCGAGAGGTCCCCTAGCAAATCGCATGGGGACTGGCCTTTCCTGAGGCCACCAGAGCGGGTCCCTGAGGTCCCCGTCCTAACTCGAGAAGACCTGCCGCAACTCGAGAAAATCCAGGAGGTTCTCCCCTCCAGGCGAGATGAGGCCCATTTCCGCTGAGGCGTCTCGAAGCTGATCACACCTCCCCTCTGGAACTTCGAAAGGGTCCTTCACACCCTTGGTGCCAATCAAGAAGTTCCCCGACATACCCGTCTCCACTCGAGAGTAATCACGAGGGTCCCGCCCACATCCAGAGGAGCCCCGTTTCCGCCTCGTAGCTCGAGATGAGGGATCCTTTCCCTGTTTCGTCGGGAAAGAGTTCCCGGCGTTCCCGTCGCATCTCAAGAGGAGGCCCTCTCAACAGGAACGGCGAGAGGAACTCCAGGGTCGTGCCACCATTCCAAGAGTCCCCCAGATGTCTCAGTCCATTCCAGAGGAACCTCTTTTCCCTTCACCGGCTCGTCTTTCACGCCGAGGATCGACTCACACCAAGGTGGCACGTGGCACAGCCCTGTGGGAAAGCCTCGTGGGAAAGCCTCGAGGGACAGCCTCGAGGGAAAGCCACAGATCCCTTGATCCACGTGACAGGAAGCGTGACACTACTGCTGCAGCTCGGGAGGAAAGCGCACGTGCATGCCCCCACTCGAGACGAGGCCTGACTCCCCTGGGGAGACTCAGAAGCACCCCAAGATACATGGCAACACTGGAGAGGAATCCTCAGGTTCCGGCCCCGATACCACACAAGGACTGAGGCCCTGGCATGGACGGGAGAGGAATCCCGAGAGGTCCCCTAGCAACTCGCATGGGGACTGGCCTTTCCTGAGGCCACCAGAGCGGGTCCCTGAGGTCCCCGTCGTAACTCGAGAAGACCTGCCGCAACTCGAGAAAATCCAGGAGGTTCTCCCCTCCAGGCGAGATGAGGTCCATTTCCGCTGAGGCGTCTCGAGGCTGATCACACCTCACCTCTGGAACTTCAAAAGGGTCCTTCACACCCTTGGTGCAAATCAAGAAGTTCCCCGACATAGCCGTCTCCACTCGAGAGGAATCACGAGGGTCCCGCCCACATCCAGAGGAACCCCGTTTCCGCCTCATAGCTCGAGATGAGGGATCCTTTCCCTGCTTCGTCGGGAAAGAGTTCCCGGCGTTCCCGTCGCATCTCAAGAGGAGGCCCTCTCAACAGGAACGGCGAGAGGAACTCCAGGGTCGTGCCACCATTCCAAGAGTCCCCCAGATGTCTCAGTCCATTCCAGAGGAACCTCTTTTCCCTTCACCGGCTCGCCTTTCACGCTGAGGTTCGACTCACACCAAGGTGGCACGTGGCACAGCCCTGTGGGAAAGCCTCGTGGGAAAGCCTCGAGGGACAGCTTCGAGGGAAAGCCACAGATCCCTTGATCCACGTGACAGGAAGCGTGACACTACTGCTGCAGCTCGGGAGGAAAGTGCACGTGCATGCCCCCACTCGAGACGAGGCCTGACTCCCCTGGGGAGACTCAGAAGCACCCCAAGATCCATGGCAACACTGGAGAGGAATCCTCAGGTTCCGGCCCCGACTCCACACAAGGACTGAGGCCCCGGCATGGACGGGAGAGGAATCCCGAGAGGTCCCCTAGCAAATCGCATGGGGACTGGCCTTTCCTGAGGCCACCAGAGCGGGTCCCTGAGGTCCCCGTCCTAACTCGAGAAGACCTGCCGCAACTCGAGAAAATCCAGGAGGTTCTCCCCTCCAGGCGAGATGAGGCCCATTTCCGCTGAGGCGTCTCGAGGCTGATCACACCTCACCTCTGGAACTTCGAAAGGGTCCTTCACACCCTTGGTGCAAATCAAGAAGTTCCCCGACCTAGCCGTCTCCACTCGAGAGGAATCACGAGGGTCCCGCCCACATCCAGAGGAGCCCCGTTTCCGCCTCGTAGCTCGAGATGAGGGATCGTTTCCCTGCTTCTTCGGCAAAGAGTTCCCGGCGTTCCCGTCGCATCTCAAGAGGAGGCCCTCTCAACAGGAACGGCGAGAGGAACTCCAGGGTCGTGCCACCATTCCAAGAGTCCCCCAGATGTCTCAGTCCATTCCAGAGGAACCTCTTTTCCCTTCACCGGCTCGTCTTTCACGCCGAGGATTGACTCACACCAAGGTGGCACGTGGCACAGCCCTGTGGGAAAGCCTCGTGAGAAAGCCTCGAGGGACAGCTTCGAGGGAAAGCCACAGATCCCTTGATCCACGTGACAGGAAGCGTGACACTACTGCTGCAGCTCGGGAGGAAAGTGCACGTGCATGCCCCCACACGAGACGAGGCCTGACTCCCCTGGGGAGACTCAGAAGCACCCCAAGATCCATGGCAACACTGGAGAGGAATCCTCAGGTTCCGGCCCCGACTCCACACAAGGACTGAGGCCCCGGCATGGACGGGAGAGGAATCCCGAGAGGTCCCCTAGCAAATCGCATGGGGACTGGCCTTTCCTGAGGCCACCAGAGCGGGTCCCTGAGGTCCCCGTCCTAACTCGAGAAGACCTGCCGCAACTCGAGAAAATCCAGGAGGTTCTCCCCTCCAGGCGAGATGAGGCCCATTTCCGCTGAGGCGTCTCGAGGCTGATCACACCTCACCTCTGGAACTTCGAAAGGGTCCTTCACACCCTTGGTGCAAATCAAGAAGTTCCCCGACCTAGCCGTCTCCACTCGAGAGGAATCACGAGGGTCCCGCCCACATCCAGAGGAGCCCCGTTTCCGCCTCGTAGCTCGAGATGAGGGATCGTTTCCCTGCTTCTTCGGCAAAGAGTTCCCGGCGTTCCCGTCGCATCTCAAGAGGAGGCCCTCTCAACAGGAACGGCGAGAGGAACTCCAGGGTCGTGCCACCATTCCAAGAGTCCCCCAGATGTCTCAGTCCATTCCAGAGGAACCTCTTTTCCCTTCACCGGCTCGTCTTTCACGCCGAGGATCGACTCACACCAAGGTGGCACGTGGCACAGCCCTGTGGGAAAGCCTCGTGGGAAAGCCTCGAGGGACAGCCTCGAGGGAAAGCCACAGATCCCTTGATCCACGTGACAGGAAGCGTGACACTACTGCTGCAGCACGGGAGGAAAGCGCACGTGCATGCCCCCACACGAGACGAGGCCTGACATCCCTGGGGAGACTCAGAAGCACCCCAAGATCCATGGCAACACTGGAGAGGAATCCTCAGGTTCCGGCCCCGACTCCACACAAGGACTGAGGCCCCGGCATGGACGGGAGAGGAATCCCGAGAGGTCCCCTAGCAACTCGCATGGGGACTGGCCTTTCCTGAGGCCACCAGAGCGGGTCCCTGAGGTCCCCGTCGTAACTCGAGAAGACCTGCTGCAACTCGAGAAAATCCAGGAGGTTCTCCCCTCCAGGCGAGATGAGGCCCATTTCCGCTGAGGCGTCTCGAGGCTGATCACACCTCACCTCTGGAACTTCGAAAGGGTCCTTCCCACCCTTGGTGCAAATCAGGAAGTTCCCCGACATACCCGTCTCCACTCGAGAGGAATCACGAGGGTCCCGCCCACATCCAGAGGAGCCCCGTTTCCGCCTCGTAGCTCGAGATGAGGGATCCTTTCCCTGCTTCGTCGGGAAAGAGTTCCCGGCGTTCCCGTCGCATCTCAAGAGGAGGCCCTCTCAACAGGAACGGCGAGAGGAACTCCAGGGTCGTGCCACCATTCCAAGAGTCCCCCATATGTCTCAGTCCATTCCAGAGGAACCTCTTTTCCTTTCACCAGCTCGTCTTTCACGCCGAGGATCGACCCCCACCAAGGTGGCACGTGGCACAGCCCTATGGGGAAGCCTCGTGGGAAAGCCTCGAGGGACAGCCTCGAGGGAATGCCACAGATCCCTTGATCCACGTGACAGGAAGCGTGACACTACTGCTGCAGCTCGGGAGGAAAGCGCACGTGCATGCCCCCACTCGAGACGAGGCCTGACTCGCCTGGGGAGACTCAGAAGCAGCCCAAGATCCATGGCAACACTGGAGAGGAATCCTCAGGTTCCAGCCCCGACTCCACACAAGGACTGAGGCCCCGGCATGGACGGGAGAGAAATCCCGAGAGGTCCCCTAGCAACTCGCATGGGGACTGGCCTTTCCTGAGTCCACCAGAGCGGGTCCCTGAGGTCCCCGTCGTAACTCGAGAAGACCTGCCACAACTCGAGAAAATCCAGGAGGTTCTCCCCTCCAGGCGAGATGAGGCCCATTTCCGCTGAGGCGTCTCGAGACTGATCACACCTCACCTCTGGAACTTCGAAAGGGTCCTTCACACCCTTAGTGCAAATCAAGAAGTTCCCCGACATACCCGTCTCCACTCCAGAGGAAACACGAGGGTCCCGCCCACATCCAGAGGAGCCCAGTTTCCGCCTTGTAGCTCGAGGTGAGGGATCCTTTCCCTGCTTCGTCTGGAAAGAATTCCCGGCGTTCCCGTCGCATCTCAAGAGGAGGCCCTCTCAACAAAAACGGCGAGAGGAACTCCAGGGTCCTGCCACCGTTCCAAGAGTCCCCCAGATGCCTCAGTCCATTCCAGAGGAACCTCTTTTCTCTTCACCAGCTGGTCTTTCACGCCGAGGATCGACTCCCACCAAGGTGGCACGTGGCACAGCCCTGTGGGAAAGCCTCGTGGGAAAGCCTCGAGGGACAGCCTCGAGGGAAAGCCACAGATCCTTTGATCCACGTGACAGGAAGCGTGACACTACTGCTGCAGCTCGGGAGGAAAGCGCACATGCATACCCCCACTCGAGACGGAGCCTGACTCCCCTGGGGAGACTCAGAGGCACCCCAAGATCCATGTCAACACTGGAGAGGAATGCTCAGGTTCCGGCCCCGATTCCACACAAGGTCTTAGGCCCCGGCATCGATGGAAGAGGAATCCCGAGATGGCCCCTAGCAACTTGCATGGGGACTGGCCCTTCCTGAGGCCACCAGAGCGGGTCTCTGAGGTCCCCGTCGTAACTCGAGAAGACCTGCCGCAACTCGAGAATATCCAGGAGGTTCTCCCCTACAGGCGAGATGAGGCCCATTTCCGCAGAGGCTTCTCGGGGCTAATCACACCTCACCTCTGGAACGTCGAAAGGGTCCTTCACACCCTTGGTGCAACTCAAGAAGTTCCCCGACATACCCGTCTCCACTGGAGAGGAAACACGAGGGTCCCGCCCACATCCAGAGGAGACCCGTTTCCGCCTTGTAGCTCGAGGTGAGGGATCCTTTCCCTGCTTCGTCCGGAAAGAATTCCCGGCGTTCCCGTCGCATCTCAAGAGGAGGCCCTCTCAACAAAAACGGCGAGAGGAACTCCAGGGTCCTGCCACCGTTCCAAGAGTCCCCCAGATGCCTCAGTCCATTCCAGAGGAACCTCTTTTCCCTTCAACGGCTCGTCTTTCACGCCGAGGATCGACTCACACCAAGGTGGCACTTGGCACAGCCCTGTGGGAAAGCCTCGTGGGAAAGCCTCGATGGAAAGCCTCGAGGGCAAGCCACACATCCCTTGATCTACGTGACAGGAAGCGTGACCCTACTGCTGCAGCTCGGGAGGGAAGCGCACGTGCATGTCCCCACTCGAGACGAGGCCTGACTCCCCTGGGGAGACTCAGAGGCACCCCAAGACCCATGTCAACACTGGAGAGAAATGCTCAGGTTCCGGCCCCGACTCCACACAAGGTCTTAGGCCCCGGCATCGACGGTAGAGGAATCCCGAGATGGCCCCTAGAACTCGCATGGGGACTGGCCCTTCCTGAGGCCACCAGAGCGGGTCCCTGAGGTCCGCGTCATAACTCGAGAAGACCTGCCGCATCTCGGGAATATCCAGGAGGTTCTCCCCTGCAGGCGAGATGAGGCCCATTTCCGCAGAGGCTTCTCGGGGCTAATCACACCTCACCTCTGGAACGTCGAAAGGGTCCTTCCCACCCTTGGTGCAACTCAAGAATTTCCCCGACATACCCGTCTCCACTCGAGAGGAAACACGAGGGTCCGGCCCCCATCCAGAGGAGCCCCGTTTCCGCCTCGTAGCTCGAGGTGAGGGATCCTTTCCCTGCTTCGTCGGGAAAGAATTCCCGGCGTTCCCGTCGCATCACAAGAGGAGGCCCTCTCAATAGGAACGGCGAGAGGAACTCCAGGGTCGTGCCACCGTTCCAAGAGTCCCCCAGGTGTCTCAGTCCATTCCAGAGGAACCTCTTTTCCCTTCACCGGCATGTCTTTCACACCGAGGATCGACTCACACCAAGGTGGCACTTGGCACAGCCCTGTGGGAAAGCCTCGTGGGAAAGCCTCGAGGGAAAGCCTCGAGGGAAAGCCACAGATCCCTTGATCCACGTGACAGGAAGCGTGACCCTAATGCTGCAGCTCGGGAGGGAAGCGCACGTGCATGCCCCCGCTCGAGACGGAGCCTGACTCCCCTGGGGAGACTCAGAGGCACCCCAAGATCCATGTCAACACTGGAGAGGAATCCTCAGATTCCGGCCCCGACTCCACACAAGGTCTTAGGCCCCGGCATCGACGGGAGAGGAATCCCGAGATGGCCCCTAGCAACTCGCATGGGCACTGGCCCTTCCTGAGGCCACCAGAGCGGGTCCCTGAGGTCCCCGTCGTAACTCGAGAAGACCTGCCGCAACTCGAGAAAATCCAGGAGGTTCTCCCCTCCAGGCGAGATGAGGCCCATTTCCGCTGAGGCGTCTCGAGGCTGATCACACCTCACCTCTGGAACTTCGAAAGGGTCCTTCACACCCTTGGTGCAAATCAAGAAGTTCCCCGACATACCCGTCTCCACTCGAGAGGAATCACGAGGGTCCCGCCCACATCCAGAGCAGCCCCGTTTCCGCCTCGTAGCTCGAGATGAGGGATCCTTTCCCTGCTTCGTCGGGAAAGAGTTCCCGGCGTTCCCGTCGCATCTCAAGAGGAGGCCCTCTCAACAGGAACGGCGAGAGGAACTCCAGGGTAGTGCCACCATTCCAAGAGTCCCCCAGATGTCTCAGTCCATTCCAGAGGAACCTCTTTTCCCTTCACCAGCTCGTCTTTCACGCCGAGGATCGACTCCCAAAAAGGTGGCACGTGGCACAGCCCTGTGGGTTAGCCTCGTGGGAAAGCCTCGAGGGACAGCCTCGAGGGAAAGCCTCAGATCCCTTGATCCACGTGACAGGAAGCGTGACACTACTGCTGCAGCTCGGGAGGAAAGCGCTCGTGCGTGCCCCCACTCGAGACGAGGCCTGACTCCCCTGGGGAGACTCAGAAGCACCCCAAGATCCATGGCAACACTGGAGAGGAATCCTCAGGTTCCGGCCCCGAATCCACACAAGGACTGAGGCCCCGGCATGGACGGGAGAGGAATCCCGAGAGGTCCCCTAGCAACTCGCATGGGGACTGCCCTTTCCTGAGGCTACCAGAGTGGGTCCCTGAGGTCCCCGTCATATCTCGAGAAGACCTGCCGCAACTCGAGAAAATCCAGGAGGTTCTCCCCTCCAGGCGAGATGAGGCCCATTTCCGCTGAGGCGTCTCGAGACTGATCACACCTCACCTCTGAACTTCGAAAGGGTCCTTCACACCCTTGGTGCAAATCAAGAAGTTCCCCGACATACCCGTCTCCACTCGAAAGGAAACACGAGGGTACCGCCCACATCCAGAGGAGCCCCGTTTCCGCCTCGTAGCTCGAGATGAGGGATCCTTTCCCTGCTTCGTCGGCAAAGAGTTCCCGGCGTTCCCGTCGCATCTCAAGAGGAGGCCCTCTCAACAGGAACGGCGAGAGGAACTCCAGGGTCGTGCCACCATTCCAAGAGTCCCCCAGATGTCTCAGTCCATTCCAGAGGAACCTCTTTTCCTTCACCGGCTCGTCTTTCACGCCGAGGATCGACTCACACCAAGGTGGCACGTGGCACAGCCCTGTGGGAAAGCCTCGTGGGAAAGCCTCGAGGGACAGCCTCGAGGGAAAGCCACAGATCCCTTGATCCACGTGACAGGAAGCGTGACACTACTGCTGCAGCTCGGGAGGAAAGCGCACGTGCATGCCCCCACTCGAGACGAGGCCTGACTCCCCTGGGGAGACTCAGAAGCACCCCAAGATCCATGGCAACACTGGAGGGGAATCCTCAGGTTCCGGCCCCGACTCCACACAAGGACTGAGGCCCCGGCATGGACGGAAGAGGAATCCCGAGAGGTACCCTAGCAACTCGCATGGGGACTGGCCTTTCCTGAGGCCACCAGAGCGGGTCCCTGAGATCCCCGTCGTAACTCGAGAAGACCTGCCGCAACTCGAGAAAATCCAGGAGGTTCTCCCCTCCAGGCGAGATGAGGCCCATTTCCGCTGAGGCGTCTCGAGGCTGATCACACCTCCCCTCTGGAACTTCGAAAGGGTCCTTCACACCCTTGGTGCAAATCAAGAAGTTCCCCGACCTAGCCGTCTCCACTCAAGAGGAATAACGAGGGTCCCGCCCACATCCAGAGGAACCCCGTTTCCGCCTCGTAGCTCGAGATGAGGGATTCTTTCCCTGCTTCGTCGGAAAAGAGTTCCCGGCGTTCCCGTCGCATCTCAAGAGGAGGCCCTCTCAACAGGAACGGCGAGAGGAACTCCAGGGTCGTGCCACCATTCCAAGAGTCCCCCAGATGTCTCAGTCCATTCCAGAGGAACCTCTTTTCCTTCACCGGCTCGTCTTTCACGCCGAGGATCGACTCACACCAAGGTGGCACGTGGCACAGCCCTGTGGGAAAGCCTCGTGGGAAAGCCTCGAGGGACAGCCTCGAGGGAAAGCCACAGATCCCTTGATGCACGTGACAGGAAGCGTGACACTACTGCTGCAGCTCGGGAGGAAAGCGCACGTGCATGCCCCCACTCGAGACGAGGCCTGACTCCCCTGGGGAGACTCAGAAGCACCCCAAGATCCATGGCAACACTGGAGAGGAATCCTCAGGTTCCGGCCCCGACTCCACACAAGGACTGAGGCCCCGGCATGGACGGGAGAGGAATCCCGAGAGGTCCCCTAGCAAATCGCATGGGGACTGGCCTTTCCTGAGGCCACCAGAGCGGGTCCCTGAGGTCCCCGTCCTAACTCGAGAAGACCTGCCGCAACTCGAGAAAATCCAGGAGGTTCTCCCCTCCAGGCGAGATGAGGCCCATTTCCGCTGAGGCGTCTCGAAGCTGATCACACCTCCCCTCTGGAACTTCGAAAGGGTCCTTCACACCCTTGGTGCCAATCAAGAAGTTCCCCGACATACCCGTCTCCACTCGAGAGGAATCACGAGGGTCCCGCCCACATCCAGAGGAGCCCCGTTTCCGCCTCGTAGCTCGAGATGAGGGATCCTTTCCCTGTTTCGTCGGGAAAGAGTTCCCGGCGTTCCCGTCGCATCTCAAGAGGAGGCCCTCTCAACAGGAACGGCGAGAGGAACTCCAGGGTCGTGCCACCATTCCAAGAGTCCCCCAGATGTCTCAGTCCATTCCAGAGGAACCTCTTTTCCCTTCACCGGCTCGTCTTTCACGCCGAGGATCGACTCACACCAAGGTGGCACGTGGCACAGCCCTGTGGGAAAGCCTCGTGGGAAAGCCTCGAGGGACAGCCTCGAGGGAAAGCCACAGATCCCTTGATCCACGTGACAGGAAGCGTGACACTACTGCTGCAGCTCGGGAGGAAAGCGCACGTGCATGCCCCCACTCGAGACGAGGCCTGACTCCCCTGGGGAGACTCAGAAGCACCCCAAGATACATGGCAACACTGGAGAGGAATCCTCAGGTTCCGGCCCCGACACCACACAAGGACTGAGGCCCTGGCATGGACGGGAGAGGAATCCCGAGAGGTCCCCTAGCAACTCGCATGGGGACTGGCCTTTCCTGAGGCCACCAGAGCGGGTCCCTGAGGTCCCCGTCGTAACTCGAGAAGACCTGCCGCAACTCGAGAAAATCCAGGAGGTTCTCCCCTCCAGGCGAGATGAGGTCCATTTCCGCTGAGGCGTCTCGAGGCTGATCACACCTCACCTCTGGAACTTCAAAAGGGTCCTTCACACCCTTGGTGCAAATCAAGAAGTTCCCCGACATAGCCGACTCCACTCGAGAGGAATCACGAGGGTCCCGCCCACATCCAGAGGAACCCCGTTTCCGCCTCATAGCTCGAGATGAGGGATCCTTTCCCTGCTTCGTCGGGAAAGAGTTCGCGGCGTTCCCGTCGCATCTCAAGAGGAGGCCCTCTCAACAGGAACGGCGAGAGGAACTCCAGGGTCGTGCCACCATTCCAAGAGTCCCCCAGATGTCTCAGTCCATTCCAGAGGAACCTCTTTTCCCTTCACCGGCTCGCCTTTCACGCTGAGGTTCGACTCACACCAAGGTGGCACGTGGCACAGCCCTGTGGGAAAGCCTCGTGGGAAAGCCTCGAGGGACAGCTTCGAGGGAAAGCCACAGATCCCTTGATCCACGTGACAGGAAGCGTGACACTACTGCTGCAGCTCGGGAGGAAAGTGCACGTGCATGCCCCCACTCGAGACGAGGCCTGACTCCCCTGGGGAGACTCAGAAGCACCCCAAGATCCATGGCAACACTGGAGAGGAATCCTCAGGTTCCGGCCCCGACTCCACACAAGGACTGAGGCCCCGGCATGGACGGGAGAGGAATCCCGAGAGGTCCCCTAGCAAATCGCATGGGGACTGGCCTTTCCTGAGGCCACCAGAGCGGGTCCCTGAGGTCCCCGTCCTAACTCGAGAAGACCTGCCGCAACTCGAGAAAATCCAGGAGGTTCTCCCCTCCAGGCGAGATGAGGCCCATTTCCGCTGAGGCGTCTCGAGGCTGATCACACCTCACCTCTGGAACTTCGAAAGGGTCCTTCACACCCTTGGTGCAAATCAAGAAGTTCCCCGACCTAGCCGTCTCCACTCGAGAGGAATCACGAGGGTCCCGCCCACATCCAGAGGAGCCCCGTTTCCGCCTCGTAGCTCGAGATGAGGGATCGTTTCCCTGCTTCTTCGGCAAAGAGTTCCCGGCGTTCCCGTCGCATCTCAAGAGGAGGCCCTCTCAACAGGAACGGCGAGAGGAACTCCAGGGTCGTGCCACCATTCCAAGAGTCCCCCAGATGTCTCAGTCCATTCCAGAGGAACCTCTTTTCCCTTCACCGGCTCGTCTTTCACGCCGAGGATTGACTCACACCAAGGTGGCACGTGGCACAGCCCTGTGGGAAAGCCTCGTGAGAAAGCCTCGAGGGACAGCTTCGAGGGAAAGCCACAGATCCCTTGATCCACGTGACAGGAAGCGTGACACTACTGCTGCAGCTCGGGAGGAAAGTGCACGTGCATGCCCCCACACGAGACGAGGCCTGACTCCCCTGGGGAGACTCAGAAGCACCCCAAGATCCATGGCAACACTGGAGAGGAATCCTCAGGTTCCGGCCCCGACTCCACACAAGGACTGAGGCCCCGGCATGGACGGGAGAGGAATCCCGAGAGGTCCCCTAGCAAATCGCATGGGGACTGGCCTTTCCTGAGGCCACCAGAGCGGGTCCCTGAGGTCCCCGTCCTAACTCGAGAAGACCTGCCGCAACTCGAGAAAATCCAGGAGGTTCTCCCCTCCAGGCGAGATGAGGCCCATTTCCGCTGAGGCGTCTCGAGGCTGATCACACCTCACCTCTGGAACTTCGAAAGGGTCCTTCACACCCTTGGTGCAAATCAAGAAGTTCCCCGACCTAGCCGTCTCCACTCGAGAGGAATCACGAGGGTCCCGCCCACATCCAGAGGAGCCCCGTTTCCGCCTCGTAGCTCGAGATGAGGGATCGTTTCCCTGCTTCTTCGGCAAAGAGTTCCCGGCGTTCCCGTCGCATCTCAAGAGGAGGCCCTCTCAACAAAAACGGCGAGAGGAACTCCAGGGTCCTGCCACCGTTCCAAGAGTCCCCCAGATGCCTCAGTCCATTCCAGAGGAACCTCTTTTCCCTTCAACGGCTCGTCTTTCACGCCGAGGATCGACTCACACCAAGGTGGCACTTGGCACAGCCCTGTGGGAAAGCCTCGTGGGAAAGCCTCGATGGAAAGCCTCGAGGGCAAGCCACACATCCCTTGATCTACGTGACAGGAAGCGTGACCCTACTGCTGCAGCTCGGGAGGGAAGCGCACGTGCATGTCCCCACTCGAGACGAGGCCTGACTCCCCTGGGGAGACTCAGAGGCACCCCAAGACCCATGTCAACACTGGAGAGAAATGCTCAGGTTCCGGCCCCGACTCCACACAAGGTCTTAGGCCCCGGCATCGACGGTAGAGGAATCCCGAGATGGCCCCTAGAACTCGCATGGGGACTGGCCCTTCCTGAGGCCACCAGAGCGGGTCCCTGAGGTCCGCGTCATAACTCGAGAAGACCTGCCGCATCTCGGGAATATCCAGGAGGTTCTCCCCTGCAGGCGAGATGAGGCCCATTTCCGCAGAGGCTTCTCGGGGCTAATCACACCTCACCTCTGGAACGTCGAAAGGGTCCTTCCCACCCTTGGTGCAACTCAAGAATTTCCCCGACATACCCGTCTCCACTCGAGAGGAAACACGAGGGTCCGGCCCCCATCCAGAGGAGCCCCGTTTCCGCCTCGTAGCTCGAGGTGAGGGATCCTTTCCCTGCTTCGTCGGGAAAGAATTCCCGGCGTTCCCGTCGCATCACAAGAGGAGGCCCTCTCAATAGGAACGGCGAGAGGAACTCCAGGGTCGTGCCACCGTTCCAAGAGTCCCCCAGGTGTCTCAGTCCATTCCAGAGGAACCTCTTTTCCCTTCACCGGCATGTCTTTCACACCGAGGATCGACTCACACCAAGGTGGCACTTGGCACAGCCCTGTGGGAAAGCCTCGTGGGAAAGCCTCGAGGGAAAGCCTCGAGGGAAAGCCACAGATCCCTTGATCCACGTGACAGGAAGCGTGACCCTAATGCTGCAGCTCGGGAGGGAAGCGCACGTGCATGCCCCCGCTCGAGACGGAGCCTGACTCCCCTGGGGAGACTCAGAGGCACCCCAAGATCCATGTCAACACTGGAGAGGAATCCTCAGATTCCGGCCCCGACTCCACACAAGGTCTTAGGCCCCGGCATCGACGGGAGAGGAATCCCGAGATGGCCCCTAGCAACTCGCATGGGCACTGGCCCTTCCTGAGGCCACCAGAGCGGGTCCCTGAGGTCCCCGTCGTAACTCGAGAAGACCTGCCGCAACTCGAGAAAATCCAGGAGGTTCTCCCCTCCAGGCGAGATGAGGCCCATTTCCGCTGAGGCGTCTCGAGGCTGATCACACCTCACCTCTGGAACTTCGAAAGGGTCCTTCACACCCTTGGTGCAAATCAAGAAGTTCCCCGACATACCCGTCTCCACTCGAGAGGAATCACGAGGGTCCCGCCCACATCCAGAGCAGCCCCGTTTCCGCCTCGTAGCTCGAGATGAGGGATCCTTTCCCTGCTTCGTCGGGAAAGAGTTCCCGGCGTTCCCGTCGCATCTCAAGAGGAGGCCCTCTCAACAGGAACGGCGAGAGGAACTCCAGGGTAGTGCCACCATTCCAAGAGTCCCCCAGATGTCTCAGTCCATTCCAGAGGAACCTCTTTTCCCTTCACCAGCTCGTCTTTCACGCCGAGGATCGACTCCCAAAAAGGTGGCACGTGGCACAGCCCTGTGGGTTAGCCTCGTGGGAAAGCCTCGAGGGACAGCCTCGAGGGAAAGCCTCAGATCCCTTGATCCACGTGACAGGAAGCGTGACACTACTGCTGCAGCTCGGGAGGAAAGCGCTCGTGCGTGCCCCCACTCGAGACGAGGCCTGACTCCCCTGGGGAGACTCAGAAGCACCCCAAGATCCATGGCAACACTGGAGAGGAATCCTCAGGTTCCGGCCCCGAATCCACACAAGGACTGAGGCCCCGGCATGGACGGGAGAGGAATCCCGAGAGGTCCCCTAGCAACTCGCATGGGGACTGCCCTTTCCTGAGGCTACCAGAGTGGGTCCCTGAGGTCCCCGTCATATCTCGAGAAGACCTGCCGCAACTCGAGAAAATCCAGGAGGTTCTCCCCTCCAGGCGAGATGAGGCCCATTTCCGCTGAGGCGTCTCGAGACTGATCACACCTCACCTCTGAACTTCGAAAGGGTCCTTCACACCCTTGGTGCAAATCAAGAAGTTCCCCGACATACCCGTCTCCACTCGAAAGGAAACACGAGGGTACCGCCCACATCCAGAGGAGCCCCGTTTCCGCCTCGTAGCTCGAGATGAGGGATCCTTTCCCTGCTTCGTCGGCAAAGAGTTCCCGGCGTTCCCGTCGCATCTCAAGAGGAGGCCCTCTCAACAGGAACGGCGAGAGGAACTCCAGGGTCGTGCCACCATTCCAAGAGTCCCCCAGATGTCTCAGTCCATTCCAGAGGAACCTCTTTTCCTTCACCGGCTCGTCTTTCACGCCGAGGATCGACTCACACCAAGGTGGCACGTGGCACAGCCCTGTGGGAAAGCCTCGTGGGAAAGCCTCGAGGGACAGCCTCGAGGGAAAGCCACAGATCCCTTGATCCACGTGACAGGAAGCGTGACACTACTGCTGCAGCTCGGGAGGAAAGCGCACGTGCATACCCCCACTCGAGACGAGGCCTGACTCCCCTGGGGAGACTCAGAAGCACCCCAAGATCCATGGCAACACTGGAGGGGAATCCTCAGGTTCCGGCCCCGACTCCACACAAGGACTGAGGCCCCGGCATGGACGGAAGAGGAATCCCGAGAGGTACCCTAGCAACTCGCATGGGGACTGGCCTTTCCTGAGGCCACCAGAGCGGGTCCCTGAGATCCCCGTCGTAACTCGAGAAGACCTGCCGCAACTCGAGAAAATCCAGGAGGTTCTCCCCTCCAGGCGAGATGAGGCCCATTTCCGCTGAGGCGTCTCGAGGCTGATCACACCTCCCCTCTGGAACTTCGAAAGGGTCCTTCACACCCTTGGTGCAAATCAAGAAGTTCCCCGACCTAGCCGTCTCCACTCAAGAGGAATAAAGAGGGTCCCGCCCACATCCAGAGGAACCCCGTTTCCGCCTCGTAGCTCGAGATGAGGGATTCTTTCCCTGCTTCGTCGGAAAAGAGTTCCCGGCGTTCCCGTCGCATCTCAAGAGGAGGCCCTCTCAACAGGAACGGCGAGAGGAACTCCAGGGTCGTGCCACCATTCCAAGAGTCCCCCAGATGTCTCAGTCCATTCCAGAGGAACCTCTTTTCCTTCACCGGCTCGTCTTTCACGCCGAGGATCGACTCACACCAAGGTGGCACGTGGCACAGCCCTGTGGGAAAGCCTCGTGGGAAAGCCTCGAGGGACAGCCTCGAGGGAAAGCCACAGATCCCTTGATGCACGTGACAGGAAGCGTGACACTACTGCTGCAGCTCGGGAGGAAAGCGCACGTGCATGCCCCCACTCGAGACGAGGCCTGACTCCCCTGGGGAGACTCAGAAGCACCCCAAGATCCATGGCAACACTGGAGAGGAATCCTCAGGTTCCGGCCCCGACTCCACACAAGGACTGAGGCCCCGGCATGGACGGGAGAGGAATCCCGAGAGGTCCCCTAGCAAATCGCATGGGGACTGGCCTTTCCTGAGGCCACCAGAGCGGGTCCCTGAGGTCCCCGTCCTAACTCGAGAAGACCTGCCGCAACTCGAGAAAATCCAGGAGGTTCTCCCCTCCAGGCGAGATGAGGCCCATTTCCGCTGAGGCGTCTCGAAGCTGATCACACCTCCCCTCTGGAACTTCGAAAGGGTCCTTCACACCCTTGGTGCCAATCAAGAAGTTCCCCGACATACCCGTCTCCACTCGAGAGTAATCACGAGGGTCCCGCCCACATCCAGAGGAGCCCCGTTTCCGCCTCGTAGCTCGAGATGAGGGATCCTTTCCCTGTTTCGTCGGGAAAGAGTTCCCGGCGTTCCCGTCGCATCTCAAGAGGAGGCCCTCTCAACAGGAACGGCGAGAGGAACTCCAGGGTCGTGCCACCATTCCAAGAGTCCCCCAGATGTCTCAGTCCATTCCAGAGGAACCTCTTTTCCCTTCACCGGCTCTTCTTTCACGCCGAGGATCGACTCACACCAAGGTGGCACGTGGCACAGCCCTGTGGGAAAGCCTCGTGGGAAAGCCTCGAGGGACAGCCTCGAGGGAAAGCCACAGATCCCTTGATCCACGTGACAGGAAGCGTGACACTACTGCTGCAGCTCGGGAGGAAAGCGCACGTGCATGCCCCCACTCGAGACGAGGCCTGACTCCCCTGGGGAGACTCAGAAGCACCCCAAGATACATGGCAACACTGGAGAGGAATCCTCAGGTTCCGGCCCCGACACCACACAAGGACTGAGGCCCTGGCATGGACGGGAGAGGAATCCCGAGAGGTCCCCTAGCAACTCGCATGGGGACTGGCCTTTCCTGAGGCCACCAGAGCGGGTCCCTGAGGTCCCCGTCGTAACTCGAGAAGACCTGCCGCAACTCGAGAAAATCCAGGAGGTTCTCCCCTCCAGGCGAGATGAGGTCCATTTCCGCTGAGGCGTCTCGAGGCTGATCACACCTCACCTCTGGAACTTCAAAAGGGTCCTTCACACCCTTGGTGCAAATCAAGAAGTTCCCCGACATAGCCGTCTCCACTCGAGAGGAATCACGAGGGTCCCGCCCACATCCAGAGGAACCCCGTTTCCGCCTCATAGCTCGAGATGAGGGATCCTTTCCCTGCTTCGTCGGGAAAGAGTTCCCGGCGTTCCCGTCGCATCTCAAGAGGAGGCCCTCTCAACAGGAACGGCGAGAGGAACTCCAGGGTCGTGCCACCATTCCAAGAGTCCCCCAGATGTCTCAGTCCATTCCAGAGGAACCTCTTTTCCCTTCACCGGCTCGCCTTTCACGCTGAGGTTCGACTCACACCAAGGTGGCACGTGGCACAGCCCTGTGGGAAAGCCTCGTGGGAAAGCCTCGAGGGACAGCTTCGAGGGAAAGCCACAGATCCCTTGATCCACGTGACAGGAAGCGTGACACTACTGCTGCAGCTCGGGAGGAAAGTGCACGTGCATGCCCCCACTCGAGACGAGGCCTGACTCCCCTGGGGAGACTCAGAAGCACCCCAAGATCCATGGCAACACTGGAGAGGAATCCTCAGGTTCCGGCCCCGACTCCACACAAGGACTGAGGCCCCGGCATGGACGGGAGAGGAATCCCGAGAGGTCCCCTAGCAAATCGCATGGGGACTGGCCTTTCCTGAGGCCACCAGAGCGGGTCCCTGAGGTCCCCGTCCTAACTCGAGAAGACCTGCCGCAACTCGAGAAAATCCAGGAGGTTCTCCCCTCCAGGCGAGATGAGGCCCATTTCCGCTGAGGCGTCTCGAGGCTGATCACACCTCACCTCTGGAACTTCGAAAGGGTCCTTCACACCCTTGGTGCAAATCAAGAAGTTCCCCGACCTAGCCGTCTCCACTCGAGAGGAATCACGAGGGTCCCGCCCACATCCAGAGGAGCCCCGTTTCCGCCTCGTAGCTCGAGATGAGGGATCGTTTCCCTGCTTCTTCGGCAAAGAGTTCCCGGCGTTCCCGTCGCATCTCAAGAGGAGGCCCTCTCAACAGGAACGGCGAGAGGAACTCCAGGGTCGTGCCACCATTCCAAGAGTCCCCCAGATGTCTCAGTCCATTCCAGAGGAACCTCTTTTCCCTTCACCGGCTCGTCTTTCACGCCGAGGATTGACTCACACCAAGGTGGCACGTGGCACAGCCCTGTGGGAAAGCCTCGTGAGAAAGCCTCGAGGGACAGCTTCGAGGGAAAGCCACAGATCCCTTGATCCACGTGACAGGAAGCGTGACACTACTGCTGCAGCTCGGGAGGAAAGTGCACGTGCATGCCCCCACACGAGACGAGGCCTGACTCCCCTGGGGAGACTCAGAAGCACCCCAAGATCCATGGCAACACTGGAGAGGAATCCTCAGGTTCCGGCCCCGACTCCACACAAGGACTGAGGCCCCGGCATGGACGGGAGAGGAATCCCGAGAGGTCCCCTAGCAAATCGCATGGGGACTGGCCTTTCCTGAGGCCACCAGAGCGGGTCCCTGAGGTCCCCGTCCTAACTCGAGAAGACCTGCCGCAACTCGAGAAAATCCAGGAGGTTCTCCCCTCCAGGCGAGATGAGGCCCATTTCCGCTGAGGCGTCTCGAGGCTGATCACACCTCACCTCTGGAACTTCGAAAGGGTCCTTCACACCCTTGGTGCAAATCAAGAAGTTCCCCGACCTAGCCGTCTCCACTCGAGAGGAATCACGAGGGTCCCGCCCACATCCAGAGGAGCCCCGTTTCCGCCTCGTAGCTCGAGATGAGGGATCGTTTCCCTGCTTCTTCGGCAAAGAGTTCCCGGCGTTCCCGTCGCATCTCAAGAGGAGGCCCTCTCAACAGGAACGGCGAGAGGAACTCCAGGGTCGTGCCACCATTCCAAGAGTCCCCCAGATGTCTCAGTCCATTCCAGAGGAACCTCTTTTCCCTTCACCGGCTCGTCTTTCACGCCGAGGATCGACTCACACCAAGGTGGCACGTGGCACAGCCCTGTGGGAAAGCCTCGTGAGAAAGTCTCGAGGGACAGCTTCGAGGGAAAGCCACAGATCCCTTGATCCACGTGACAGGAAGCGTGACACTACTGCTGCAGCTCGGGAGGAAAGCGCACGTGCATGCCCCCACACGAGACGAGGCCTGACTCCCCTGGGGAGACTCAGAAGCACCCCAAGATCCATGGCAACACTGGAGAGGAATCCTCAGGTTCCGGCCCCGACTCCACACAAGGACTGAGGCCCCGGCATGGACGGGAGAGGAATCCCGAGAGGTCCCCTAGCAAATCGCATGGGGACTGGCCTTTCCTGAGGCCACCAGAGCGGGTCCCTGAGGTCCCCGTCCTAACTCGAGAAGACCTGCCGCAACTCGAGAAAATCCAGGAGGTTCTCCCCTCCAGGCGAGATGAGGCCCATTTCCGCTGAGGCGTCTCGAGGCTGATCACACCTCACCTCTGGAACTTCGAAAGGGTCCTTCACACCCTTGGTGCAAATCAAGAAGTTCCCCGACCTAGCCGTCTCCACTCGAGAGGAATCACGAGGGTCCCGCCCACATCCAGAGGAGCCCCGTTTCCGCCTCGTAGCTCGAGATGAGGGATCGTTTCCCTGCTTCTTCGGCAAAGAGTTCCCGGCGTTCCCGTCGCATCTCAAGAGGAGGCCCTCTCAACAGGAACGGCGAGAGGAACTCCAGGGTCGTGCCACCATTCCAAGAGTCCCCCAGATGTCTCAGTCCATTCCAGAGGAACCTCTTTTCCCTTCACCGGCTCGTCTTTCACGCCGAGGATCGACTCACACCAAGGTGGCACGTGGCACAGCCCTGTGGGAAAGCCTCGTGAGAAAGCCTCGAGGGACAGCTTCGAGGGAAAGCCACAGATCCCTTGATCCACGTGACAGGAAGCGTGACACTACTGCTGCAGCTCGGGAGGAAAGCGCACGTGCATGCCCCCACACGAGACGAGGCCTGACTCCCCTGGGGAGACTCAGAAGCACCCCAAGATCCATGGCAACACTGGAGAGGAATCCTCAGGTTCCGGCCCCGACTCCACACAAGGACTGAGGCCCCGGCATGGACGGGAGAGGAATCCCGAGAGGTCCCCTAGCAAATCGCATGGGGACTGGCCTTTCCTGAGGCCACCAGAGCGGGTCCCTGAGGTCCCCGTCCTAACTCGAGAAGACCTGCCGCAACTCGAGAAAATCCAGGAGGTTCTCCCCTCCAGGCGAGATGAGGCCCATTTCCGCTGAGGCGTCTCGAGGCTGATCACACCTCACCTCTGGAACTTCGAAAGGGTCCTTCACACCCTTGGTGCAAATCAAGAAGTTCCCCGACCTAGCCGTCTCCACTCGAGAGGAATCACGAGGGTCCCGCCCACATCCAGAGGAGCCCCGTTTCCGCCTCGTAGCTCGAGATGAGGGATCGTTTCCCTGCTTCTTCGGCAAAGAGTTCCCGGCGTTCCCGTCGCATCTCAAGAGGAGGCCCTCTCAACAGGAACGGCGAGAGGAACTCCAGGGTCGTGCCACCATTCCAAGAGTCCCCCAGATGTCTCAGTCCATTCCAGAGGAACCTCTTTTCCCTTCACCGGCTCGTCTTTCACGCCGAGGATCGACTCACACCAAGGTGGCACGTGGCACAGCCCTGTGGGAAAGCCTCGTGGGAAAGCCTCGAGGGACAGCCTCGAGGGAAAGCCACAGATCCCTTGATCCACGTGACAGGAAGCGTGACACTACTGCTGCAGCTCGGGAGGAAAGCGCACGTGCATGCCCCCACTCGAGACGAGGCCTGACTCCCCTGGGGAGACTCAGAAGCACCCCAAGATCCATGGCAACACTGGAGAGGAATCCTCAGGTTCCGGCCCCGACTCCACACAAGGACTGAGGCCCCGGCATGGACGGGAGAGGAATCCCGAGAGGTCCCCTAGCAACTCGCATGGGGACTGGCCTTTCCTGAGGCCACCAGAGCGGGTCCCTGAGGTCCCCGTCGTAACTCGAGAAGACCTGCTGCAACTCGAGAAAATCCAGGAGGTTCTCCCCTCCAGGCGAGATGAGGCCCATTTCCGCTGAGGCGTCTCGAGTCTGATCACACGTCACCTCTGGAAGTTCGAAAGGGTCCTTCACACCCGTGGTGCAAATCCAGAAGTTCCCCGACATAGCCGGCTCCACTCGAGAGGAATCACGAGGGTCCCGCCCACATCCAGAGGAGCCCCGTTTCCACCTTGTAGCTCGAGATGAGGGATCCTTTCCCTGCTTCGTCAGGAAAGAGTTCCCGGCGTTCCCGTCGCATCTCAAGGGGAGGCCCTCTCAACAGGAACGGCGAGAGGAACTCCAGGGTCGTGCCACCGTTCCAAGAGTCCCCCAGATGTCTCAGTCCATTCCAGAGGAACCTCTTTTCCCTTCACCTGCTCGTCTTTCACGCCGAGGATTGACTCCAACAAAGGTGGCACGTGGCACAGCCCTGTGGGTAAGCCTCGTAGGAAAGCCTCGAGGGACAGCCTCGAGGGAAAGCCACAGATCCCTTGATCCACGTGACAGGAAGCGTGACACTACTGCTGCAGCTCGGGAGGAAAGCGCACGTGCATGCCCCCACTCGAGACGAGGCCTGACTCCCCTAGGGAGACTCAGAAGCATCCCAAGATCCATGGTAACACTGGAGAGGTATCCTCAGGTTCCGGCCCCGACTCCACACAAGGACTGAGGCCCCGGCATGGACGGGAGAGGAATCCCGAGAGGTCCCCTAGCAACTCGCATGGGGACTGGCCTTTCCTGAGGCCAACAGAGCGGGTCCCTGAGGTCCCCGTCGTAACTCGAGAAGACCTGCTGCAACCCGAGAAAATCCAGGAGGTTCTCCCCTCCAGGCGAGATGAGGCCCATTTCCGCTGAGGCGTCTCGAGGCTGATCACACCTCACCTCTAGAACTTCGAAAGGGTCCTTCACACCTTTGGTGCAAATCAAGAAGTTCCCCGACATACCCGTCTCCACTCGAGAGTAATCACGAGGGTCCCGCCCACATCCAGAGGAGCCCCGTTTCCGCCTCGTAGCTCGAGATGAGGGATCCTATCCTTGCTTCGTCGGGATAGAGTTCCCGGCGTTCCCGTCGCATCTCAAGAGGAGGCCCTCTCAACAAGAATGGCGAGAGGAACTCCAGGGTCGAGCCACCACGCCAAGAGTACCCCAGATGTCTCAGTCCATTCCAGAGGAACCTCTTTTCCGTTCACCGGCTCGTCTTTCACGCCGAGGATCGACTCCCACCAAGGTGGCACGTGGCACAGCCCTGTGGGAAAGCCTCGTGGGAAAGCCTCGATGGAAAGCCTCGAGGGAAAGCCACACATCCCTTGATCTACGTGACAGGAAGCGTGACCCTACTGCTGCAGCTCGGGAGGGAAGCGCACGTGCATGCCCCCACTCGAGACGAGGCCTGACTCCCCTGGGGAGACTCAGAGGCACCCCAAGACCCATGTCAACACTGGAGAGGAATCCTCAGGTTCCGACCCCGACTCCACACAAGGTCTTAGGCCACGGCATGGACGGGAGAGGAATCCCGAGATGGCCCCTAGCAACTCTCATGTGGACTGGTATTTCCTGAGGCCACCAGAGCGGGTCCCTGAGGTCCCCGTCGTAACTCGAGAAGACCTGCTGCAACCAGAGAAAATCCAGGAGGTTCTCCCCTCCAGGCGAGATGAGGCCCATTTCCGCTGAGGCGTCTCGAGGCTGATCACACCTCACCTCTGGAACTTTGAAAGGGTCCTTCACACCCTTGGTGCAAATCAAGAAGTTCCCCGACATACCCGTATCCACTCGAGAGGAATCACGAGGGTCCCGCCCAATCCAGAGGAGCCCCGTTTCCGCCTCATAGCTCGAGATGAGGGATCCTTTCCCTGCTTCTTCGGGAAAGAGTTCCCGGCGTTCCCGTCGCATCTCAAGAGGAGGCCATCTCAACAGGAACGGCGAGAGGAACTCCAGGGTCGTGCCACCATTCCAAGAGTCCCCCAGATGTCTCAGTCCATTCCAGCGGAACCTCTTTTCCCTTCACTGGCTCGTCTTTCAGGCCGAGGATCGACTCACACCAAGGTGACACGTGGCACAGCCCTGTGGGAAAGCCTCGTGGGAAAGCCTCGAGGGACAGCCTCGAGGGAAAGACACAGATCCCTTGATCCACGTGACAGGAAGCGTGACACTACTGCTGCAGCTCGGGAGGAAAGTGCACGTGTTGCCCCCAGTCGAGACGAGGCCTGACTCCCCTGGGGAGACTCAGAAGCACCCCAAAATCCATGGCAACACTGGAGAGGAATCCTAAGGACCCGTCCCCGACTCCACACAAGGTCTTATGCCCCGGCATGTTCGAGAGAGGAATCCCGAGATGCCCTCTAGCAACTCGCATGGGGACTGGCCTTTCCTGAGGCCACCAGAGCGGGTCCCTGGGGTCCCCGTCGTAACTCGAGAAGACCTGCTGCAACTCGAGAAAATCCAGGAGGTTCTCCCCTCCAGGCGAGATGAGGCCCATTTCCGCTGAGGCGTCTCGAGGCTGATCACACCTCACCTCTGGAAGTTCGAAAGGGTCCTTCCCACCCTTGGTGCAAATCAGGAAGTTCCCCGACATACCCGTCTCTACTCGAGAGGAATCACGAGGGTCCCGCCCACATCCAGAGGAGCCCCGTTTCCGCCTCGTAGCTCGAGATGAGGGATCCTTTCCCTGCTTCGTCAGGAAAGAGTTTCCGGCGTTCCCGTCACATCTCAAGAGGAGGCCCTCTCAACAGGAACGGCGAGAGGAACTCCAGGGTCGTGCCACCATTCCAAGAGTCCCCAAGATGTCTCAGTCCATTCCAGAGGAACCTCTTTTCCCTTCACCGGCTCGTCTTTCACGCCGAGGACCGACTCCCACCAAGGTGGCACGTGGCACAGCCCTGTGGGTTAGCCTCGCGGGAAAGTCTCGGGGGACAGCCTCGAGGGAAAGCCTCAGATCCCTTGATCCACGTGACAGGAAGCGTGACACTACTGCTGCAGCTCGGGAGGAAAGCACACGTGCATGCCCCCAATCGAGACGAGGCCTGACTCCCCTGGGGAGACTCAGAAGCACCCCAAGATCCATGGCAACACTGGAGAGGAATCCTCAGGTTCCGGCCCCGAATCAACACAAGGACTGAGGCCCCGGCATGGACGGGAGAGAAATCCCGAGAGGTCCCCTAGCAACTCGCATGGGGACAGGCTTTTCCTCAGGCTACCAGAGTGGGTCCCTGAGGTCCCCGTCATAACTCGAGAAGACCTGCCGCAACTCGAGAAAATCCAGGAGGTTCTCCCCTCCAGGCGAGATGAGGCCCATTTCCGCTGAGGCGTCTCGAGACTGATCACACCTCACCTCTCAACTTCGAAAGGGTCCTTCACACCCTTGGTGCAAATCAAGAAGTTCCCCGACATACCCGTCTCCACTCGAGAGGAAACACGAGGGTCCCGCCCACATCCAGAGGAGCCCCGTTTCCGCCTCGTAGCTCGAGATGAGGGATCCTTTCCCTGCTTCGTCGGGAAAGAGTTCCCGGCGTTCCCGTTGCATCTCAAGAGGAGGCCCTCTCAACAGGAAGGGCGAGAGGAACTCCAGGGTCGTGCCACCATTCCAAGAGTCCCCCAGATGTCTCAGTCCATTGCAGAGGAACCTCTTTTCCCTTCACCGGCTCGTCTTTCACGCCGAGGATCGACTCCCACCAAGGTGGCACGTGGCATAGCCCTGTGGGAAAGCCTCGTGGGAAAGCCTCAAGGGACAGCCTCGAGGGAAAGCCACAGATCCCTTGATCCACGTGACAGGCAGCGTTACACTACTGCTGCAGCTCGGGAGGAAAGCGCACGTGCATGCCCCCACTCGAGACGATGCCTGACTCCCCAGGGGAGACAGAGAAGCACCCCAAGATCCATGGCAACACTGGAGAGGAATCCTCAGGTTCCGGCCCCGACTCCACAGAAGGTCTTAAGCCCCGACATGGACGGGAGAGGGATCCCTAGATGGCCCCTAGCAACTCGCATGGGGACTGGCCTTTCCTGAGGCCACCAGAGCGGGTCCCTGAGCTCCCCGTCGTAACTCGAGAAGACCTGCTGGAACTCGAGAAAATCCAGGAGGTTCTCCCCTCCAGGCGAGATGAGGCCCATTTCCTCTGAGGCGTCTCGAGGCTGATCACACCTCACCTCTGGAACTTCGAAAGGGTCCTTCACACCCTTGGTGCAAATCAAGAAGTTCCCCGACATACCCGTCTCCACTCGAGAGGAATCACGAGGGTCCCGCCCTCATCCAGAGGAGCCCCGTTTCCGCCTCGTAGCTCGAGATGAGGGATCCTTTCCCTGCTTCGTCGGGAAAGAGTTCCCGGCGTTCCCGTCGCATCTCAAGAGGAGGCCCTCTCAACAGGAACGGCGAGAGGAACTCCAGGGTCGTGCCACCATTCCAAGAGTCCCCCAGATGTCTCAGTCCATTCCAGAGGAACCTCTTTTCCCTTCACCGGCTCGTCTTTCACGCCGAGGATCGACTCACACCAGGGTGGCACGTGGCAGAGCCCTGTGGGAAAGCCTCCTGGTAAAGCCTCGAGGGACAGCCTCGAGGGAAAGCCACAGATCCCTTGATTCACGTGACAGGAAGCGTGACACTACTGCTGCAACTCGGGAGGAAAGCGCACGTGCATGCCCCCACTCGAGACACCGTCTGACTCCCCTGGGGAGACTCAGAAGCTCCCCAAGATCCATGGCAACACTGGAGAGGAATCCTCACGTTTCGGCCCCGATTCCACACAAGGACTGAGGCTCCGGCATGGACGGGAGAGGAATCCCGAGAGGTCCCCTAGCAACTCGCATGGGGACTGGCCTTTCCTGAGGCCACCAGGGTTGGTCCCTGAGGTCCCCGTCGTAACTCGAGAAGACCTGCCGCAACTCGAGAAAATCCAGGAGGTTCTCCCCTCCAGGCGAGATGAGGCCCATTTCCGCTGAGGCGTCTCGAGGCTGATCACACCTCACCTCTGGAACTTTGAAAGGCTCCTTCACACCCTTGGTGCAAATCAAGAAGTTCCCCGACATACCCGTCTCCAGTCGAGGGGAATCACGAGGGTCCCGCCGACATCCAGAGGAGCCCCTTTTCGGCCTCATAGCTCGAGATGAGGGATCCTTTCCCTGCTTCGTCGGGAAAGAGTTCCCGGCGTTCCCGTCGCATCTCAAGAGGAGGCCCTCTCAACAGGAACGGCGAGAGGAACTCCAGGGTCGTGCCACCATTCCAAGAGTCCCCCAGATGTCTCAGTCCATTCCAGAGGAACCTCTTTTCCCTTCACCGGCTCGTCTTTCACGCCGAGGATCGACTCACACCAAGGTGGCACGTGGCACAGCCCTGTGGGAAAGCCTCGTGGGAAAGCCTCGAGGGACAGCCTCGAGGGAAAGCCACAGATCCCTTGATCCACGTGACAGGAAGCGTGACACTACTGCTGCAGCACGGGAGGAAAGCGCACGTGCATGCCCCCACACGAGACGAGGCCTGACATCCCTGGGGAGACTCAGAAGCACCCCAAGATCCATGGCAACACTGGAGAGGAATCCTCAGGATCCGGCCCCGACTCCACACAAGGACTGAGGCCCCGGCATGGACGGGAGAGGAATCCCGAGAGGTCCCCTAGCAACTCGCATGGGGACTGGCCTTTCCTGAGGCCACCAGAGCGGGTCCCTGAGGTCCCCGTCGTAACTCGAGAAGACCTGCTGCAACTCGAGAAAATCCAGGAGGTTCTCCCCTCCAGGCGAGATGAGGCCCATTTCCGCTGAGGCGTCTCGAGGCTGATCACACCTCACCTCTGGAACTTCGAAAGGGTCCTTCCCACCCTTGGTGCAAATCAGGAAGTTCCCCGACATACCCGTCTCCACTCGAGAGGAATCACGAGGGTCCCGCCCACATCCAGAGGAGCCCCGTTTCCGCCTCGTAGCTCGAGATGAGGGATCCTTTCCCTGCTTCGTCGGGAAAGAGTTCCCGGCGTTCCCGTCGCATCTCAAGAGGAGGCCCTCTCAACAGGAACGGCGAGAGGAACTCCAGGGTCGTGCCACCATTCCAAGAGTCCCCCATATGTCTCAGTCCATTCCAGAGGAACCTCTTTTCCTTTCACCAGCTCGTCTTTCACGCCGAGGATCGACCCCCACCAAGGTGGCACGTGGCACAGCCCTATGGGGAAGCCTCGTGGGAAAGCCTCGAGGGACAGCCTCGAGGGAATGCCACAGATCCCTTGATCCACGTGACAGGAAGCGTGACACTACTGCTGCAGCTCGGGAGGAAAGCGCACGTGCATGCCCCCACTCGAGACGAGGCCTGACTCGCCTGGGGAGACTCAGAAGCAGCCCAAGATCCATGGCAACACTGGAGAGGAATCCTCAGGTTCCAGCCCCGACTCCACACAAGGATGAGGCCCCGGCATGGACGGGAGAGAAATCTCGAGAGGTCCCCTAGCAACTCGCATGGGGACTGGCCTTTCCTGAGTCCACCAGAGCGGGTCCCTGAGGTCCCCGTCGTAACTCGAGAAGACCTGCCACAACTCGAGAAAATCCAGGAGGTTCTCCCCTCCAGGCGAGATGAGGCCCATTTCCGCTGAGGCGTCTCGAGACTGATCACACCTCACCTCTGGAACTTCGAAAGGGTCCTTCACACCCTTAGTGCAAATCAAGAAGTTCCCCGACATACCCGTCTCCACTCCAGAGGAAACACGAGGGTCCCGCCCACATCCAGAGGAGCCCCGTTTCCGCCTTGTAGCTCGAGGTGAGGGATCCTTTCCCTGCTTCGCCTGGAAAGAATTCCCGGCTTTCCCGTCGCATCTCAAGAGGAGGCCCTCTCAACAAAAACGGCGAGAGGAACTCCAGGGTCCTGCCACAGTTCCAAGAGTCCCCCAGATGTCTCAGTCCATTCCAGAGGAACCTCTTTTCCCTTCACCAGCTGGTCTTTCACGCCGAGGATCGACTCCCACCAAGGTGGCACGTGGCACAGCCCTCTGGGAAAGCCTCGTGGGAAAGCCTCGAGGGACAGCCTCGAGGGAATGCCACAGATCCTTTGATCCACGTGACAGGAAGCGTGACACTACTGCTGCAGCTCAGGAGGAAAGCGCACGTGCATACCCCCACTCGAGACGGAGCCTGACTCCCCTGGGGAGACTCAGAGGCACCCCAAGATCCATGTCAACACTGGAGAGGAATGCTCAGGTTCCGGCCCCGATTCCACACAAGGTCTCAGGCCCCGGCATCGATGGAAGAGGAATCCCGAGATGGCCCCTAGCAACTTGCATGGGGACTGGCCCTTCCTGAGGCCACCAGAGCGGGTCACTGAGGTCCCCGTCGTAACTCGAGAAGACCTGCCGCAACTCGAGAATATCCAGGAGGTTCTCCCCTACAGGCGAGATGAGGCCCATTTCCGCAGAGGCTTCTCGGGGCTAATCACACCTCACCTCTGGAACGTCGAAAGGGTCCTTCACACCCTTGGTGCAACTCAAGAAGTTCCCCGACATACCCGTCTCCACTGGAGAGGAAACACGAGGGTCCCGCCCACATCCAGAGGAGACCCGTTTCCGCCTTGTAGCTCGAGGTGAGGGATCCTTTCCCTGCTTCGTCCGGAAAGAATTCCCGGCGTTCCCGTCGCATCTCAAGAGGAGGCCCTCTCAACAAAAACGGCGAGAGGAACTCCAGGGTCCTGCCACCATTCCAAGAGTCCCCCAGATGCCTCAGTCCATTCCAGAGGAACCTCTTTTCCCTTCAACGGCTCGTCTTTCACGCCGAGGATCGACTCACACCAAGGTGGCACTTGGCACAGCCCTGTGGGAAAGCCTCGTGGGAAAGCCTCGATGGAAAGCCTCGAGGGCAAGCCACACATCCCTTGATCTACGTGACAGGAAGCGTGACCCTACTGCTGCAGCTCGGGAGGGAAGCGCACGTGCATGTCCCCACTCGAGACGAGGCCTGACTCCCCTGGGGAGACTCAGAGGCACCCCAAGACCCATGTCAACACTGGAGAGGAATGCTCAGGTTCCGGCCCCGACTCCACACAAGGTCTTAGGCCCCGGCATCGACGGTAGAGGAATCCCGAGATGGCCCCTAGAACTCGCATGGGGACTGGCCCTTCCTGAGGCCACCAGAGCGGGTCCATGAGGTCCGCGTCATAACTCGAGAAGACCTGCCGCAACTCGGGAATATCCAGGAGGTTCTCCCCTGCAGGCGAGATGAGGCCCATTTCCGCAGAGGCTTCTCGGGGCTAATCACACCTCACCTCTGGAACGTCGAAAGGGTCCTTCCCACCCTTGGTGCAACTCAAGAATTTCCCCGACATACCCGTCTCCACTCGAGAGGAAACACGAGGGTCCGGCCCCCATCCAGAGGAGCCCCGTTTCCGCCTCGTAGCTCGAGATGAGGGATCCTTTCCCTGCTTCGTTGGGAAAGAATTCCCGGCGTTCCCGTCGCATCACAAGAGGAGGCCCTCTCAACAGGAACGGCGAGAGGAACTCCAGGGTCGTTCCACCATTCCAAGAGTCCCCCAGGTGTCTCAGTCCATTCCAGAGGAACCTCTTTTCCCTTCACCGGCATGTCTTTCACACCGAGGATCGACTCACACCAAGGTGGCACTTGGCACAGCCCTGTGGGAAAGCCTCGTGGGAAAGCCTCGAGGGAAAGCCTCGAGGGAAAGCCACAGATCCCTTGATCCACGTGACAGGAAGCGTGACCCTAATGCTGCAGCTCGGGAGGGAAGCGCACGTGCATGCCCCCGCTCGAGACGGAGCCTGACTCCCCTGGGGAGACTCAGAGGCACCCCAAGATCCATGTCAACACTGGAGAGGAATCCTCAGATTCCGGCCCCGACTCCACACAAGGTCTTAGGCCCCGGCATCGACGGGAGAGGAATCCCGAGATGGCCCCTAGCAACTCGCATGGGGACTGGCCCTTCCTGAGGCCACCAGAGCGGGTCCCTGAGGTCCCCGTCGTAACTCGAGAAGACCTGCCGCAACTCGAGAAAATCCAGGAGGTTCTCCCCTCCAGGCGAGATGAGGCCCATTTCCGCTGAGGTGTCTCGAGGCTGATCACACCTCACCTCTGGAACTTCGAAAGGGTCCTTCACACCCTTGGTGCAAATCAAGAAGTTCCCCGACATACCCGTCTCCACTCGAGAGGAATCACGAGGGTCCCGCCCACATCCAGAGCAGCCCCGTTTCCGCCTCATAGCTCGAGATGAGGGATCCTTTCCCTGCTTCGTCGGGAAAGAGTTCCCGGCGTTCCCGTCGCATCTCAAGAGGAGGCCCTCTCAACAGGAACGGCGAGAGGAACTCCAGGGTCGTGCCACCATTCCAAGAGTCCCCCAGATGTCTCAGTCCATTCCAGAGGAACCTCTTTTCCCTTCACCGGCTCGTCTTTCACGCCGAGGATCGACTCACACCAAGGTGGCACTTGGCACAGCCCTGTGGGAAAGCCTCGTGGGAAAGCCTCGATGGAAAGCCTCGAGGGCAAGCCACACATCCCTTGATCTACGTGACAGGAAGCGTGACCCTACTGCTGCAGCTCGGGAGGGAAGCGCACGTGCATGTCCCCACTCGAGACGAGGCCTGACTCCCCTGGGGAGACACAGAGGCACCCCAAGACCCATGTCAACACTGGAGAGGAATGCTCAGGTTCCGGCCCCGACTCCACACAAGGTCTTAGGCCCCGGCATCGACGGTAGAGGAATCCCGAGATGGCCCCTAGAACTCGCATGGGGACTGGCCCTTCCTGAGGCCACCAGAGCGGGTCCATGAGGTCCGCGTCATAACTCGAGAAGACCTGCCGCAACTCGGGAATATCCAGGAGGTTCTCCCCTGCAGGCGAGATGAGGCCCATTTCCGCAGAGGCTTCTCGGGGCTAATCACACCTCACCTCTCGAACGTCGAAAGGGTCCTTCCCACCCTTGGTGCAACTCAAGAATTTCCCCGACATACCCGTCTCCACTCGAGAGGAAACACGAGGGTCCGGCCCCCATCCAGAGGAGCCCCGTTTCCGCCTCGTAGCTCGAGATGAGGGATCCTTTCCCTGCTTCGTTGGGAAAGAATTCCCGGCGTTCCCGTCGCATCACAAGAGGAGGCCCTCTCAACAGGAACGGCGAGAGGAACTCCAGGGTCGTGCCACCATTCCAAGAGTCCCCCAGGTGTCTCAGTCCATTCCAGAGGAACCTCTTTTCCCTTCACCGGCATGTCTTTCACACCGAGGATCGATTCACACCAAGGTGGCACTTGGCACAGCCCTGTGGGAAAGCCTCGTGGGAAAGCCTCGAGGGAAAGCCTCGAGGGAAAGCCACAGATCCCTTGATCCACGTGACAGGAAGCGTGACCCTAATGCTGCAGCTCGGGAGGGAAGCGCACGTGCATGCCCCCGCTCGAGACGGAGCCTGACTCCCCTGGGGAGACTCAGAGGCACCCCAAGATCCATGTCAACACTGGAGAGGAATCCTCAGATTCCGGCCCCGACTCCACACAAGGTCTTAGGCCCCGGCATCGACGGGAGAGGAATCCCGAGATGGCCCCTAGCAACTCGCATGGGGACTGGCCCTTCCTGAGGCCACCAGAGCGGGTCCCTGAGGTCCCCGTCGTAACTCGAGAAGACCTGCCGCAACTCGAGAAAATCCAGGAGGTTCTCCCCTCCAGGCGAGATGAGGCCCATTTCCGCTGAGGTGTCTCGAGGCTGATCACACCTCACCTCTGGAACTTCGAAAGGGTCCTTCACACCCTTGGTGCAAATCAAGAAGTTCCCCGACATACCCGTCTCCACTCGAGAGGAATCACGAGGGTCCCGCCCACATCCAGAGCAGCCCCGTTTCCGCCTCGTAGCTCGAGATGAGGGATCCTTTCCCTGCTTCGTCGGGAAAGAGTTCCCGGCGTTCCCGTCGCATCTCAAGAGGAGGCCCTCTCAACAGGAACGGCGAGAGGAACTCCAGGGTCGTGCCACCATTCCAAGAGTCCCCCAGATGTCTCAGTCCATTCCAGAGGAACCTCTTTTCCCTTCACCGGCTCGTCTTTCACGCCGAGGATCGACTCACACCAAGGTGGCACGTGGCACAGCCCTGTGGGAAAGCCTCGTGGGAAAGCCTCGAGGGACAGCCTCGAGGGAAAGCCACAGATCCCTTGATCCACGTGACAGGAAGCGTGACACTACTGCTGCAGCACGGGAGGAAAGCGCACGTGCATGCCCCCACACGAGACGAGGCCTGACATCCCTGGGGAGACTCAGAAGCACCCCAAGATCCATGGCAACACTGGAGAGGAATCCTCAGGTTCCGGCCCCGACTCCACACAAGGACTGAGGCCCCGGCATGGACGGGAGAGGAATCCCGAGAGGTCCCCTAGCGACTCGCATGGGGACTGGCCTTTCCTGAGGCCACCAGAGCGGGTCCCTGAGGTCCCCGTCGTAACTCGAGAAGACATGCTGCAACTCGAGAAAATCCAGGAGGTTCTCCCCTCCAGGCGAGATGAGGCCCATTTCCGCTGAGGCGTCTCGAGGCTGATCACACCTCACCTCTGGAACTTCGAAAGGGTCCTTCCCACCCTTGGTGCAAATCAGGAAGTTCCCCGACATACCCGTCTCCACTCGAGAGGAATCACGAGGGTCCCGCCCACATCCAGAGGAGCCCCGTTTCCGCCTCGTAGCTCGAGATGAGGGATCCTTTCCCTGCTTCGTCGGGAAAGAGTTCCCGGCGTTCCCGTCGCATCTCAAGAGGAGGCCCTCTCAACAGGAACGGCGAGAGGAACTCCAGGGTCGTGCCACCATTCCAAGAGTCCCCCATATGTCTCAGTCCATTCCAGAGGAACCTCTTTTCCTTTCACCAGCTCGTCTTTCACGCCGAGGATCGACCCCCACCAAGGTGGCACGTGGCACAGCCCTATGGGGAAGCCTCGTGGGAAAGCCTCGAGGGACAGCCTCGAGGGAATGCCACAGATCCCTTGATCCACGTGACAGGAAGCGTGACACTACTGCTGCAGCTCGGGAGGAAAGCGCACGTGCATGCCCCCACTCGAGACGAGGCCTGACTCGCCTGGGGAG